>NC_134458.1:184290645-184970645 GCF_047948215.1 Lycorma delicatula | reverse complement strand
AAAATGAAATCATTTCCAGATTTTGTATAATTAAGGTTATTTATTTTATTTTTTTCAATTTTTATAATTTCGTGAATATTAATAAAGTAAATAAATTTTGTAAAAAGAGTTTTCTGCTAAACTTCACCCCCCCCCACACAATAAAATGGTTTTCGGTGTTGGCCTATAAATCACCTTATATCTCCATAACTACTCGACCGATTTTCATCAAACTTGGTTAGATTACTTCCATATATATATATGACATTGATGTCACTAAATATTCAGTTTAAAAGGTTAGACGGTGGGGGATACAGGAAGAAAAACGAAATCGTTTCCATATTTTGCATAATTAAGGTTATATTTTCTTTTTAATAATTTTGTGAATATTGATAAACAACTTTTGTAAAAAAAAAAAGTTTTGCTAAATTTCACCCCCACCCCTAAAAATGGTTTTAATTTTGAAGAGTAATAGAAAGCATTACAAGGGGTGATTTCCGTTGCAGTGAACAATTATAATATTTTTGTGAACAATTATAATAAACCATCTTTTGTGTAATAGTTTTTTTGCTAAATTGCACCCCACTTCAAAAAATATTAATAATTTTGAAACGTTGTAGAAGGCTGTATAGTGGGTCTTTTTCGTTGCAGTTTTTTCTATTAGCATTTCGTTGGATTCACAAATTTGTTCCCCATCAAAGTGGGGTCTTAACCTAGCCACCCTCCCCTTAACACCTCACATTGCACTTAGCGGCTGGACTACTGCTGTAGCCGCCTGCTTCGTTGTGATGTCACAGGTGAGCGGTTGAGTTAAATAAATGGATAATATTTAAACGGATCTCAAGTACCGCCACATCCGTGCGAATGAAATTCGGTATGCGCGTTAGTTAGAATCATTGAATTAAATAAACAAAAATATTGTATTTAAATAAAACGATAAATATTTTTAATTGTGTGTATGTGTGTGTAAACAGTGCATCAGAAAAAATCTGTTCGACGGGAAAGTCAAACAACTGTGTTAGATTTCTATTTTTGTTATTTAAACATCTGATGTATACATCACATGAGCTCTTTGTGCGCCTATTTAAATTACATATACACATTTATTTAAATTAAAATTAAATTAAATTTTATTTCATTAATAACTTCTGATATTTTTGCAATTTTTTAAAATTTTTATTATTGAATTGTTATTTATTGGAATTTTTTTTTACAATCAGAGGTTAATAATTATTAATAAATCAATATATTTAAATTACAAAACAAAAACGTTAAAAAGAAGAAAAGGAAATAAAGTCTGATTTGAGATAAAGTCTGAAACCGATGTACCTTCCCTTTGAAAGATCCAAATATTTCATTAATTAAAATTTTATTTGGCTATAACACTGGAAAAAATGTAAATAAGTACAATTTATGATATATTGTTTAAAAGATCTCAATGAGGGTTTATTACTGTAGTTAAGAAAAACTCCAACATCCAAATTTTTTGGGATTTTGGGCTTTTTTGGACACTTTTGGTCCAGTCTATTGTAATCATAAGGGAAGGTGCACTACTAGATCTTACAAAAGTTCTAAATCCAAAATTTCAACATTCTACGGCTAATCGTTTTTTAGTTATGCCAGATACATACGTACGCACGTACGTACAGACGTCACGCCGAAACTAGTCAAAATGGATTCAACGATTATCAAACTGAATATTTCTGTTGAAATCTGTAATAACAATACTTCCTTGTTCATTCAAAGAAAGTAAAAATTCAATTGAAGGAATAATAATATTTTTTTTTTGTTTTATCTCAAAAAAGTCGTGGTAAAACCTTTAAATCTTTTAGTAATTTCATTAAAAATTCAATACTAGCATAATAAGTTTCCTTTTTTGTAAACCTTCATTAATGTTTTGAGTTATACTAAAATGAAAACAGTTCTGTTGTTTGGTTTAATAATCATTAATAATAATACATGATTAATTTATTAAATTAACATGAAAAAATAATTATAAAATTATTTCAGCTGGATAGTTTGAATCAGTAAAAATTTAGAAGACTTTTAGTTTCATGAATAGGGGATATATTTCTAAGCTTTTAATAACTGTTGCTTATTTCAAAATAAACTACCATTACTATCTATGGTTCTTCAATCCGCCGCCAACCTTCCATTTTTTTTGTAGCAAGTGGAATCAAAAGTCAGTTATAAAAATTATATATCTTCTTTAAATACATTAAATACATATATATATATATATATATATATATATATATATATATATTAAATAAATTTGGAAGAATCAGAATATTAAAACATTGGGTATCAGTCTTTCTCTTTATTTAACTTAATCATTATTTGTTTAAAGTAAATAAACTGTAGTACTAAACGCAACAGAAATTAATTTAATACCGTGCTCCAACTTCGTACAAATAATAACACTGACCAGCTTGGTTGGTTATTGGTTATTGGTGTTACTTCGCTTAGTTTCACGGCTTATAAAAATCAAGTACGGCGTTGCCTAACTTTCTCTTTCTTTCATTTACTGGCGAGAGATAAACACTCAAGCATTCCTTTTATTTCTTGTGCGAGTAAATTGAGTCAAACTGTGGAGTTGTTATTTGTTCGAAATTTGTGCGCTTATAATTGCGACTTGTACGAACAAAAAGCGAAAAGTATGTGATGACCTTCGTGATTTTCAAGAGAAGGGGATAAATCTGTGTTGATTTTTTTCAGAAATTGATTTGGTTAGTGTGTCATGAATTACTTGCTATTATGAAAGATACTACTCTTAAAAGACAAACGCAGATTGCTACAGTGGAAATTTTAAGAAGTAGCTACAACCCAGCAGTTTACAGTTAAAAAGTGAAGCCAGTGTGAAAAAAAATTATTGTAGCAGACAAAATTGCGTCTAAAATCATGGCAAATCATAGGCTAAACTTTTTGATCCTATGACAAATAAATCGAAATTTTTGAGTGATTGTAAATCTCTTAAAGAATCTATGAAATTTGTAGCAGGAATGAACTTCTGAAAAGAAAAATTTTCAAAAATTAGCTGGTTCCTAGTGACAATAACAAGAATAACTGAAGACTTGGCAGGAGATATAATAAATTCTCTTAACAGACCTTCATCCACATATTTTCATTTTATGAATGTAGGTAATTGGTCTTAAGTAGATTTAATCTTAAGACGACTAATCTAGCTGGATTAATTTATAATAAAAAAAAAACACAGAAGGCTCAAATTCATAAAAACCCCAACTGTAAATTAAATAAAAACCACTTAGAAAAGGATTTCCTGCCGATTCATCAGTTAAGATTGATAAATATGAAGGACTTGTTCTAATATGCGAGAGCTGTCCAAAATGTAACTTACGTCATGAAATAAAAAATCAACCATATAAAAAGAAAAATTTTATTAGATACATTTGAAAGGCACAATCTTGAACTATTTTTTACATAGTCGCCATTTAAATTGAGGCACTTATCATAACGACGCACAACCTTTTCACTTCCTTCTCTGTAGAAATCTGCCGTCTTAGATTTCAACCACTGGTTACACCGACATGAAGTTCTGCTTCACTGTCAAAGCGCTGTGTTGCGAACCAGATCTTCATCGCTGGAAAGGGGAGGTAATCGCTCGACTCCAGATCCGGACTGTAGGGTGGGTGATCAAACACCTCCCATTCAAAACAAAAAAAAAAGAAAAACCCAAAACCATCCAAGAGCTGTCGGATACAATTAGCCGTGTGTGGACGTGCGTTGTCGTGAAAAAACAACACTTTTGAGCACAGTTTTCCCCGACGCTTGTTTCGCATCGCTCGCATTAGTTTTGTCAGGGCTTCACAACACCTTTTTGAGTTAATTGTTTTGCCACGGTCAAGGAAATGAACCAGAAGTACTCCCTCAGCGTCCCAAAACACAGGTGCCATAATCTTTCTGGCTGACAACGTTTGCAAATATTTTACTGGTTTTCTGGGAGAACTCGTGTGCCTCTATTCCATGGACTATCTTTTTGTCTCACAATTGACGTGCTTTCCACATGTCTCATCCCCCGTTATGACACGATCGAATAGTGCGTTACCATCCTTGCCGTAGCCTTCGAGGAAATTCAGCGATGAAGCACGACGCTGTTTTTGTGGTTTTCCGTCAAGATTTTTGGCACACATCTTGCACAAAATTTGTGATAACCAAGCTTCCCTGATACAATTTTATGCAGTAAACTTCGTGAAATTTGGGGAAAATGAAGGGAGAGCTCCGTAATCGTAAAACGGCAATTTTCACGAATTTTATCGTAGATTTTCATCGTCAGTTCATCAGTTACTAGGCCGACCACTGCGGTTCTCATCAAGAACATTGATGCGGTCATTTTTAAACTGAATGCACCACTGTCTCACTCCAACTTCACCCATTATTCCATCTCCGTACACTTCACAAGTTGCCGATGAATTTCAATTAATTGGTTTGGGGTTTTATCCCAGTAAAAACCTAATCACTGAAAGCATCTCACAACTCGCGGGATTTTCTATTGAAGCGCACATTTCAATAATTCACAAGGAAAAAAGTAGAAAAATCACAGTCCACACGCTACGACAGCTTGATGCTCAGGGTGGAAATGTTTTGACGCCAAGATGGCGGCTTTATCCCCACCCATCTCCACGCTAGGCACAAACGTAAGTTACTTTCTAGACCGCTCCCGTAGAAAGCGAAGAATTATTCGTAATGTTTTAGCATTGTATCAAACACCAGTAAAACTTTTAATGAGTGAATATTGACAAAATGATGAAATATTCATAAATGTCGTGAACATCATTAGATAAATCCCTAGAGAGCTTAACCAGAGATTAAACTCTTTCTGCATTATCTTCTCGGTGTCTACTAACATTCATGTAAAAATATAATAGTCGGACTAAATTTTTTTTGTATGTGTTACAAATCGTTTTCAAAGTCGTCGAAACTTCGCGATTAATGTCCGCTGTTTCTGAACAGTATATTCAAATCAGGAGCTCAGAAGGCGCAGTATTATTTTTGTTATTGCCCCATAACGGAAGGATTTTTCGGAAGTTGAATCATGTTACCCATAATCATGTCACAATAGGTAAATTTCTTATGAAATCTACTTAAAATGCTATAACATATTTTTTTTTTTAAATTGTATATTTCAAAAGTAGTGTATATTAAAGATACGCTCTTTTAGCTTAAGACGGCAATATAGGGTTATAAAGGCAACATTCATATTAGATTAAAAATATTTTTGTACTGGATTTCGGCTCTTAAGCCAATCAGGTTAGAAACTTTACAGAGAGTGCAAAAAGTTGAAGATCCCTGATCTAGAAAATATTAAATATTTATTTTTTTCCTGATTATACGGCCTCATTGGACCCCTTTAGTCAAGGTCCGGTCATTTTTATGAACAGTGCACTGTTTGGTTTTTCAAATTTCCCTGTACTTTTTCATTCGTTGTGATCTTTTGTTTCCACATCCGTAAATCACCTTCACTCGTGTGTAGATTGTTTGTTTTTGGTGTAAGTCATATTTTCTTGTCCTTTCGTTTCTTGATGTTTTCAATCTCGTTTTGTATATCTTCTGGTGTTATTCCCAGTTCCTCTATATCCTCTCTAATTTCATTAATCCATCCCATCCTTTGCTTTTGAATCTAAAGTCTCTCTATAATTCTTCTAGTTAATCTCGTTTCCGGAGTCCTCTTGAGATTCCCGAAAAAAGATATCCCCTTCTTACATATAGAATCTGTGATGGCTCTATCTCTCTGTAAACCACTTCATTTGGCACTATCCACCATTGTCTTCTTTTTTATGTTTCTTGTTTATATACGTTCTTGCTATCCTTCTCTCCGCATTTAGTATTTTGTCAGTTCTGTTCCAGTGTGTGACTCTCAAAAAGGTTTGACTTCCGTAGATTATTTTTGTCTGAACTACTTTTGTGTAATGTTTTCGTGTTGATGGATAGGCATTATTTGTTACTCGTATATGTGGACCGTGAAAGTTTTTTGGTTTTTATCTTTTTATTAGTTCTTTCTTGCTAGGAGAGTTTTTCGTCTAAGTTGAATTTTATAACTTCTCCTAGGTATTTAAATTGTTTCGGTATTTTATTTTTTCTGTGTGTGGTTTATTATTAATGGAGCTGCTATCATTATTTCTGTTTTTTTTTTTTTTAGAATGTAATTTGGAGCCCTATTCTTTGTGCTACATTTTGAAGGCTCGTTATTTGGGGTTTGTCTTCTTGGATGTTGTTAGGTAGTAGCACTAAGTCGTCCGTAAATTCTGACAATTTAAGTTTATTGGGTCCTTTTTTGTTCAGATTTTTATGTTAGAATTTTCCTTATAAAAAGTACATATTTCTGTTACCTATGCCAACTGAATATTTCTTTACGAAAAACAACTAACCCGTCTGCTCAGACAATTTAAATATATATATTTCTTAGTTTCATAGCTTACTTTGTAATTATTATAGCATATTGTTGATATACAGCCTGACTAGGTTGATACTTAAAGTGTTCTCGAACGAATTTTCAAGAAATTTTATTGGAAAACATGGAGTAAAACAATCATACTCATTCTCACATTGTAATGAGTCAGATTCATAGAACATACTCAATGGCAGCCTCATATGTTATTTCTTTTTATAATTTTACACAAACAAAATAAAAAATATAAAAAATAACTGGTATTCAGTCATTTTAAAGGACCTTAGCTCAAGCTCAATACCCGTTTCTTTACGCTATTTCTCTACATGTCTTTTTTTTCTCTTACATAAAGTTTCATGTCTTTTTATGTCATTGCTCTAGACAACGATTCTTAAAGCACCCATAAAAAGTTTCTCGACGTTGCTGCTGCTTAACGTATCCCAAAGCTGGATCCCATAGGCCCAAATCGTTTCAGGATCGTCATGTACAATAATTGTTTGTTGGATAGTGGATGCTGTGATATCCGGCTCAACAACCAGTGTATTTCCAGGGGTTTTCTTTTTTCCTTACATGGACCTTCCATGTCAAGTGACGATCAAAATGAAGACTAAAGTACCGTAAACTTTGAGCATGTGTTGTGAAAACGCTAATTTATTATTTAAAACAAATAAATTAAAAATGTATTATATTTTATTTTAAAATAAAATTACGAGTTACATCATAAAACCAAAAAAATTAAATTTGGTTAAACACGATTTAAAAACATGATTATATGTTTCTTTGTGAATATTATAATCATACTGTTACTTCCGTCAGCTGATATATTCTAAAAAAAAAATAGAATTCATACTAGTAACTTTGGGGGAACGGGATCAAATTTTTCATTTTTTTAAAAACTTTTAGTATTACCTAATCGCTACATTTTTTTTCTGAAAGTTTTTATAAGGTTATATATCTTATTTAGATGGTATATATATCCAAGTAAAAAGTAAAAAATTAAAATTCACTGATTTCCCTCACTCCTTGGAAAATTTTCACAATATATGCTAAATTCCCCATCTATAAATATATACTGATCTAGTGAACTAGTTTGAATAAAATTCGTTCATTCAGTCTTTTGAAAGGCATTGCACTATTAATACGCATTTAAATACAAAAGAATGTTTCTAATGGTGATCTTTTAGCTAAGTTGAAAAATAAAACAAAAGTATAATTTTCATGAATACCCTCTTCTAAATATCTCTTTATTTCCTCTTACAATTTTTTTGCAGAAGTAAATGTAATTTTCTCTTTTAAAGATAAGCACACACTTGTACATATGTATTCATATACATACAGAAATTATTACTTACATTTCAACTAATAAAACCTCAAAATGTTAAAAAACAGAAGTTGTGTCACTTTTTTTGTAAATAGCAATATATTTTGTTGCATACTATAACAAACGATAAAGTAAACTCCGTATATCTCATTACCTTTTTTTTTTGTTTATTTTTTAGTTTTTACAATTTACTGATTATATACTGAATTATTTTTGCTACCCCTAGTTTATTAGTTTTTATTATGAATGTACAATGAAAGTCAGTCAATCAGAAATAAATCATTTGATGAATTAATCAGATAATAAAAATACTTTTTTTAATAAATTTTACAGAATTATAAACAATTTAAAATCAGCGGAGAAGATTAACGAGTGATACCCGTAAATCTCAAAAATCTTTCTTGTTAATATCAGGCAGAGATGTGATGTATCTCTATGGTTTTTTTTAAATATACGCAAACGTTAATTTGTTTGCTAATTTACTGTACTTGTCATATTGTAAATTAAATTACCAGTTTATATTTCCTAAAAATATTCAATTTATATGTTTTCAAAAATTTTTTTAATTTATTAAGCCAACAAAGTAAGTTATACATATTAGGACATCCTGACCCAGTAAGGGAAGGCACCCTCACGTGGAAATTTTGTTTTCCACTCAACCCCCTTCGTACCTAGCTCTTATGGGCTTTACTGAAGGTAATCTTCAGAACCTCGGCAAAGGCATCTCTTAGCCTCGTTTTTGCCTCAGTCAGGATGCCACCGACGCGAATACCGCGTGTGATATTTCCATCAGTGTACTACTAGGAAATGAACTCTTTAAAACAAAACACATCTATTAAAAACCTTTCTTAATAGTAATAAAAGCTTGAATAAATCTGGTATTTTGAGAAACCTTTTTCTTTTTTTTTTAGGATGCCATTGAAAAATTACTAAATTGTACGATGAGTGAAACATTGATAAAAACGTTTTGAAAATTTTCAGTAGACTACATTAAAATAAAAGTTCTTTGATGAATTACAGAAATAATTTTTTATTAGTCGTATCAGATTTACGAAAAATAAATAAACATTAATTAATTCTTAATGTTTACTATTTTTATACATTATTTGAAGAAAATTATAAATCTAATTAAAAGATAAAAAATAAAGTGTTATTATTTTATACGTTTTAATGAAGCAGGAGATTTTTTCTACTCGTTATATTTTTACAATAATTACCTTTCGTTTTAATGAACACATTTTAATACAATGAGTTGCGATTCGTATATATTTGTAAAAAAAAATTAATTAGAGAAAGTTTGTATGAATTTACTGTGTGGTTATAAAAAAAAATTAAATAATTAATTTAAAAAATTCAATCTCCGCTGTTTTTACGTTAATCATTTACGCATCATGGAATCCATAAAACTTTCTCAATACAAGATGAGGATTTAAATTTTTCTGAAATTGCAGTAGTCCTTTTGATGTTTTACCAACCTAATGTAACATACTTATAGGAAGTGCAGGAAAACATCTCCCTGTAATGAGATTCTTCGTTTAATAGACAGACATTAGATGAGCTGATCTGTTAGACTATTGCGCAATAAAGAACACTGTAAATAATTCTATTTTAGTTTATTCTGACCATTTTTTCTTTTTTATTTTGATGTTTTTAACGAACTTCAAAAAAAGGAGCTCTATTCCAATGTGTATGTTTTAGATTTATATTTAATGTTTTAGATTTATCTCCATCCTTACTTTTTACCAAATGTATTGATTTCAGTTATTACTTTCTTTTTATTTAATTCAGTTTTACGTAAGCAATATAAAGGCATTATTATTTGATTTTCGTCATTAGTTCTGAAAGTATTTGATTCTTATATTATGAAGCATGAGCATTCTTATATTGGTATGAAGAATGAAGCCACTCGATATTCAATCGATTTCCCGCAAAATTTTAAAGAAAATTTGAGGGAAAAATTCAATATAAACTCTCGCATTCTAAAGACCCTTAGCTCATACACAATAGTAGTTTTATTACATAGTTTATCTGTATTCCCTTTATTATTTTTGTCTATGAATTGGTCTCTCCTTTTGTTAGTCTTAACAAACTGCTGTTTTTCACGAGAATGATATTTTATTACGTTTTTGTAGTTATATCTACACTTCAAATCAAATATAAATTAAAATAATTTACACCTAAATTAAAAATAAATCGATTAAAATATTAATTAGACTGTTAAATTCTTCTTTAAATGTTAATATTAAAAGTTTTTTGCCGGCTGAAGTGCAGCGTCTAAAATAAATTTAATTTAACTTAAACTAGAGATTTCTTCTGCCTCAGATTTTGTGATAATTATTTAATAAAAAAAAAAGTAAGAAATAAGAATTCTCAATTTTTTTATTGTTCTATATCCTCCATTAATTTCTATCTTTTTCGATTAGATTTATTAAGCCAATAAGCCAAATGTTCGGTCTTCTCACACACTCATTTACGTGTATAAATTTCTTTTCCTATTTAAAAGGAAAAAAAATATAACAAATATTTGTATCTTTACTGAAGACCTAGCACATTAAATCTGTTTAAGTTTCAAAATTATTTCCTGTAAAATCCAAACTGATGATTGTAATATGTTATCAGATTTATAGGGTCTAAAAGGCAACTACGGTAAAGCCCGTCAGTGCTAGAAACGGAGGATGGTGTGGCTACCGGGATCGTTACAAGACGGGTGTCTTCCCCTAACGGGGTCAGGATTGTCATAGAAAAAGTATTTTGACTTAATCGCCCATGATAATTTAAAAAATTAAATTAAAATACGTCGTAAACTTGTATTTTCGGTGTTGTGAATACAAACTTTAGCACTAACTTCATATAAAACTCTAAAGTAATTTTATAAAGCAGGTGATAAGAAAGACTCGTATGACGAAAAACAAGATTAAGGGATCATTTTTATGGGCTGTAAATTCTTGTTTTCTCTGCTTACTTTATCCTTTATCGTTTCATTGAATTTTAATTGCAATTTTATTTTTGCGTTCGGTGGTATAAAACTAACAAAACGAGTTAACCAGGACATTTGTTAATATGTTGATAATAAATTAATATTGTACTAATTTTTAATTAAGTTTATTATTTTTTTAAATTGTTTTACCTGTTACATTTTACATTAAATATTGTCTGTAAATCTTTTAGTACGGTATTTGTATTTTCTTTGAATTTGGTTCATGATTCTTTTCAAAATGTACAGAAAAATGTTTAAATGTCATTACGTAATTTCCCATCATAACATCAGTCAGTGAAGTGAATCCTTAGTTATTCTAGATGTTGTAAAAGCAGAATTATTTCAATGACATATGTTGATCGTATTTAAATTTGAAAAATATTAACTTATAATAAACAAAGTAGAAATTGTTCTCGTTTATTCCATTTTTATCACCTTTGAAATATTTTTGACTTTTTCTTTATTTTTTTAAAACAAATATTCAACCTTATTACTACTTTTATACACAAAGAGATCTTCGAATAAAATATGTGGCTTTTTCATCTTTAATACAGCTTTAAGTAAAGCATAGAATTTTAAGATTTGTTTATTAAAATTACACTTAAATGCGGCTAACCACAACATGGTCCGACTGTATACGAAATAATTTTTCCTTATTTACAAGTCCTAATCCTATTTTGAAGACTCATGAAATTTTATTCCCACATAAATTTGTGCTAAAATCAATGAACTCGTACATACCCGATATTATACCGGGCTATAATCAACCTCCCAACAACCTTCGTGTAAAAGCAATATCACTGATTATCTTCCTAAATACTGATCAACATATGAAAAAAATGTGACATGATGGTTTCTTTTAAATATTCTTTCCCAAGATTACCTTTCACTGATTTCTTTGTGATGCCAAAACGTGATTTACAACATTAGTAACTTATGATTAAAATTCACAGACAATTAAAATGTAACAAATGTGTTGCTATTAAATACGAAAATCAAGTGATCTCGATGATATACAAGGTATCCGGACTATACAAATTTTTAATATGCACGTATCTTACGTGACTTATCAAGATTTAAACCGCTCAATTATATAGCTAGTTATAATTATCCTGTAAAATCATGCTACAAGAAAAAACTTGTTAACCGTTTTCAAAAGAAAAACAATAGAAAAAACTCTTAATAATTTATTGTAAATTAAATAATTACAAAGAAAAAGTAAGGAATTTAAGTATACTTTTCCATCTATAATAATCATAAAACTATTCGAAATGATAGATTTTACCTGAAATATCTACCAGAAATTCCCTGTTCTCAATTTCTAAAACCATGTTGCAGTACTTTTACAATGAACAATAACTATCCAAATTGAATAATACATAAAAAGTTTAAATTTTATAAAAAGACTTTTCGTTACTTTTTATAGAAAAGTTTTCGCCTTTTCATTTAACAAGGAAGGATATAATATTATAGATGAAAAAATGCCGAGCGCTTTGCAGGAATCGAATTCGAGATCAGCTGATCTAAAAGTCATAAATATTATTTGTCTACTTAGTTGTTTCTAATATTATAAAAACTAAAATGATTATATTGATTACCAAAGGAATCTTATGAAAGTAAATTCAGTTTATATTAACTTTTAACTTTTGTTTTACTGTTAAAAAAAAAAAATTTTTAATTCCAAAAGTGTAATTTTTTGTAATTCTTTTTCATTTATTAATTATGTAACAGAGCGCAGGTTTCTTAACATTAAAAATGTAATATCATTTCAAAATGTTTATTCTAATAAGTAATTAGTACAGAAAAGAACAAAATTAGGAGAGCTTTAAAATATTTTATTATTATATATCAAAATATAATTGTACAATGAAAGAATGATATATTAACAAAAATGTAAATTGTCATTTTCAATTAAACGTGTTTTTAAGCCTACGTTACAGAAATTATTTTTTTAAATTCTAATTATTTTTACAGAAGAACGTTTTTAGAGAAGTCTTTCTTAGTTTTAATTTATTTAATGCTTTTCCGTATGAAAGATAATATTTTTTTCTTATACGTTTCAAATAATGTTTTTCTTTTCGTTTTAAAAATAATGTTTATATTCTAGGAATAATAGTTTTAGTTCCTTTTTGATCATTTTTTATCTTATTTTTATTATATGTTTTACGAATTTTATTTATTATTCATACAATAGCATACTGAAATAATTTACTAATTCATTTAAATAGTAAATTACTTCTCTATTATTACGTGTTAATGTAATTATTTGTAGGGAGATCAAAATACTTTATAAATGATGGTTAAGAACATTTTAAAATCAAAAGATCATGTAACATATGTTTCTTCGTTGATGCCAGGAGAAGACGAATGACTATAAAAGATGATTTAAATATTTATTGCCCTAAAAATAATAGCAAGTAAAGGTGAATCCTGATGGTTTAAGTTGACGGGCAATCATCTAAAAGGTTGCTTTTGAAAAAAGCTATGATTTTTCTGTGAGCTTTTGAATCTGATAACATTGATGGCCGGACTACTCTGTGAAATTAAGTATTGATTGGATCTTAAGAAAACCGTTTTTGTCGCCATCTGGCGATCTAAGTCGGGAACCTGGCCGGGGCATTAGCATGGGATGAGGCATCCGTGACCCTCTTGAGCATCTTTGCTTCTTTGACTGCAAGATATACTTTGTATCTTTTAGCTTATACCGTATTGCTCTGTTCGTACAGACACGCTCTCTACTTGTCGGATAAGAGATAGGAAATTTGTGATTAGTTTAGTCAGTGCACTGTATTGGTCGGAATAACAACAATGTTGACTGGGTGCCGTAACTCGATCCCTATACATGACTATTCAAAATAACTAGTCTTCTAATTTTCGCTGCTTAATTAGACAGGTGTTGCAATAAAATAATACGGGAAACGGTAATATCTTTTTCAGTAAAAAAACAAACAAATTATTTAAAATTAAAAAAGTATTATTTGTCAATAATATTTAATAATTATATTATTATTAAGAACAAACGTTATATATATATATATATATATATATATATATATATATATATATATATATACATACAGAGTATATATGTATCAGTTAATGTAAACCTGCTTACCAAGTAATCCAGAAATTTCAATTAGAGCAGTCAAGTGGGTTAATTTACCTAATAATAATGTTAACTTATTTGTTTACCTCCTTTAATTAAAGGTGAACAAAGGCCAATTAAGTATATAAGTTATAATTATTTAATTATAATTTTTAATTAGGTAAATCAATTACATTATGTACACGTATTCCAAACATCAGGTAATTAAATCGTCATGCCTTTTACCATCTTCCAAAAAATCTTCTAGCAATCAAACTACGTAATAATGTAGTTATTTCTCTTTAATTAAAATTATTTTTTGATTTTTTAGTCTCTTTAGTCAGCAATAGATAAAATCTTATGGATAAATAATTAGTTACAAGTAGACCTAATGAGAATATTGTGTTTACTTTCTTTATAAATATGAATATAAAATAAATAATTTAAAAAAGTAGATAATTCTTTGTAACAAGTTTATAGTGTCCTCAGTTCTTTCTGTATTTCAATAGAAAAGTTTTTTATTTTACAAAGATTTAAAACTGTTTACCTTTGTTTGCTGTTAGAACCAATATCCATCGTATTGCAAAGTTAAAAATTCATGCAGCATTTTTTAAACGTTATGTTTCTACTTCAGATAGTTAAATACGAAAGGCATTCTATGTTCATGTCTCTTATATATATATATATATATATAAGCTGTGTATTAATGGGTATATACATTAATAATAAGTTGGATACGTGTTATAAAAAAAAAAAAAATGCAGTAGATAGATATAATGAAACCGCCATCTGCTTTATTTTCCTCTTTTCACCCCTCCTCGTCTTTCAACCCTTTCTAAAACCTCAAACCCTTTTTTTATGAATTCTTATTCCCTCTCTTAACAAAAAAAAACTACCCGGAAGACAAACTCCTATCTTCAATCCAGTCAACACCCTCAGGCTTCAAATGGCTCACTTTTATGAAAAAAGAGAGAGACAATATCAGTGAAGACTAGAATGAGAAAACTTCTGGGCTTTTGTATCCGTACCCGTACTTCATGTTTTCTTTCAAATTCTTCTTTGTAAAAAAAAGACAAATGGAAAAGGATCCTTTGCCTTTGAAACATTACAAAAGTGTAATTTATTGTAACTTTACAACTAAATCCCATTTATTCTTTATCAAATTATCAATAATACAAATATGAATGTTGCCTCTAGCCTATGTTGTATAATTCTTTATATTTTAATGAGAAGAGTTACATCAAATTAATCTTTTTATTTTCGTAGTTTTCTTAGAACTCAACACTTTTTTAATAAATATTATATGTAAAATATTTAAGACTGTGTATTATTATAAATACTGTATGTTTAATTACGTATACACGGAGTGTTCCAAAAAAGTGATATTCTTGATTAGCTGTACGTATTTTATTTACGGATAAATTTGGTTGAAATATTTCATGAACTTAGAAAATATGTATAAAAATTATATCTTAAAATACCAATAGCCAACCGGGCTGGTCTACTGGTAAATTCGTCGTAGCAAATCACGTGTTTAACAGCTGATTTTCGAAGTTGAATGCTCACAAGTTCAAATCCTAGTAAAGGTTAATTAGTTTTATTTACTTTTATACGGATTTGAATGCTATACAGTGAATACCGGTGTAGTTTGCCGGTTGGGGTTCAATTAACCACACGTCTGAAGAATGGTCGGCCAGAGTCTGTTCAAGATACACCTTATTTACACGTTATACATATCATCCTCGTCTCATTGGACCGTGGGGAAGGAGTTGCTTATTCTCCACTAGTTGAACAGATTGCAACATGTATTCATTAGGAAAATTATACCAATAAGTTGTTATTACTAATTGCTACGGTGGAGTAATCGTGATATTTCATTGCAATTTTATTTAAAAACGTAAAATAATTTGCTACGTCAACGGTAGTTTTTTGTTATTATAAAAATTTTTTTTCACATTATCAAAACAAATGTTTTTCTTTGTTTTTTTTATTAATAACTATTCCTGAATGTAGTTTACCTGTTACTTAATACGAGATCGCAATTGTTGATTGTAAAACGCTCAAACATGGAAACGGCAGAGAAAAAAGGATTAATTTTTTGACATTTATTATGGTATATATTTAACCATTCAAAATATCAATCAGTTTTAACTCATACCCAATCAGTTTTAACTCGACCTTCTGGCAGTACGTCAATTTATGAGTTTTTTTAGTTACAGAAAATTTTATCTCTAATTATTATAAACTTTCTCTGTAATGTAACTTGCTACTGGGCCAAACGTTGTATGTTTATAACATGTTCTGTTCAGCTATTGTGGAGAGAACCTAATATACTTTGCTCCACCCGCCAGAGTCTTAGCGGGTTCTTTTCTAGATACTGCTTTGTAATTACTAACTTTTACATATTTTATAATTTAAACATTTTAATACAAAAAAAGAGCTTATAATGAAATTATTTTCTCAATAATCATTAATCAGCGTTTTCCAGTGTCCCTTTAAACAGACCCAACATAATGATTACTAATACCGTAAGATAACTCTGGGAGACGACTTAACTTTTAACAATAATTATTTATAATTAACATTTCTATCGGATTGGTTATTTTATTATTCCTTTTTTTATTCAATTTAATTTTACATATTAATTTTTTAAAGTCGATACAAAATTAGTGATACATACTACAGAAATTGCTCATCATAAAATGGTTACCTATCCTTACAGATATCTTTCACCAAGTCCAAAACTGTATTCTCACCTAAATTTTTTAAGAACCTCTTTCATTTCTTTTTCTTCATGAATAATTTTTACTTTGTCAACACCTACAACTGATTTCTACCACTGATTTTACGTAATTGTTTTAATCAATATTTTTCTCTGATTATATACTCATAGTCATTTGGTTTACTAATGTAAATTGTTTTGATTAAAGCTCCTATTTCATTCACTCTTTCAATGCTTCTTTATTTTTTATTTTATCTTTGAAGTATTCTTAATCCAAAAATTTGAAATTCCTTCAGTCTTTCTTTTTGTTTTCTTATTGTTCAGTGTTTCACATCCTTAGAAAGATGCACTGAAAACATAATACTTTACAAAGATTTAACACTTACCGAATTTAAAACTATATTTTTTTTTTACGTAATGCTTCTCAGGATACGAATATTCTTGTGTTGATTTCGTTTACACTATTAAAATCTTCTTTTAATGTAGTATCTAATACATATGTCGTAGGCGAATTGAAAAAATCAGGCTTATTGCAATGCATCCGTCTAATTAGAAAATGAAATATTATATATTTGCATAATTATGAATATAATCTAACCACACTTAACCTACTTTTTCTTCGCTCGCTCACCTTGACTAGCGGGCGAAGGTTAGTGAGTGAAACAAGCGTAGGTTTAGTTTGGTTAGATTATATTTATAATTTCCAATTAGGCGGGCGCATTACAATAAGCCTGATTTTTCAATTCGCCTACGACATACATACTGTTAAATTATTTCTTCTTTTCTTATTCTTATTCTTTTTCTTATTCGCTTATTTTGTCCCATCTTCATTATTTTAGTTTTCCAACCTTCATTTTCAATCCACGTTATCTCACAGTCTCCTCTAATTTTGAACTCGTCCATTCAAAAGCGTCATTTTAGAATCTTACAGTAATTAGTCTCTTTCCTTCTACTGTAATTCTTAATATTTTTCTAGAGCATTTTTGATTATGTTTTCAATATTCATATTAAACAGGATTGACATTGCGTAATGAACATGCCTTAGTCCTTTTTTGTTTGTCAAACCACTAAGTTTGCGAATTCATAATTATTATAGCTATTTTCTGATTCACATACAATTCTTTGACTATTCTTCTATCTTTTGAATTTATTCTTTAGCTTAGTTATCCCATTACTTTATTCCATTTCACCCCGTCGAAATATTTTTTAAAAATTATTAACACAAGCACTAGTTCAAATTATTTTTACTTATATCTTCTTTTTTTTAAGAAGAAACTTTGATAATAAAATAAAATTGTATATTACGATAGAAAATAAAATCTCACTAACCTCCGAATTTTTATAATTATTAATAATTGAGATATAGTTCGACTAGTATAGCTATTTTTTGTATTATACAATATTATATTACCAAAGTGTTGATAAAAATAATTTTTTTTCGAATAAGCCTGTTAGGGTGTTTTGTATGTTTTATTAATTATGAATGAAATGGGGAAAAAATTAATGCATAAATTAATTGTTATTAAGAACAACGATCTTAATAGTTACAATTCAGCATTTTATCAAAATGTATCAAACTTTTGAAATGTAAATACAAACGAATTTAATGATAACTGTTGAATAGTTAGATACTAATTCAGGCTTATGTAACAAACTTTATTACCCTCATTTTAACAGAACGAAATTTTACTGCTCTATTTGAATTTCAAATGTATCCATTTCACTTTAGTTCGTTGTATGTTGCTGAACTACTACTCTATTCGGCGTTAAAATATACAACTATTCCTTATTTTTCTCTTTGTAATGGTTGAAATAAACGTATAAATTAGTTTAATATGTTTTGTTCAGAGTTTAGCACACATTATTTTTAACGGGTTTTTTGTTATAATTTATATGAATTGTTTTATTGCTGTTAAGATGACCCCTTTCCTTGACTAATTTAAACGCTATTAAATCGTAAAGAGAATTAATGAATGCTATTATTTTCCAAAGATTCATTAGAGTCATAGATTGATTTCCTTAATTCATTTACAGAAAAACTCTGCTGTCTATATATTAATATACATATGAATATATTATTTATTTGTCGTTCAATGATTATTTTATCAAAACATTAACCATCAATTTATATGAAATTTAATAATTATAATTTTTAATAACTCAAAAAAAAAAAATACAAATTCCGTTTAATTTTTTTTTTTTATATATAAGTTTATGTAATATAAAACCCACTTAAACTTAAAACGTTTCAATTTGTATATAATGTAGCGAAATATCAAAATTAACATTTTAGTGCTGAATTTTTTAAAGATGGTTCGTAGGATTTTGAAAAAAAATTAACTGTTTTATTAATATTATGGTGTAGTTTAATAAGAAAAATTTGACAAAATTATTCATCTTTTTGAGAGGCATTTATATAGATATATCTTTACTATTTATTATAAATATATTTGTTCATTTAAATATTAAGAAACCTTCCCCAGGAAACTTTAATTATACAGTAAAAACAGTAATTAAATTAACCCACCCTTTAAAGAGTCAACAAGGAAACAAATAAGAATAAATTTAATGTTTCGCTGATTTCAGTTCTGACAAACGGGTTATGTTTCAAATTTTATAAAAGAGAGATAATTTTAAATAATTATAGAATAAATCAATCAGATTTGTAGGTATTTTGAATGGTTGAATTTTTAGAAAATAAACTTGTAAAAAATAAATTAATTGATTTTATTATAGAGGATAGATTTTTTTTTAGTAAACTGTTAAAAGAAGAATGATAACGAAATATTGAATCTTTTACGTTTACACAATAAATTTAAAAAACAAAACAATATTTTTACAGTATGGTCAAAGACTTAAAAAAAATCTAACCATACCCTCTGTTGAATATTTCACTTCTGTATTTTTTACTAACTCTTCCTACCCCCTTTAACAGATACTGTATCTCATCCTTTATATTTATAGCCGTATTTTCTAGATGAAAAAATCCGGTTAAAAGAAACCCAATTCGTTTCTTTTAGTTCTTCAAACCTCAGCTAGATTTTCTACCAGATTTAGCCTTTCTTTATTTATGACTTCTAATGTACATATATCACTTTCATAGAAATAAAATAATAAAAGCAGAAATAATCGTGCTAGTAATAACAAGTGTAATTATAAAAAGTTAAATGTTTGGAAATATAAAGATTATGAAATAAATTGATGAGTAGTTAATGTTATTTGATAATTAATTTATAAGAAATCTATATATTACTTGTTTGGAAAAAAAAGAAAACAGTACTCAATCTGATTGTAATTTTTCTACTCCAATTTATTTCTCTAGATCATACAAAATAGGGAACATTATATTTCATATAAATTTAAAAATACAGGTGTTTTTCATTTTCAGTAAAAAAATCAAACGAATTTCAGGACACGTTTGACAAGTGAAAAAAGAGGAAGATACTAATCTAAATACACATGAGAAAACGCTTTGTTTCGAGTTATAACTTGCGAAAAAGTTTGCTTTGATTTTTAAACCAAGAGAAAAATGAAACCATACTGATATAAAACAGTTACGAGAAAGTTTTTCTTAATGTTTGAGAAAATTATTGTACAACAAAAATTTGGTGAAGCAAAACATAATTTTTACTTCCTTGTACGAATTAAAGGGAATATTGTGATTGCGAAAAATTTCGATTTCCAGATTTCAACGGAAATATCCATTTAGACCATTACTGAATCCCTTTTGACCAGTTTCGATGTAACGTCTGTACGTACGTACGTATGTTCTCGCATAACTCAAAAACGATCAGCCGCAGGATGTTGAAATTTTGGATTTAGGACTGTTGTAACGATTAGTCGTGCACATCTTTTGATTGCAATCGACTAGACCAAAAGTGTTCTAAAAAGCCCAAAATCCAAAACATTTGGATTTTGGATTTTTTTTAACTGCAGTAACAAGCCCTCATAACGAGATTTTCAACGATACATCATAAGTGGCACTTATTTTCCTTGGTTTCAGATTTATAGCCAAATAAAATTTTTATTAATGAAATATTGGGATCTTACAAAGAGAAGGCACATCGGTTCGAATCCGTATTCTTTTCCTTTTTTTAACTTTTTTTTTAAATTTAAGTTTATTGATTTCTTAATAATTATTAACCTCTGATTGTAAAAAAAGTTTTAAAATAAATAATAATTCAATAATAGCAATAAAACAAAATATGAAAAAATATAAGTTATTAACGAAATAAATTTTTATGCACTTTTCATCAAAAAAAAAAAAAGTGTACATGTAATTTAATAGGCGTACAAGGAAGTGATGTGTTCGTATCTCATTTTTTTTATGTTTCATTCAAATAAAAAATTTTCCAACAATTTTTTTTTTTCTTTCAAAGTTTTATTTTTATTCAGTTTCATATACAAAACACGATAAGTAATTTGGATGAGAAATCAATGACGTGAAAGAGAAAGTTTCTATTGAAATCCCTCAAAAGAAAACAAATAAACAATCATATACGTTACTTGTATGAAGAACAATATACAATGCGAAAAATTAAAAATAAAACTACGAATAACGTAACAAAAGATAATAAAAAGGAGTAACTCAATATGAAATAACACAACAAAGATAAAATGATGAGACGAAGTACAATAATACTTGAAGGAAGAATTTTTACACTAGATATCACACATTATCTCCCAGATCCAAGACATTGAGTAGATTAAAACGTCTAATATCCTCACTATTGTCCAGCAAGTTCACAGCAAGATAGTTTTCATGGTTTTTAATCCGTAATTTATATGTCAAACTGAATCATTGAGTCTCCTCCTTAACGTATGGTAACCTCAAATACTCATGGATACAGCTGTTCCTTACAAACTACGCCACCTCTGTTGTGCTCGCAATTAATTTATTCTGGAACCGATGGATAATATCAATCTTTATTTTACATGTTCTTCCCTAAATCTGGATACCATATGTCCATACCGGCTTCAAAAGTACTGTATAAAATAACTGTTTATAAATCAATGACAACTGAGACCTCCTGTCTAGCAACCAGTACATCTGTTTAAACGTAATGTTTAGCTGCTTCCTTTTTCTCTCAAAAGATCTTTCCAAGTCAGACGACGATTTAGATGCAAACCTAGATACTGTACGTAGTCAGCTTACGAGATAAAAGTGGCATACAAGTGTGATCGCGGGCAATCCTCTTTTCTCATTGTAAACGTTACATGACTCGATTTCCATAACTTTTTTTCCACTTAGCTAGAACCCCTTTTAGATCTAACTTGGATTGTAATTTATTCGAAGCTAGCGTTGGGTGATTGTCGACTGCCTAGATTGCTGTGTCATCAGGGAAAAAAGCAACAGTGATATCTTCAGAAGTTGGAAGGTCTTCAGTGAAGAGTACAAAATCGGCCCCAAAATTGAGCCTTGAACATTTGACTGAATGTCAAGACGACACTTGATTTTATTTAACCTGGAAAAACCAACCATCCAGATAGGTACCTATCTTACAGTCATTTAAAATGGTTGAGGCAAGCTCGATGTCAACTTATAAAGTATACCAGGCAATAAAACCTTGTTGAAGCCTTGCTGGACATCAAAAAGGCTGCTGAACAATATTTGTTCCCTTCTAAACAGTTGTTGATGATATTAACAATCCTGCACATTTGTTCAATAGTGGAATGACCACTTTGGAAGCAAAATGATGGTCAAGAATAAAACGTTTTCCACTAAAATAGGCCACAATCTTCAAAGAATGAGAATCTCAATCTTTCTAGAAGATTGGGAGAGAACAGGCAATAGGCATTATTAATGTCTACCCGGTTTTGGGAACACTATTTTCTGTAACACTTTCTATTCCAACGGAAAATAAGTCGTGAGATGAATGCCATTAAATAGGAAGTTCGTGTACTAGAGAGCCTTAAACGGTAACATAATAGCATTTTTGGGTTAAATCAAAACCTGAAGACTTCTTTAAATTCCGCTCCTTGTGAAATCTCTGTTGATGAAAAAGACTTTATAGGAAGACACAAAGGAATTGGGCTGTTTAAGAATTCAAGTATTTGGCCTTTTACTTTTGTTCAAGAATCTCTCTGTATACTCTGCACCCTTTGATCCTAGTTTGCAGGATGGTCCGAGTGACAGGGGGCACAAGTTCCTTGAGTGTTCCTTAGAAGAATCTATATTTCTATGGCCATCCGCCTATTTTACATAACGGTAAGGTTACATACAATTGTTTTTTGCATGCACAGAACTATTCAGGGAGTCCAGACCTCCATGGCGACTCAGAAGCTAAACACCACACTTGGTACCTCCTTGTTAATTTAACACCTCCTTAATTTGAACACCTCCTTGTTTTCCTGGGCTCTAAGATAATAAAGAATGTTGGTAATCGTACTTTGTCACCCTATGGCGGGCATTAACTACGCTCCGGACTTTGTGCTCGCGATTATCAGTTTCTTCTTTAAATCCTCAATTGAAATCGAGTAATGCAAAATTTCAGCACTACGCAAAATGCTCTTTTATTTTTTTCTCTCGGACTATATCAATATTCTTTTTGTAAATATCAGGTCCTTTGAAATTATTTATAATTGTTTGATACTAATAGTAAATTCTAGCTGCTACTGATTCTGCTAACCGGTATAGTTTTAGTAAGTCAGTAATGCCGTAGAACATTACTGATAGCGATATCACTATCAGTCTCGTTCCCGGAAAAATCACTTAGATTGTTGACAATATTACCCCTAATCAACCTACTGTGCGACATGTTTCTCTGTTTTTTGCTCGATGATTTAAGAGGCTCTCACTTCTTATTAGTTTGTGAACCGTTACTAGTAGATGTTTCACTGTTGTTTCCTGGTTTAGCTGACAGATGATCCATAACTAAGTGTCGCATTGTAGGCTATAGATTACTTTCGAATAACTGATTAAAAATACAAATGTCTTAAAAAACAAAAAGTATTATTTATAATACAATACCCTGGATCTGAATGTTTCATGCAATAGTCGTTATTCTCAACAACCTGTGCAATAAAATTTGTATAAAATTTAATTTTGAGGAAATATATGTAATTAACGTCAGCTAAATATGAATAAGGTTTTAAAAAATTTAACTTAAATTGAAACCAAAACAAGAATCATTTAATATTATAAAAGAGATACAAAGGAGAAACAAAATCAATTATTAAAAAGAAATAAAAGTTATTATAAACTTAATATTACAGTAATTGTTACCGGAGCCATGTTTACATGAACTTTTTCTTTAGTAAGTTTCTCGTGTCAGAACATATACTGGAATTCTTTGCGTCATAACCTTGTATATAGCTGTATAATTAGAGAATATATTAATCGGTATTTTCATTCCAAGTCATTAATTAGAAGATTTATTTTAGAGGGTTGAGCTCTAACGACTTAGGTATTTTCTTTTTAAACCTTTTAACTATTAATGGGTATTAATACATATAAGTATTAAATATTAATACCTTTAAAGAAGTTAAGAAAATATTTGAAAATAAAAAAGTTACCTTACAATTATTAACCTTTACTAAAAAATGTTTGAATTATTTATTTTCTATCTAAAGCAACTATACTCTGACACCCAATTGTAGCCATTGAAAAAAGAAGAAGGTTTGTAATGTGGTAAAAATTACCAGCGATTTGAACCCAGGAAAGGAAAAAGGTCACTTAAACTAACCGTTTAAATTACCATTTGTACTAAGTTAATTATTATTATTATCATCATGAATGAAAATTATAAGTCTTCAGATAATAAAATTTTCTGCTCCAAAAGTGGTTTTAGGACTTTAAAAAAGCCTTTTAATAGTTTTTTTTTAAGTTTGCTGCTTTCTGTTTATCTTTCTCAACTTATTTACGAAAATTGAAAATGTGATTTTATAAAAGATCAATATTGAATACATTTTTATTTATTTGATTTATACTATATATACTTTCTATATTTATAAAATTTTATAATATATTTTTTTTGTATCAATTTTCGTTTACTTTTGTAAATAATTTTTAGTATTTCAATTTAAATTTACTATTAATTTTAATGCATTCGTCTAAGTATTAATTTTTACTCGTTTGTTCTCCATCAATTCATTACAAAATAGATAAAATGCCTTTATTTTAATTATTCCTCCATAAATTGTTACTTTCCACTATCTAGCCGAGTATTATTATGGTTGTAACGCATCTTACGTACGAGAAATTTTACGATATTTTTCTCTGAAAGTAATGATGTTCACTATAGAGTCCTTTAGCAAGATAATTAAGGTGGTGATTACAAGGTTGAATATCACCAACAATTTAATACCCTTTGCATATTCATATGCAACAGACGAATGTTTGACTTAGTAAAAAAGGCAACGAGAAGATGCTTTACGCCACAATTCTCACATAAAATCTAGTTTTAGTTAATCGTTTTTTGACGTAAAAACTTCTGTAGGGTAGCCACTCACTTTTTGATTGGTGTTGAAAAGTCTAATCCTTCAGGCTCTGAAGTAAAACGGTCATTGTGGTAAACACGAGGGAGCCGGGTTTGTCCGAGCGAGGGAGAAACAGTCAGTTTTGCGTGAGTTTTGTACTTGGCTGTGTTTCGTTTTACATTAAATATATTTATAATTGTTCGGTTACGAGTAATTATTCGTAAAACTAATATACTTTCAGTGTATATGTTAATGCATCATCGTTATAATTCTGGAAAATATTGCTGAAGAATTATTGTGTATATAAGTAAATTTATGTAAAGGTAACATATATGGGTTGCGAAAGTATAATTTCAGAGCATAAATTTTTATTATGCCCGAAGTTATAAGTGCATACATTATAGATCTAATGGTTATACGAATGAAGGAGATAAATTATTTTGTATACTATATATATGTAACCTGCCGGGTTAGTTTAGTGGTTAAACTCGTCATTGGCAAACCAGCTTATTTTCGAAGTCATGAGTTCTAAGCTTCAAGTCCTTAAAAAGGGAGTAGATTTTATATGAATTAGAATGCTAGACTGTTAATACCGATGTTCTTTTGTGGTTGGCTTTCAATTAACCACACGTCTTAGGAATAGTCAACCTGAATCTGTTCCAAACTATATGTTTGCCGGTACATTTACACTTGCACTGCCGTTAAGTCAGGATTGGCAAGTCGGTAGCAGTAATTGCAGTAAATCGCTCTGTCTTATACAGTTTTTTTTTTCGGATTAACGGTTTTATATCTGATTTTTGGAATTGGGAATCGACGGTGGAAAATTGTCGGAAGTGTTTTAATATAATTTGGTGATTTTAGGTTTCGGACGGACCTTTTTATTGAATTTTTTTATCTGAGTAGCCTTATTGCTATTGGCAATAAGGTTCATAGTTGACTGCTGGTCGCAGTGGTTAGTGTGAGTTAGTAGTGGTGTACCTTGAGTTGTTTTCAATTCGGGTGTAGCTTATCTGTAGTGGATAGCATATACTATTGTAACTGGCATCGACTGATAATATTGTTTATTATTATTCAAGTGATAAACTTTTGATATTGGAATTAATTTAATTAATTTCGGTTGTTGTTATCTCTTGATAAGATAGACTGCTGTAGCTTAGTTTATCAAGCTATCATTTATATATATATATTTTTTTTTTTTTTGAGTATCAACGGATGCGGAATTGTCCCCTAAGTACAATTTCGAGACATGCGACGTCGTAGCTCCCTCCCATCTGAGGATACAGCCTCACAAGGGGCAGGACCCTCGAAGGGAGCAACTGGAAGGAGATAGAGTGGCACAGTGGACACTGAAGGTATGGATACTACGGTGAGCACCCAGGAAAAGTATAAATGGAGGGAAACCGAGGGCAGAGTAGACAAAAAACCTAGAGCGGGTTCTTCGGAGGAGGAAGAAACCCCTCCTACTCTTGAGGAAATTACCTACAAATTAGGTAATGCAATCACACAACTGAGACACATGACTGGCAAGGGGAGTCAAACTGCAATCAAAGCCCATGAAAGGGAACTTAAAGAAATATATGAAGACTTACAAAGACTGTGTGAAGAGAAAGCGGAGAGAAGTAATCAGACCACTCAGACTGAAGGTCATTATAACAGCGAGATGTCGGATATATTGGATGTTGATCTATCAGACGAGCAATTGATAGAGAGACTGCCCTCCAGATGGTCAAGGTGGGTGATGAACAGGATCACTCAGGTTAATGCAGCAAAACCTGGAGAGGGTAGTTGTCACTTTGTAGACTTGAATGGCATAAGACAAAACAGCATATATGCAGGAGCAACGCCTGGTGCAATGTTTCTTCAGGAATCAACGATACTCGAAGACAGAGGTCACAACTAAAGGTACAAGATACACAGTCATCTATGACTCCAGTTGCGGGGATAAGGAAATGGCGTCACACTTACTTAAGGCACTAAGAAAAGTAGTGGGTAACTCTGAGTCTTCAGTTTTCGTGATACAAATGGCCCTCCAGGCATTTTGATTAGGAAAATAGTAATATATATTTTAAGGAAGGGGAAGACCTTACCAAGGATGGTCCTCCCCAATCCAAGTGACAATGCGAGACCAAGATCCAGATCGGCGTCTGTAAGACGAGGAACCCCACCGGTCGCCGAGAGTAAAACCATTGTTGTACAAGGACAAGGGAAAACATACGCTGATCTATTAAAAACTATGAAAGAGAAAGTTAAAGTAGAGGAGGCTGGAGAAATTCTTTCTATAAGAAAGGGTAGAGATGAACAGCTAGAAGTTAGGGTAAGTGGAGTACAGAAGGCAGGGGAGTTTTCTGCAATGCTGAAGGATAGAGCAGGGGATCTTCAGGTCGATATACGTAACAAGGGAGACCGTAGAACAGTTGTACACATTAAGGACATGCTTGGAGATTCTACGGAAGGTGAGCTAAAAGAGGCAATTGAGAAGGTCCTAGGAACGCGTGAGAGATTTCAAATAACATCTATGAGAGACGCATACGGTAGTACCAAAAATGCTACAGTAATTACTACTCAACGCAGCGCAACAAAGTTAATAACAGCAAGACTGAGAGTAGGCTGGGTTTGCTGTAGGGCATATATCCGCATCGAAAACGAAAAATGTTACCGGTGCTGGAGCATGGGGCACGGTAGAAGAGAATGCAGGGGCCCTGACCGCACCAACTTATGTTTCAACTGTGGTAATACGGGGCATTTCATCAAAGACTGTAGGCAAGCAATGAAGTGTCTCGATTGCAGAAGTACAGAACACAGAACCGGGAGTGTAAGCTGCAATAAACATAATGATTAAAATATTATTAAGTAATAATAATAGAAGCCTACTATCAGGAGACCTGACGCTGGAAATAGCCACAAGATACAGTGTCGACTCTCTGGTGTCTACGGAGCCTAATGTGTATTCGGCTGCCAGAGGTCAATGGATACCCGACAGGAATGGGGCTGTGGCCATCAGAAGAATAATCGATAGAGTGGATTATAACTTGTACAGCAGAGAAGACGGAATAATAGCTATTGAATTAAGTGACACGATTATTGTGGGTACATACATCAGCCCCAATTGCACTATAGAGTTTTATCAAAACCAGATATTTAACCTACAGCAGATCATGACCAGATCGCGGAAAAGAGTGGTAGTGCTTGGAGATTTTAATTGTAAAACTACTGTAGCGGGTGCCAATTCTACAAATGCTAGAGGTAGAATTCTCGAGGACTTGTTGGAGGTTACGGGTGCGTGCTGTATAAATGATGGGGCTCCTACATACAGCGCAAGAGGTCACCAATCAACAATAGACCTGGTAATTGTGGATAGTAGGTTTAAAGCAGATACCGCCGAGTTTGCTGTCCTTACCGAAGAAACTGGTAGTGATCACAAGGCCGTATTGGTTAACATCAGAGATTGTGCAAGGCGAATAAGGCAGGATAATATTATCTCTAGATTAACGGATTTCCAGATACACCGGGTGTCAAATAATGCGGCAAATAGGATTAGGAACTGTGAAAACATAGAACCGGAGAAATTTCAAGAAATAATCAAAGAGGAAATTACTAACATACCGCAGTCCGGTAATAGATATCATCCGGTGTATTGGTGGACCAGAGAAATCGAAAACCAAAGGAAAATCATGCAGCGTCACAAAGGAACTGCTCAGAGGTCGCGAGCAAGGAATAGTAACGATGAAGAAAGTCGACGTGCTGCCCAAGACTATAGACAGGCCAGGAAAAAGCTTACCTTTCTCATTAAGCAATCTAAGAGGAATAAATGGCAAGAGCTCTGTAACGAACTTGACACTGACCCTTGGGGGAAAGCTTTTAAGATAATTACCAAAAGGCTAGGTAGACAGGTGCCAACGTTGAGTAAGGAGGAAGCGGAACGACAAGCTAGGATTCTTTTCCCTAGACCTGAAAATCTGAATAGGGAAACAATTGTTTGTGATGGTGGCAGATTCACAGAACAAGAGGTAATGGAGGCCATTAAAAAGTTGAAAAACCGGAAAAGTCCAGGGCCGGATGGCATACCTGCGGCCATCATCAAGACTATAGCAGGAATAGTACCCTGGGAAATTGTGGATCTGGCTAGTTATGGTCTACAAAACTGTAATTTTCCTGGCTGCTTTCCAGCAGCCAGGACGGTTTTTATACCCAAGGCGGGGGTAAATAATGGATATAGGCCGATTACTCTTATTAATAATATGGGAAAGGTGGTTGAGAGCCTGATAGAAGGCAGGCTTAGGGCAGAGCTTGAGGAAAAGGGCTGTCTACATCCACAACAATATGGATTCAGAAAAGCATTTTGGAGAAAGTTAAAAATTGGGCTTTAAATAGCAGGAGCGGTACCTAGAGGACCAGGAAAATCCCCCTAGTGATAATGCTGGACATTAGGAACGCGTTCGGATCAGTACCCTGGTCATCTATAATTGATGCATTGCATGAGATGCGAATAAGCGAATATCTAATAAATCAAGTTAATCACTATCTACATCAAAGGTTTCTTGAGATCAAAACTTTGGAAGGTAAGGCAGTTTTCCAGATGTTTGGTGGCGTTCCTCAAGGTTCTGTGCTGGGCCCAACCTTGTGGAACATTTTTTATGACGCAGTCTTCAAACTGAATTATCCTGAAGGAGTTACTGAAATTAGCTATGCTGATGACATAGCAATCCTCGTTGAGGATAGCGATGTAGATAACTTAGAACGCAAAGCCAATCTGGCATTAGGAATTATAGATAATGGTTACAAAGAAGCCAACTACAGATAGCCCCAGGGAAGTCCAGTTGTATTGCCCTTTCCGGCAGAAGACCTATTAGAGGTATAAATTTGAATATCAGAGGAGAGCCAATTATGCAAGTCAATGAGGCAAAATATCTGGAAGTCATACTCGATAAAAATTTGAGATTTAGCAGACATATCGATATGATATGTAGTAGGGTCACTCCAATGGTCAAAGCTCTGAGAGGACTCTTCTAGAACCATGGAACACCAAAAATAGAAACTAGGAAATTAATAACTGCTGCCACAACATCAATGATATTATACGCGGCCCCGGTTTGGGGACATACAATTGTATTAAACGGAATAAAGGAAAATTGAGAAGCGCGCATAGACTTGCACTGTTGAGGGTGGCCGCTAGTTACAGAACGTTGTCCTATGACGGGCTTTGCGTAATAACAGAGGTTCTACCAATAGACCTGCAGATTAAAAGCAGAATGCTTAGATATGAGGGACTACCACAAGACGAGATAGCGGCTCAATTGGAGCAAGAATGGCAGTTGGAATGGTCACGCTCAAGAGTCGGGGATTGGACTAGAAGACTAATCCCTGATATAGGTAGGTGGTATGGAAGTAGACGCGGAAACGTTGACTTCTATATGACACAGTTATTATCGGAGCATGGATCTTTCGGGCAGTACCTAGCCAGAATTGGAAAAAGGGACACACCACAATGTGTTTATTGTGAGGAAACAGATAATGCGGAGCACACTATATTTGTATGTCCTAGATGGGCTGAAAACAAGAGGGTAATTATAACAAATCGATTAACACCGGATAATCTAATTAATTGGATGGTACAAAATCAAGAGAACTGGGACTGGTTCAGAAGGTTTGCTGTAGAGATCCTGAGAACTAAGGAAGAAGAGGGCGGTAGACTGTGATTAAGTTAAGTAGGGAAGGGTGGACAGTCTCTCCGTGGAGGGCCCGTATGCCCTTGTATGCGGGTTCCTGTGAAGGGGGAGAACTCCAGGGGAGATGGGAATAAAAGAAAAGACCGAGTCCCGGCCGGCGGTGTGTCTCCCTGCGGGCGTCTAGGCGCTTTGTGGGGTGGGTACCGTCGGTTAGAGGCATAGGCGTAAAGACCGAGACCCGGTTCCCTGCGGAGGGGCTGGGGGACGGCATCGCCGGACCTTGGCCCTAACGCGGGGAATTATAGGCAGGCAAAAAATAAAACAAAAGATCCAAGACCGGGGGGGCCAACCTGCCGTGCCGGATGTAAAGCCGGTGAGTGGGGGACGCCCCCTTTGAGTAGAAGGACACTCTCCCCGACTGAGTATACTTAAATGGATATCCGGTCGGGGAGAGTAGGGGGAAAAAAAAGAAAAAAAGTAATTGCATTAGCCTATACGCACACACACCCAGACCCGGCAGTAGCTGGAGAGCTGGTTGGAGAAAAAAAAAACAATACATATATAGTATTAATTTATGCCTTGTTCCTGATTCGGATAAGTAATGCCACTCAGAATATTAATATCATTAATATATTTTTTTAAAACGGTTATTTCGATTTTAGTGGGTTAGAGGTGATGGCACCTCCCAGGTGCTTAAATTCTTAAATGCGGATCCGGCCCTGGGAGGCAGGAAAAAAGGAGAAAAAATCAAATAACATTATTTACGTAATCTTATTTGTATCTTTTACTTTTTATGCTTATAATTTTTTTAAATGCTTTTTTTTAATATGGAAGACAACGGAGATCTTTTAATTTAATTCAGATAAATAAGGAATATTGTTGATAAAGTGAAGAATAGGTAATTTGAAAGAAAAGTTACGTAAGTGTAAAATAAATTAATATAGATTTTTCTCATTGAGAAGTTAACCGGAAAAATTATAATAAACATACAAGTTTTTTTCGTTAAAAAAATTAATTCAGATTTAAATGAAGAATCTTTACAAATTAAAAAAAAAAAAATTAATAATATATAAGCAAAATATTACGTAGTAAAAAAATTGAAACTCCAATGTACAATTATTATGTATAGAATCGATAAAAATAATAAATAATCCTGATAAAAAAATAATAATAATAAACTTATAATCACAGATTTAGGCCTAATTACACAACTTGTTGAAATATATGATTGTTTGTAAAACAGAGGGCAAAATTAATAAAGAAAAAAAAAATGAACAAACTGAGCAGATTATTTTACATCGCTAGTTATTCCAGAAATAGAAACAAAACATAAAAAAGAGTAGATTTTGGTGCCAAAAGTTTATTGTATCTTTTTAATTTAACAAGGGCCGTATTTTCTAATATATCTATATTAAAAAATAAGGAAGAGATGATTTTCGATTAATAATTCGATCCTATTTTTTTTTATTTAATTTTTTAAATAAGAAAATTACTTATGAAACTTGTAACGTTTAAAGCACAATAAAATGAACAATTTATTTTAATTTACATTTTTTGTAAATGTACCTTTTACATACTCATGTTAAAAAGATTTTGTATTTCCAAGTAAGGTTGAGGTCATTAAAGTTTTCAGAACAAGTTGATAAAATCAATTACAGAGGCACCGCTCGGAATGAGAAAAGTCACGACTTTTTTGGATTAGATAAATTCGTTGCGTTATGCCCCGAGCTTGTTCCCCCCCCCAAGCCCGAAAGGTTCGTTTTAAGTTTCAGACAATGATTAGACACTCATGGGAATTTTATAGTAGATAATCTTCTAGACAACAGTGAAAATGTCCGACGACTGAATCACCAACACGTGCTGGAGACTTGGGATCTGAGTGACATGTCTTTATTATACCTTAGTGAGGAGATTAAGACTTGGGATCTGAGTGACATGTCTTTATTATACCTTAGTGAGGAGATTAAGACTTGGGATCTGCGTGACATGTCTTTATTATACCTTAGTGAGGAGATTAAGACTTGGGATCTGAGTGACATGTCTTTATTATACCTTAGTGAGGAGATTAAGACTTGGGATCTGCGTGACATGTCTTTATCATGCCTTAGTGAGGAGATTAGCGTAACAAGGCTTTCCAGGAACTTCCGTCAACGCTACTATTTTGTTTATCTGTATCTATTGTTTAATAAGTTTTTGATTGTTGTTCGATTTTTTTTCACTAGACAGTTGGTATCTCTTGAATCTTTGTGGTCCCAATTAACGCATGTGTGATAATTTATATTGAATTTTTCTGTTATTTAGATTATGTGTGTATATACATATATTAAATGTTTATTTAAGTATGTACGCTCTATTGAGAGAGTTTGCTGGAAATTCCTTTTTATTTGCATTTAGTTATACAATTTACTTGTGGTTACTTAATCGGAACCGATTGTAAATAAACGGTTTGTAAGTCAAAAATAATCGTAGAAAACCCTAAGAACGGAGAGCCTTAAAAAAGCATATAGGTTTTTTCTTTGTTCCACCATTCAAACTGGCGAAAATTTAACATCAGTTAAAAAAAAAAAAAATTAAATAAAAATAGATCTTTTTAGTCTTTTTGTAGGTTTTGTAACAGTACTAAAGATTTTAATTGTAAAATATAAATTAATTTTGGCTATCAAAACACTGATGACAAATATCTTTGGCTGTAAGGAATCTGTAAATACAAACTTTTTTTTAACAATACACTTAATCTCATATATATGTAACTAAAGAAGTCTCTTTATATTGTTTCTCTCCATTTCTTTTCTTATTTTTATCAATACGTAGGTTTCTTTTCTTGGCGTTTTTATGTAACGCCTTTTTCATAAGTGTAGTATTTTTTGTTAGCCTATCCATATTTTAAATGTAAATAAAAGTAAAATGTGTAGTTTTTTCTTAAAATTATAAAATATATATTAATAAACGAAAACTTTAAAAATTGAAAATGATACTTTATTAAACTTCTTTAAATTTATAAAGTCGGTTCAAAATGTTACTGTTGCTAAAATAAACGAATAATTGTCAATTAACAGTTATTTGTTTCAACTTGGGCTACATTTTAAAAGTAGAGAGAGATATAAGTAACTGAAAAATTTAATTTTTTATGCTGAATTTTTAAGTCAATTTTATTTATTTATTTATTTTTTTAAACACAATTAAATACCTATAATCTGATCACTCAGAACAATAAATAAATGGTGAATGTCTGTTAAGATTCGTGTCTCTTTTACTTCTCGTTCATTTGTAAACGTAAATAAATACATAAACTATCTGTTTCTTCTTATTCATTTGTAAATGCAAATAAATATATTAATTGTCTCTTTCTTCTTTCTCATTTAAAATAGTAGATTTTTTTAATATTCAGCTGGCCTATGTTATCAGCTGATATTTTACAGTAACACTGCATCCAATTTATTGTATTATTCAGTCTTCATTTACACTTCATTCTATGCACATGCATTATACTCAATTCATAGCACATTCAACAATGTAATAATAGTGTATTCAACAATGTAATTTTCATTGTATTCAACAGTGTAATATTTTATAGTGTAAAATTAAATGATCATATTAAATTATATTATCATGGCTGAACAATGATTATTACTTATTTGAAGTACGAACCAGCTAAATTAAGATATACAATTAGTACACCTAACTGAGGTATTAAACCAAGGCGGTTATTGATTCGAACATGTCTATATTTGATTTGAACTAAAGAAAACCCAACATCAGTTAACTTTTCTATATTCCGTTTATTCCCTGACTGACAAACCATAGCAGTTACCGATGTATAATGATGATAAATGGATTTTTGCAGCTTGTGAAAACATGTCGAGCCGGATCGGAACTTAACCCACAACTTGTGGAAATATATTTAAATTTTATTTTATTAATTTTTGTTAATTAATGTCTAGTTATTTGTAACGAGAGTTGGAAATCAATTCTTACTGTTACATTCATGTAGTTATGATATTGTTCGGTTTAGCTCCAAGTTTTTCTAAGATATTTAATTGTATCGTGTTTTAAATGGAAGTAAATTTTAGTAATTAAAACTCAGGAAAATCTTCAAGGCTTTTTAAGGTCAAAATTCATTAATGTAATTTTTGTGTATTTCTATTTCAGTATGATCATTTTAAAGAAAATGAACAGTAAAATTAAATTAAACTTAGGATTTTATAAATATTGTTTCTGTATATTTATTTTACAATGTAATTCAGTCTTAACCGGATCAATTATTTTTTTCAACTTTGAACTATTGTACTCTAATCTAATAAACCTAATTTTTTTGCCTTACAATTTGTTTATTTACAATCGGTTCCGAGTAAGGAACTACATGTAAATCATATTACAAAAACCATATGAAGAGGGATTCCTAACGAATACCCTCAATAAAACGTACATAAATTTAAATACATACATACATATATAAAGCGCATATATATAAACACACTCGCACTGAATAAAATCACATAGGTACAAGAGTTCACAAAGCTCTAACGGAAAACAAACTTTTAAACAAAGACAAACAAATAGTAATATACAAGCTCGTGGAGTTAAATGGAAAGAGACTAGGCTCTTCATCAAGACGTAGAAAGATGCTCATCATATACGTGGTATGGAAGAGTCACTTTGAATCCCCAAGTCCAGCACATGTTGGCGTTTCAATCGGCGGACCTGAATACTAAATCCAAAGATTTGTATGTTTCATCAATTGATGTGTATTAATATAAAATATATAAAATGTTGATGACAGCATATGGTCAGACATTAAGCTTGACGCTAAGGTTCAGGTAACGTTTTGACAATTTGTTGGTCAGTACTGTGTTTACGACAAAACTTTAGATTTGATTTTATTCGGTGTTGAAATTTTTTACGGCCTTATAAAATATGTTAATCTAATATGTCAATCTTTTTTCTTTATTAAAAATAACCATAAAAGGTCTGACTCATTAACCTGAATAGATTTGAATAGAATTTAATTGAAATAATTATTTCAGTAACTATTGACTATCCTTTCAATAATAATAAACATTTTAAGGCCACATGTCAAAAAAATATTTTAATATTCTTTTTATTCAGGATTTTACTCCCTTTAAAAATTTATTTGTAAATACTATCTTACTTCCAATCTCCAGCAGTTATTTTCATGTTTGATTGTGATAAATAACTTTTGAAAATTTCATTCTTCTAGATAATTAGAAGGTTGGAAAATCGTTGATCTTTGAGCAAGTGAAAGTTTCCTTATTGCATAGGTAATAGTGAAAAGAAATTCATAATGTGAATAAATAAAAAGTTTCTTCAGAGGCTTGTGTAAGCTATATACTATGCCCTGTATACCTGTGTATATATATATGTATTTGTGTGTGTGTGTGTCTGTGAACAGATATTTTAAATTACTATACGCATAAGACTTACGTGTATTTCATTGTAGAACACATCATCTTTTTTGTAACAATTTATTGTAATTTACATTATTATAAAACATGAAAATAGAAAAATAATCTTACTATCATATATAGCCGTTTACTTTGCCTTGATGAAAAATTACCTTTTCAGTGTTCATGTATACATAATTCATAAAAGTTATGTTTTTTTTTTTCATTTTATATTTTCTAATTTAAAAACAGTTAATAACATTATTTACGTAAAAAAAAGTAATAATAATGGTACTTAATTAATTTCACTTATTATAAACTATAAGTTATGTGTTTGTACAATAAACTATTTCTTGTATATCTAAAAGCAAGCTAAAATAAACTGGATTGTAATTTATTGTAAACATTTAATAAAAACTTTAATACGGTATTTTTAAAACTTCAAATAAATTATTTATTTATATTTCATTATAAGTTTTGATGGATTTTATGTAAAATATTTATTTTTTTATAGAAAAGTTGTAATATATTCGTAGTTTTATTTCTCTCAAGCTTTAATAACGCTCTTAATAATAACAATAAAAATTCAAGAATAGTTTTTTTAATTTTCTGATCACGTTTATGTTGAACCGTGTAATTGCATTTTATCATTATATTTATTTTTTCAAAAAATTTAGAAAAACTAAACTCGTTTGTATTTTTTGATTACTTTTTTAAACTAAATTGATTTTACGCTTTTGGAAAAGTTAATAAAATTTATCCAAACTATTACACAAAAAAAAGTATGATAACAAATTATTCATATTTCTATGTGGATATTTTCATTTTTCGCTTATCTGCGGTTATTAAAATAGTAGTTATACTATTTGTAATGGTTATAAAAACAAAATACAATATCCTCAATTATTATTAACTCTTATTATGCATAAGAGAATCAATCGCGTTTGCTTGTGTTTTAAATTCTTCAGCAAATACATAACGTGACTACCATACATAAAGGAAGAACATATTTTAATAATATGTTTTTTTTTTTTTACTGAAAAAATATATAAGAAAGAACATGTGAGGACGAAAATATATTACAGACTAACGCGAATTCTTAGATATAAAACTTTTATGTTTTTTAATATCAAATACTGCATTTTATTTTCTATTTATGTTTATCACGTTGACACATCTTTTATCATATACGTTTATAGCTTTTACTCTCACATGAACATTATTATATTGTGTATAAAAAATATTATAGCACATCTTAAGAACATCGACCTCGCAGGTCAGAATTTTTTATGAAAGATTTTTAGTCTATCATAAATTTAATATTTAGATTTTAATGCTATTTTTGAAGTATCTACGTGTTATCAGAAAAAAAGAAAGGAGCGCCATTTTTGATTACTAAATGCTACCATCATCAAACATTTTTTTTATGAATAAACGTAAATAAATAAATAAATAAAAGTAAATGAAAATTAAAATTAAACATTTTTTAATGATTTGGAAATCGTAGTCGGTAGTTTCAAAGTTTTAACCTGTTTTCCAGCTCACTTTCCACTTTTGAATTGGAGTACCCAAAACGATACTTTTTTTATATATTGTTGTTTTTATTTGTGTTCTATAAGCACTGATAGAAATATTCGTTTTGTAACGTTTTGTAAATATTATTAATTTGTTCGTTAATTAATTTTTTTTTTCATTTATCTTTATTACATATTACTTTCCCGGCGAATATAGCTAGAATAGTTTTATTAAAGGGTAAAGTATGATGTTCATGCCAAAAATTCATTTTCGGGTTTTCTTGCAAATCTTTACGTTTTAGTGTCCAGCTAATTCATTTAGATCAAAAACACACATGTATGTCTGTATATGTGCACGTATGTAGCCTATGTATTTGTGGCACTGCTTTTGAACTTTATCTCAGGATTCACTGAACCGATTTTCTTCAGATTTGGCTCAAATATCTCTTTGTATAGAGAATGTAATATATACATAAAAAATTTAATATTTCCAGTGAATCATATTAGTTTTTTTATCATATAAAATTTTTCAAAATTCGTTAAGGGGTAGAAAATATTTTTTCAAAATCTAACACCTCTTTAATTGAAGGAGGTGCTAGAAGTTCTTAAACTTAACCTAAATATAAATATTTTTAGAAAATTCTTTCTTAAAATTTATTCCACACCTCTAAAATTATATATATATATTTTTTTCTTTCTTTTTTTAGGCCATAAATTTCTAACTATTAAAAAGGCTATTAAAATGAAAGTAGCGTTTGCACCTATATTATATTCTGAATCCTAAATGAAGATAATATTTTTCATTACGTTCATAAAAATTAACGGGTGCATTCGGAAAAGTCATGGAATACTTGAACACTTTTTTATTTGAATTTCTCAACATGATGATGATTACTTAGCAACCGAAAAATCAATTTAGGTTTATATTTGTTTAACTTCTGTAAACTGCTTCTTATTGCGTTCTCATTTTCTAACTTAATTTCAATAACCGTTTAAAACGGTTGTTTCTTATTTTTTTTTTTTTTTTTAATGATAAAATAAAGATATTATCATTTGGTTAAGTAGCATTCTTCGATGTATTTTGTGGTTCTGTATTTAATCAGTATGCTATTACAATATTAAAAATAACTTATTTAAAATTTAATAAAAATAGTATTTTTTTTTTTTTTTTTTGCTTCTACCGTTTATAAATTGGGTTCTCCTTCCGAATTTCTAACTACAATAAACTGCTTTACATTTAAGATCAATTCTTAATGTATAACTTGCTCTCGCTATCAGTTTAAAAGCATACAATTTAAAAAGTGATATTTTAAAGGAAATAATTAATGGATATTTTATGGTTTTTTATTTCTTTAATTTTTTTTTGTAAAAATTTCAAAAAAGTATTATATTTAAAGGTTTAATATACGGAATAACTTAACTAAAATTCAGGCTACGATAAACAAAGATTATTTATCTTAAAATAATGAAAAAGATAAATATAATTAAAACTAAATTTTTTATGTCTAAATTTTCTAGGAGACTGTTCGGAACAGTACACGAGATTAAAAACAATATTATATAAAAATGCAGAAATCTGTAGTGAAAAAAGGAAATATAAATTTTATAAAAATGAAGCAATTCAGTGCTTACACTAACTTCCACTTCAAGATTATTTTTACGAAGAAATGTAGAGATCAAAATAAAGATAGGAGTCACTGGTTAATGTTTTGAAGGAAAATCATTCTTTCCTTTTTTAAAATGTTTTAGTTTGAAATAATATAAAAAAATATAATATACGAGGAAATTATTAAATAACATTTACTTTTATTTTTACAAAACCGTCATGCTAGTTTTAATTAAATAAATCTCTAGCAAATGTTTTTTTTTTTTTGTTTAAATATTACTTCCAGATATGTTAACTGCACGAATGACTTGTTTATTTTAATTAACAATTAAATTGCAATTTTAAACTAGAAAACAAATTATAGTTTTTATGCAAAATATTTTAATATTTTTAATATATTGAATTTCATTTAATGAAGAGCGTTTTAAAAATCCGAGTGTAGCTTTACTTTTTTTGGGATCATTTTAATTGGCGTAATCATTGCTGAAAAGGCGGAGAGTCATGCGCCATATAGCAGGAATTTTACCTAACTGTGGGACAACTGCGGAGTAGATTGCTTACAGGTGTTGCGTATAGCACGCTGCTATACCGTGCTGAAATCTGGGCGGACGTGGTGCGGTCCGCACCAGTACATCCGCAGAGGGAGGATTGAAGCCTCCGATTGTACATCCGCAGAGGGAGGATAAGAGCTGCTGCCTCCGGATTGCAACAGTCTACAGAACTGTTTCTCTGGAGGCTGCGGAGGTCTTGGCGGAGATGTATCCCTTAAACTTAGCGATCCCACGCAGGAGAAGGCTACGAGAACTTGTTACCTTGAATCCGACTGAGAAGAGAGAGGCGAGTTTGGCGATCACGGGAGAGTTGATGAGAGCATGGCAGGAAAAATGGGATGGATGTGAGAAGGGCAGGTGAACCTATAGATTAATAAAGAATGTTGGGAGATGGTCCAGAAGAACCTATAGCTCACTGTTTATAATTTAACTCAGTTGCTGGCGGGCCATGGGGTATTCAGAGAATATCTATTCCGTTTTGGGTTGGATTACTCGGATGGATGCCCCGACTGTGAGGTTAAGGAATCGGCGTTCCATGTATTCTTTTGTTGTCCTCGTGTTTTAACACAGAAAGAGAGGAGATGATGGATGCCATTGGAAGAGATGCAATGTTTGAACCAGAGGAACTAATAGGGATTTTGCTGTATAGTGAAGAATATTGGTCTGCCGTTTCCGGATTTGCAAGAGCGGTAATGACGAAGTTACGCTCACTACACTATCAAGGAAAATCGTAGGTCAATAAGGGATCGTCAGAGGATGCGGAGTCGGACAGGCGCGCGGATGAGAGCCTAGAGGGTTCTCCGTACGTGTGGGGGTCGCCTGCTTCCGATGAGGCTGTGGGCACTCCGCTCCCGCGTCCGATGGTGACCCGTGAGGTATATATGCTGTAGTGTTAAATTGCCTGTGTAGTGTTTGTTTTTGTATATTTCATATAAATTCTAAATAGAAGTCCAACATGATCCTTTTAGATGAACCTAACCTTACTTGTACTGATCTGACTGTGATAAATTTATAAATTTTTCTTTTTTATTAATATGGATTTTTGATCTAAAGTGACAGAAAATTGCAAGTTGGCTTACTTGAAGCAATCCTCTGAAATATATAGCGGAATTGACTAAAATTTAAGTAAGGTAATGATGCTCCTAATATGAAGTATGAAAATGGAAGAAATAAAGATCCGTACAGCAGGGGGGAAATAATTCATGAGATTCAATGTAGGGATCAAGAAAAGTTTCTTATACCTCAGTAAATTTCCTATAAGTGTACTGTACAGTCAATCATTGCTTTATACATAACGGTACCGCAGTTATATTTCGGTCATATGGTTTGAAATAAATTGCTGTTTATGGAGTACTAAATTGTTTTTTTTTGTAGGAGCATATCGTGACAAGAATACATTTGCCAGAGTGTTCTTTAACTAAAGACTTAGAATCTAGCAATTTCAATAAGTTTCTTTTCAGTAAAATAGATCTCCGCTAACATATTATATAAAACTACCTTCAATTGTTTTAAGGCAGTCCAGGAAGATACCTCTACTAAGAGTTAATACTCTTAGATAATTTAACACGATTTCTTATGAGATCTCTTCCTATTTCGTTTTACTGTTAACTGAATAATTTATTAATAAGATACAATTTATCGTCATTGATTACGCGACGAAATATATGGTAACCTCAACAGAAGACTCCTGATAGTATTAAAAATATTTTTTACAAACAAATCTTCCTTTTTCTTGAATTTTATGTAAGCGTGGAGACTCATATGAACGTCAAACTCTGCTGTTTAGGATTAATTAGAGGTTTGGTGATTAGAGCCCGAGTTAATATCAAAGCATCAATATATCTTACGTTAGAGTATTAGTTAGTTAATTAATTAGGGTATTAGTTACTTATACTAATTACGTTAGTGGTATTTTTGATGGAAAGAAATCTATGAGATTTTTAATTTCCCCATACACGAGACATATTACAATTCCTTAACTTAATGAACTCATTATGATACAACAGAGGATTTTTTGTCATGAGTTTTGTTTAAATTTTTTCTCTGAACTTTTTGCGAATATGAATGACTAAACATGAAAAAGTTTTAATAGCATAGTGAAATTTATTATCATATATAACGCAGTCTTTAATATAGGTCGTAGAAAGAAATGTTTTACATAGATATAAAATCGCCTAGCAATGATCCATTATAAAAGATGTTTTACGATCTTAACATTCTCAGTTTTAAACCGAAAGAATAAATATTAAATGTCAATAATTTATGTTCGTACTATTAGCAAGAGTAAGGAAAAATCGTCTTTTTTAATTCTTTTATTTGAAACCTACCATAATCAGAAGGGTATAGAAGAACAAAAAAAGCATTTTGTTCTCTTTATAATTTTTAAAATTTACTATAAAAAAAGACTTAAAACAAATAGGGAAATAAAAATTTTTTAGTAGTCATAGAATTGTTAGCGTTATTCAACTATTTCTGTCCAATAGTTAGATTATGTGAAACGTATGTATATATACATTTTTTTTTTAAATGGGAAACAAATTTACAATATTAAATTGAAATTTACCTTATTGTTATAAATATTTCTTTATTTAAGTTTTTACCAACTGTATATTTCAACTTCCAAATTAAACCTAGATATCTCAATACTTGGCGTATCAACTTAGTTTCCCCTAAAAACCTCTTAAAACCTTAGGTCTTAAATCTTAGGTCTTAAAACCTCTTTCTTTCACACTTCATCAGTCGATTAATTTTCAACATTCTCTCCCTTAAAATCAAATTTGCCAAGGCTTCATTTCTTTTCTGACTTTTTTGTTTTTCATTAATGATAATAAAGTAATAGCCTATACAGAAATATTTTAAGGAATATTTACATCTAGTTTGACTATAGCAGATTTCATTTCTGGGTGAAGGTTCTGCTTGATTGTTCCAGTCTGCTTCATTTATCCATTATAATTTTAAAAAAATTACAATATTTGGGAACATCTGGTATTTTATGTTCTCCTTAAATTTATACTCACATAGGAACACTGCTTAATTAAACCTCCTGTATAACGAATATCCTGATTACCAAAAACACAATGTATAAAAAATCGAGAAAATATTTATTTATTTATTACCTTAGATTTTTCATTAACGTTACATTTCTTTATTTCTGTTTAACTCCTATTTATTTTTAAGGGAATTTTTCTTTTAAAAATAATTCCGTGATTTCAGATTTCCTTCTAATTTATTTATCGTTTCTGTATAACAAACAAAATATCAGCGAATTTTTACGATTCTATTTACAATCCTGTGATCGGTATTCCACTCTGAAAAGGTTTTCCTTCAATTCTTGTGTATGGAAAATAAGAACAAATGAGACAATTTACATCCTTGTCCCTTTAATAAGAAATTATCTTTCTTCATCTTCTATTCATATTACTATCATCTGATTCTTGCAATAATTGCACATGATTACACAATTCATATATTTCAGTTCAGTTTTACTCAAAATTTTAAACAATCTATTTTTTGTGTATATTAACATAAAATAATTTATACTGCTAAATAATAATAATAATCATAATAATAATAATAATAATAATAATAATAATAATAATAATAATAATATATAATAATACTTTATACATAAATACTGGTAAAATACTTTTCCTGTAAATGAAATGAAATGGCTGTGGTTGTTGTTCTGTCTCCTTTTAATGCACTGATTGTTATACTAATGTTATAAATTAATTAAAAATTCCTTTTAAAGGTAATTTTTTATCAGATAAAAATTTATAAATTTTATTATTTGAATTATATACAAAAAGTATAAAAAGTAGCATCTCCGACATGGCTTCACCCCAGGACCGGATTCAGCAACTGAATTGTGGGGGAGGGGCATTGTGAGCAAGGGGTCACATTTTCCTACTTCTTTTTAATCTGTTTGGATATATAATATTTCATACAATTTTATTGGATACATACTATACTCCGAATGATTTTTAAACACAAAAAATCGTTTAACCAATCATTAGTATTGCTTTAAAAGAGGCAAAAGGAATGGTTTCGGCAACACCAAAAAATTACTTAAGTTTCTTCAATTTTATTTCGATCTATAAAAATTAAATTCTAAGTTATTCGAAGGGATCCTTACGGGGATTCCAGAAATTAAATTAAATTTAAGCTTGGACTGTATACTCATAATAACTTTAATCGAATCTGCTACGCACACAATCAAAATTGTATAAGATGGGATAAAAAATAATAAGATGAACATATAAATTAAGTTGATATTTATTTCTTCATTCATTTCAGTATTTATAATTAATCCATTAAAATCTAAAATTTTACACATTTTATTTCATACAGTCATAATAATAGTACAATAATCTATTTACAAAGTAAATTCATCTCGATGATTACGCGTCTTAGCATACGATCGACAACGCGATCTATATCAACTTGCATGTCGTTATCAATATGCATTAGAAAAGTGACGTCAGCCTTTCTTAATTACCTACTAAGAAAAAAGATTTACTCACGTTAATTACAGAGTTACAACCGATTATTTTGACAATACAGTATTGGTAAAATGTTTCAATTCTTTTCAACTGGGTTTTCAAAATGCAAGGCCTTCGGGTCTTTGAGGGGGATCATGTCTCCCATGGATCCACCACTGCTTTGTCCGCGCTATATGATTACTTGGATTTCCCGTCACAGACAGGGGAGGAATAGTCGGTCATGGCTTGCTTTGCTTGCCCTTCCGGTCTAACCAAGGGCTCAGTTTCCTGAACTCCCTGTGTTCATAAACTCATACTTATGAGCCTATTCAATCCCTAAAAACTATGAGTGTATAATAATTTCTTCAGAGCAACAGTTTGGTCAATGCAAGACCCACAACTTTGAGTATGTGAAGAATGCGGGTTTCAAAATAGTCGGCCTCCAGATTAAAAATAATAGTTATATGTGTTTACCCGTACGAAGGACGGGTAAAAATGAATTTCACCCGGTTCATAGCGTTACCCGAAAAAACATCACTAAACGGTGACTGTACTTCGTTTTTCTCTTTAAATTCTTTTCACTTATTTTTTTATATATTTAGGTTTTTTTAATCGAGTAACCGGATGTAGGTACAGCCAGTTGTGTCGTCCATACGGTCCAGTCGCCGCGTCCAGCACCGTCGCGCCATATGCTGTCTCGCCCCTTAAAAAATCGAAATTAAAAATACAAAAGGAAAATCGTTTTTAGATATTAAAATTAAAAATACCTGAAGATTATTTGCAAGCCCACATCTATTGAATATCTCGTTTAGTATAGTCGGAAATGGGACAAATTTGCTCATCATTATTCAAAATTTGTTTACCTTTCTTCTCCAATCAGAAATCGATTTTTATTTATTTACATGAAGATTATAGACACAAAAAATCAAGTTAATAACTTCATTTGTTTTCTGAAAAGTTACAAAAAATAGTTGGGTTTCGAAAAAATTCAAAATGCACTCTTAATCCTTTAAACTCGGAATTTCTAAAAATCTAGGAATTGCTTTTGTAGATGTTTACATAAAGATAACACACACCAAAAATTGATATCTTTTATTGTTACCGTGAAATTCAAAAAATAGTAAATTTTATTGTTATCCCATTTTAACCCATTAAACTCGGAATTCCAAAAAATCTTTTGTTAGAGTGAATTTAAACCGTAAGAATAACATGTATACTAATTCCAACCAATTTATCTTCTGTAGCTTTTTCTGGGTGATGATTATGGATCACTCACGAAATTCTATATGTATATACACGATCTAATATAAATTTAGCTGCAATTTTGGTTTTACTTGAAAGATAAACATTATAAGGATAAAATACCTAATGTAACGAATGAAAGCCATTAAAATATAGAAAGATTAAAATTTTTATTAGATATTTAACAAACAAAACATAAATCAAAATTGAACAAAAAACTACTAATAAACAAAATAATGTTTAACCCTGCACGGTAATAAGACAAATAAAATTTTAGAAACATTGATATACTTTAAAAAGACCAGTCAAACCAATTTAAAACTCAGCTGATGCTTATCCAAAACCGTTATTTACAATATTCTTAACTGCTTGTGTTGAAATTTCATATTTCTAATAATATATGAATTAAGTACAAGCTAGACGTAAAATTAATTGAAAAAGTGAAAATTTCCCTAGAAAACTGAAATTCCTATACTTATTTTAAAATTTATCCCAAATAATACTAGTTACGTACATTTAACATTAAAGGATATCAATGGGTATCATTTCAATCGAAATATAATAACATTGTACATTAATCACATCTATGTGTTGTTCTACGAAAATATTATACATATATTACAGAAATATTACATATATTATAAGAAGATATTTCAATAATTTTTGGGCTTTATTTTGAAAAGAGATTGTAATACTTTCACGGTAGAATGATAATCAGTGTTTAGTCGAAAAGATTATTCTCTAAATAGATAAAAATAATAAAACAACAAAAGTAGTAAAAAGGTATATTCGATCCTCCCCAACCCATTGACATTTACATTTGCCATATAAATATAACATCTTATCTTAAACGTTTTAAATTAATTAAATATGTTATATATAGTTTGTTAGGATTACTTAATAAACCCTTCCTCATCATTACCGTTCCCACCACCGCCGCCGCCTTCTGTAAAAGTGAGTAGAGTTTTAGGAGGTATAAGAGTATGGGTGTTTCCTTTAAAGCTACCGACGACCGAACGTGTTGTAAGAGAACAGTGAGGTCGTAGGGTATAGGGCCTAGTAGAATACTGTAGGTAGAGAAAGAAGGGGTCAGGAGGTATGAGGGTTAACGGGTAATTCTACTATCACAACCTCTTACCCCGTCCGTCCGGTCAAATTGTCTCTAAATTATGAACCTAGCTCTAAAACTGCTTTTCCCCCTCCCCACTATATTCCTTCCATTACATTACTGTTATACCATTTCCCCCTCTCCTTTACAACCGAACGTTACCACATTTGCTTAGAACCTGATAACGGTAATCTGCGAATAACTTTAGCGGCTTTACTCTTAGTAAAGCTCTTAATTGTCATCACTAAAGTTGGTAAACTTATCCGTTTAAATTACTATATTTTACGGCATTTTAATTATGTATAAATTGTATAATAATTACTTCGTAAAAAGTATTAAGTCTACACCCTAAAGATTTATTTTTATTACTCTACCTTACCGACGTAGGTTAATAATTTTTATCGTTTATTAAAATTGGTAGCAAATAACGTATAAATCAACCGTGAAGAATGGGTTACGTAATTTACGATAAATTGTTTCAATTGTAGGCCTAATATCATGGTAAATTATCATGGCATGAAATAGCACTATAATATTCTTCACGGATGTTAGTAATGTTTACTTTTTTTTAAATAGTTATTTAAGCTTTCCAGTATTACTTGTGATTTCAAGAGAAAATTTTAATATCCAATTCATAACAATAAGTAAATTAGCTCTGGGATATAGTAAATTAAAAAATATCGACTACTATCACGTAAAAAATTTCAAACACACTCAGTACCTAAATTTCCAAATTCAGTCAGTTTTCCAATATTCAAAAAATAATTCTTACGAAATGTTTATTGCAATTAATACAATCGGTCAAATTACACCTAGAATTTGCTTCTTATGTATTTGAAGGATGAAGAAACAATAGTGCATTTTATCATAAAATATCAATATTGAAAGAATTAATTAACTTTTTTTTTGAAAAAGTTTTCAAAAAGTATTTGAATGGATAACATTAGATCCGTAATGGTAAATATTACAAAATAAAAAAATCCCTTTCCGAATGCCGTAAAGCGGAAGTAGATTTCACGTGTGCTAAGTAAGGGATAAAAAATCTTTCCACTCTAAAGTTAAGAAAAACTTCAAATTTACTCAATACGACAATGGTTGCATGTGAAAAAAATTCTCACATGCTTAGCATACGACAAACCCCATCTTACAATTCCAGCAATATTTTCGTCATCTCTTGCCGTAAGGGTTGGTCATATCAAAAATTGTTTCTGACAAAAGTTATAGGAAATGTTTAGAGAACTAACAACCGCTTTAAAACGATTCGATACTGTGTCTATTAAGGGAGGTATAATTTTTTTTGTATTTGAAACCCCATTTTTCCACCCCCTGGGCCAATCGTTTGTGATATCAAAAAACTTTACTGCAATATGTTTTAGGCCCTTATTCAAAGAATCGTAGGAACTTTGAACGAATTCGATATTTTAGTTAATAAGAAACTTATAGCAGTATTTCGTTTTTTCGATAAAGCCACCCCATTTCCACCCTCATAGTCCGATTTTGGCCGTTAACAAACTCGACCGAGATTTTGAGTCGAGTTATTTTTAAGTGACTGGCGCAAAATTACGGCAGTTATCCTGTCCACAAGAAAGTGAAAAATATATATATTAATGTATATATAAACTTTTGAGCTGATGGTGGTTCTGGGGTCTGGGGGATGTGAAACGCGAAGATATATTGAAATTTTCCGGAAGTCGAATCATGGTACCAATTACAGTAGGTAGCTTTCTTATGAAATTACCTAATTAGAGGAATAAATATGAACTGATTCAGTATTAGTTTTATTTATAAAAATGAAATGAATGTTTAAATGGATGATTTGCCCGTTGGGCTAGTCTAGTGGTTAACTGGTCTTCGCCAGTTAAACAAATCAATTGTTTAACAGCTGATTTTTGGGGTCGAAGGTTCTATGGTTCAAATCCTAGTAAAAGGCAGTTCCTTTTATATCGATTTGAATACTAGACAATGGATACCGGAATACTTTGGTGGTTGGTGTTCAATTAATAGCACTTCTCACAAATGGTCGGCCTGAGTTTGTACAAGACTACATCTCTTTTATTTGTCATATTTATCTCATCCTTATCTCACAGGACCGTGTTAATTTTTTTTATTCACATGTGTTGTATATAGACAGATTCACGAAGATGTAACACACTTTCAGGACATGTTCTACCGGTGATAATGAACAAGATAGTTTACATAATCCATGCATTTATAGGTTACGTAAAAACGTATCCTATTTTTTTACGGTAAAATGTATATATACGAGTATAGTTTCGGTAATCTACTTTTTCCATTTTGTTTTCAAAATTAAAAATTTAAATACCTAGTTAAATCAGTGACATTTTAATATGTTTTCTTTTAATAAACTTCGATATTTTTACGTTTTTATTAGTTTTTGTGAACTTTATTCATACCGTTTTACTCAAAGCAAAATTCTCTACAAGTTTTTTAAAATATTTTTATGGTTATTACCCATTTAACAAAGTTATTTTACGTCAAACATAAAATAGTGTGGCTTTTGACCCCAATATTTTTGTTTTACCCCAGTTTTTTTCAAAAATTACTAAAAATGAAATTCTGGGACGTACTCTTTTCAATTTTTCAGGTAGATTTCTTATAAAACCGTTAAATTTACCCAATAATATAGATCCCAAGGAGTACAGTTTACTTTATTTTATCTTTCAACAGCTAACATCAATTCCTATTTATGCTTATATGTACTTTATTCTGTATTTTCACCCGTAAAGTATATCCTGAAAGTTTGTTATGTTCTTCCTGAATCACTCTGTATAAACACAGATTTTTATTTTATTTTGCTCATTTTTTGTTTCTTTTTGAGAACCTTTTAGATCACCATTGGCAATGAGTAATGACTGTATGATTTATAAATGTATAATAATGTGTTTTGTCTGTTAAATTTGTTGCTTAACATACACATTTATTGCTTAATATATTATTATTAATACGATCAGATGTTATTCGTTAAAATAAATTGGGATTAGCAATTAAAATTATGTAATCCTTCATTATTTGTAAATTTTCCAATCATGGTTTCAGTTATTTGCGCTCACTGGCTGTACCGATAGAAAAGTAGATTACTATGTGTAATTGAAATGTATTATATTTCCTGTCTTTTTGTTCGATTTTGGATCATTACAGCAATAGTTTAATGATTCCGTGGTTATAGCATTTATGAACTAAGCATACGGTGGTTTGGATGCATACAATTTAGGTCAATCGTGATTTAAGCATACAATACATGTCTTTTTGTTTTAACGGAATAAAACTTAACTTTATTAATAATACAATATTTAATATTTTGTATCAAGTATAAATAATTGAAACGTTCCGTTGTATCCTTTAATGTTTACCTTATTTTAATTTTCATTAGGACTCAGGTTGCTTGAGTAATTAAAGCAAATGATTCTCTCCTATAGTATCAAAGTTGATATTACATTAATATGGGAATCATGTCCGTACCGCTTTGTTTAAAATAGATAAATGTAATAAAACAATTTAAAAATGTTAAAAGATTGTTAACCCATTAACAATACAGAAATAAGTTGTAAGTATATTTTGAAAAATAAAGAAAATAGTACCTTGTAATTAAAATGTTAAAAATGTAATTAAAAATAAACAAAGGTTTAAATAAAATTATAAAGGTAAGTAGAAGGTAGAAAAAATAAATGATGAAAATCATTATTAACGATCTAAAAGGAAATAAAATCAATCACGATCTAAAAGTTTAGATAGGACTAGATGAGAGCTTGATGGTTCAAGGGGGCTACTTCAGGGCAAACAACCATATGATCATGATGAAATTAAAATAAACATTAGAGATATTCTGAGCATATTTCTTACAAATTCTCAGTAAATTTGTGAAATTTATCCCCTCCAAAAATTGTTGAATTTCTGTGAAATAAATCAATGAGATTGATATTAAAAAGTTAAAGTTACATGAAGAGTAATTTTAATTGACATTATAATAGTTTAAAATAAGTATAACAAAAATTTAATTTCCGTATAATAAGTTATTATAATCTGTTAAAAGAATTTTTCTGGGGCAAAGAATTAATTATCATTATTTCTATTAATTAAGAGGTTAAATCATAAAATATATTCAAAATATAACTGAATTATTGAGATAGAGTTTTATCATTTAAAATAACTAGTAATCTGAATGAATGTTAGATTTTACTCATAAAGAATACTTTATTTCCAGCGGGAAAATTTTAAGAATTTGTCGTAAAGATTTATCTAACTCTCAAGAAGTCAATATCAGGTTGAATATCACAAATGTTCATTTTTACTTTTTTCGAATGCCCAAGATTGCCTTTAAAGAAAATCAGACTTGGGTAGAATATACTACATTTAGGTGCTACCCGACAGACGGATGTGGTAAACCAAATGATTTTTGACTAAATATGCAATAACTTGGGCCAATATCCCGGTGGAAGTTTGGCACAATAACAATTTTTATAAACCGATGTTTAATATTTTGTTTCCGGTTTAACATTTGAACTAGCATCATGAGTGTCACGGATAACATCTTAACTTCTCCTACCATAACTATGAATCCTTATTCCCTCCATCTTGTCTCTTTTTTCAACTGCTTTTATACTCATACTCCCACCGACCGGCCAAACCCCTCCTTAATGTTACGCCCTCATCTTCAAACCTGTTTACCCAACACAAGACACACCTTGCATCTAACCAACTAATCATTCAATTCCCTTACGCCATTCTTAGATTTATACGATTCTTTTTATTCCAATTCTGCACGCTTCCATTTTATATTCCCATTTTTTAGATACTAACACAGTGATTTTTTTTTACGTTTACCATGCAACAAATTACCTTTTATTGTCGGCTACATAGAACTTATGTCATTTTTTTCGTTTAATAGACATTATTTGCTGACAAATTAAAATTTATAAAAAAAATCACAAACATTTTTTATAACCTTATAAATACGATAAAAAAAATTGAGTAATGAAATTTAACCAAACAAATTAATCTTTTATAATAATAAATTAAATTATATGTATTAATTAGCCAACCGGGCTGGTCTAGTGGTTAACTCGTCGTCGCAAATCAATTATTTAAAGCTGATTTTCGAAGTCGAAGGTTCTGAGGTTCAAATTCAAGTAAACTTTGTTGCTTTTATCCGAATTTGAATGTTAGATAGTGGATATCAGTGTAATTTGATGGGTGGGGGTTTAATTAACCACACAACTCAGGAATGATTGGCCTGATTCTGTACACCTCATGTACGTGTCATACATATCATCCTCATCTCACTAGGCTCTGGGGGTTTTCTTATTGTTCACTACTTGAACAGACTGTACGCATTAGGAAAATAATAATAATAATTTTAAAAAAAGAATTTTATTACCTGACCTTTAATAAAGCCGTTGCTCATTTAGTAATATTTTTATTTTAACTGTATTAAACAGATTCGTTTTAAATTATGATAAGAAATAGAAATTTCTTATGAAATAGATAGTGCGAGCCATTTAAAAAAAAATAATAGTTATGTATTTTCTTAAAACTAAATTAAATGTATTTTTAGCTTATATTTACGGCAAATTTTAAAATACAAAAAAGAACCAACTATTTAGAATGTTACTACTACTTCACTAAATTATTTTCGAACCATGTTTCATGACTTATTTTTCCATAAATTACATTAAAGAGGAGTTTGTAAAAAACAATGTGATGATGAGGAATAACTAACTAATCGTTTACTAGGCATTAAAGAATTATCCATTTATTTACTTATTAATGCCACAACTACAGAATGACGCCCAATTACAAACACTTTTTGTGAGAGATGGACAAATAAATTACGATAAAAGTTTCCTGTAAATTTCACTACAAATAAATTGAAACAAAGCCGAAACGGTCAGACAGGATATTAAACATTTTATTTTAAAAATTGACTTAAAATTCATTACTTGTATAGCGTGCAAATTAGTAAGATACTAAGGTATCTATGGTAGCATTATTTACACAAATAATTTAGTCCTGAGAGAACGAAGACAGATATGTTTTAAAATTAGTTGATAATATTAATGGTACCGAATATTTCTAGATAAGTCTTTACCTTCAAAATAAACTTGATGAATAATTATTAATCGTATTTACTAATGATTTTTCCCTATTACTAGAAAAGTAAGAGTAACTATTTTTTTGTCTAATTAAATAAAAATTATAAAACTTCGGCAAATAAATTGGTGTTACAAAAATTGTTTTTTTATGTATAAGCAATGGTAAATCAAATGAGTTCATTGAAAGCTTTAATATTATTGTGTATTTATTAGGTTAAATTTAAATCCCTTTTGTCACTACCGCGAATTAAATTTGACACTAAATTTTAATGAGAGATGGATCAGCTCTTTTCAGTTGCCCTGTCCGTACTGACCGAAATCATAATAACTGCACCATTTCCTCCCTACCAAACACAATAAAAACGAATCTACATCCAGTAGTTACAGGCGTATTTATCATTTACCACTCAACTCGTCCTTTTAAAACATGACTTTGTAGTACACTGTATAATAGTAATGTTACTTTCATCATAGGATGACAACTAATGTAAAAGAAAGGAACGAATCCATAAGTCTTTGAAGTCCGGAAAATAGGCCAACGGATTGGCCAAAACCAGTCTTGCATTCACTATCGTATTTAGTAAGTAAAATACGGCCATGCTTTTTGATTTACTTAGATGATTAAATTTATGTACAAAAAGTACTTCAACTAATGTATTGCGTTAAAAAAATTAATTAAATTTAAATTTAGAGAAATATACTTCATCAACAAAAATTCATAAAAATGTTATACGTGACTAAATTAAATTTCCTTTTTTAAGAAATTACGAGGCATCGACTGCATTGATATTTTATATTAATGCTCCGGCGGTATACATACCGCCGGGGACCAGCGGACAGTCAGTAGTTCTGCGAGGCCGTGTTGTGACTAGCCTAGTCACAAATGTATATCAGTAAGCGTGTGGTAACGAGTGAAGAGTACGACAAGAGAATTCCAGTGTAGACAGTGGGTGAATGTAGCAAGTTGTTTCGAGAGTTATTGGTAAACCGTAGTGAAAGTGACAGTATTCTGTTCTATCGTAAAGTGTAGCGTAATTTTTTGTAAACAGTAAAAGTAATAATATTTACAGAAAATTGAATTGTTTGAACTTTAGACTTTTTCTAAAGTCATCTTGTCGTTAATGCAATATTAGATTCTTTAATTTAGTCATTTTTTTCAATCAAGTGTTTAGTAAATGGAACTGCATTGTGGTATTTACAATTTAATTGTGAGAATTACTATTTTGTGTCGTGTATATATATATATATATATATATTTATTATTATTATTATTATTAAAGTAGTAAATTGTATTTATAAGAAACTGTTACATTTCTTGTACCTCCCTCTTTTTTTCTGTTTAGCCTCTGGTAACTACCGTTTAGATAATACTTCAGAGGATGAATGAGGATGATATGTATGAGTGTAAATGAAGTGTAGTCTTTGTACATTCTCAGTTCGACCATACCTGAGATGTGTGGTTAATTGAAACCCAACCACCAAAGAACACCGGTATCCACGATCTAGTATTCAAATCCGTGTAAAAATAACTGGCTTTACAAGGACTTGAACGCTGGAACTCTCGGCTTCCAAATCAGCTGATTTGGGAAGACGCGTTCACCACTAGACCAACCCGGTGGGTTACATTTCTTGTACCTAAATATCCTTGTCGAACCGCGAACACACGACAATATTATTTTTACATCAAATAAATTATAAAATTATCACTTTGTAGAAGGATTTAAAAAAAAATATAATTCAACAATTTTAATAGATAATTCTGTGATTGTTCTACAGAATAATCGATATTTTCGCCTCTTTATAAAAGTAAGTTGGTCAAATGGTGTTAGTAAGGAAGTAAAAAATTCGAATGTGGACACTGCATGACTTCCTTGTACACCCATTAAATTACATATACATTTTTTTTTTTTTTAATGAAAAGTGCATAAAATTTTATTTCATTAATAATTTCTGATATTTTTTTAATTGTTATTATTGAATTATTATTTATTGTAAAACTTTTTTACAATCCGAGCTTAATAATTATTTATAAATCAACATATTTAAATTTAAAAAAAGGATTTGAAGCCGAATTCGAACCGATGTGCCTTCCCCCAAGAGCCATATATTTCATTAATTAAACGTTTATTGGGGTATAACTCGGGAACCAATGAAAATAAGTAACATCTATGATATTTCGTTGAAAAGCCCTCAATGAGGGCTTATTACTGCAGTTAAGAAAAAGTCCAAAATGTTTTGGATTTTGGGGTTTTTTGGACACTTTTAGTCTAGTAAATACCATAAAAAGGATAGATGCGCAACTAAATGTTAGAAGAGTCCTAAATCCAAAATTTCAACATACTACGACTAATCATTTTTGAGTTATGCGAGATGCATACGCACATACGTATGTACGTAGAGACGTCATGCCGAAACTATTCAAAATGGATTCAGGAATGGTCAAAATAGATATTTCCTTTGAAATCTGAAAATCTTAAATTCAAGCATAGACCAACTTTAACCCAAAATGAAGGTCAACAAATTTCGAAAAAATGTGTCAACGACTAGGCACTTTTCCAATAAGTTTATCATGTGTGTCACGGTAGCCTACGTTTGAATGTTTTAGATATTAAATGCATTTTATTATCCAAATAAAAAAAAATCATCAATAGTTAAGTTTTTTAAATTTTAGATTTATTTATAGATGCGATGGACATACAATAAAAGACTACTCACGATATTATTTGTATACTCAAAACGGAAATTTATTGCAATCAAACGTGTTAGGTAGATTTGTTTACGTTTACTTCAAATGAATACTACCTTAATTTCACATTCAGTGAGGCTTTAATTTTTTTGCAGTAGGATTTCCTTATCTCTTATTCCTAAAAGTTTAATATATTAAACAAAACAACTATTTACAATTGTGAAAGTGCTAGAGAATATTTTATACCATCCAATAATAAAAATATTATTTAATATTACATTAAAAATAAGTTTTTATACTTTTTTGGAATTAACTACATAATGTGTAGGTTTAAAATTTATAGCTTATTTTCAGTTGATTTAATTAATTTCTTTTTTGTTAATTTTGAAAAAAATATATAATTATAAAACTGTAATAATTATTGATAGTTATTAACATACAATACAAATAATAGAAACGGTTTTTACCGTTTTCATTTTGACTTAACATATTAGTATTGAATCTTAAATAACATTTTTTTTTTTAACTAGAAATAAAGCAAACATTCTTTGATGAAGTTAGTATAAGATAAAACTTACGTAATTTTTGGATTAATATAATTTACATTTCTAATTTTTCTGAATTTTCATAAATTAAAATCTAAACAAAATTTTTAAACGAACGCTTTATGTTTAATTTTCTACGTAATTATCCGACCATTTATGGGTAATTATATTTTTTTACGTGATATGTAATAATTCTGCTGAGTTATGAATAAAATAAAAAAGAAGAAATAAACATTTAATTTTGATTGGATTTGTAATACCCTTTAAAAAAATAATTTACAAAGGTTGACAACATATTTATGTTTAATTTATATACATAATTATCTTATTAGTATACTTAATTTCGTATACATATAATTGATAGTAATAACTTATACTATCTTTATTTGGTATACGTATATCTGTATTGGTATAATTAAAAAAAAATTATTAGATGATTGCTTGTTTATTATTCTTTTAACATTAAAATTAATACAGTAAAATGAACTGTTAAATTACACATAACATCCTTAAATTAAAATCCTTTCCAATCATAATTTTATCTTCTGTGTCATTACAATGATGCATTTCGATGTACTCAACATAGTATAGTAAAACGGAGACAGCTTTTAGCTTATTAAATCTTACTCTATTCAGATAAACTAATAATAGATGCATTATCTACACATGAAAGCGTAGTTTCCTGCAATTAACTCAGGTTCTCAATTAAGTCAATTAATTTAATTGACTTAAACTTTTTAAGTCGAAAAAACTCTTTTGTAATATGATTATTTGGTTCGATGCACCTAAAAAATGTTAAAATAAAAATGTTAAAACATTTTATTTATATAAGGGTTTAAACAAAAAGAACATCGGAGTTTTAAAGCTATTAAGTAACTCTTAACTTTGACTTACAGTAATTAATCGCAAATAAAATGAGAATAATTCTTACAGTTTTCCCTTACAAGTGTTCAATATGAGCACCTTTCGTTAGTCGGCACATATCCAACCGATAAGAGAGTTCGTCCTACACTTTGATCAGCATGTCTGTAGTAACGGAAGCGGCAATCAATCCTGTGCCTTAAACCGGGTAGATCAGTAGGCAGCAGAAGCACATAAAAAGATCCTTTTACAAAACGCCAAAAAAAAAGACGGATCGGATGACCTTGGACGCTACCGCAACAAATTCTTTCATCGGCCAATCCAGCTATTGGGGAAAACATCATTAAACAGATGTAGTACCCAGTTATAACAGTGGCGCATCCTATTGTTGCCGAATGAAATTCTTTGTTCCATCTTGCAGATTGGAAAATACCACGTACGATGCTTATCAAAATAACTAGTTGTTGTTACACTGGTTCAGCGACAAAGAAAGCCCACAAACTTGCCCTCGGGAGAATGCACAGAAACCATTTAATTTAGTTTAGTCCCTTTCGTGGGGATTTAAGAGTTTGTGAGGATATTCTGGACACAGATACGACTATTATGCGTGTTAAATTTTCAGCTAAAATTAATTGCTGACTCATCACCACAATATGAAAGTCGTCATTTTCATGCTTCAACATTTCGATTGCGAAGTCGGCACACACAGTGTAATCAATAGGTTTTAAAGACTGTAACAGGTGTAAACGGTAAGTTCATGTATGTAAGCGTTTCATTAAACATTTCCTGCAACGGGGTTATTAGTTAGAAACCGGTTTTTCTAATAAATATTTTAAGGCTTCGCAGGGAAGACTCCCTGACACGTTCAAGATTTTCTTCAGCCACCCTCTATCGTCCCATAATTTTTCTTCTCTTACACAGACATCAGGCATTCAAACTGATTATGCCATCGAAGAATGTTATTATTACTTGCAAGATCACAGTTAAACTGTAACTACAATTTCATATTTAGCAAACTGCAAAACAAAGGCTTTCTGCTCAGGAGTCGCCATATTTGCTTATGGCGCTATCAAGCGGAAAGATAGGGAATTAATCTTCGGCCATGACAACAAAAAAACTGTCCTTCATCCTCTTTGAGTGTGGCCTTAAATAAACATTTTACACTTCATCAAAGCGGTTTTATAAGAAATTAAAATCCCGGTATCTTTTTTTATATATCCGATATAATTGTTATATTTTGTATTATCAGTGATTCTAATACAATTGAAGTTTTAAATATGAATTCCGGAAAAAGAATTAAGGCCGTATAAGTATTTTTTTTTTTGAGTTTAGATTAATTACATAGTGTAGACTGGAAAAATTAAATCTACCTACAAGAAATATGTACATCATGATAAAACATTTGAGAAAAAAATGTATTTAATTGGTTATAACTTTAAGAAATTTAATAATTAAATATTTTTACAAGAATCAGAGAACAATATTATTACAATTCTATAAAATAAGGATAAATTAATTGCAGTACAGAAAAGAATAAGTAAATGATGCAGCCTGATTGCATCTTTTCTTTAAGCTTTTATAAAAGGAATAAAAGAACTCAAAGAATATTATGGGTTGGATTATCACACAAAAACAAAAAAAAAAACCTAAAAGCACCGTGCTCGGAAAGAAATTGTGTCGCATATTTATTAGGGTGTACCCAAGAGGCGTCCTGTAAACCAACATTTGGAGAGAGATCATGCATATATATAACGCTCACCATCTGTCTCATCCTATCTGGTCTGCCGTTGATTCTGATTCTTGCCTCTTGTTCCTGAGGTACTTTATATTAACTACAGTTAAAATAAAAAAACAGGGACAGAAGATACAAAGCCACAAGTTAATGTACCTGTTTTTGTAGTGAAACAATGCGTAGAGCACGTTGCTACAACTAAATATTTGTTACTGAATTAAACATATTGATTGATGATTGTTGTCTGAAATAGGAAAATTCTTCTAAGTTTGATAGTATGTAATCTCTTCATTAATTTTTACTTAACTTCTTTACATCCTTCTTTTGTTTAGTAAAAATACTACGATAGTTTTAATTTTTTTAAATCTATATTCTACTTTTCAGACTCATACCATTGTTTATTTTCTCTTTAATTTTCAAATTCTCCTGGTAAGCTAACACAATCCTGGAATTTAATTAATAAAACTTATAAGGAATAATCAAACTGAAACTGGAAAAAAGGGAATTTTCCAAAGTATAATCTGGCTTTTATTAAGGTATTATTATTCATTTTTACTTCAATATAAATGTGAGATCACTCTAGATTATACATAGAAAAAAGTTAAAAAAAAAAAAAAAACTGTAAATTAACGTAAATAAACTGATATAATAATACGAGAAGTGACATAAAAATAACTTACTTAATCTGAACAATACAGCAAAATATTTTGTTAAAAGGTAAATTGAGTGTTAAAATTCAAATAAAGATTTGTTAGGCTATTTATTTCTTTTCGCATTTTTTTTCAAATGTTAACAGAGGTTTATCTTTATACGAAATACAAAAAGAAAAACGTTCATACAATTTTCGGTGCGAGTTGAACATATTTCAAAATATTAGTGTCAAAGAAGGCTCTGCTTTTGTATGCATTACAGCTACAGCACTCTAAAAAAATCAATGTTCTATGTAAAGTATAGGCTAGTGGATATAATAAAGACTGTAGTAATGTTGGATTTTGCGTCAGAGAATGAAGGTAAAATGTTCTTGTTTTGTATATTTTTGGTAGCATGCTGATGGCAATGTTCATGTTAGTGGTGGGGTAGCAAAGATGCAGAATTATTATGAGCCGCGCGTGTGAGGCCAGATAAGCAACCGAGCGAAACAATAGTAGGGGTACCATAAATTGGTATGGGGGCATCTGGCGGCAGGCCTCTTGGGACACCTCCTCTTCATCCGTTACTGTGTGTTCACCCTTTTCCCGAATAACCCTCCTCCACCACCCCCTATCATCTTTACTCTCTAGAACAGCCTTAAGTCCCCTTTCCATGAGCCACCCCGCTAGGCTTTTCCTTTTTCGACTTCGCTGCCAAAACTCTTTCTTTAATATCACCGCTGCGCTTTGCTTCAGGGAATTGTGCTTCCTACAATATACAGACTTTATACTTTACAATAAATGATCAATAGTTTAATCTAAAACAATAATTCTTACATTTCTTTACTTTTTAATAAAAAATGCCAACTTTTGAGCAGTAATGAATTAGACGTAATATAAATTTTGTTTTAAAACGGATACGTTTATTTAAAAACAGGTCTCGCTGTTTCAGTTAAAGAAAACACTTGGATTAAAAATCTAATCTAGTCCACATTAATTTTCTTTTCCTATAAAAAATTAATTGTAGCCTACGACTAAGTTATAGGCTTATAACTGAAAGTGTTCATTAAAATATTCAAAAATTGACTGAAATTCTTTATGATTGGTTCATGATTATAATGAAATGGTTTATTATTCTTCCTGAGACAATACAAAATAATGAAACAAAAATTAAAATCCACATTAATTTAAAAACTGAATCTGCTTTAAAACTGTTATTAATTTTTATCATACTTATTTTCGTAACCTAGTATTTCCACTTTTAATTAATTTTTATATATGCAACATACAGTCAGTATGTGTTGCAACTTATTAGAACAGCTGATAAAAGAACAGATGCTTTTTGCCTATTATTACTTATTCTGTTGATTATTATTATTCAAGTTAATAAAATAAAAAGTTGTGTTGTGATTGTAAAGTTTAAACAAAATAAGACCGATTTTTTCTTTCTGAACATATTTATAGGATTTTAATAAAATAATGAACAAAATAAATAATTACGTTCACTCAGTTTTGCCAGCTCATAAAACAGTCAAAAGCTTAAAATACGTTTTCAAGGAATTCCTATTATTGTTTGTAGTAGAATAGGTCCCTAAAAATTACACAAATTAAAAAAACCAAAATTATTTAAAAGAAATCATTCAGAATCTGAGATAATTGACAATAACCTTTGTGGTCAAATATGAAATTTAAAGAAGTTCAGACCAAATAATTACATTCTATGAAAAATCTGATTGTTACATATTTGGATAACATGGTTATCTTAGAATATGATCTTATACTGTTCAATATAACCATATACTGTCTTTTTCGGAATTGATGTTAAATGAAGTCGAATGAGGACAGCTCCGTCTATTATGATGAAGCAATTTTTTAATTATCCTATACACGCAATTTTGAGCTAACTGGTATCCAGAAAACAAGATGGTTTATGTCTAAACTCATTTGAAGAGATCATCACTTAACAGTCGGAAATGGAATATCCGACGAGGAGTAACGAGGATTCGTTCGGAAAGTTCTCGGTTTGACACAGAGTGACACAAGTATGAGCAAATGACTACATAGTCTCATACACGTACATTTAGTAGCTTATTTCTGGCCATCCAGTAAAGCAAACCCATTTAGTTTTGACATTTTATAATTTATGAAGTTCGACCTGTTATAAAGAACTTTGTTTTAAAAAGTTTAACCCCGACGGACAAAAGGAAGTAAATTCTAACTTTAAAGGATTCTTCCCCGTTGGTTTTCGACGATCACGAAGTGGGATGTCATAAAATTTCGCAGTGTTGTATTAGATTATCGCCTATTTAAGATATCAACAAGCTCACTTGCTGATATTACAAATAACTTGATAGACCGTGTTTACTACATTTTATTGGATGTATTGTGTATCAAAAAGCCTTCCGTTCGATGGGTACCGCGTTTAATGACAGTCGATTAAAACGCATTCTACTGAACACTTCTTAAAAGTGTTTAGAGTTTTCTAAACGTGGTTCCCCTGAGTTTCTTTACGGTTTTATAACAGTAAATGAAACTTGGATTTACCTTTACACATCAGGTTAGAGACCAAACAGCCGCCTAAAAATTTGGTAGGTAAGAATGCGTCAAATAAATCGAAAAAGGTTCCATCTGCAGGAAAAGTCACGGCAAGAGTTTTTTTGGGGGGAATCTCGTGGAGTGATGCTCATAGACTACTAGGGAAATGACAGGGTCATCTGTGGGGAGAGCTACAGTTCACTATTGAAAGCCAATCGAAGAGTGCTAATAAGGCTAATCGTCAACATCTAGCAAAGGAAAAATGTTCTTTCGTCACGATAACGTGCTTGCACACACGTCTCGGGTTGTTGCTGCAAAAACTACATGACCTACGCCTCAGTGTGCTTCCAAATGTTCTGTATTCTCCAGACTTGTCTCTAAGTGATAATTTCCACTTCCCAAATCTGAAGAAATGGACCTCTAGGCAAAGTTTCATTTCAAAGCTGTGACTACTACTTATTTTGCAGAGTTGGACGAATCATATTATACTGAAGGTATTAAAAATTTGGAAAGTTGTTGGCCTTAATGTATCGAATTATACGGTATTACATTGAAAAATAAAAGAAAGATTTCTGAAAAATCTGAATTTCTTTGTCAGGCCGAGACCTTTCCTAAAGATCCTCGTACTATGGCAGGAGAGTATATTTGAAAATAATGGTTAATAATTTTTTATCACCAAGGCTAGAAAAATTAATTCTGATAAATTTGAAAATATGTACGTCCAGAATGATCATGTTCCGTCATAATATCTACCTCAGTGTATGATTGTGTTAAGGTTGAATAAATAGAAATGCCACCCGTATCACATGCCTCATATTTGTTGCGTTCTTTTATATGTACTATGAAAAATAAATTAAACAACAACACTTGAACTAAAATAAACAACTACACTTATTTTTAAAGTATACTTTAGATCTTAGGTTATGAAAATGTTTGCCTGAGAGTACCACAACAGTTACAGCTATATTTTAAGGAAGATGAAAGATAATTTGAGCACAAATTTATTTAAATAATGAATTAATTTCATTTTATAGATAATGACTTAAACAACGCGACGTGTTGTTATTGGTTTTAGATACGGTAGTTAAAACCACTACACTTCAGAAAATTTTTTTTTATGTTGAAAACACTCACTTTTAGCTTTCTACAACGGAATACGGGACTTCAGACCAAATCCAGTCAGTACTCATAACCTCAAAACATCGAAAAAACCAATGGTGTCTTTATAAAAAGCAGATTTACTTATTTATTATCCAAGGAATGATAAACTTACACCAATTTCAGTCATGTAATGATAGAAGAATTTTGTGTCGTATGAAACATGAAAAGAACTCAGAACCTTCCATATAAAAGTTGAAAACGCTGCTGCTTTATCACTCGGATTGATATACGAAAGCAGATCTTTCATGCAGAAGAGAAATCTAAAAATGACAAATACAATTCTAAGAATTAGAAATATAGTTTTTTAATTATTTGTATGAATCATAGCGCTTTATGATACTGAATTACAAATAGCAGGAACAGTAGAATGAAGAAAGTCCTTTAAAGTATGGCGATAAATGAGTATATTAAAAGTTCAATGACTCAGTTAAACTCGAAATAAAATGATCTTGAGGTTAACAAAGAGGGAGAATTTGTGGTAAAATTTTGAGAGACAAACTACGTCGGTAAACCATGTACGTATATAAAGGCTTCCAGATATAATTAATTTAATAGTAGAAGAACGAAAACCTGCAGAGAATGACAACGATTGAAAATGAGAAAATAGATGATTGAGGATTTAGGATGTAGGGAATATGTTGTTAAAAACCTAGAACTGAATAAAATGAAAGATAATAACTTAAAAAAATAATTATTTTTAACGAAGTAATAATTTTAACGGTAATTTTTTTATAATTTTTACTCTTCGTTTTTATAAAACAATAATAATATTAATATAAACTTGTTTTTGAAACATCTGTAAAATAACTTAATAATGTATGATAAAATAATAATACTGTACAATCTGCAATGATGCAGAATTAATTATAATGTAAATGTTTTTTATAGAATAACTCATATAAGTTAAAATTAGTGAATAAATTACTGTTAAGCTGCAATTTATATAATTTAAACAGAACTAAAATATAACTTGAATGTCATGACATAAAAGATGTTGGAAAATGACACAATATATACCCATTAGCTACATTTAAATACCGTAATAAAAGTATTTTCATGCGGTATCGACTAATATGGAATACAGTATTTGAATAATTTTTAATCTACTCTAAATTTCCAATAATTAAGTTGTAAATTACGAGTTGGTATATAGATTAATTATTATTCCGAATAATACGGATTTCTAAATAATGCATTTTCAATTAAGACTTTTTTACTAAATAATAATTGTGTAATTATAATTTGTAGATACTGTAGTGTATAATAAATGTGTTTTTTAACCAAATGACGAGCTTATAAAAGGAAAACCTGGATTGTGTTGTCAGATTTTGATATCAATATAGTAATTAAATTGCTGAGAAATATAATCGTTAATTATTTATAACAAACACCCTTTAATTAACAACTTTGTCAATACACAGACACACACACACACACACACACACACACACACACAAGTATATATATATATATATATATATACTTCCGTTCACCCGTCACGGTTTTACCCGCGATATTTTTTTAACAAAAAACTTATTTGTTTATAAATAAATTTATTTGTGAAGAGACTATAGATTTTAGATTTTCATTAAATCCCCTTCGCCTTTCATCCGGAGGTCCCGAGTTCGAATCCCGGTATAGTATGGTATTTTCACACGCTACAAATATTGTCATTCATCTCATCCTCTGAATCAATACCTAACTGTGTTAAAAAAAAATAAAAATTAAACCACATAAACTTTTCCGTCAGAAAAATAGTCCTCTTTTACGTCAATGCCTGCCAATTTCAGCTACTGTCCTTGCGACTTATTAATCGTTATTTTTACCATTTCCGTCGCTTCTTCGCTTGTGCTAAAGCGCATCGTTAGTACAGGGTGAACGTCGCTACCGAAAGTAGTATAAAGTTCGTCATTGCGGTCGAATACCAGTAGAAGAAATCTACCAGCCGCTACCAGCAGCTCACACAATCCTTCAACGTCGAACCTTTAAACACTTAAAACGAAATATTTATCGCAGCTCAAATAGTTGTAACCCCAATTTTTTCGGTTATAGTTGAGAATTACTCCCAATTCTCCACCACACGACACAGTTATTTCCCGCACTTCTGTCCCAATAGTACATTACAGTGTATACTTCATTAGATGAAAAAGAGATCGAAAAAGACACGCACCATCTCCTACAATGGTGTAATTGTATGATAAAACAATTCTTAGTTAACATTTAAATATTCTATGCAAAATTTTGTGCGTTAAATTAATTAATTAATTTTGATACATTTCTATCATCCTCATCGCGGCTTTTCCCACGCTGTTGGTTACTTGCGTTTCCCGTCGTCGTCAGGGAATTTAATTATTTATTTAGCCGGTCATGGCTCTCTGCCCTCGCCCTTCGCGTCTAGCCAGAAGGCTCTGACCCTTGAAATCTAATATGTTCATTAAACTCGTGCTTGTGAAAACAATAATTATAAATAAAAATTAAAGCTGTTCAATTTATAAGAAATAACAGCGATCGTAATTTCTTTAGAGCAACAGTTTGGTCAGTGCAGATCTCGAAACATTGTGTGATCAAAGAATTTGGATTTCAAAACTGTCGGCCGTCTTAAAAATATAAGTTACAGTTACAGTTACCCGTGCTTCGTACGGGTATAAATGTATTTTGGCCGGTTCTTAGCGTTACCTGACAAACACAACTAGTAGGTGGTAGTTTGTCTCATTTTTAAAAAAAATGTTTTAATTACTTTTATTTTATGTTTTTAGTCAAGTAACTGAAGGCAAGTGCAGCCAGTCGCATCACACAAACAGTAGCTGTGTTGGTTAAGCCGCCGCGCCGTAGACCGTCCGTAAAATATCGAAATTTTAAAAAAACCGAATAGTTGTTAAATATTTATCTGAAGAGTATTTGCAAGTTCCTTTCTAGTGAATATCTGTTTAGTATAGTCGGAAGTGGGGAAAATTTGCAATCATTGTTCAATTTTTCTTCACTCCTTTCAAGGTCGAATTTCGAAAAATCTAGAAATTTGTTTTTAAATATATAATACACATACCAAAAATTAAGTTGATATCCTAATTTATTACTGAGTAATTCAAAAATTAATAAATTTTATTCTTACCCCATTTTAACCCTTTTGAAATCAGAATTTAAAAAAAAATCCTTTTCTAGTGCATACTTATACAGAAAGAAGAACATATATACAAATTTTCATCAATTTATCTTCAGTTGTCTTTTCTGGACGTTGATGAATCAGTCAGTCAGTCAGGACCAGTTGCTTTTTATGTACAGATAATTGAGAATTATCGATAATTTGATAACCATTTCTAAGGATCGAAAAAATTTATGAATAATTATTTTAGTAAACGTATTGAATGCATTCGATTAATCGGTTTTGTACTAAGTTATAAAAAAATCATCACATCGGTGTCGTTCGACCTTATCGACTAGATATCTTATTTCTTTATTCATTTTTCATCCATTTTTACTTATTTATTTAGTTAAGTTTGCAAACTTAATTTGTATATTTTAAATCGAATACTAAAAATGCTTTGAAATACAAGAGTTATTCTTGTAATTTTATGTAACGTCTCTTAAGAAATTTTTGTAAATATTTTTATTACGAAATATCTTATACAAGTTTTTATTAGAAATACATTAATTTCTAAGGTGTAAATTATAATTCATGTACCTACGCAGATGTAAAACATTGCCTTTTATGATCCAACACCAAATAAAGTGTAAGTGAACGAACAGGGCAGAAGCTAAGGTAGCCTGCATTATACAACATTGAAGATCGTGCGCAGAATTTCTTAAGTAGAGTGAAATGCCATGTTTACGTCAGTAATGTGCAATCGAAAGGCGATAGTGTTGCTTTCCGGATAAGTTACGTTGAATGTACGATACAGTTGGGTTGGAAATACCTAGTAGATAGTTTGGTAAAGTCGTATTTTATAAAACTTATCACACTATTATTCCATACAGAACTTTTACCCTTTATATTTAGGTTACTATAACAATTTTTTTTATTTCTTAAAATACTTATTTCCGAATGTTATCTTACATCGGAATGCTCCTACTCAAACGTTATTTTTTTTTTAAATTTAAAATTTTCAATTTTGTTAAATACTTTTTACCTAGGAATTAAATAAAATAAATAAATAATAATAATAATAATAATAATAATAATAATAATAATAAGTCAATAAATATAATTATAACAATCAATTACTTTTGTTAAATTTAAGAGAAATTTGAATAGTAGTCAAATTATAAATTGATAAAATTAGTATATTACTAGGAAATATATTTAAATTCTTAAAAGTTTTAAAATAGTCAAATTGTTAACAAATAAAAAAAAATATGTGGGTGCGTTTTTCTATTTGTCCTTTTTTTAGAAATTTTTGAAATATTTGAAATAAAACTTTTCTATAATGTTCTTGTGTTTACCGACTTTTCAAAGAAAAGTACAGTATTACTTTCGGCGTCGTATAGAGTGGTTTGGGAGGTGAATGAAAATGAATTTTCTTTACATAGACCTATGTGTAAAATTATTTTGGCTCGATAATTTTTAAAAGTACTTAATCAATTTCATTGAAATTTAGTTATTGTGAGTATCGGAAGTTATACATGTGAAAATTTGATGAAGATTGATTTAATCGTATTTTAATTACGCTCAATTTAAGGTCGAAAAAAGTTGAGGTTATGTTGAATGTGTATTGGCGTATTTTTCATACGCGCTTAAGTAATTCAGTGAGTCACAGTGGTGAGTGAGTTGAAACTTGATGCTTGTGTGTAGGGTCTACTCGTTAATCAAAAGTATGCAGTGCGTTGTACTCTGAAAATCAGTGCGTTTCTGACTGCGAAAAACGAGTACTTCGAGAACAAAAAGTCGGTCTTCTTGCGCAGGAGGTTATTTTTGGATTATGATGGTTCTTCAATTATGCTTTAAAAGAAATTTCGGCAGTACCTTCCGTTAAATTTTTTTTTTAATTTTAACTAACAAACAGATACAGCTATAGATATTTAATAAATTAGGTTAAAATGTATATATATAGAAATAATAAATAAGTCTTTATTTTTATTTTGTAATAAGAGGATAAAGAAATCCATTTACTTTCTGATTACTGGATTCTATTTCTTTGAAAATTGATACAGCAATCCTTTTATTTATTTATTTTTTACATAAAGTTTGTTATTCAGGATTATACATGTAAGTTAAGTGTAATTACTGAATGACATAAACCTGAATAACAAAGAAATATGAAAAAATTTGTAAGAGGTGTTAGTCTCATACAAAGACTAATTTTCTGAATTACTTAATAAACTAGTTAAGTTAGGATTTAATTGCAATTGTTTGACTAACGCTGGTATATAGTAATGGACTTATGTACTAGTATAATAACAAGTGAACTGTAGTTATGAAGAGTGAAGTACATTAGAACTCTAAAAATTAATAAAAGTATTCTTAACAGTCACCTTAGGCCTTGATACCAGTGATATTGTGAATGTTTAGATTTTCCTGTATTAAAAGATTTAAATATAATTTTGGGTTCACTTTTTAATAAATTCTTCTACTATACACATATTGAGAATTTTGTGAAGCGATTTATTTACGAGTATTATGCAGTAAAACCTCTTTACGATATCTTCTTTATAAATAACACTGGAATTTTTTAATCTTATGAAGAGATTGCGTTCTACAGAACCGTAAATTTGTATGGTGTTCACACATATAAGTCTGGGAAGGATTTTGTGTGGTCGGTTTATTAAAAGTAAACAATTTTAAATCTTTATTAAAAAATAACGCAGACGTCTTAACCAGTTATTTATAAATATTAATTCCAAACATATTTATTTTTTAAATATTAACTTTTTTTTTAAATTGGCGTTCATCCATTGTCACTGATTTATAAAGTTATATGATGAAGTATGTTATGCTTAGACAATATCCTATTTTAAAAAAATTAAAATCCTGTCAAAATCTAGTCTTCCGTCGTAATAAATCAAAATCTAAAATTGTAATCTGTGAAAGAATTTTTTTTAGTTCGGTTATTTGTTAGTTATGATCGGAAATCATGAAAATAAAGCCCGTGTTAAAATTTTATATTAGACTGTATAAAACAATAGTGCTTCTACTGATCATAATTCTATTTCAGATATAGCTGCTTAGAGAATGTTATTTGAGACGACTGCGATCCGCTGAAATTTTCTTTATATGAGGCATGATAAAGTAGCTGTCAGACAAAAGAGTACTTAAATATTATGCCACATACAGAATTCGAAAAGAGTAAAACAGCTAGGTTAAATAAATATCTTTAGCGAACGGTTGATAAAAACATACCAAAAATGGTCTTTAATTATGCACCAAAAAAGGAGTTTTAAGAAAACATGAAAAAAAAGCTTTAAGTGACACAATTTTAATGGAGGGTAGGTGACCTGACATGAGTCACTAATCACTCTCTAAATTAGCACAACCATTTTTAATATTAACAAACATCCCATGCTAAGGAATTTGAGGAATGAAACGATTTCCTATTGTCTTCATTAAGTCAAATATACTTTTGCTATCTGTTTACAAAACTGTCTAAAATGAATATATATAATCCACATACCTGATCTTCACCACTGGCTCTGGCCCAAAAACAGATTCTTGATTAATGAAATTCACACAAAAACTAAATAATTCGCGATAAGATACTTTCAAGAATTTAGAAAGTATATGCTTGTTTATTTTTTCCATAACTCGGTAAATTTTGAAGTAGTATTAAAGAAAGTAAAAGTAATTGTTAGTAATTAACTTTACAGAAAGAAATTATTCCCAGAACTTATTGTTTTTAGATATTTTTTTTTCAAATTAATGAAAAAAATTAGAATAAATAAACTATTTTCCGGGGAAGAGAGGATAAAAAATATAAAAGAAAAATTAAAGATAACGTTATTACTGAGGTTATGCTTTTTTGTATGGACATTTTTTAATATTTAAAACAAATTTTAAAATATATATACAAATTTTTTTTCTAAAACCAACAGTTGATATATTTCCATAAAAATCCTTTTTATTCCCCTTTTTCCCCTCTTCCAACCATCTATAAATTACCCTTTTCCACAATACTTTCCAGAATTTTAATTAATGAGCAAAATTACATATGTTGAAACAACAAAGTTAATCAAAAACAAAAAAATTAGTGGTGGTGTAAGGACCCGTTGGCCTCAAAAAGTTGATATTTTGTACAATGTTTTATTTATTTATTTTTTGCTCGATGAATTAATTCACCTCAGAATCTTACAGAGAAGCTTGTACATAGAAATATGAAATTGAAATTTTGTAGCGTATGAAAAATGCCATGCCAAACCAGAATTCGCACTCGAAACATCCGTATGAAAGGTCAAGACGCTACCACTCCATCAAAGAGATGGGTTATTTACCTATATATATATATATATAGATGTATACACATAACTCAGGGAAATATATATTCCCGTTGAGATAGTCCTGATATTTATCTCAATCAGACAAGGGGTATCATGGTATCCATATTTTTTTATTTTAATTTTTGTAAAAAGACACGATATCTCGGAAGGTTGATTGCCAAACGTTGATTGCTTTAGGTCATCAAAATAACAAAATCGTTGTTTTTGAAAAATTCTCGCTCCGTAAATATTAGTTTAACCGAATAATGTTTTACTTTTATTAATTAAATTAAGCATTTTATTGTAAACAAAATCTATCCTCATTTTTTTAAGTCGATTGATAAATAATTGCGATATGAAATTGGTAGTGGGACGCCAAAATTTTGCGTGAAAACAGGCATAAAATTGTCAGGTTGCATAATTTCCAGTTTGTATTCCTACACTCAACTGGGTTAATTGGTACCCAGTTGCAAATTTAATATTTTCCTTCTGATATCATTAAACAGATATAATTAAAATTTTTCCTTATAAGGAAAATGTACAACAGGTTATAAATTTTTTTAAAACTCACTAAATTTTTTTATCAAAAATTGTTTCTTATTTGTATTATATAATCTATTTGAACAATTTGAAGTAAAAATACTGAAATCATTAATATTTTGAATACCAAATTGTGTTTCTGAAATAAAGATAAACTCAAACAACCGTTTAGTGGTTTTAAAAAAATTCCTTTTTCGATAGGCCGTGTGAAAACATTTTGCTATGAATTAATTTCTGTCCTTTGCTACGTTTCATTTGTTATCTGAGAAGAAAGAAAGCAGGTATATCGATAATGTCACTTTAATGCAACCAGTATTTATTTATTTGCTATTTCAATTTTTCTAAATCTGAACATTTTAATCTTTTTTATTTTTATTATTATTATTATTATTATTAAATATATATGTATAAATTTTTATTTAGAAACGACCTTTTCTGTTTGACCAAATAAGCTAACATTTTTATCGTATTTGATTTTATTCAACGTTGAAATTGAATAATGTACTTCAAAGGTATCGAATTTTATTTATTTTTGAATAACTAAACGTTATTACGATAAAATTTTGAACATACACAAAGCTTAAATATAAAAAACAAAATAAGTAGGCACAGGTTTTCATTAATATCAACACGATCAGATGAAGTTTAAATTCAACCTGATATATTTTTTCTGGTTTTATCAGAACTGTGAAATAATCCATTCGTATAAAAATTAAACTTCAATAAAAAAAAAATAATTAAAAGTGTTTCTGGTTATTATTGGATTTTTTCTTTTTACGTACTTTTCATACACAAATAAATATAAATATGTTAGCGAATTAAAATTACTACTGTAGATTATTATTATTATTATTATTATTTTAATAGATAAAAGAATTACTTTTTGGAATTACCAATTATTTTATTTTATTATTTTAAATATAAGTCTAGACTGATACGTAAATTCATAAGGGGGAGAGATATTGCGAAAAAGCCAATTGCTATCTTCTTCAGAGGCATTTTAGAGAAAATCCTATTAAAGAAAATTTGTTATCCACAATGTATAAATAATACAAAGTTTTTTTCTTAAACAACACCCACCACTTAAAACTGAAATGTATGTTTATTTGCTTTATCTCCCTTAAGTTAAAATATATTTTTTTAAATCTAAGTTTAAAAAGTTTATAGTTTATATACAGGTGCATCACGAAGTCCTCCCGGAACTATCATAACCTATTCTACTCGTGAAAACAATGAAAAAATTCATATAAACGTATATCCTAAATTGCTTCGATTGCGAGTTACGGCTAGTGAAAGCTTGCATTCACTTGGACTTCAGCTACCCTGATCAAATTAGCTCATACTGAAATTTCTAGGACGGTAATTAAGGGGCAGAATCAGCGACTTTTTATGCTTTTTGACCTGAAAAATTAGGTAAAATAGGTCTCAGAACTGTATATGCAATAGGTTTTGAGTAATATGCGGTGAAAATTAATAAATTGAGGTAAAAACCCGTTTGTTTATGTTTGACATACAATAACTTTGTTAAATAGGTAATAAACACTTAAAACATTAAAATAAAACATGTAGAGAATTTATTTCTGAGCAAAATAGTGTAGATAAGTTTAATAGAATAAAGATATGTTAGAAAAATTCGAATTGTATTTAGAATCGGCTAACTAGACCAAAGTGCATTATGCGTACGTGTTTATAATAAATGTTCAAAAATGAATACGCCATTTTTAACATATTTCTTGGCACGCTTCTGTACTGTTTTTTACCTTATTTAGTTCTTCAGGGCTGTCCTTAAGTTGCTCAGAAACATGCATATTGAATACAATAATTCCTCACGAGAATAAATTTTTCTTTTGTATACAATACTTCTCATCTATTCCTAGACGCAAAAATCTAAAGGTGTTAGATTAGGCAATCTTGGTGGCCAGGAAGGTGGACTTCCTCAACCGATCCATTTCTCAGAGAAATGAGATTTAAGTGAATGGAAACAGCACAAGAGAAGCGAAAAGGCGCGCCAACGTGTTGGAAATATACTTAGCGTATCAGCGGTAAAGGAACATCTTCAAGCATCTGCGACAACTTCTCTTGAAGAAAGTGCAGGAAGACCTCAGAATTCAAGCGGCTAGGTAATATGAACGGTATTTGATTGTGAAGAAGTCCACACCATACATTGACGCTAAACTGGTGTTGAAGATTGCCTTCCTCTGTTTAATGTGGATTTACTTCTGCCTGTGTATGCTGATTGTGTAAGTTATTGACGCCATCTCGAGTGAAATTTGCTTCGTCGGTAAACAAAACATACTTGTAAAGTTGTTGATTTGTGTTGAACCAATTTCAGAATTCCAAGCGAAGCGAACCGTCTCCTGGACGCATATGTTGAACTGTTTGTTTATGATAAGGATAAAACTTGTTTTGTTTAACTGTCCTCCAAACCACTGATTGCGAAACTCCGATCCACTTCGAAAGACGTCGTATACTGACGCCTGGACTGCGCTGAACTGCATCGATATTTTTTTTTTTGGTTTTAGTTCTACCTTTTTTAATTTTTATTATTAATAGCCAGGAAAGTAATGAAATACTTTGCTAGCTTTTTTCAATTATATCTAAATTCAGCTTATTCTTAGCTCTATTCAGATTATATCGGAAACTATTTAAACATCATCATCTAAGTTTTATTATTATTAAAAAGGACATTTCGTTCTTTATCGCAAATGTAGTTTAAATATTTTCTAATTAAATCATTAATATTTTAAAACCCTATGGCGTATTTGTCAACGACAAAGACAATAATTGTACAACACACTTTTTGATGAATTCGTTTATTTACAGTTAACCTCCATATTGAAGCTATAAGTAAGTCTTATGACAGACTGTTACTTGAAATAGGATTATCGAGTGATAATCCTCAACGAGTACAAAAACAATTAATATGAATAAATACAAGATGAATACTAGTAAATATGAAATAGCTTAATATTTGATAGTGTCTGAGTATAGGTATATATTTTCACACCATTATTCAAGTCGGGAATGTAAATAGAACAAAATAAATAAAAGATTATTTTTAAATAGAAAAGCAATAATGAAACACTATCTTTAAGATGACCATAAATAAATAATAAAAGTAATCATCCATAAAATTTGAGTAACCGAAAATAAAACAAAAGTAATTATAAGAAGACGTGATATCTCCAACAAATCATATCAACATATCAGTCCATCAACCAGATCAAAATCAAATGTAGACTTTTCAGCCTCCTAACGTCCTTCCTCACTGTTATCAAATAAATTCAAAGCTAGATCTAGATGATTATTATGCTTCTCTAACCTGAAAACGTATGTTTTTCCTAACCTGTAACCTGTAAACGCAACACTGCAAATGATTTGAATCCCTTCACTAATTTTTTCCTTTCTTATACGTTTCCCTTTTTTATCATATTGTAAGTAGGTTTATCTACAACAGTTTTAAATTTACTTCTTTATTTTATTGAAGAATTAGCATCAACATCCTAGATCATTAGCCCAGTGAAAATTGGTAGCGTATAAAAAGATCCCATACCTGACCAGTATTCGAACCCGTGACCTCCGCAAGAAACGCTAAGACGCTACCTACTCAGCTACGAAAGTCGGAAAAATTTATTAGTTAATTGAAAAATGTGACCAATCTCATTATTAAGGTAGAAAACTGATTTTTTATATCTGTCATCGACTCGTATCATTTTCTTCCGTGGTATCTTATCCATCACTCACGCTACTGTTATAATGTTTTTCTTGAGCATTCTCTTTGTTAATTTAGATTTTACCACGCGTAAATTTTAACAGTAGTTTATAAAAAACTTTTATGAACATAACGGTGCATGAAGGAGGTTGTACGTACTTGTTACAAATTTAAAAAAAATCTAATGAGTAACAGCGATACATAAGAAATTTTTCCGAACAAATAATACAAAAGGAAGTCTCACCAAATGCTAGAGAAATGCCAAAATAATTAAAAAAATAATAACGTTATTTTATCAAAAAATGACACAAACAATAATTTCCAATTATTATTATTAATTTAATTATTAATTTTTCAATTTAAATTTTAGAACATTTTTAAAGGATTTGGATGAAAATTTATAAGTTACAATTTTTTTCTTAAATTCATTTTTTTGTATTTATTAAATTAAGCCCATCAGTCAGTCAATAAAAATAAAAATGTATAATCAGAAGAGTATACCTTAAAGAATTTTTGCATTAAAAAAATTATTTGGCCTAATGGTTTTTTCAACAATTTTTTTTAAATTTTATCTTTGATTTATTTACTTTTATTTTTTAAGTCTGCAAGCTGTTAATTGTAAATGAAAGGATAAAGTAGTTTTAACATAGCAGCAGTAGAAAATTTTCTTTAACATCAATCAATCTCTAGTTCTCTCTCTTTCTACTTCTTTCTCTCTTTGTCATTTCTTAACGTTTAAGTACGTTCCCTTATGTTGTCAATTTTGACTGCTGTTTTGAAGTCTATAATGATTTATGAGGAAAGCACAAAAAGTCTGACTTTATAGGGTCCTTAACTCTACAATTTATTATTGATGCAGGTTCTGATACTTAATATATTTTTGAATTTTATTTACCGTATAAATATATATAAAGTATTCTAAAAGCATACTACATTATATAATAGCTTTTATAACCAGCTTCGTCCGGGCCCTTAGTAACCTTTTCGCCTACACATAATCCTTAATAAATATTTTGCAACGAGACAATTGTTTACAGCCAAATTTAATCATATTTTATTTTCTAAGGGTAAACTTATCGATTAAGAGTGAAAAATAATAAAAATGATATTGAAAACGAAGAAAATGTTGGGATTCTTTGATTAATTTGTTACAGCCAAACGCATGTTTGTACCCTATAACATTTAGTGCTGAAAATTAATACGGAAATAATTATTTATTAATAAATCTTTATTTTATTATAACGACACAGCGACTTTACAATCTGTTCATAGACCAATAGGTAAATAAGATGTATTTGAGTTAATACTGAGTTGGCGCTGACTCAGCGGCTTGTGACTTAATAATGGAGTAGATGAGCACTCCGTACGGCCAGACCATAAAGTCACCTAATTGAAGCGATAAGCCAAACCAAGAATATTGTTCCTCAGCAATCTTGAAAAATCACTGATCGTATTATCTAACAAATTGATCGCCAAATAATTGGGGTGCCGATCCAAACGATTTTGATACCGCAGGCTGACCAGAGAGATTTCCTACCGAACGGTTCACAACATAAGGTCATTATATATAAGCCTATTACTTATGTACCAGGGTATGTTGAACATTTTCCGCAGTTTATTTGTTTGGAACCGTTCAAGTATGTTAATACTGGAGTTGCAAGCTGTACCCCAAAATTCAAGCCCGTAAGTCCAAACAGGCTTCAAAACCGATCAATAATTTACTTTCTGCTGAAAGCCGAAATTTATGTTCTACCAGACAGTACATGTGTTTAAACTTGAGATCCAACTGTTTCCGTTTAGAAGTTTTATGTTTCACCCAAGTAAGTCGTCGATCAAGATGAAAACTCAAATGTTTACAGTTTTGAGATGTCGGAATCGGAACATTGACGATAGAGACAGGAAGATAGTGTTCCATGCGAAGGGTGAACGTGACGTGCTTTGATTTTGTTTCTTTATTTTTATTTTCCAACATGTAAGCCACGATTCGAGAAGAATGATACAATCTTGAATAAAACGAAACGCTGTAGTCGGACTTTCGTGGACAGCAAGAATTTTAGTATCGTCAGCAAACGTTGCAACTGTGGTATCTGCGGTAATTGGCAAGTCAGCCGTAAACAGAACATACAAGATGGGTCCGAGAACGGTTCCATGAGGTACCCCTGATTGAATAAGGAAAACGTCCGTCAAAATCTCACCATGTTTAACTTGAAAGCACTTGTATTCTAGGTAAGATTTTAGTACTACATGGAAAACATGCTGTAAAACCTTTTTCAGTTTATAGAGCAAACCTACATGCCAAACCTTGTCAAAAGCCTGACTGATATCGAGGAAAACGGCTGAACAGTTCTGCTTCTCGTCTAGAGCATGCTTTATAACGTTTACAATCCTGTTTGCCTGCACTACAGAAGCATGTTGCTCCCTAAACCCAAATTGGTGAGCCGGAATGTGAGCTTCCACGAACTCCTTCAGTATTTTCAAAAAGTACTTTTCAAAAACCTTAAAAAGCACAGGAAGCAGACTGATAGTTCTATAAGATGTTACATTTGCCGGTCTTTACCCGGCTTTGCTATACCAATTAACTCTCAAATTTTCCACAGACCAGGAAAATGACCAATTCGGATAACAGCATTGAAAATCAGAGTAACCAAATGTACCGCATGTCGAGGTAGTGCATGGAGACCCCAACCGGTGATCAAATCATACCCCGGTGCCTTTGCTGGATGTATTTAATCGTTAATGACTGAAGAGACCTCGTGTACTGTAAATCGCGAATCGGCAAGGACATTAGGAAAGGAGAAGCTAAGATTAATAAAACTAATGATATTTATATTAATACGATTTTTACATTTCAATTTAAGTATCGTTATTTAATATTTAGATTTAAAGGTAAATTTATGCATTTAAAAAAATTTTTTTTTTCGTCCGTCAAAGTATAAATTAAGTTTTCTTAGATAGCATATTAGTAATTAGTATATTTTTAAAAAAATAATTCTACAGATATTTACTTAATACTTATTGGTATATTGGTCAATTACCTTTTAAATATAAAAAAATATTTTATTTTTCATTTAAAAAATAATAAATAACTATGCTACATTAAAAGACATTAACAGATATGCATTACTACATTCCATGAATCAAATCAAATGTGAGTATCTCTGTATCATAGTCTATAGCAGAATTTTAGTGTATAGTATTATGATGTGAATGATGTCACTATATTAATTCACTTTCATTTTCAGCGTTTTAATTTGAACGTACCAATCACTTTTTAAGTTTAAAAATGACATTCCTGACTGACGTAGTTATTACTTGTAAAACAGCCTGAAACTGGAATTCAATTAATGTAAAATTTTCCAAATAGTTTCTAAAAAATATTGGTTTTTTATGTAGTTGTTAGAACGTATTTTTAGAATTTTTATATTTTTAGAACACAAAGTACCTTAGAGTAGGGTTTTCAGTCCATTGGTTTTAGCAATTTTTTTTTATGGAAGGGATTAAGTTAACACGTTTTTTTGTTTTAAATTTGATCGAAAATAGTATTAGAATTAAGATTGTGCTTATTTATTTAGTATACTCGTTCGTATAAAGTTCTTAACTTTTTTCGTGTTTTCTGTTTTTTATATTTCATAAAATTCAAGTCTGTTCAGATATGATCCTTTACTAATTATTTAACAGAATATTTAGGTGACATATTAATTTTTTTTTTTAATGTGACACAAATGAGATTGTGTCGATAAAACTATAAAAGAATATTCTAAAAGAATTAATTCTAAATTGCCATTATAACTACAAGCATGAAACCTAACGCACTAGTTAACTGGAAAATTAAGCAGTAGAAAGTAAGAGTAAGTTAATACTGGTGTTAAAGTTCATCCACTGTGAAGATTTAATCCTTTCATTGTTAAGTCTATCGTTTTCAACCAACTTAACATCCTTGTGCTACATAGTTTATATAAAAAAGTTTTTCGTTTCGAAGAACTATAGATCCTGGACGTTCTTATTTTTATTTAAAAATAATTATTTTTATAAAAAACTGTTATTTTCATTTAAACAAAATTCAAAAATAAGAGTTTCTAAGCAATTATGTATTTAAATGTAAAAGGAATAATAATAACTATGAATGAATATGTCTTCAACATTTTTTCATCGTTATTTTTTTTGAATTACATTAAATAAACAAACGACTTCTATAAATTAAAAAAAAAAAAAAACCTAATCAGTATCGGTAACTAAAGCAGACTTATTCCTTGGTTTGTAAACGGCCGATCTATGCATTTTCGATTTTACAACGGAAACAAAACTGTTTACTTTTCTGTTGCAAAAATTCAATAAAATATAGTTAGTTCTATAAAAATAAAGCAAGAAATAACATGAATATTATTTTTTTAATATATTATTCATAAGTTTGTTTATTTTGAGGGTGAAAATCACTGAGCTTGTATATATAAGTTTTAAAAGTAAAATTCTTCGGAAATAGTCGTGAAGGAGTATATCCATCAGTGGTAAATTTTTTGAAGCAGGTCATCATTTAGATGAAGAGATAGAGGAATTATAATAATTATATTCTTAAAATACTTCTTCCTTTATTTATTTTGATAGAATTACACTCGTACACATTTACACACACACACGCGCACGCGCACATATATCAGCTTATGAAAAGAAAAGTAACCGGAACAAGAACGGATCCCTTAGGGCCGGACGTCAGGGCAATTGCCTTTGCATTAAACAGCTTAGAGGGTCGTAAAGAAGGGGGAGGTAAAAAAAAGTAGGGATTCTTCTCAACCAAGAGCGACTTAGTGTGACAGAGAGACCCGAGGGGTCTCATTATTGTGGCCTTGGCCAGAGGGAAATATAAGGGGAATCTATGTTCTACTCTCTACCCTTCATCCCGATATAGTTTAACTTCAACAAAAAAGTATACTGAACCGCCTATATTATCCTTTCCAGTAAATTTAGACGTTGATCCATGTATTTACTGTTATTCTATTTATGAAAATTGGATTTCAGCTAAATTAGAAGTTTTTTTTTTTAATATAGTCGTGTTTATATATATGTATACACATTGTAAGATTATTTATTTTTTCTTTGTCGCTGTTATTTTTCTAACGATTAAATGCACCTTTAAGAAGTCTAAATAACACCAAAGTATTACTAATAAAGATTTAGAAAGTTTATTTGACAAGCAAAGTGGGGATGGGTTGTTGTAGTCGAGTTGCTTCTTACGACATCCTGTAGTTGTACATTATCCCCTCCATCAGTACTATCATCAATGCCCACACAACTTCATTTACCTCTTGTTGAACTACTGCACATATATGTATTATATTTTCTAAAATTTTACGACTTGAATTATTAAAAATAAACCGGTTATAGTTTAATACTACTTTTATACTTACAATATTTTATTCTAGAATAAAACTAAAAATTATCCATTATCAATTCGACATTTATCATTATATTTAATAGAATATAGTGAATTAATTAAAAATAATGGTTTATATCCGCATTAACTTGCTGTTAAATTATGATTTTTTATTTGCACAAATATTCATAAACCATAAACGTACATAAATTGTTTAATATTCCTATTTACCACATAATCACAGTTTTCGCTAACTATCATACGTAGAGTATTGATAATTTTATTTCATTTTTTTACGCACAAACTTTTAAGTTTCTGTGCCGAATTAGAACGAAAAAATATTAACTACATCGGTATTTAGTAACGATCGCATTCTTAATTAATAAACGTTAAATTAATTAATAATTACTTTTCCAATCGTTTGTTTATTCAAAAAATCTATAACGTTATTAAAAATCCGAATTAGTGATTAGAAATGTTGGGTATAATTTGAATATGATAGCAAGAAGAGTCTATGAAACTCCAATGTATAAGCTTTCTCTCTGCTGATTTACAGCAGACAAATATGAATTTTTACAAAATAATTACAACTTCATTGACTATCTATTAACACTTTACTGATCGCTAAACAACATGCTACCAATTTTTTTTTTGCTTTCGGGACCAACGTTTGATATTGCTTCAGAAGATGAGATGACATGGTATTCTCAGGTGTATGTTATTCCTAGCACTCATGAACTTTGTGTGAGGGACAATTATAAGGATTACAACTAAAACTTGCGCTTTTACTTTCAATATATCAAGACCTAATAATTAGTTATTAATTGATCTCATAACCTATGACGAAAAATTACATTATAAAAGAACTAGCATTCACATAGCGGCTTCCGCCCGTGTTATAGGGGTACTAGCGTTACCCGTCACGGACATTTTTAAAATTATTTTATGTTTTTTAGTCAAGTAACCGGAGATAAGTGTATCGTCGCACATGCAGTAACAATGACAATAGCTGTGTCAGTTGAGCCGCCGCTCTGTACAACTTCGCAACCCTTAAAAATCTAAATTAAAAAAAAGTCCAAAATAGTTTATAGATATTTATTTGAAGAGTATTTGAAAGCCCAAATCTATTGAATATCTCGTCTAGTATAGCGGAAATGGGGAAAATTTGCAATCATTGTTCGAAATTTTTACCTTTCTTCAACCCTTTAACAGTCGAATTTCAAAAAATTTTAGAAACTGATTTTTAGATATTCATATGAAGATACACATACTAAAAATCAAGTTGATATCTTCATTTGTTAGCTAGAAATTAAAAGAAAATAGTAAATTTCATTTTTACTCCGTTTTACCCCTTTAAACTCGGAATTTCAAAAAAAAAATTCTTAGTGTATACTTACACCATAAGAAGAACGTGTATACAAATTTTTATCAATTTAGCTTCAGTAGTTTTTGATGGGCGTTGATTACTAATCACTCACGACATATTCTTTTATTTATATATTTCAGCACTTTGAAATCTGTTTTATATTTAAATAAAAGCCGGCAATGAAAAACGTTATGTAAACTTTCAAATTCAGCATTATCTGTGTGATAAAATAATTCCTTTTTACAGGAAAAACAATAACCAGAATTATGATTTTTTTTCACATTTATTTCATAAAAAACAGATCATTGGACTTGAGAGCGTTGAAATAATTATTTTTTTTGGAAATTATCCACTACATATTTAATCTGTTTATTTACCTTTATTTTTTTTTGTCTTCTTAAGGCAAAGTTTTAAAGAAAACCAATTTTTTTTTACCAATTTATAAACTTTCCCGTTACAGTTATAGTTGCCATAAGAGTATAATAACTATATAAGAGCATAAGAGTATAAGAGCATAATTACTATAGCCGGAAAGAAATAATGAATCATTTTACTTACGTATTAGTATTTATGCAAGCTGGTGGTGATTTATTTAAATCTACGTGAGATATTTATTTATATTATTTGTATATCGAGCAAAGCTCGATAGCTTTGTTTATCGAAACAAATTAACTGAAAGTTAATTAACTTGGTTAAATTAACTGAAATGTACTGAATGTAAGCAAAAAAGAAGAATGTTGAGTAAAATAAATGAACTGAATTTTTATGATAATCACTTAATATTATAGGAAAAATTTAATGCTTAAGGAGATACGTGCAGGTGAATTTCATCCAGGCTTTAAAAAACGATAAATATTTTTAAAGTGCGGCATAATAATGTGATCTCTTCTTAAATACTTTTTTAACGTAGTCACCCAAATCATTTTATAAAATAGATATTGCCGCAGAATCTCTATTCAGTGCCCAATTTATTCTACAACACTAACATGAAGTTCCTCCGTAATTCTTAACTAAGTGAGTGAATTTACGATTAATTTTTTTTTTTATTATGTATAAAAAATGTATTGAACGTCTGCCCGGGTAAAGAATATCCATAACGAATTTAGTGAAATAATTAGTTTTAGAAAGTTTACCCCAACTTCAACTTTATGGTAACCAAAACTATTATCAAAGCTAATTATACGATTGCAACGTAGAAATGGTTGTATTTACTGGATCTTGAGACTGTTCTACGGTAAATATTGTTCTTTTCACTGTTTTTATTGTGTTGCTAATTTATCCTTTTTTTTGTTTCATTACTATTGATTTGTGTGTACTTTGTTGCAGATTTTATATGCATTTTTAGTTATACTTTTATTGTTTCTTGTACTATTAATAGTATTTTGCTTTGGTCAGACTTTTATTGTATTGCCTCGGGAAGTACCACTGGATACCTGTGTTTCGCGTCATTGCTATTTTTTTCAATTTACTTATAGTTCTGTTATTTGTGATCGTAAATAAAACGGTATAAAAAAATACACAAGTGAAAAACTGCATAAAGTTCACTTAAAAAAAAAAAAACCTTATTGTTTTTAAATTATTGTAATACGTTACTTTGCAGTACAATGTAAACTGAGTGCTGCTGTTTTTTCTGAATAAATAGTTCCCTCTTTTTCGTTATGTAAATATATAAAATTATATTTTGGTCAATAAATTCACCGTTTTCAAAATTAACGATATTAATTCTATTCTACTACAATAATGCTAGAAAATTCTATTGCGTCTACATAGATTCATATTCACAGCTATATATCACATTTAAGAGGTGATAGCAGGATGTATTTGCATGAAGAAAAAATTATACATTTTATATATTGAGATTTTTTGAATAAAATTTCCAACTGATCTACAAAAGATCAGTGTTTGTCATCGCTATCGAAGACGAGTGATAGGAGTGACAACAGAACAAATAACTTTAACTTGAGGGAAAAGTATTGTATGGAAGTTTGATGGTTGCTTCATATAAAAAGAAAAGAACAATTTTTTATATCTTGTAAAGAATTCATGAAATTCATATGCAGAGAACGTAAGATTCTTATATTATATTCAGTATTTCTTTTAAATTCTCTTCTCGACTCAAATAATTTATTTCTTTAAATTTTAATCAAAAGATTTGTAAAGGCCTTTTGCAAAATTTTTTTAGAAATAATTTTGATAAAATTTCGTTTACCATACTGTTTTTCCAATTATTATTTTTTTAAACTGTTGTCTGTAATATTTTATAATTTTATAAGTATAAATTAAAAAACTTGATTTTCCTAGTTCTCTGCATAAATATAAAATATTTTGCTAAGATTTATTTTGATAAAAATATAAAAAAATTATAGACAAACAAAACTTATAAATTTAAAATCATTTTTATGTTGAAAAACTGTGGTCAGTTCAGATTTATATATGTATAAAATGCGATTTTTACGTGAAAGACGTTACAATGTGCGTCATCTCATAAGAATAATAAAACAAATGACCTTTACTGTGACCGTAAGAATATCCCCCTATAAACCTTGTATAGGGTTATAACCTTACTTCTGTGAACTAATACTTTTGTATCAGTACGGGCACTTATTAATTTTGTGACTCTTTTAAAGAGCTTTTAAAAAGAATAATATAAGGTTTTTAAGGATAATTAGTGGTCATTATTACGTTACTAAACATAAATGTTACGAAACATATTAACGAGTTTAAACATAAGTCGACTAAAATAGTTTTAGTGTCGCTTGAAACATTTTAAATATGAAAAATGTTAGTTATAATTTTCATGATTATATCAGGTTTTATAAAAATTATTGAGCCTTTGGAGGTCGAAATTGAGAACATATTTATTTATATGGGAAAATAACATTATGATACCACACATGCACCATTTTTTCGATGGCTTACTGCCATTTTTCCGGCAATACCTTAGTCCCATCGCTATAGAAGTTCTGTGGTTTCCAGTCAAAAAATTGTGACACGTGGTTTTCACAGGCCTTTATTGAAACTAATTTAACACTCTTCAGGACATTCTGCAGAAGCTGAGACAAATAATAGTCTGACGGTGCCAGATCTGGGCTGTACGGAGGATGCATTAAAACCTCTCAGTCAAGTTCTCTTAATTTTTGTTGGGTCGTTAACTATGTATGCGGTTTGTCGTTGTCAACGTGGTATACGACACCGTTTCTGTTGACCAGTTCAGGCCGTTTCTTTCGAATTGCTAAGTGCAATCGGCTAATTATCGATTGTATGGGTCTGAGTTTATCGTTCTGCCTGGCCTTAGCAGCTTGTGATGCACGAAGTCCTTCCAATCCCACTAAACTCACAGCAAAACCTTGCTGAGCGTCAGTGTGGGCTTTGACACAGGCCATGGAGCTTCTTCTCGCTTCGCCCACGATCTTTTATGCATATTTTTGTCGCAGTTTATCTACTTTTCATCAATCGTGATCAAACGCTTCAGAAACGGCTCGATTTTGTTACGTTTCAGTAGAGATTCGCAGATAGAAATTTGATCGAGTAAATATTTCTGAGTCAGATCATGCGGCACCCAAACGTCGAGCTTCATTTTATATCCAACTTTCTGAAAACGATTTAACACTGGTGATGAATATTTAGGTCATTGGCAATATCATGACTGCTTATAAGCCGGTCTTCCTCCAATTTGGCTAGAATATGCTAACTCTAACTCGTGCTCTAAAGGCCCAGTACTTTTAGACTATCTATTATTATAATAGTAATATTAAATTAGGCAAAATAATGATCATTACATTTGCAGTGATATGAAATTTAATTTATTTTTTCTAACATTTCTACTTTGAAATAGAAAGAAAAATTCCTAACGATTAATGAAAATAAGATAATCTGTTTGTAAATATAGTAATTAGTAACTGCTGTTTATTTCCAAACCACACGCTGACAAAACATAATTGAAATCTGTATTTTATGTTTAGATAGATTCTGATTTTTAAGTAGTAATATCAATTTCGGTTTTCAGATTTCAACGGAAATATCCATTTTGACCATCCCTCAGTCCATTTTGACTAGTTTCGGTGTGACGTCTGTACGTACGTTAATCGCATAACTCGAAAACGATTAGCCGTAGTATGTTCAGATTTTGGATTTAGGACTGATGTAATATCTGGTTGTGCTCATCCTCTTTTGATTGCAATCGACTGAAACAAAAGTGTCCAAACAAGCCCAAAATCACAAAAAATTTGGACCATTTCTTTAACTGCGGTAATAAGCCCTCATTGAGAGATTTTCAACGATATGTAACAGGTGGTACTTATTTTCATTGATTCCAGAGTTATAGCCAAATAAAATTTTAATTAATGAAGTATTTGGATCTTACAAGGGGAAGGCACATCGGTTCGAATCAGACTTCATCGCCTTTTCTTTTTTTTAACTTTTTTTTATTTAAATATGCTTATTTATTAATAAATAACCCGTGATTTTAAAAACATTTTTATAATAAATAATTATTCAATAGTAACAATAAAAATGAAAAAAATATGATAAAACGAAATAAAATTTCATGTAGTTTTAAAAATGTGTATGTAATTTAATAGGCATTACATTGTTATATATGTAATAGATTTGGTGAAACATCTGATTATTATTATTAATTGAAAATTATATTTTTGAATTGTATTATTTTTAGATTTTCTAGTTTAATTTCTGTTTAATTTTATTTAATTATTCTGGAATTTAATTTTATCTATTCGTACATTGAAGTTAACTACAGTAATTGAAAAATAGACCCTCACAAGACATATACACTGAGGCATACATGGCCGATCTTTAATAAATTGCAAAAAATTCATATCTTTTAGTTCATTACTCTGATATTGTCAGACAATATTCTCCCGAAGTCGGAGTTGATCATCCTTTCGTTTATTTGTTTTTTTTTTTTTGGTCAATCATTTATTAGCTCTTTGGTTTGACATAATTCTTCAGATCTTAATTTGTTTACACGTTCTCTAGTTTTAAAATTTTCTCTCTCTTTATATTCATCATCCTCTCTTAATCTTTTTATTCTTTCTTTGGTTTTAACATTTTCTTCCTCTTTATATTTATCAACTTCTCTTAATGTTTTTATTATTTCTTTGTTTGCAACATTTTCATCGTGTTTATTTTCTTTTTTTATTTGCAATATTTTCTTCCTTTTTCTCATTTTTTCATTTACCCTTTTTAAAAAATTAAATATACTGATTTATTAATAATTATTAACCTCTGATTGTAAAAAAAAACCTTTACAATAAATAATAAATCCATAAAAACAATAGATAAAAAAAAAATATGAAGAAAAAATCAGAAGTTATTAGTGAAATAACATTTTATGTACTTTTAAAAATGTGTATATGTAATTTAATAGGCATACAAGGAAGTGAGATTTTTTTTTATTTTAGCAAACTGTTTGTAATTTTATTATTGTAATTTATTTACGTGTAATATAAAAAAATACATTTACCGTAATACATTTATACATTAAAAATAATAAATACACGTGACATGGACGCGATGCACTGATAAAAATCTAAGGAGCAATATTTTACAAATAACATTTTTGTTTATTTTAGTTTATGTGTACAATATTCGGTCACTGCGTTATACAGATTGCTAAAATATAACTGTTCATTCATAAGAATAAAAATGAAATTTTGTTTGGGATAGGGAGTTTTTAAATTTGTACAAACTAAAAAATTATTTCCTATCAGATAAATAAAAAATTGGAAGTAGATAATAATTCGGCGTCAACTTTATTTGGTAAAAATAATAAAAGTCTTTTATTAAACAGTATATTTTGTATAAACTCTTCTACGTAACATACACCTAGCTGTAAAATTTATACTGCACAAAGGATCCAATTTTAAAAGTGATTGACATTGTTATTAACTCCGATTCTTCGTATGTCCAGCGTATATTTTTGGAAATATCGTGATCATTTAACAAATTTTTGTGGCTCTCTATCTTATCAAATACAACAGCAGGCGTGAATGCGTGCTGAGATGGGAGTACTGCGTAGTTACTTTTGTAACCTATAGGTAGTGCTTTGCGATGGTGGCATGAGGTGAAAAAGATGCTGTCCAAGGGGTGTTCCCAAAGCAGTGTGCTGAGCCTTCTGTTTTGGGTTGTAGAGTTTGATCTCATGCGATTGATGTTACCCATTGGATGTTGTGTCATCGATTACGCCGATAATAGGCTGGTCAATGGAAAATCGCAGAATTAGGTCGAATTCCAGGCAACTAAAGCATGTAGAGTACTAGAGGTGTAGAGTAAACAAAATGGTATTTAGCCCTGAGAAGACCACCATCATGCTGCTGAAAATCCGTTTGGCCGCAATACGGTGAGCCCTTGTTTCGATGACCGCCATCCTAATCGTTATGTCCCGTTGCAGCGGTATCTGGGTTTACTCCTTGAGAATATTTCAGATCAAGGAGCACTTTCATAATGTCACTAAGAAGGGTTGTGATGTCTTCTTCAGTATTCGTAGTGAAGTCCATTCCGATTGGGGTCTAAATTTTAAAACAATGAAAATGTTGTATATGCGGGCGATTATGCTTTACGCAGCACCTTTATGAGCAAATAGAATGAGGTATAAAAGCTACCGCGATATTCTGTTGAGGGCTCAGCGTCTCCTGTTACTAATGGTGAAGGGGGAGCTACCGAACTATTTCACGTAAGGCAGTTCTGGTTATCGCAGATGTAAAACCAACTGACGTCTTTGCGTCAGAACGTCAGTTACGTTACGCTGTGAAGAGGTAGGGTGAACTAACTGCGCAGCGTATTCGGGAACTAGAGGAGAAAGGTTCTGTTATTTGGCAGAACAGTTGGGATTAGACAGCAGATGGGCGGTATACGCACGGTCTCTTTCCAGACGTAAGGGCGTTTGGAGTCGCCTCATGAATCTCCCCCAACCGGCATGCAACTGAGTTCCTTTCACGGCATAGCGCATTTCGGGACAGGTTGGCTCGATTTGGCTTGACTGATTCGGATCAGTGTTCTCAATACATATAATCGGATGATGCATATCATGTGTTATAGTAACCTGGGTGGGTGGAGATCCGTTTGGGTGCTTTTCCGCCAGGGTAGGCGCATTCGGCAATTGTGCAAGTTGTTAGGTATCTTCGTGGGTTTATTGATAGGTAATTTTAAATGATTTGGTATGGTAGGTCAAAATTGCGATGTTGAAAACAATTTTTGAGGGTATGAGTTTAATATTTTGTTATCGCACAATTTGTAAAATGTTTATTGGGTATCGGTGTTTTGATTCGGTTTAGGTGAGGTGACAAAATCTTTTGTTAGTTGATGGGTTTCAACATTGATGGTAATGCCTTTCGAGGCATTTGCATCGATGCCATCCAGATAGAGGCCGTACTGATGACTGAAATATGTAATCAGGTATTGAGGGTCTAGAAGATGACGGAGGTCATCTTCTAGACCCTCAATACCGGAGGGTAAAGCCCATCATGGCTAGGAACGGAGGGAGTGGTGTGGTGACCGAGATAGTCACAAGAAGGTGTCTTCCTCTACGGGGGTCAAGATGTATGTAAAATTTAGAATCCGAAACATTGATTTAGATGTATAAAATATTTTGTTCTGAAATCTTAAGAAATAATAATAATTTGTGGTTAAAATTAAGAAATATTTATGCTGGTATTAAATTTTTTTTTTAACTTATAATTATTATTATTATTTTTTTAATTTATTAAATGGACTAGATGTAGAAACATAGGTTTACACTCTGGTGTCAACAAATTTTCAGTACCTATAGTAAAACATACTTTTAAAATGATACTTTGAAAATTTATACCATTTTTCAAAAATTTTGTTTTTAAGATTACTTTAAAAAAAAATGTTCCTTCAGACCATAGCGTGCAAATTAATCCAAACATAGGGAAGTTTCTGTTTATTTCTATGTTTTGACTACACTGCTTGTCCAAACCCATTCTTTAAGTTGTCTGTATAATGTGAGAATATTATTTGGTTATTTAGCAGTTTTCATGTTATAAATAGTGTTTTATGAAAATTTATTTAATTTATTATTAAAAATGTTTATATTTTCGTTATTTTTTTGGTTCTGTTGACTTGAAAATATAATAGACGTAACTCCAAGGAAGTGACGAAAGTTTTTTCTTTTTCTGAGCCTACCAGTATGACAACGACAAATATTTCTTGCGGAGAGTGAATGCAATTTTAAAATAATGGAAATAAATCAGTTTCTTTTCACCTCAAAGTATTATAGTGAGTAAAAGTAAACTTAATAAAAATTATTTTCTGTGACCTTAAATCAAGAATGAGCAGCCAGTCGAACAAATTTATACCTGACAAGCGTTAGACGCCGCAGAGCTGGACGGACAGCTAAAAAGCAACTTTTAATTCCAGGAATGTGCAAAAAAGGCTCTTGCTAGCCAAAGCACATGATAACTGGACCAAAAAGTCTGGTAAATTTTTATTTTTCGAGTCAAATTTTTATATTCAGGGGCAAAGGGTTCCATACGTTAGAAAAGCATCAGATGAAAATAAATGCCCGGTTCATATGCTACAATCAGTAAAATATCCTTAGAAAAATATTTGTTGGGGGTTTTTCACATTAGAAGGCTCTTTTTCGTTACTTTCAATACATGGTTTCGATTGTGATGGATACGATTATATCAAGATTTTAAAGGAAAGGGTTGTGATAAAACTTCAGAAAAAATTCCGGCAAGGTAACGGAGTGTTCCAACAAGATTTTGCGCCAAGCCATACTGCCAAAAAGTGAAAGGAAAGTGTTTTCAAAGAACGAAACATTGATCTATTCCCGTGGCCAGACAACTTCCCAGACTTAAACTCAATCGAAGATCTTATTGTTACAGTCAAAAAACGATGCTCAAAATGAATTATACTACAAAATTGTGCCTTTTCTCTGCACTAAATGTACAATTACCTCAACAGTCCTTACTGGTACTCCATGTTATTACCCTCCTTGGCGGCCTTCTCTCGTTAATTACTACTTCTGTTTGATCTTTGTCAGTATGATAAAAATAACATAAATCCGATTATTTTGCGAAACACATTTTATAATATTATAAATACTGATATTACAGTATATACGGATGGCTCTAAAAACGTTAATTCTGTTGGTTCTGCTTTTTTGCGGTAAGCAACGGAACATACATGTTTGGGCTCTACAGCATCTCCAGTACTTTGATAGCGGAGCTGTTTTCTATTAATAAGACATTAAGTATATAATTTGCTCAAGATTTTGACATGTACTTGTTTTCTCGGATTACATGAGTGCCTTACAGGCTACTAGTGACGTGTATTCCAGACGGCCTGTTGCTTGTGAGTTTCAGTGTGTTATTTCTGAAATGACTTAGCATAACATAACTGTGAGCTTCTGATGGATTCCCAGCCATATAGGAATTTCAGGCAATGAGCGCGCAGATAGCGCGGCAGAAGACGCTTGTTTTCAGCCTACTTTTACCAATTGCGTTGCTTCTAATGATCTTATCTGTTTGTTGAAGAGGGTAGTTCGCGATGAGTGGCAAAGTGAATCGGATGTTACTACTTACACTAAACTTCATCCAATTAAGCACACTGTGTTACCGTAGAGCTCTTTGTGCAGAAATAACCGTCAAGAAGATGTTATTATTTGCCGTTTAAATAGGGTCTATCGTTGATTTCTGATGACGCAAACAAATGCACTCCTTTTTGCTCGCTGCGACTGCCAACTGACAGTGCACCACATCGTTACGGAGCGTATCTGTTATGCGGCCTTGCATCGCAAGTTTAACCTAGCGGCTAACATGCGAACTATTCTAGGGAATAATGAAACATTTCTATCTCATGTTACAGATTTCTTAGGACTGTTCGGTTATATTTATTTATTTGCGTTGCTTTAATGTTTTTCAGATATTCAAGTCATTTGCCGTAAAGCAGATGGTAATTTTATTATTTTACTTAGATTTATAACGTGATATATATATTTTTTATTATAAATATATCGTGACTGAGCGATAATAATACGAAAGGGGTTTTCGCCAAGTAAAACCCTCCCCACAAAAAACAATACAAATTTACCTCATTAAAGTAATAATTTCGGTATGGCATCATGATGAAGAAATAAAAAAAAATGTGTAATCGAAAAATGGGTGTAATACGAAAATGTGTGTATTTGAATCGATGCCAAATCGTGTACGTGAAACGATTAAGAATAACGGACGGCATGTCAATTACTAAATATTCGTAAATTCTACAGGTAATTTTTTCTAAATAAAATTACTTTTAAATAAATAATACCTGTGTTCGGTTTAATTTGAACGCTGCTGTAAAAACAATAAAAAAAATAAGTATTTGAATTTAAATTTGAATCCTAAAGATTAATAAAAATTATTCTAATAATTTTATTTTTCTATACATACTTTAGAAAATAATGAGGCGTAAAGGAGGTAGATCTTCAATTTTATTATCCATTCTGAAGCCTTAAGCAAAACCAAATGTGCTGATTTGAATGATTTTATTTTTTTTGTGGAATTTCCTCTTCTAGTAAAAATTTATCGAGGTAAACTAAGTGAAAAATTAATTAAATCAAAAATGACATTATTACTTAAGTGATTTGAATTTTTTTTATTTTTAATCATAAGTGATTAGTATTAGTTTGATGTTACGTAATAATAATACTCCGAACTTTGTAAGTGAAATGGTAGGGTCTCTGCCTTTCATCCCGGAAATCTGAGTTCAAACCGGTCGTGCATGATATTTTTTCAAACGCAACCAAACTCATTATAAAAAAGAAGTTAGGGTAAGTCAGTTAAATACACAGTTGAATATGTCTGTTATTAACAAATAAATAAATCGTGAAGTCTCTCTGCTACTCGAAGTATTTTAATCAGTAACCCCTAAAATAGTACTACTGTACTATTTTAAAACAAACCTTTAATGATAGCTATTAATATACGAATACGAAGAAAATGACAATACGAGCATCGGCGAGTATCGTAAACTTCGGAAGAGTGTATTAATGACCATTGTAGAGAGTTTCATACCGTATTCTTTTTACGGCTGAGAGAATTTTGCGTTTATTGATTTAAATCATTGATAAAATACATTGTTTACGGAGTATACTTTTTTAATTAAAAAAAAAAATACATTAAACAATACATTTCTGTGACAGTAGATTATTAGTCATAAGTTCTGCCTTTTCTTTAAAATCGATCGGTGATAAAAAAATTTTTTTCCTCAGAATCCGACATAATTAACGAAAGGATAAACAGTGTAATATAGAAAAAGTTACCTGTTGATGTTTTTTTCAAAATTAACCTCTCCTTTCTAACTACTCAATCGGATTAAAATAAAAATAAAAAAAAGGTCATACATTAAACAATACCCGCTTCTGACTCATCAGTGATTGAAAAGAGTAGGCTTTTGATTGGTTGAACACCTGTAATGATGAATAATGATCCTCGTTATGATACAGGTTCCAGCCACGGAATTAAAACGTTATAATACAGACGTAGAAAAAATGACTTTGAAAAAAGTTTAATAAAATAATACACCCTCTTATTTTAGATAAACCTACCTCACACGCTGAAATTTTTAAGTAATATTATTTTTCAGCACTTTTTAGATATTTTTTATCGACACAGGTTTCTTTCATAATCTGGTTTTTGTTTAGTCAAACGGTCCTTTTTCCGGTGAGGAAATTTTTTTGGTCTGTCCATTTTTAAAGCAATAAAAAAAAATTAAATAAACTTAGAAGTATTTTCCACTTCAAAAAACTCTTTATAATAAAAAAGTAGCTCTGTTTTCATATTTGTTTAAAAATTTGTACTAATTAAATTTTGGATTTTTAACGCTATTCCCAATTAACAGTTAATTTACTCTTTTTTAATTTGGTTCCAACTTCATCTAGAATTTTAGTTTAAAAATTATTCCCATAGAATTATTTAATTAACATTATTTTATCTTTTCTCTTCTTCATATTGTTGTAATAATATATAGATAATAAGTGCAAAAAGAAACAGAATTCCCGTTTACACGAGCTTAAATTGTCATAGAGATTAATTTTTTCTTTTTTTTCTTTTAATTTGATAGTAATTTCTTTGGAAGATTTTCTCTTATAGAGTTACATACAAATAGATGTGTAATTTATAGAAAGTAGGTTTTTCTTTAGATGGGTTGTATAATGAAAAGTGAAAAATTTATTGATAGATTAAAAGATTGTTCTTTTATTGTTTCCGTCTAGAGTTGCTGTAAAGAAAAACGGTAATAGGCCAAGACAACGTTCTTGTGAAGTAAATTCTACTATTGCTCACTTCGTTTTTTTTCTTTCTAAACAACAAGTGGTACATTTTCTCATGTAGTAAAAAATTTGTGTTATCTCAAGAATTTATGCCGACCATAAATAGAATTAACTTTAATAACTGTTTTTATATACAATATAAGACAAATATGATGTATAGTTATTACAATAATAATTTAGAATTACTTACTGACTACTCGCATATGTGCCGAAACAACTTTAGTATGAAAGTTTGGGGCATCAGCTGACACTTCACACCGATATTTACCAGTTAGTTCTGAACTAACTTCACGAAGTACCACTCTACCGTCTCCAGACATACCGACCTGAAAAGACAATACAATTTAATTATACTATTACGTTGTTATTCATAACTTTCATGCAGAAACAACATACATACACAAGTGTTCAAATAATACACGGGAACGCATAATATTACATACACACACAAACATAATTATTTTATAGTTTTAATTTTAATCCATCTTACATTTCTTCCAAATGAACAATTTAAGGTTTGCCGACATATAAGTAGAGTGGGGTTTACATATAGCGGGGTAAAAATATGCAACGAAAATAGTCAGAATCTATTTGCCAATGAGGAAAGATGATTAAAAATTAATGTTAAAAAAAAAATCACTTTCATGATAATTTAAAAAACACATTACCGAGAAAATCTGATGGTAGAAACCAGAAATACAAATACTTAGAAACTGTAATGAACATTCTGCAAAGAAGTATAGTCAAATGGAGGATCTCAAGGAGGAGATAAGATAAAAGTACTTAAATATAAAATATTATAATAAAATAAAATGAGAAGTATATTGTTCAACGGGGATTCTTCAAGATTACTTTAAAAATCAGCGTCGTAGGATGCTATGTATTTTCAGTTCTGTTGTACATAATGGAAGCCTACACTCTCAAACTATTATTAACTGTTTAGAGGCGTTGAGAAGTAAACGTGCAGAAGAATTTTGGTCCTAGTTGATTTGATTGAGTCACAAACGCCAAAGTGTTACAAAGAATGGAAAAATCCAGAGAGGTAATATATAACATTATAGTCTGTAAAATGGAGTATTGGGGTCATGTAATGATAGGCAAAATGTCTACATTGCTGTAGTTGATAAATCAATAAAAAGATGAATGCAGCAAAAGAAGCGGCCAATTTTCAAAAGTGGATATCCTGGCATCAGAATTTCAGAATGTAGTACCAACGTAGTTACTTCGACTTAATTAAGGACTATAGAGTCGAATGTTCAAATAACTGCGATGACAGCTAAACTTTTCCGAGCAAGAAGCACATAAAAAAAAAATATTTCTTCTACTAGAAAAATATTAATACATGAAAAAAAAAAGTTAAAATATATTTTAAATAAATATTAATATATAACTTGAAGCTAACAGATCTGGCATTTCGCCGAGTCACCATATGTTTGAGGGATTAGTTTAAAAAATTAAAAAATAAATTATCCGGTTGACTACACAGTTAGAATAATTTTATTAATAATAATAATGGCTATAATCTCGTAGGCAATATACAGAGCGAGGTAAAAGTGTGGAAAACCCCCTCAGCAACTTAAAAACCGTTCCAGATAGAAAACTGTAACTTTCAGGAGACGATATCCGTCTACTACTTTACCGTTTAACAATAAATACAATTTCAACCCCTTCTTGGGGGATAGCCCAGGGATTGTAACTCAAATATTTTAAATGATATTACCCTTTGCGTGTTACCTCATTTTAAATAGCTCTTTAAGAAAAGAAAAACGCATAAATAAAAAGTCGATACGATGTTTTTACCCAAAATGGCGGTGGGATAAATTATGGATTAAAAAAAATATATATTGATAATTTAAAAAACTGTAATCGCAAATAAATAAATTTATAAAGTTTGATTAAATGGATATTATCGAATAAATTTATTTAAAAAAATATTATTTACATTTCATTTTAATATATGTCCGAATGTTCTTCTATTGTTTGATAGCGGGCCAACCGGTTGTAAAAGGATGACACCGGATCATTCAACGATTCCCTAGTGCTATATTGTCCTGATTCTCTAATTACATTTCATAAATTATCGATATCTTGGGGCTTATTATGATAAAAAATATAGGCCAATCAAATTGTCGAAAATACTTCGTTTTTTTCCAAAATTAACTTCCGATGCATAAGAAATGTAAAAAACTACTTTTCCACCCTCTCATTTTTCGCATCATTTTTAAAATGGCGTCAAAAGTTGGCGAAAAACAGTTTTTTCGTTTGAAAGAAAAACTAGGCTTTTAAATAAAAGACGTAGAACTTTTTAATACAAAAATTTTAAGCCCGGTCATTGTCAATTGATCAACAAATAAAATAGTAATTGCAAAAACCGCTAAAAATAACGTTTTATTCAATTATTAATATCTTTAAAATTAAAAAAGATTTTTTGACGATGCTTCCAAAATAGGTAGTCCAAGGTGATTAGAATAAGTCCTTTTTTGACTTTTGCAAGATATTCAATAGTTTTTGCAAAAATCGAGTTTTTCGAAAAAAAGTAGTTTTCTTAAATTTCGAATAACTCATTCTGTAATGCACCTACGTGGCCCATCCGAGGCTTCAAATTTTTCTTTTAGAGATCTAATGACCTGTGCACATAGTGCGCATATTGCAAATATGCGAAAAATCGAGCAAAACATTGACTTTTTTTCGGCTCGAAAAACATCAATTATTTTTTAAAGTTGGAATTTCATCGAAATGGCATTATTACCATTCAATAGATGCCATTTTTATACGATTTAAAAAAATACGACCTGCTGGAGCCAAGATAATGTTTTGTTTTTTTTTAATTTCTACGACCTAATTTTTCAATGTTAATATCTGAAATTTTCACACGTTTTACTTGAATAATTGTACTTTAATATAAAAATTATTCCTCAGCGATAGATTTCCTTTTCTTCACTGTAAGCTAAATTATGTTAGACCCCGTAAAATGCTTATTTCATTTGGCACGTTGATGCGCTTGTTGGGGGGGAAAGAGACTTGGACTTGGCGTCCTCAGCTAGTCTATCAACCGACGAGTCGAAGTCTCTCTCATCAACGTGCCGATTGGAATAATTATTTTACGGAATTTTTCCATTTTTTATATGTCTTACCTAACTGAAGTTAAATTTGACATGTAAAAATCTAATTTGATTGGCCTAGTACTTTTTAAGTGGCCCGTAGAAAGCAATCTAGTCGTTCAAGTGGGGTGATCACACTGGCCATTCTATTTGACTCCTTCGGCCAATCCATCTTCTAGGAAAAAAACGTTTAAAATGTCACGTACCTGGACCAAAATTAGGCGGGACACCGCCTTGTTTAATCCAAATGTTTTGGAAGTTGGAGCCAACAAATTTTTTATTGTTTGGAATGATATGATCGAAAAGCAAAGCCTCATATTTCACTGTGTTTGAATTTCCATCGATACATATATCAATTGTCCACTAGGCAATACCTGCCTGTACATTTACTTTGACTGGATACTGTGTATGTGCCTCACGATACCAGCGTGAATTAAAATTAGTCTAGTATAGACAATTACGGGGATTACATTGTCATTTAAAAAGAATGTGGCCTCATTATTTAAAATTATGTTGTTTAATAAATTAGTTTCTGCACAAATATCGTTCATCGTAATTTCGCAGAAGTCAAGTCTGCGATTATAATCATCTTCATCTTTAAGTTCTTGCACCAGACGAATTTTGAAGAGTTTGAAATTTTCACTTTTTAATATCCAAATCCCTGAACTCATGCTGCTGTTGAGTCGAGGAATGAGGATTCTCGATAAATTCTTGCATAATCTCTAACGATATGCTAGTATTTGTTGCATATTTAGATCTCCCTGGTTTTTTCCTATTATTAATCCTGCATGTTTCTTCAAACGGTTTCATGATTTTTGACATTACACCTTTTGAAATAGGGTTACGAATATTAAATGATGCGATGAACAATTCATAAACTTCATTATACGACCTAACTCTATCCCAAATCCCGTCATCATTAAAATTGTGACCCTCCTGGTCAGTACATATTATAAGATAATCATATAAATAATTTGTTTATAAAAAACACTGTAAATTAATATTTAATTATTTCTTTAAGTAAATTATATGTAAAAGGAAAAGTTTGCTTTATTTATCATACTCAACAAAATAGAAAATATAAAGGATGTTATATGTAAAAAAGCTGATAATGAAAAAAATATTTTATTTTTCTTCATAAATAATCACAAATTCTTAAAGTTTAGGCATTCGATTGTATTCCATTATTACTCATTTAAAAAAAAAGAAAAAGTTATTGAACTTTAAGTAAGGTATTTAAAAAAATGTATTGAAAATAAAAAAAAAAATTAAAAAAAAAAGATATACGGCACAGCGGATTATCAATTACTGGGCAGAAAATGTTGTTTAGAAATTTGAAAGAAATAGTTGAAAGGAAGAAAATGGGGTAAAGTTTGTACGATATGGAGTCGTCAGCCACAAAGAGGAGTCAGATGGAAAATAGAAATTTTGGTATGCAGTACGGTAGGCTACCAAGTAAATCATACTTCCTGAAATATTTAAAAATAAATAAAAAATTAAGATATATTTTTAATTTATATATCTTTATATTTTAAAGGTATACAAAAATTAAAAAAAAGATTTTTGAAACAGTTTTTTAAGCTTTTTGTTCTCGTTGAAACACTTTTTAAGACATTACTAGCACACGTAAATAGTCCTTATCAAGTGCCATTTAATATTTATCTTAAAGAGTATAAAAGTTTTTTTTGGAATTCGCTGTTCGGTAGAATCGACTCAAGAGAGCAAACAAACGTAAACTGTTTGCTTTCAAATCAAATTCTTTGTAACTTGTTTTCGTTTAAATATATAGGAGGAATGAATATAATGGAGATTTCCCGATGAGTGGATTGATTTATTGCCGGTATAATTTAAGTAGGAGGTTCGAAGAAAAGTGGCAAAAAGATTTTGATAAGTTAGTTACATATAATATATATACTACACACACAAGTATAAACTATAACAAGTACAACTAATCTATTATTTCTGTATTTGATTTATTAATAAAATTTAAATACAGAAATATGAATTTTAGTTTTAACATTATTCAAAAGATTCTACTGCTGGTAGAAATTGGTTACATTAGCCATTTTTGTAAATAAAAATAGAATTAAAGAAAAATAATTTTAAGTACACTGTTAATTATTTTGACGGTTTAGCTTCGTTTTACCTTTTCCCTTGTATTAAATTTATTTAATTTCATTTAAAAAGTAAATAATCTAGAAATCTGTAACAGGGTTCTTGAGAAAAATATATTTTAGAACCATTCCCTGCGTGCACGTAAGTTGAAATAAGATCCCTCCTTCCAACTTATCGTAATTGAAATATTTTTTTTTTTATATTTGGTTATCGTGATGGTTGTTGTAGGATAACAGAATAATTTTTTGTAGTTTCATTTTTAGGTTTAAGTTTTCGCGTCTCTTATTGTACATCATTGAAACCATTAAAAATTTCTATGAAAATATAAACTAATAACTTCTTGTAAATATTAACAAAACCATTTCATAAAGATTTTAACCAAACATATTTTATATTCTAGTGAGTATTATTAAATTTAGTAGAATATAAAATATTATTCTTATTATAAAATTATCTATATTTCAAAATTCAGTTTACAGATATCCACACAGACAGACAGATATCCACACATAAAGATAAATATATAGATTTAATTACGTTCTAATTAAGCACTTACATCTACATCGATTCCAGGCAACGGAAATACTTGAGTTTCAGGATGCTCCTTTGGTACATATCTATAAAATTCTTCTCGACCTTTATACCATTTAATTGTGTACAAGGGTTCGCCTTCCAAATCATAATGGCATACCAACGTAGCGGTATCTCCAGGGCTTACTGCTGCTGGAAGACTTATTTTAACACCTGTCAAACCACTTGCTTCTGAAAGAAACAAAATAAAATTATAAAGTCTCCTTTTAAGTAATTTTGAACATAATTACTAATATTAATTACGCACCGATAGACCGCTATTGGATTTGTATAAAATAGCTTACTTAAAATATTTCGCTTAAGAATTCCTAATTACTGAGGTACATACATACTGGTTGTAATGACCATAAATTGTATGCGACCAGGCATATGAAATGATTTACTGCCTAATTGATATCATATTCAATTGGTGCCAAGCTTAACGGGATAAGTAGAAAAAGAAATTGATTCCCGTTGATTTGTTCACCAAACCAAATATCAGTACACCCTTGTATATCAGAATATACTGATGTACATGTTGTTTATTAGCATACCGTTTTCTGAAAAACAAGTGATACTCAGCCGTAAAAGAGACCTTCGCTCGAGAAACTGACTGTATTTTAAATATACTTCGAAAATAGACAACACAGATTTGTTCTCTTGTAGCATAAATGATTTACATATGTCAAAGTCAACAGAAAGTCTAGTACAGATAATTTTTTTTTTTTTTTTGTTTTTATTGCTTCAAAGTTTATTTACAGTCAGTTACATTTACATAAACCTTTTAGTAAATTGGTGCACATGATGATAAGGAGTCCACAGCAAAACTCCTCAAAAATTATACACCAATATGATAAAATCTTTTATGCGAAGCATACATCTAATTAGCAATTTTGAATGACAGACAGTCTCTTTGATTGGTGTAATGGATTGAGAAATGATACAACAGCTGCAACACTTAAAATGTAACATAGCGTGTATGTACATACACAAATGTAGATCCAACCATGCGTACAATAGTATGTCATCCATCCATCGTATCATACCTCGTATGATATGATGTCGGTATACATATCCTATACCGACATAATAAAAACGATAATCGATATACATATGTATATATTGAAAACGAGTAAGAAGAAATGCGGAGAGGCGTTATTGTTAGTTTCCGTTTAGGCACTTAACGTTAATACTACGTTTCCTCTAATTAGTTGTGTTGATTTCACCTGGATCTTTCTAAAATTTCCTCAAAATGAGACGGACGCACCAGTAAATATTGTCGGGAAGGAAGTGTTTTTTAAGTTTTTTTTTACATCCGTAGTTTCCCGCTCCCTGGAGAAACTCATTCTGCGTCTTGAGAGCATTCACGTCCTTGTTAGGGACGTGGACCCTCCTACCATCCCTTCCAGCGTGGGCCGTAGTAGCACCCTCCACTTTTTCGGCGATATCTCTGCTCAACTGTTCGGCCGCACCACTATCGGCTCGCACCTGGAAGTGAAGATCCTCCCCCTGGCCCTTCCGTACGGAGAGGACCCCGGTTTCACCCAGCGACACTGCACCCTTCACGGAACGGAGATCAGCGTAGGACCTCCCCTCCCCCATGACCACCACCGTGGTGGCCGGGGACCCAGCCGGTCGCTGCTGGCTTTTGCGGCATCAGTGTTGAAGACAGACGCAACAAATGAACAAAATGCCGCTTCCCTACCCGCCTACACGTATATTCAACGGTGCGCCTTAAAATCTGTCCAATTCGGTCCGTAGAAACAGACCGATCTTTCCATTATTCAGCACTTGGAGAACCGAATCTTTCCATTATTCAGCACTTGGAGAACCGATCTGCAGATGACAGAGGGTATCCCACGATTTCCATCCGTCGAATCGATTACTAAAATGTAATCCGTTCTTCCAAGATCTTTCTTACACGCAAATCTCCGCCAAATAGATCGCGGGTAGTCGATCGCTTAACATGGACCTGATCTAACCTCAATCTGCCGACACGAGCCAGGTCACAAATCCACAGAGCCCTCTGGAAAATCATAGCGTTTTGAGGGTTGTCAACCCCAACCGCCATATCAATAATCCAAACGGATCCAACACTTTCTTCCAATGTTGGAGAGCAACACGTGTCCCCTAGCGTTTATTATTATTATACGCGGCGTACGTTTGCTCCGTTCTTTTGTTTTCAGTACATTCAATCAGCCAAACAATGAACCTTTCCTGATGTCATACCTACCTATCTACCTAGGTAGATGTAATTCCTACCTATCTTAAGTCTCCTGCTTTTCAACCCCACCTCTTTTATTATTTATTTTGGGACATTAGTAGAAAATAAAAACGTTATATTGCTTTAACTTACAACTGACTTAATTTTATTCTCTATTTTTCGCCAATATATTTTTAACTTATTAATTTCTCTATACTGTCCGTTATAATGTTGCAATCAGTTTATTTTGTTGCATTCAGTTAAAGATTTATTTTTATAATTTGTTGTCAGGCCTATATTACTTTATTCACTAAGTTATTACAATAAACGACAGTAGTAAAGAGAATTATTTCAGTGGTAAAATTATTTTTGGTTTCGTATTTGCTACTATCACCCTAATTACGTTTCTAGGAGAATAAGGCTAGTGATAATTTTTAAAACTTACCGTACTGAAGATAACTTTTAAGAATTTTTTCTTATTTACTGGATTCCAATTATTTTTTGTCTATTCTTTCAATGGTTTATTTAAAATTTTTAACAAACAATATATTACAAACGGTTTGTCTTTAAAAAATGGACAAAATTTAGTTGAAATATTCAGAAAAATTTAGTTTTTTCGATTCACCCTAAAAGCTTCATACTTTGTATCAGACTAGTTTATAACTTTAAAACACTTAGAAAGATCAAAAATTCCCCAAACATCTCCCTGTGGACCGAGCTGGAAATTAAAAAAATGGGCTCCGAAACAACAAAGCCAAACATCTTCCACCCGATTGTTTCAATTCATAATCCTTAATTAAAGTGTTCGTTTACAATAAAAAAAACGAAAATTTAATATGTTCTCTAACTTTCTACTTTTACTACCGTAACTTTCTAATGTTCTCCAATTCCGTACTTTATACACTTATTTCTTACAGAACGTGAACATTTTAAAAAGAAAAAACAAATTGCTGTTTTGTGTAAAATTCTAACCAAGTTGAAAGATTTATAATTGTTAAGAATCTCATTTTTAACAGGAAATAAGGTTCAAACCAAACCAGAATTTATATATGAAGCTGAAAGTTTGTTTGTTTCTTCTTTCTCGCATCACGCGAACCAACCGATCGATTGCTTTCAAATTTTCAGGATACATTCATATTGCCCAAGGAAGGTTTTAAGGCATAGACCGAGGCCCTAGATCCCTTGGGGTGAAGATGTTAATTAAAAATATTCATTAAAATAGACAAAACTTAATAATTAAAAATTAATTAATATCTGTCACCGTGGCAACAGAAATAATTTGAAGTTTTCCTCGTCAAAGTTCTGTATAGATGCCGTAGTTACATATACTAGCTTTTGTAATTTAGTTTCTTTTTCCGGTTTCTATAAATCTTGAATTCTTTAGTTGTTATTTTTCATCGTTAAGTATTATTATTCTCACAACCGTGAGGATACATCACTTTTAGGCCAATTTCAAACTTTTTTCTCCAGGCTGATCGTTGCAGATAGGAAGATAGGGAAAATTTACTTTGATAATATAACTTCCGGTATAATAACACTTCCGGTTTTATTGTTTACCGTTTATACATCATGTGTTCAATAACTCATTAAATAGTAGTAAATACGAGTAATATTTAGAATTTTTTCATTTATAATTAAAAGAAAAACAAGCCTTTATTTTATATTTATTTTTTATCTTTTTATTTATTAATTCCACGATCAATAAACATTCGCCATAAATTTATTATCGGCTAGTTCATAAGCAGCTTAGTTATATTACATTGAATATTCAGTGTATACAGCCATATATAACGAGCAATTCTCATTAAACAAGGAACTTTTGTTCAAACTGTGAGTTATTTTAGAGGGTTCACGTTTTACTCCATTGGAAACTTGATAATAGAGAGCTATTTTACACACGTGTTCACGGATGTTGTAGTTATCTCTGAGTAATGTGTTAACCTATCTATAAAGTCACCTAACTTTCCTCAGTGTAATATTATGTTATTATTTTGTGATTTTTTCGTCAATTATCTTTTTTAATAAATTTTAATTTATACAGTAAATATTATAATAATTTTTCCTAATAAAATATACTAATAATGAATTCATTAAATCAATTCCTGTAACCTTGTAGCACAGTCATAAATAGTGCATTCTGTTTCTGAAATTACCAGACTATAAAAATGGAACATCCATCAAGATGCTTTTGTAAAGACGATATAAGAACGAGAAGAAAACATCAAGATAACTGGCTAATTAGAATTTATTTTTTATATTCAATAGAAAATGCATGTATTATTCTGTTTGACAGTGTAAAAATAAATAATTTTTTTGTGAATCTATTTTTTATCCCAAAAATTGAATCAATATAATCAAATAATATTTCTAAAATAGATGCTGAAAATAAATAGTGCTTTAAAAAAAATAAAATTATAGTTGTGATAATTTTAGACAATTTTTTTGAAAATTCCAAAATATATAAAAAAGTATATAGGAGTTTACCCAAAAATAAATATAGATTAAGCCTTTAATAGAATCATATGAACTGATTCTATGTATTTCAATTTTGAAAGTGTATAATTTTTTTTTTTAAATATATTTTTTATCAATATATCGGGAAAAATAAATTAATACTTTGACAATAAACATAAACTATAAAAAATCTCCGTCAGTTTTAAAGATACAGTTTTCAATATACACTAAAACAAGAAATCTGTCTTGATAAATACAAAATGTGAAAAAACAACATTTATTTACTATTATCGGACGTGACAAAAGAATGTTTGGTATGCGATAATATTTATTATTTATTTATCTTAAATTATTAAAATAATTTTCTTTAGATATTGCAGGACAATATTTGAATATCGTAATATTGTATCATTACGCTGCAAAAATCCAGTGATGGCGACAAAAAAAAATTCATTTAAATTATACTTCATGATTATGTAAGTTTTCATTTAAGAAAATTTTCAATTGACGTTTTCCAGAAAAAAAGTTGCTGTAAAGTAACCAGAGGATCTTTGTTTACAAAATAAAATATGTACCATCAAATTGGTGAATTTGACCGTATTTATGTCTTGAATGTACATCATTGAATTCATTGAATAAAATACTTGTTCACTTTTTTGACGGTTTAAAATAGTAAACTTTTTATTATGTAAGCAGTTGAATGTTGGATTAAATTTCTGAATTGATAATAATTTTAATATTTTAAATTACAAATACTTAGCATGTATTTAATATATATAATTTAATGTAATTATTTCTTCCTCACTCGCTCTCTCTCTCTCTCTCTCTCTCTATAGAGAGAGTATATATATATATATATATATATATATATATATACGTGTGTGTGTGTGTGTGTGTGTGTGTGTGTGTGTGTGTGTGTGTGTGTGCGCGCGTGTGTGTGTGTGTGTGTGTGTGTGTGTGTGTGTGTGTGTGTGTGTGTGTGTGTGTGTGTAAGAAATAAATTTCCGAATGGATGATTTTCCTTGTGTAATCACAAACAATAAGGACAGTTTGTTTCGTATTTTTATCTGTGAAACATGTTTTAAGGCATGATTCCTTTCTAAGGCTGAAGTATTAATTTTGATAGAACATCGTACTGCTTCCCTTACGGTGGGTTGGTTTGAAATTAGTCCTTTTCCACATAGGTTATTTCCGTGTAGCGGACCGTGGACATTTTTTGTCCGCCATTTTATGGACAAATACTGGACTCATTTTGAGGTTAGATTTAACGAGACGTTTTCCCGCGCTTGAACTTATATCCCAACTCACTTTTGGTCGGAGATTTCTAATTACCTTAATTGAAGTAAGTTTCAGTGGGTAACTGGTTTTGCGGGAAGTTCGTCGGCGCTGGGATTATCCCAACTCACGTTTGGTCGGAGATTCCAACCTACTTTCGGCGGAATCTCCAACCCAATTCTGATTGTCATCTCGGCCGTTCCTTCTTGGTCGATAAATAGGTTAGTTCAATTTTTAATTTCTCGGCATGGGGGAGGGATTCAGACTTAGTCAGAAGACAGCAAGGACACCCTTGTTTTTCCCTCAGGCAGTCTCACAAATCTTGCGGTAACCATCCTGCTCGTAGGTCACGTCTTTGCATCCGATGTAGTGGTGTCTGGAGAAAGACGCAGCAAGAGAAGGCGTGACAACGAAGAATCGAATAACGAGCTGGTAGCCTTGGTCACCAAACTTGAAGGGGTAGCGAGCAGCTTACGACGTTACGTAAATAAACATACAAAACGTGAAATAAAGTAGGCAAAGGCCGAGCTGTCCATTGTAACTAAGGAGATTAGTAAATACTTGGAAGAAATGATTGCCAGAGAATTGGGCAGTGCCACCAAGAAGGATACTGAGTTGTAAACGGAACCTGGCTTGATACCTGGTTGCTTAATCGAAAGAGGGCTCGCCGGCAATTAAACAACGAGGAACTCACAGGCCTGATCCTCCAGGAACGGCCTAAGAAGGTGTTCAAACACACCATTGTTGGCAACGTCGACAAGAAACGAGGAAGAATGAACACATTTGCTGTTGTAGACCTCAATAAATTGGCTGATGGGCGGCTATTGGACACTGTGTGTTTGGGGTCCTTCCCTACCTAACACCTCCCAAAACCCCCCCAAATTCTTTCTGACCTGGTTTTCGGTCTTTTTTTTAACATTTCCTCCCAACCGCCCTCCAATTCACCCCCCCTTGCGAATTAGTTGTGTGGGGTATCAGTGAGGTTGGAACGAGATCCTCTTTTTAGCCGTAATACCCGGAGATGTCTGGAGCAACTCAGGACATGGAAACTGAGGCCATCTTTGACAGGAGCACAAAAACGGCAAGATCGCCACGAGTTACTTCATTCACCAGCCTGGTAGACGTATCAAAGGTGGAAACGGAGGTAGCTGAATCTGATGAAAGAGCGAGGAAGAGACGCTGCGAGAACAGTAGCGACGCTGACGGAGAGCTCACAGAAATCAAGTCCTTACTGGACGAGGTTTGAGCCTTGGTGGATGAATCTCTGTAAAGAACATCCAAATACTGAGTGTTTTATCAAGGATAATGGGAACCATGTAATCTGGATTCTGTCTTATCAAGGACCACTCTTATATTAACTCGCTGTTGGAGAATATATATGAGATTCATGGTACGCAATATTTTAGTCGAATTTTGAAGCATTTCCGCTTATCCACTCGTTCTGAAATTTTGTTTACAGGTTTGCTCCTGGTAATACATTTTAGTAACATTTTTATGTAACTAAGATGCGTTAATTAGTAAACAAAATGTCCCTTAATAAAGCAAGAAAAATGAATTTATGCAATCTCGTTTACATGCATATTTTCTTAGCGAAAGAACTATTCATGTTTGTTATATGGTCGTTTCAATTAATAAAATTGAACGAAAGTATTTTTACTACGGCTGAGGCAAAAATTCAAATCTCATACAACCGTTAATTCAATATTTATGTCTGAAGATTCATGATACTTATGTGTTTGTAAATAAAAGTCATTACTCTTCTTCGATCGTAAGTGAAAAGAGCGCATTTTCACCGCGTAGATTACAAACTAAGATCAAAATCACCTTAAATTTGCAAAAAAAAATTTTAAAAAGGTTCAAAAAAATATCAAAAAGTAATTTTTCTGCCGACAGAACTTGAACACGCTATCGCACACACGGAGAAAAAAAAACTGCCCGCAACTTTTTTTTAAATTTATGGCTGGAGTTTGGAAATCCGGATTTTCTTTTGGTGTATTGAGTGACATTAATGACTGGTTCAGTGAATAAATGCATTATAGATTTTAATATGCGATACTAGAGACCGAAAATTTGTGATGTTTGAAGTAAATATGAGTATATACAGTAATATTTTGATACATAAACTTTTAACGCTGCCTATACTCTTGTCTGCGGTATTAGAAATTGGAGGCATGAAAACTACGAGCAATCGCTTAAACCTGAGCGCACATGCTAGCTCATGTCAAAGTACAAATTTTTACTCCCCACTTTTTAGGCCATTCATTACGTATATGAAAAAATTGGCAAAAATGCTATGTTCACATAATCTCACATAACACAATCAAAGCCTGTTTTCAAATTCATTCTGAGATACCGCCCTAAAATTATTTTTACCTTTTAGTGCGTTTAATTTAAGAATGATGTTTTAAAAACTATTTTACATATTCTTTATGTCACTAACAAAAGATTAAAATAGAAATCTTTAAATAGCTGCAAAATCAAGTAATTAAAAATCATCATTTGAAAATTAACCTACTGGTTCATTATTTATATTATACAGCATGTTTATTTTAACATAGCAGAGATAGTAAGTTATATATATATATATATATATATATATATATATATATATATATATATGCCATTCTCATCTCACCAGTGCCCTATTACGTACGAAGTTATACTTTTTATAGTGTATTCAGTGAATACACTATAACGACTAAAGTCATAAAATTTATAAATTTACATCTTGACAGATCACACATTAAACAACTACTTTTGAATTAGAAACAACTAAACTGTGTTAAAAATAACAAAACAAACTGAACATTGATTTTATTTCTCATGCTTGCATATTATTTTCCGTTTTTGACAGCTGCAGAAATTTTCAATTTACTGCAACAAATAGTATTCATGTCGATCGCAGCTGATGGTTCCTTTTTATTTTTTTTTTAAAGAAATATATTCAATTGATTACTGCACGAGTACAATAAAATAAGGTTTTTTTATAAAATATATAATATATACATATATTTATTATCTTTTTTTTTCCATTTATTATATTATGCTATTTTCTTAGTGACAACTGATGAAGATGGCAGTATTACAATAAAACTATATATATAGTATTGTATACAATTACATTGATGTAATTTTGATTGTTATGCAACCATCTTCATCAGTTTTCACTAAGAAAATAACATAAAGTAATAAGTGAAAAAATAATGATAATAAATGTTTATTAAATGATAGATCGCCACTCCGCCGATTTCCGTAGCGGAGTGTAGGATTTTGGTTTTTCATCCGGTGGTCCCAGTTCAAATCACGGACAGTCAAGGCATATTTCATACGCTAAAAAATTCTGTTCCCGTATTACCACGTGCAAGCTTCAAATCGTATTTGATGAATTAATTCATCAAAGAAAAAAAAAAAGTGAATTACTATAAAACGAATATTTCTAAATATATTTCTAGAATAATAATTATACAAATAACGTTTTGCATTTTTTTATGTAATCCCAATTATAAAAAAGCATGAATTTAGCTTAAAGATAACTAAATCTTTTGCTCAGCTACTCAAAATGATTTAATGCACAACACTTATATGAGATTGGATTAGACATAAATGATGTAAAGAATGATAGATGTGATGTAACATGAAACTTACAGCAATTAAACAGATATTCCCTCCTGGGAACAAAATTTAAGGGAGGGGATAACTGTTGAATTCTCTTATGACAAAATGTGAATTTAAATATATAAATTTAAAATTGCAAAAGGCAATTAATTACCTATTTAAATATTCGCTTATTGGCTAACAGTTATAATATTACATATTTTTATTTTTTAAGAAGAGGAGAAAAGCTTCCAAAGATTTGTGGTGACTTCGTCTATCGTGTGAAAATCTTACCAACTAAAAATTCTATTTTCATCCACGTTCTTCCCGGTCTGAGACCGCTTTCGTATTACTTCAGTCCGGGGCGTACTGTCTGTTGCCTTGAAGCAACCCTAATATTCTGCTATTCTTTTTCGTTTTTTTGAAATTATCGACATCAACTGCTATAGTCATTTTGTCTTTGTCTCAATCAAAAACAGAAAAAAAGGAAAATTTATCTTTTTTCGCGGAGGGAAAAATAGCAACCTAGTGAAAAGACTAGTCTTGTCTTATTAAAACAAAATCAAATTATTAAAACACAACATAACAAGGGTGTATAGAGCCTTTTTTACTTATAAATATCTAATCCATTTCTTAAGAAATGTTGTCGAATACATCAAAAACTGTTGTAAAGTCCCATAATTATTAAAAACTCATCTTTGCAGTAAAGTCGTCATAAACTTATAAAATTAACTATATCGATATTTGCCTATGCTTATCCTTAGACCAACCCTTTTTAGTTTTTTACATATTCCTAACGGCCTTCCCCACTGTTTCCAGCTTATCTGAGGTCTCGGAGATGAAGTCATGTGATCCACCTCCGCAGTAAATCACGGACAATGTTTTACTGCCGGCAGCAGATGATACCAACCTAATTGGTGCGGTGAGCATTGCATTAGAGACTATGCTTGATGCACTCCCCGATAAAATGTTAGGGATGGCTTCAGTGCTTGCCCATTCTTTTAGTAGCCTCCGTGCTTTTGAGAGTTCCACCATTTTCCGGTCTACAGTCTCGTTTTCAATTACCGATCGTCTTCCCTAATTCCCTGAATGGGAATTTTCTCAATATATACTTTGACTTTCCATGCATTTGGTTCAGACTTCCTCTGGGCTTTTCCTTTTTTTATCTTAGAATAAGCAGCTTTTTTATCTTTTGTTTTTTTTTGCTTTATCTTAGAAGTAGTCTAAGGCTCTTTCCTTGGTGGGGAAGAAATCTTTGATTTAATATCATCTGCTTCCCTTTACACCAGTTTTTGACTGTTTCTTCTAGAGCTGTTTCCAGTTAAAATACTATATCCTTTGTTTTGAAGGAAGCTGCAGGTGGTGCTTTATCAGCCTGAACATAAGACGGAACGTTCGGTGATCTGCTGATCACAATTTTCTTAACATCGATATAGATAACCTTTTACATGGTCTTCACCCCCTGGCGTGCTACTTCTTTATAAACCGGAAAATTTCGCGATCTCGAAGATTGGTGTCTTTGATAAGTGATACGGACAAGTGATTTCCTGAATGAGTCATTAGGATGGAATGGTTCACCACAAACACAGATTTATTTTCTTGCTCCTGTGTTCAATTTTCTGAATCCAAAACACCGCAATGAAGACGAGATAAAAGGACGAACATCTAGTCTACGAATACCATCTTTAATCATCGTTGGATACTTAAGTTAATTGAAAGTCAGGCTTGCAAGTAGGAGGTTTTTTAAACTTGTTCATAATGTTTCTCTACAATTTCCTTTTCCGTGCAGTTAGATAAGTCCGTGCACACCCTATACCCATTGAGGTATGCAACGGAACGTGAGGTGCAACGTCAATGTCCAAGACCCCAATCTTCTTGGCTTTAAGTATCCGTAACGATTGTAGATTGTTGACAGTTTCAACGAATAGGTTCGTAGCATTCTTTCTTGTCTCCTTTATAGGTGTTCCGTTCCATGTTGAGCCGGTTGGTGCTGCACTCTAACATCTACTAGCGCTGGCCGGCGAGTTAGTCTCGTACGATCATTCGAGAGCCGGATCCCGCTCAGTGCGGTCTTGATTTGCTTAATACAACATTTCATTCGTACTCTAATGTGACTAGTTTTATTTAGTAATTTAAAGTCTAATGTGGCTTATAGTTTTTATTGATAATGTTCAATAGTATTATTCTGACTAACGTGTCATTTATTCATCAGTCTAATGTGACTTGTATTTCTCGATATTCAAAAAATTTCTAATGTGACAGATTAAATTTAATTATTCAAGAAGAATATGTTTTAGCTTACTTCCTGATCTCAACCATCATTTCAAAATACAGTCCATACTCACTCTACAACTTAACAATCGGTCTTCCCACAGCTTTCATGATTTCTCGAACTACCTCGAAAGAACTGATTTTCAAGAAATCCCCTTCTTTTTCTCTTGATATTTCAAATATTTTGAAATCAAGTCACCGCTCTTCGGTCGGAACTTAGTTCAATCTGTCTTCACTATGTCGATAAACACAACGCTCTTCTTTCTCTTCGCTTGTTCTCCAAGATGAGGGTTTTTGTGTCGACCCTCTGTCACAGAAGTTGTGGAAATAGATGTCTCCATAAATAAATTGATGCCAGTCAGTATGTCGCAGATGCGCGCGGAGAGGCGGTTGAAATTTGGTCCTGGGTTCCAGTCAGACGCCTTTCACAGATTTAACCCGGGCTATGATTCGGATACTGTCTGACCCACTACACCGACATTCCAGGAATTGCACTAACAACAAGGATCCAGGACCCTTGGTCCTGCCTAGGGTCGAAGTGACTGACTCACTTCAAGCATCGCAAGACTTCAGCAGAGAAAGGACACATCAGCTTACACCCTACCCAGTTTCCACTAACAGAAGGGGGATAAGCACTCTCCATCCGCACTTCTTCCAACGTCGGCAAGAACAGACAACAGTCATGCCTCCCATCACCACTGCAAGCAGCAAAGCCGAGAAGCACAACCGCAGCCCGCTCAGGACAGGTCGGCATCGCCAATCCCATATTCCGCTGGGAGCTCCTGAGCAATATCATTTCTCCGTTGGCCGATATAAGTGAAAGTACCAAATGCCACTGCTGCCCCGAACGTGTCCGTACATGTAACTGCACTGATGAGGGGTTGGATTTTGTCGGGGCTATTATTATTATTTTATTTATATACTAAGTGTTTGTTTCTTTATTTATAATAATTTTTCAGAATTAATGGGTAATGTTTGCTTAGTAATTGATATATCCATCTAGTTTTAAATTTTTCTATCGATGGGTTTTGAGCATTTTCATAATTTCTCAATTAATTATGTGATTTCAAAAAATGTGCTTAAGTTAATTTAAAAAAAAAAAACAGGATATGAATTTTGTCCAGTAATCATATCTTCTTTAAGACTCTCTTAAACAACCATAACTTCAACGTGATTTAACTGGCTTGTGAAACAATTTATTTAACTCGTTTTAGAAAATTATATTGAAAAATTCAAATATAAATAATTTAATATCTTTCGTCATCTGCGATAAATTTTTTCCTATCACACATACGCGCACGCACACACATATATATATACATGTACATATATATATATGTACATATATATATACATATATATATATGTACATATATACATGTACATATATATATATATTTCTTTTGGGCATCCGTTTTGTGTCTTTGATAGAATTCAAAAAATAAACTTGAGCATTTGGTTGTAAGACAAGCGTATTTATTTAGAATCTGAAAATATTCTATATATTCTAAATCTTTAATGTACTTTTTTTTAATTTCTTCCAAAAGTAAACACGTTTAAATAAGATAGAGTAGCACTTATTTATGAATTTATGATAAAACAATATACTTTCATTCTCTCTAAGTCCTTTTAAAAGATCTTCGTTTAGACTACAACTGTATAAATCTGATTCATTTTTATTCAAAGTATTTTCTTTTTCTTTAAGGCTTTTTTTATTGTTACTAATATTTCGTCGTCTAAAGCAATATTATCAAGTAATATTTCTTAGAATTTATTTCTAATACCTTAAATTTATTCTTATTTGATAGTAGCAGTTTCTGTCTGAGAATTGTGTCAGTCTGCTTTTGATGTCTTCTACATGTCATTAATCTATTGTAATTTGACTGCTTAAATAAAACGTTTCATTATTTTGTATACAGCATTGTACAGCAATCCTCTGTTTTACTTTAAATTCATTGTTTTATCGTCTTTAATCTCTTACTTTATCACTTTTATTTACTTAAATATTTCCCTCTTAACAATGAATTTACACTTTTAAAAATGTTTTCTTATTATGTTTAATTAATTTGTAGATTCTGTTAAATAGGGAAAACAAGATAATAATTATTTTTCTACTTATGAATTGTTTTCCCATTTCAAAGTTCTAATTTTTGTTTTCAATCTCTTCTTCTCTTCTTTTGTACATAAGTTAAAACGTAATAGTAGAAGAAAAAGCTACATATTCATCTTTTCGTTATTGGGGTTTGCCTTTCATAATTTTCTTTTTTATCAAAGTTACAAAACTAATTCTTCTTTAATTTTTTTATATTTTTGGTTATGAAAGAGCGGGCCAACAACTTTGGTCGTTAGCCTGGGGGAAATTGACAGTAGATGAAAAGATGCCATGCCTGAGCGGGATTCGAACCCGGTAACTCCGCACGAATTGCAGAGAAGCAAAAATTATTCTAGATTTATTTATTTGAATAATACAACATGTAATGTGAATAAATTTGAAAGAAGTAATTCACTAAAATATGAACATCGCCTGATTCTAAAATATTAATTGCAATAGTTTATAGAAGAATAAAACAGAAGGTGAAAGAAAAGTGTGCTAGGTAGTGACTACCTAACTACCTAGTTAAAGAAATTGAACGGATCCAAAAGATTCAATGAAATTTCTTAGATCCGTTTTATAAAAGCAGGATTGGAAAACCGAAAAAATACTACCTGCTTTTCTTAAAAAAAAGGAAAAAAATTGATTTGATAATATTGAATAGTTTTACGCTAAATTATAGTCAATATTTTTTTAAATTTTAAATTAGAATTGTTACCTTTTGTACAAAAAGAAGAAAAATAAAATAATGAAAAATAATAAGAAAAAAAAAATTAATGAAGGGATAAAAGAAATAAACTGAAGTCAGAGCACGTACCGGGTGATTCAAAAAGGACTTCACAACTTTAAAAGCATATAAAAATTCGCTGAGATAACTGACAGGTTCGGTTCAGATCTATTTTAATAAAAAAACACATCAAGTTTGTCACTCAACATTCACTTTGGTTTGATATGCATCATACATTCCACCTCAAGTCGATTTCATTCCAGACTGTAGTCAGCAAGTCGGGCGTTACCTGTGCAGCTGCGGCGTTAATCCGAAGTCTTAGCTGAACAAGATCAGCAGGCAAAGGTAGTACAAAAACCTGATTTTAATTGGAATCCCACCAGACAAAATCTAGCGTGGTCTAACCTGGGGAGCAAGGTAGCCATGCAACTGGACTTTTACGACAGATCCACCGTCCTGGAAATCGAAAGTATCACGAAAATTTCGGACTTCTAGGCGGTTGTGAAGTGGTTTCTTCCGTCTAACTGATAGTAATGACATCCATCTTGATCATCATCTTCTAACTGAGGAATTAGGAAATTTTGATGCGTGTCCCCGTTAAACGATACCATTTTTGGTTTCCTCTTGGAAGAAATACGGGCAGTACAGGTCTTTGTTTGTTTAGGGCACACAAAACATTGACCTTACGGCTACCATAAATACGCTGCAAAGTTTCATGAAGGTTTTCGCTACCTTGTATTAGGCAGTTATGAATGTTCACCTTGATACTGATGTGAAACGTTGACTCATCACTAAAAATTACATTGTCTAAAAATTTATCGTTGTCTGAAATTCTATTCACTATTTTTACTCGAAACTAAGCCAAGAAGCTTTAGTGTCGTCTGTAATGTGTTGAAACACGGTTAGTTGCAATCAAGCAAGTTCTTCAAGTCCAATCGTTTACATAATACACACCAAACAGTTGTTTGTGGAATTCCAGTCTCACGTGACCCACATTTGGCTGATTTCTTTCGACTAAGTGCAAAGGTATCTCTGAGTTGTTCCACAGCATCTTCAGGGGCGCGTGGTCGTCCTGGTTTTTTGCTTATTTAACAGAAAACCCTGTCTCAACGAAAGTTTGATGCCAAGAATAAATTGGTTGCCTACCAGGGAGGCTTCCTACCGAACTTAAAAAAATTACGTTGAACTGCGGTTGCTGACTGCAAATCGTGAAATCAAAACATACAGCGAACACGTTACGCTGCACTAGTAAATGTATCCATTTGTAACACTGGTGGCCGAATTCGGTACTAATGATCTTCTTGAGTCAAAACTTGTTGTGTTTCGCTATGAATAAGACCATAACCGAATCTGTAAGTTATCTAAACAAATTTTTACATGCTTTAAAACTTGTGAAATGATCTTTGAATCGCTCTGTATTTATTATGCAAACCCAATATTTGTAAAACAAAAAAAAAAAAATAGGGATGATTTGTTAATAATATCTTTATTTTGAATAAAAGTACAAAATCTATTAGAAATCAATAAATAATTCGATTTACGTTAATCCTTTGGTAAGTAACAATTTGATTTTAAAATAAATAAGACCGTAAGATAATTATGATTTATAACAGAAAAATTGCTAATGTGAATTAAAATATTAACATTATAGTAACTAATATAGTAACATGTAATGATTTTGGATATTTTAGTAATCAATAAAATTCTATCATATTTGTTTTTGTTTTTAAAGAAAATATGATTCTGATAACAAAATAATATATTGAAGACAAAGTAAATCAAGTAATTTGTTTAGTTAAAGAAAACTACTCTTTTTTAAAGAGTTTTCGAAACCCTACCTGGGAAACGCACTCGAAACCTTCGGTGTAGCAGGTGTCGTGCTCTCGTCATATCAAAGAAGCAGTTATAAAATTTAATAACTAAAATATTATAAAAGAAAATAATAAAATATAAAAAAGAAAACTAGATCTCGAATTGTTAAGTTATTTCATATCTATAGTAATGATTATAGTTTCTTCAATACTGTTGTAAGATAAGAGTATCTCGTGTCACTGTTAATAAATCAAATATCTCTCTCTCTCCTTTTAAAAGCTCATCATGATAGACCAGCCTTATATTTTCAGTTAAGCCTATTTCGATTCTTGACAGGCTTGCTTGAAGATAACAACATTTCAAGAAAAAAGAAATTGATGAACTTATCTGTTGGAGAATTATATTACCACTGAAGTGTAAAGATATTTGTGTGAATTTATGTGTATTACGAGGTATCTTATTCAGTTACAAACAACTGTATCACTTTCAGCCCTTTAATACAGTACATGTAAATAATTTGTAAGTTAGTATTTTGTATTTTCTGAACACAACTCTTTTTTTAATTAATAATGTATTATCCTAAAAAATTTCAGTTTGTTTTTTTAATTTTATCTTCTCCGTAATTGTAATTAAATAAGAATTACATCCATTAAATTTTGATTGATTTTGGTATTTCTAAATCCTCTAAAAACTATACAACTAAAGATTCAATGTTGTCATACAGCATGTGAACACACATATGTGTGTTCACGCCGTGCCGATGTTTATCTTATTTTTAACAAAGAAAAATGTAAATACAATTACAATTATAGAAGATTTAATTTGAATTTATATAGAGTTGGTACAAAATCCGGATTTCTATCAACGGGTAGAAAGAGATATATAATATAAATAAGAAGTATTAATTTGTATTATTATAATAATTTTAAAGCGTTAGCTTCAATTTTATAGTTTTAAACATTTCATTTCTTAAAACGTATGATTTTAAATATTTACACCAATTCGTTCCTTTTTCATTGTAAACTAAACTAAACTAACGTTACACCACTTTCATATTTTCTAAGAACTTTTAATTTCAAATTATATCTCACAATATTGTTCTTCAGATAGAGAATTTGAAAATTATTATATACCTTGAGAAAATTCAAATATTATCTTAAGTGGGGAAATAATTTTTAACACATTTAATGTTACATAAAGTTTAATTTTACGGGTAATTATGCGCAATTACTAAAATTTAAAATGTTCTGAAACAATATTCAGATAACTGAACCATAAAGAAACAAGACGAAGTATATAATAAATCGCATTTTCTAAAAAATCAAATCAAATTTGTTGATATAAAGATATGGTATACTCGTATGTAATTTTTTTGTCACAACATTAAATTAGTAGGCTAGGAGTTGTTAAATGTAAGCCACTCTCAAAAACAAAAGGAGAATTCTCAAAAATAACTAACTTCCTATGTCAGTCAAGCTTGAGAGGGAAAATGAGAAATGAAGGAATTTCTCGAGTCCTCGAAATACCTTGTGTAACAGCATGCCAAGGCAAAGGATATGTCGCTGAACTCTATGTTTAACGCAGGATATCATTAGTCTCAGCAATAGCAATCTTACTAATTTCAACTGTATCTTAGATGCCTTACATGCATCACAACCATAAGAAAGACTTATACTAACTAAAGAAATGAATTATAGTAGCGCTTTCTATAACAAAAAAAAAAATCGTTTTATAACCTTTTTTTAGTAGGACAAAAACATATAAACACTCGAAATATATTCATTATCTATAGAAAAAAAACAAATTATTTATTACTGCAAACTCAGGTATTCAACTTGTTTTAGGAGAAAATAATCCTGATAATTATCTTTACATCCCAATCCCTTAGGGAAAGACACCCACCTTGTGACGCTTCCGGTTGCCACGCACCCCTCGTTCATAGCCCTGATGGGCTTTAAAGAGTATTATCTTTACATCTCGATTCCCCCCCGAGGGTGGGATCTTCTCCCCTCGTAGCGTGTCCGGTCGCTACACCACCCCCTCCGTTCCTAGCCAGCAGTGACTTTAACGGAGGACATCTTCTCGCCCTCAAACTGTATTATCTTTACAACAGAAATTTTATAAATTCCAAAATTTGTTCAAATAACCTTACCGGTAAAATATAATTAGTATTGTTGTTTTTAGTAAATTACCAGCCTGACCCAGGGGCTCCCCGCGGCCTACATCAGGTCCGCAGAGCTCACTTCACTCGACTAGCGAGGGGGGTCCGCCCCCTCCACTCGAGCATAGCTGGCTTCGATCATCATTTCCGTCTAGCCAGAAGGCTCCAATTCCTTGAACCCCGCATTGTTCGTCACCTTCATGGATATGAGAATAATACTGATAAATAACAAATAAATTATTCAGGTTTTTTAGAAACCTGAAAAAGAAACTAAATTGCAAAATAAAAAATATAGTAAACTATGGTAATTAAAGTACACAGACCTTTGACGACGAAAATAAAGTAAAAGGATTAATAATTTTTTCGTTAATGAATATTTTTACTTCATAACTTAACCCCGAAAAGGTGTACCTATTGCTTAAAACCTTCCCTGATAATACGAATATATCCTGTAATTTTGAAAGCGCTCGATCGGTTGGTTCTCGCGTCATACAAGTTTACGAATAACCAAGATCTGATTAATCGAGAGTGAACTTCGTGAATGCAAAAGTTACCTTATCTTACCTACTAACTTATTCCCCGTTTGAATCGTGAAAATCGGATGAACGATGGCAGATCCATCTTGTATATATTATAAGAGCACCCCATTGCACCCACCCAAATGGCGGAAACCTAAATGTTTTTATGGCCGAAAACAACTTTGCCCTGAATGATATTCTCATACCAAACTACTACTAAAAGATGAATCTTAACATCTCATAGATCTCTGAGATCTCAACTCTGACTACAAACTCAGGAGTTTTACTATAAGGTAGATTATATTAATTAACATCAGAAAAATCAAAGTTAACTTATCCTATAGTCAATAATAACTTGTACAGTCGCGTGAGGATCAGTTCTTAGGGGGCGCCGCTAGATTAGACAATGGCGTTAAATTTAATAAAACGCATAAAACTTTGTTAATATGTGTTCGACTTCGATTTTCTAAAAAAGTTGATTATATTCCAGTCGACATTGAAATTCAGTGTTCCTCAGATCGTGAGAACTTTGTTAAGTATGTAAGTAGACGTCATTCTCTTTAATTTTATTAGCAAACTAATTTGCATCTACGTGTATTACTATAATAATACAAATTGATTTGTATTATTATAGTAATAATAAAAATGACACTGAATTTAAAAATTACATAACTGTCAGAAAACCTTCAATATTGACATAGAAATATCTATCGACAGAGACATTAAATATAGTAACATAGTGACATAAAATACAGTGATAGTGACATTAAATATAGTAAAAGAGGTTATTGGTTATTTATTTATAAAAACTTTTAATTTATGATTTATTAAATAGTGACAAAAGAGAGGTTAGAACTGTGGTATTCCGGAGGGATAAAATATATACCTTAAAGTTTCGAAATTATTCGTTAGGTAGTTTTCGCCGATATCGAAACAAACGAAAAATACTTTGTCCTTTACGCAGCAGTGAGTTAAATGCATAGAAGAAATGATAGCCGTTGTAATAATCGAGTTTTCATTCTAAATTTATTATTATTATTATTATTATATAATATATATATATATATATATATATATATAAAAGAATATGTCATAAGTGATTCATAATCATCGCCAAAAACTATTGAAGATAGATTAATGAAAATTTGTACACACATTCTTCTTCTGGTGTAAATGCAAACTAAGAAAGAATTTTTTTGAAATTCTGAAGTTTACTATTTTTTTTTTTTTTTTTTTTTTTTTTTTAATTTCTTGCTAATAAATAAAGATATCGACTTGATTTTAGTATGTCTTCATGTGAATATCTAAAAATCATTTTCTAATTTTTTTTTTTAAATTCGACATTGAAAGGGGGGAGAAAAGGTAAAAAATCTTGAACAATAATTATAAATTTTCCCAGTTTCCGACTGTACTGTACGCTAGATTTGGGTTTCCAAATAATCTTCAAATAATATTTAAAAACCACTTTCGGATTATTCTGAATTTAGATTTTTTAAGAGGTGTGCGTCAACGACTGTGCGACGGCGTACTTGCGACGGTGTACGACGCGGCGGCTCAATCAACACTGTCACTGTATGTGGGCCGATACTGAATGCACTTGCCTCCGGTTCCTTGACTAAAAAACGTAAAATAGTAAAAGGTTGGTCGCAACGGGGAATGCTAGTAACCATATAGCGCGGACGAAGCCGCGTCGGTGATACTAGTTTATGAAAAATGGACACGTTATTTTATAAAATATGTACTGTTTTTTTTATTTAAAAAAAAAGTTAATTTTAAAACTTTTTTAATTATTTTAAAATTTTTAGCGCCACTCCTAAATCAGTAAAACTTCACCCCAGGCCAGACATTTTTTATTTATTTATTAAGACGTGTGCATCAAAATTATACACGTGGCCGTTTTGACATTGATAAAACTGTATCAGATTGATACACATGGCGCCAAGAGTTAATATTATAATTTTTATTATTATTTTTCAGGTAAATAAATTTAATTTTTATTCATGTTGTCCATACCTAACTGATTTTATTAGTAGATTTATATGACGTATCATTTTTATTAGGCTGTTAATGCATAAATATAAACACTTTAAAACGTGTTTGTATAAACATGCTTTGAACTTTGTATAAGCGATTGCATAAGTATGATGTACCGTATTCTAAAATGCACCATGAAATATTTATAATTAATCAAATTTGTACTGTACTTTATCCATCTTTTTTTTTTTATTTGATATATTTTGATCATTTTAATTGATCAAAAAATTTTATCATTCCTTTTAAGATATCTTTGCAATGAATTAATAGAATGTTTATAAAATATTACTATGATTTTCGATTTATATACTTATCATCGATTTATATACATATCTCTTTTTTGCAGTTTTTTTTTTAATTAATAAATATTTTAAATTACTATTTCTACTTCATGATTGATTGCACATGTTCATAAAATATAGTTATGAGAGGAAGGATAAAACGATCATAAAATTTTACTACAAAATATATTAAAATAAAATTTTAATTTTTCTTTTATTTGACATAATATGACGAACTATCTACGTTTGATCTATTATACAAATAAAAGGAATTACTTTGATATATGTCGAAACATTATCAGTATAATTCAGAAATAACTCATAAATTGTCCAATGACGTTTGAAAATAAAATAAAACTGAATTTTTTAGTGTAGTAGTTGTGATGAATATTTATAACAGAATTTTTATATTATTATTAATTTTGCAGTTAACTTATATTAAATATCAGAATGTTATAAATTCATTTTACCACATAAAATGTTTATTGTTTTAATAAATTTTTTATCGATTATCTAGATTTTAAAATAAAAATATTTATGCCTAGATAAAATTTACTTTTTATATAAATATTTCGTTTTTATATATATTCTATTTTGGTCAAAGGAAGCCACTGCAATAATCTCATATTTTTGTGTAAAAGCATTACTTAAAATTGTTTACATTTTCCGTACAAAAATATATATTATTTATTTTGTTAAAATTTATTATTAGGTTTACAATTATCTATATTAATATTCTTTTTTTTTATTTATTCACTTTATTTTGTAAAATTAAAAATATACGGCAGATATAATGAGTTTTAGTTTACATATTACTAATTGTTTATGACTATTATTATGATAAATAGCTACACCAATTTTAATGAAACTATTTCTTTATAAGTTTCAATCCACAAGTAACTATGGTTAAACGACAATTTTAAAGAGAAAATAGAAAAATTGAGCTCAATTTTTCTCGAACCTGGAAAATCAAAATTAAGCTCAATTCGTAAGGTATCAAATAAAGTTAATTGAAAAGGAAATTTCAAAAATATATTTATACAGAGTGTTTAACTTAAAAGAGGCCCCACGACTTAGTTTAGTTTATAAATATTAGTTTATTGGTACACAGGTGCATAATTTACAGGTGTTGAAACTTCTATGCACTTGTCAACATGTTTGACGATGTTCTAGCTACAATTTTCTGGATGGCGTTGGTAATGTTTGTCTTCAATTCCCTATAAATAACTTCTTATTAAGTGACCCCCACAGAAAGAAAATTGGACTTGTATGGTCAAGGGATCTTGGTGGCCACAATCCTTCATAAATCATTCTTCCACAGAAAAAATCGTGTAACATCTGTGTAGTAAATGAGCTTTGTGTAAAGCGGTTTTGTCCTGTTGAAATCAGCAGTCACGTTCATCCTCTTGCAGTAAGGCTATGAACTGTAGGATAATTCACAGTTTTTTTTGTTTTTTTTTTCAAAACAAGGATTCTTTTACTCGTCACCTTAAAACTGCAACAATACGCCTATTTCTGTGGACGTAGGGTATAATCATGTGGGTTTTCAGTAAACCAGATCCGACAGTTCTAATTCCCGGAGTCGAAACAGGAAAAAGAAAGTAAAGAGAAGGTCCGATAGTTCTGACTACTAGCATATCCACCAATGTGAAACAACGTTTCATCAGTGAAAAACTCTAATAAAGTTCTTGAACCATTGACATCAGTCAACCGTTTTAGCATAATTAGCATTAGTTAGTTCATGGAAAACCTGCGTTCTACTCGGATAACATTTCAGCATTCTACTCACTGTAGTGTGGGATGAACGTAGTGAAATGTTATTTTGTCGGCTTAGTCTCTGCAAAGAATTATGAGAATATATTTATAACTGCTACTTTAATGGTCCTGTACGACCTGCACCGCTAAACCTGACCTGTATGGGGCACGTTTCTAGTCTAACACTGAATGTATTTCATCTTCAAATCTTTTAACCTACTTCAGAAAAATACTTTTTATGGTAATTTCTTTTCATATTTTTACCTGAACTTTCGCCGCTACACAATATGATATTTTACCTCTAAATAAATTTCCATCACGAATATACGTTCTTCAAAAGTTAACAGCGTTTTAAAACAACAACACACGTTACGCAGCCTTGTTCAAAAGCCAGTGCTCAACACAGACTAACAATGGAACGTAACACATGGATAATAGGAGATTTATGTATCGCCCTACAAATCGCAAAGTCCAGGCTCTGTGATTTGTAGACTGTTGAAAGGACTTTTGTTCAGACAACAGTCCCTTAAACATTTTCTTGGTCCCCGGTGTCCTCGGTGAAGAAGCTCTTACACCTAGGATCAAATAATACGTATTTTTTGCATGGTTAAAATTCCCTTTTACATGTTTACTGTAACTTGGCGTCTGGATAAAAAATCTGTCGGTGAAATTTCTTCAATTTCCAAGTTACCCAAAAAATGGGAAAACTCACTGTTAAAAGCCAAAAAAGTGTTCAAATTATTAATAGGTAACTTATATAAATAAGTGAATAAATGACAATATATTTTTTAGGCAATATATATTTTTATTCATATATATTTTTTTACTATTATAAATTGAATAAAAAAATTTACAAAAAAATACATATGTTGTTTTATTTGTCTAATTCTTCGTTTAAGTAATTTTTTTATCTATTAAACAGATTTCAATATGCGCGCTCTTCTTCAATGGGCAAATAAACAATTGATCTCAGTTTATCCCATGTACGATTACACATCTTTTTCTATGCTTGTTATGCTCTCTTAAATTATTCCTTTATATTATTTGGGTCACATAACTTTTGAAAGTAGAAAATGTTTTTAATGTAGCTTACAGGAAAACAGTGGTTAGATACGGATTTCTTCGAGGCTGAAGTGTATGTGCATCTTAGGATATCAATCTATCTGCAAATTTTTCATTCAAATCCTAGCTAACGAATGGATTAAAATATGTGAGTACACGATATTTTTGGAAATAAATTCTATATACATTTTGGAGTTCATCAGTTGAGTTAAGTAACAGTCATTTAACATAACAAGTTAGATATTTCTATTAATAATTTTTCAGCAATGAAATACGGCTCGATTACCTGATCTTTCATTAAATCACACTAAACATTAACTTTTGATGTGTCGCATGCTTTATCAAAAATTACATGTCGGTTTTCAGTGCCCCATATTCGTAAATGTCTATTAAGGTGAAAATTAGTTTAATTCGTAAAGATTGATTATTTAAAAATTATTAGTTTTCAATATTTTTTTATAGAATTTCTGCAGCAAACTGAAATCGTTTTATTATGTCAGACCGCTTGATTTGTTGTAGTAGCTGAATTTAGTATAAAACAACAACCTTGGTGTACAAGTGCAAACTTTTACGTAAAACTTTATGAATAGATTTTTAAATTTATAACTTAAGCCTTAGACGAGCTACGTATCTATTAGGATATCTGATTGCAGATTGTCTAATTCGTTCAACGCTTTTTTTTTTTATTCTGGTGGCCTACCAGTGAATTTCTATTTAGAACTGTTTTTGATCCGATTGTACCAACTTCGAATTCTGTTTCCATGTGGTAGCACGTTTTCATATATACTTCGAAATGCATTTTGAACTAAAATAATTGAATTCAGATTGGCATGCTACAGAACAGGCTGTTCTTTTTTTTAACAAAACACATCGTAAACAGGAAACAGACATCAGCATCAATACAGAGGTTAAAATTCAGTTTTTAAAATAGCTGTTTCGTAAGATCTTTGTGGGTGAAGGTTTTCTACCAGCATAATTCTTCAAAATATCCTTAATGCCTCTGAACTACTGAAACCTCGCCATATTTTCATGATGACCTTGTATTATTGATAAGCACTAGAAAAAAGGCGCCGCGAGAATGTTAAATGATTTATGTTTCATTACGTTATTTATTTTGTTAAATTTTTCTGCCAATTTTAACTAAATATCTTTCCTGAAATTAGCGTACTAACAACAACAAAAACTTTTACAACGAAAGCTTCAAAATCCTAAACATTTTCAGCTGTTATTATTGACAACCGTGATGAAATGCGACACCAATTTAAATATATATATATATATATATATATATATATATATATATATATATATATATATATTTTTATTTTAAAATTTATAATTTTCAAAATAAGTGGAATTTTATTCCAGAATAGTGGAGTTGTTGGTATTTTACCTGAAACTAAAAAGTTGATCTTCAAAATGATTTATACAATATGGGAAATTAAAAATATATCTAAAAAAATTAATCTAAACAGATCTCCAAAAAAATCAGTTAAACGTTAAATTCTACGCATTTTCTAAGCGAGCCTTTTTTTTATAAAAAAAATATTGTTAAAATATTAAATGTACATTTACTACGGTTTCTTTAGTTTTTGCTCTCTTAATTCTATGTTAAATTATCTGGTTTTTTTAAAAAATAAAATATGTTTTTAAAATCTCTGGTTTTTCTTAAGAAAAATAAATGTGAATTTCTTAAATCCACTTCCGAGTTATAAAAAACCTTAGTATCGAAGGTCTGTGGAGGTTTTCCTCTTTTTCACTAGCGTTGTGATTTGTTTATTTGTGATTAAAATTATCAGGATAAATAAAGATAAACGATATTGCTGAATAAATGTTGAAATTATTATAGTCTTACAACGAAAGAATATACGTAAATTTAAATTTATAAGTTTATTATAATCAACCAAAATAAATACACTAAATTAAAGCTTATTCTGTTTCAAGATATTCTGTTAAAACCTTGTTTAAATGAAATTTTTTAACAAGTATTTAATAATGTAATATAAAATAAAACAGGCTTTAATTTGGTATGCATTAATATTGTTTATACCTCTTGGTTATAAAATTGTAATTGCTAAAACTTACGTAGGTTCATCATTTCATTACATAAAAAGCGGTCAGCCAAAATAAATAAAAAAATGTCTTATTTATTTAACAGTATTTTCAATCCAAGCCTGTGGAAAAATTTGTAAAATATGAGTTATATTATTTAACAATTTCTAGGTAATTAGACATAAAAGCCTGTTTTAACAGGCTGATTACTAACTAATGGAAAATACTCGGTGTTATGAATGTTTGTTTATTTATTTCAGTAAAATGACATGTTAAAATGTTTGTTTGTAATACATTTTAAATTGCTCTGAAACCTACATTATGTTTTCCTTGATTTATAAAAAATTATTTTCGCACTTAAAACAATAAAGTAATACTGACATGCATAAATACAAATTATGATTAAAATGGGATTTTTGCACTTTTTTTAAAAACACAACTAACTCTTTGTAGAAGAAATTTTGCTTTCAAAATGACATCTTTAAATAATTTTATTTAAAATAAAATAAATGATATTTGAACACTTTTTACGTTTTTATTAATTGGTTTTAGGTCCAAAGACAATTATTTTTTGAATTATTGTTTTATAGTATATGAAATTATTCCGTAAAACAAAACTATTTTTGAAAATTTTTAACTGAAATCTGTTAGTTGAAAGTATGATTACTATGCTTCCGATTTATAATTAAATATATTTTATTGGTCATAACAAATCCTTAGATGAATTTAAATTTATGTAACGACATATCAGTATATCAAACTGTATATAAAATAAAATAAAAAAATTACATCAAAGTTATTAGTTGTGTAAATAATTTATTATATCGTTGTTATATGTTTTTGTATGGTTAAGTAGTTAATAATATCCAAACTTTTAAGATATGGTTTTTTGTATCTGGTGAAGGAGCGAGCAAGGCTATTTTCAATACTGGTGGATTTCTGTCTGTAAGGTAGTTAGCAAATATTGAACCTCTACAGCAACATATATATTTGACTCCTGAACAGCAGCATGCAGGCAAATGACGGTGCAATATAGCAACGTAGAGGTAATTGATTATATATTACTGTTAAGGGAGGGGTCATCATTTCCTAATTAATTTTTGATTACAAATCAGAAATCCACTAACATTGTCAATAACCTTGATATTCTACACAGATACAAAAAAAAAAACAATTAAATCATTTTAAAATAACAGATATAAAAAATACAGAATAACGATGTATTAAATGAACAGAAAAAATTTATGTCACTCATACTTTTCGATTACATTCTGAATCTAATTCTGCCTAATTTGGAAAAAAAATCGCCATCAAATGACGTAAAAATGATATTAAAATATTAGCAGAAGTCACTGAGGTTGGTTGAAAAGGAAACGGGAAACGTTTTGAAGAATGCTTTTTTTAAAAGGCTTAATTATAAGATTTTATTTGGTAAGTCGTTTCAAAATTTAAAATTTAAAATTAATAGAATCCGCTACTGTCTTGGAAAAAAACAAATTGTAAATTAGTCTAGCCAGTAATCCTGTCAGTATCAGTTTAGTCAGTGTTTTTCTTACTGAATATTTACAAGATTTAATTTTTAGGTTTTATATACATAAATATATTTTTATTTTGCAGTAGTATTATTTGTATTTTTAATGAAATAATATTTCGGTTTATATATTTGGCAATTGTGAATTTCTTTACATATAAGCTAATAATATTACAATAAAATAGTTTATTTAAATTTTTTTTTAAAATGATTATGTAATATTTAATGAAGCAATCAATATAAATTGGTTTATGTTTATGAAGGAATATATTATAAAAATTATTCTTTACGTGTTTATTAAATAGATTTTCTATAAAAGTTTTCAGAATTTTAAATTATAAAAATTTATGTACACCCTCGTATAACAGTTACACAACTTGAATAAAAACATTTGATTGTAATGGTAAAAAATATAATCAGAAACAGCTAATGATATATTCAAAGAATAAAAAATAAAAACGAAAAATACTTAATTAATTTAATTAATATATAAGACGTAAGTAAAAGAAAGGAGGAAAGAAATTTTATTAAGGTTCAGCATAAGTCTAAAAATCATTATTACATTAAAAAGGAGGGTGAAGTAAGGAAAGGGTGAGCGATTAGGCGGAAGAAAAGGCATATCATGAAACCCTGCGGCGTTGATGAGGCATCACGGAGTTTTCTTTTTTCTTTCTTTCCTTTTTTTTTAACTAGTAAATTTTCATTTCAGCCACATCCTTTCATTACCCGTACTTTTCCCATTAAATACTTTTGCTTTTAATACCTAACATCAGCATTTTAATATGTTTATTATGCTAATAAACAAAACATAAATGTGAAGTAGTAATTTTATCATCTGTGTGTTTATATATAAATATACACTGGTATATATTAATTCATTCATATTTATAGACATCATGAATTTAAATTTAATACCTCTTAAATAATAATAAATTATTATTTTTGAATCTTATTTAATACTTCTAGGCCCTCTTTTGAAGCTTGAATGATTTTTAAATAGCTGTAATTTGTAAGTCTTATATTAGACTGAATATTAGATTGACATATTAAATTGAATTAATGATTTTAACATCAGAAGTTTCCATACGTTATTTAAAAAAAGGATTCGAAGGAAATTTTTTTAGAGTTAAGTTAATTTTAACTGTTTCATCGTAAAAATTTTGATTTTATGTATTTTTTTACTCCTGGTAGAGTATTCAACGCTTTCTTTTTCTGACATCATTTGACTGGAATTAAGCACTTCTATACACCTTTCTATTGAAAAAATTGTATTATTATATAATTTTTATAATTTTTACATACTTAATACATCATATATCTTTAATTTCTTGTTTTATTTTTTCATTATTACAAAGAATCAGTACAAACCCGTGGTTTTTATAAGTTTATAAGGGCAGTCATTCTTAATGAACGAAATGAAGGTGTCAGGTGTTGTACTAAATGTTATCTTTATTAAGATGGGTTTTGTATGCTCATGTGTAACGATATATGTTTGGCTCAGAAAGGAACGAAAAACCACTTTATTCTTCTAGTAAATACAATACGGAATGATAGCTATTCTTTATAATGGTATTGTTGGTTTCAGCTATAATTACAGGAGTCACGTTACAACTTTTATAATTATGGCAATTACATTCAATACGTCATTTATTTGAAATATTCTTTAAATATTTTTTTGCATCTCATTTTTTTGTATTCAAATTTTCTTAAGTTTCCAGTAGTTTACTTATGGAACCGATTGTAGATAAAACACTGCGGCAAAAAAGAAACGGTTGAACATTAGTACAATTTTTTTTCCAAGATATACCATGAAATTTTTATTTTTTTATTCCCTATAAAACCTTAATTTTTCAGTTGTTCAAAGACCTAATTTTTATTTTGTTACAACAGTGTTTCTCAACCCGGCAGTCGATGTAATATGAAAAATGGATCGCGAATTCAGCCTACAACTTTACACGTAAACTATAATAAAATCATGTTATGGGAAAAAATCATTTATTATAAACACTTTACTTACATTTATAAGTACACATGTAAAGAAAAAAAATTAGTGAAATGGTTGGATTTGTCTTTCATTTAAAACTTTCTCCATACGTGAATGTAGATTTGAAACGCCCAAAAGCAAATTATTTTCAAGTAATGAAAGACGATTCCTATATGTAGTTTTTAGCACAACCGTAGACGAAAAACCCTTTCAAAAATTAAGATATGGCGAAAGGGATTGATATTTTCAATGTTTCTGAAACTAAATTTCCATATTCACTTCAACAAGCAAGCCAAAATGTCCCTAAATCTTTAGATATGAATTGTAGTTGATACTTTTTATCGGTAGACATTTCAATGAGATGGTCGTGGAATTTTAACGGGTAACTTAGCAGCTGCAACAATGTTTTCACTAAATGGACTCAGCACTCATCTATTCCAGAAATTATTTTTATCCTCCGGGAAATACTTCGCCGTTTGAATCTTTAGCTCACGCAAAAGCATCTACAAACTATCCATACTGTGGTAAATAATGGTGTCTTCTTCATCCAGAATTTTTCTCCCCATAGTTGGAAGTGAATGGAAACATATCAAAATGTTTCTTTAGGGACGATTAGTCCAGATATCAAGCTTTTAAATGAAAGCTTGAACCTCCTCTGTTGAAAATAACATGTTTTAATTGCGCCTTTTTTCACATTCAAGTTGTTGAAATGCAAAAATGCGTCAGCTTAATAAGCCAGCAGCAGCTTATAGTCGTTATTCTGTAAAATCATTGAGATTAGCGTTTGTTGATTCTCGAAAAATATTATTAATTCATCTCGCAATTCCAATAACCGGGTTAATGCTTTACCTCGCGATAACCCTCTAACATCTGCATGGAAAAGAAAAGATTTCTTGTTTTCGCCAGTTTCACCGGATCCATTATTCTTAATGATCGACTTTTAATAAAATTTCTATAACTTTACAAAGAATTTGATTGAGATTTTCCGGCATACTTATTGTGGCAACAGTATGTCTGAGAATAAAGCAGTGCATATATTTCGCCCTACATACATTATGTATTTATGCACAACATACTGCAATACATTTTGCTCAATATGTGTTTTAGTTATTAGTATTTTCATGAAGATTACAAAAAGAAATTGTCCTGTTGAAAAATAACATATTTTCTTTGAATGATCTGTCCCTATCGATAAATATCTCACAAAACAGAAGAACTGAAAACTGTTTGCAACATCTGTTGATGCATCAAAGTGAATACTAAAAATTCCACTTGAACTCAGATGCTGATTTAACTGATCGCAAACATCGGCAGGGATTTAATCGATTCGTCTCGATACTGTGTCGATTGAATGCGGAATTTTTTTGCTTCTTCCACGTCTATTAAAACACTGAATATGTCAATTGCAGAAGGTAATATGAGATTTTGTGCGATTGCATGGGATTTGGACATCTTAGCTTTTCTTAATGCTACGAGATAAGTTGCTTCAAGTATAATTTTATCAATACGGCTTGGTTTAAAAATAGAAGCTCTTGATTTCTCAAAGAATGTAATTTTCTTTCAAAAACTCCAAGGGTTTGCTTTTATTATCCGGATGTTTAGTTTTCAAGCGTGGAATTAATTTTGCTGGGTTCATGTTTTCATCGGAGAGGAAATGAAAGCAAACAACCCACTGTCGGTTTCTATCCAATAAAGTAAAACCATAATTGAAATAACTGTCATTGTACAATCTTGTCTTTTTACCTATCAATTCACTGATTGTAGATGGCTCAATTCGTTTTTCACCAAGTTATCCATTTTATAAAAGAATTTTATTGGAAAAAAAACTGTTACACCTTTTGACAGCTAACTAAAAAACCGAAACTCAATTATTATTATTTTTAAGAAAACTGCGCTTTTCACAACTTAATTAAAGAGACCAAACGCACGCTTTGCATTCGAAAATAAACTGACGTTCTGCAATCCTTTACGCCTCTTTTATACTGCTGAGATCACGACATGTTCAAACGTATCATATGCATGTTGGTAAATGACGCTCTAACAACCTATACCATGCACAAGTAGACCAAATTACAAGGAGCACATACACATCAAGATGGAACCAGTAAATTGCTCATGTTTGTACGCTTCAACTATCCGTGTTCATAACCGTCGCTATCAACGGAGCTAAATAGTTTTAACTAAGTTTCTTTATATTAGGGTTAGGGGTCTTTTTTTACTTTTTGGGAGTCGTGGAGCTTTTCTTTCTTTTTCTGTTTAGCTTCCGGTAATTACCGTTCAGATAATACTGCAGAGGATGAATAAGGATGATATGTATGGCTGTAAATGAAGTGTAGTCTTGTACAGTCTCAGTTCAATCATTCCTGAGAAGTGTGGTTAATTGAAACCCATCCACCAAAGAACACCGGTATCCACGATCTAGTATTTAAATCCGTTTAAAAATAACTGATTTTACTAGGACTTGAACGCTAGAACTCTCGACTTCCAAATCAGCTAATTTAGGAAGGCTAGACCAACCCGGTGGGTCGGGGTTCGTGGAGCAAAAAAGGTTGAGATTCACTTGTGTACAAATAAAAAATATATTTTTTACATGACTGGTTTATCGATTGTTCATTTTACTTTAACAATGTGGGTTACACTTTATAAAATATATTTTGAATAATTTTTTTTTAATTTTTAAATCTCTTTCCATACTAGTAATTTTTTATATTTGTTTTTGTACATAAATTTATATAAATTGGTATATTTCTTTCCTACGTAAAAGCTATTGTTTAGCAATTATTTTTTTTAATATTCTAAATAAAATGTTTATTATATTCTGGAATATTACGTACTTCTGTTCAAGGAATATGTGGTACAATTATATTCATTTATTTCAACATACTACTGCTTTTACTTAAATAATAAATAGATAAGATATAGTTTGCAAGTAAAAACTTTGGAAGTTGTTAACCTCCTTAATGGAGTAGTAACAGGTCAGTATTTTATTCCAAAAGTCCCGGGTTTAAATGCCAGTTATGATTAACATTTTCAATACGCAATAAAAATTCATTTTATATTACAATATATAAGCTTTAAGATGAAATAATCTTAAAAAGAAACAAAAGTAAATTAAATTTTCTCTATTAGTTATTTCTATTTTGAATTTATTCTGCTATTTCCTACTATTAATCCATAAATTCAGAAATTAAAAAAATAATGTTTTCGTAATTTTAAATAATAAGCAAAATCATTGACAAATCCGGATATCATCATTATGTTTTAATTGTATTGTTATTCATTTTCGTATATTTTTTTTTCAATTCAAGTTATAAAGTAATGATAAAGAAATTAAAAGTGTAGGATTTAATTTTTTAAGAGATTGAAAAAAAAATAAGGAATTATAAAAACTGATTGTATAAGATTAGATTGTTATGAAATTTTTTTAAACCTTAAATTTGTATTTTAACAAGTTACAGTTGTCGGAAAACCATTAAAACAAAGAAAAACTTATGAAAATATTATTTTGAACAGCAGTGTTAATTTATTAACGAATGAAAAGTTGTAAATTAATATAAGTAATTTAGCGATATAATTAAATTTCAAAGGAAGCAAACAAAACTATCTAAAGTTATCATGTTCATGTTTGTGTAAGTTATAAATGTAATTTTCAAGTCAATATTGATAAAGTTTGACGTGAGAGTCTATTAACAAAGTATAGAAGCATATTATTCTGACTGTTTTGTTTTATATTTAAGGTAACTTATTAATGTTAATATGTAAAATTATATACAGATTATTTGTTACTTTAATATTTAATACAATAAAAGTTTTATGAATCGAAATTTTTTGCAAGCGATGTTTTTATCGTATTGTAAGAAATTTTGGTGTCTCAATAAAAAAAATCATATTATGAGTTTATTTTACTATTTAAATTGTTTAATTATTTCTAAATTTCAGTTATCAATAAAATTTATTCTACATAGGTAAAAATTTATATAAAAATATTTTCTTCTTCAAGCTTTTGACCTATTGTCAGCTTAAAGATTGCAATTTTAATAATTATATCCATCTTTTTCGTAGATCTCCCTAGATTTCTATATTTTATCGGGTTGTACTTCATTATATTCTTAGAAACATAATTATTACCGTTCTGTTATTAAGATATATTTAGTTGTTTTATACTCACAAAATTTTCATTTAAATTAAATATAATCAGTCATTTTATTTACTTATTCTGTGTTTTCGTTTAATTCCTATGACAGGTCAAAGAAAACAAATCCCTTTTGCTTGAAGACGATTTTTATCAGCAGACTTCAAAATCTAAGCCTTACCACCGTAGCTTATGGAGCAATAGGTGCCGCCATGAGTTTATGTAATTTCATCATTGCAGTATTCTTTCATACGTATTTCCGTAGGATTCTCTTAATAGTGAAATATATTTTATTAAACTTATCTTCCCCCCTAATAATCCTTTTTGCAAATGTTAATGCATTACAATTTGAAGTTCTCAATTCACTAACTGAGCTAATCATTTCGTTATCAAATGTTACATTAAACGATAAAGGATAGATAACATCTGGAGAAGTCGTAGGAATTATTTTAAAATAGGAGATACTAGAATGATAATCTTATATTAAACTATATTATTCAAGTCAAACTTCAGGTTATTAAACAGTATTCATTACCAGACATAAGTATTTGATGAACAACAAACTTTAGATCCATAACGAAATTATACTGATAAGATATTTGCCTATTTATAAAATTCATAATCTATTCTTACATTTCTCAATGGGGTTATCCAAATAAATATAAAATAATACAGGTGATATTTATTACTCTTATCTTATTGGTAAATCCACATTTACCAAAGTACATAATTTCTGAAATAAAAATATCGGTATTATTTTTTCTCAAATATATTCTATAATTTATACTATTCGTCGCTCTAACAAGTTTTTTTTATAATCAATAGAGATAAATATAAATAAATATAATGTTAAAAAAAGCTGACAACACAATTGTAAAACTTTCCCGTCACGCCGCGTTCCGACAAATGTGGATTGTTTCTGATGCACGGCTTAGACATACATACACAACTTAATTTAAAATATTCATCATTTTATTTAGATATATATTTTTTAGATTTTTTAGATTATACAAACTGGTGTGTAATATTTATGAAAAAGGGGAATTTCCGTCAGACTTCAAAAAAAGGGTTATAGTAATGATACCAAAGAAATCAGGGGCAGATAAATGTGAAGAATACAGAACAATTAGTTTAACTAGTCATGCATCAAAAATCTTAACTAGAATTCTATACAGAAGAATTGAGAGGAGAGTGGAGGAAGTGTTAGGAGAAGACCAATTTGGTTTCAGGAAAAGTGTAGGGACAAGGGAAGCAATTTTAGGCCTCAGATTAATAGTAGAAGGAAGATTAAAGAAAAACAAACCAACATACTTGGCGTTTATAGACCTAGAAAAGGCATTCGATAACGTAGACTGGAATAAAATGCTCAGCATTTTAAAAAAATTAGGGTTCAAATACAGAGATAGAAGAACAATTGCTAACATGTACAGGAACCAAACAGCAACAGTAGCAATTGAAGAACATAAGAAAGAAGCCATAATAAGAAAGGGAGTCCGACAAGGATGTTCTCTATCTCCGTTACTTTTTAATCTTTACATGGAACTAGCAGTTAATGATGTTAAAGAACAATTTAGATTCGGAGTAACAGTACAAGGTGAAAAGATAAAGATGCTACGATTTGCTGATGATATAGTAATTCTAGCCGAGAATAAAAAGGATTTAGAAGAAACAATGAACGGCATAGATGAAGTCCTACGCAAGAACTATCGCATGAAAATAAACAAGAACAAAACAAAAGTAATGAAATGTAGTAGAAATAACAAAGATGGACCACTGAATGTGAAAATAGGAGGAGAAAAGATTATGGAGGTAGAAGAATTTTGTTATTTGGGAAGTAGAATTACTAAAGATGGACGAAGCAGGAGCGATATAAAATGCCGAATAGCACAAGCTAAACGAGCCTTCAGTAAGAAATATAAGTTGTTTACATCAAAAATTAATTTAAATGTCAGGAAAAGATTTTTGAAAGTGTATGTTTGGAGTGTCGCTTTATATGGAAGTGAAACTTGGACAATCGGAGTATCTGAGAAGAAAAGGTTAGAAGCTTTTGAAATGTGGTGCTATAGGAGAATGTTAAAAATCAGATGGGTGGATAAAGTGACAAATGAGGAGGTATTGCGGCAAATAGATGAAGAAAGAAGCATTTGGAAAAATATAGTTAAAAGAAGAGACAGACTTATAGGCCACATACTAAGGCATCCTGGAATAGTCGCTTTAATATTGGAAGGACAGGTAGAAGGGAAAAATTGTGTAGGCAGGCCACGTTTGGAATATGTAAAACAAATTGTTAGGGATGTAGGATGTAGAGGGTATACTGAAATGAAACGACTAGCACTAGATAGGGAATCTTGGAGAGCTGCATCAAACCAGTCAAATGACTGAAGACAAAAAAAAATATATTTTTTTTTTCGTTTATTTAATTCAATGATTCTAACTAAAACGCATGCGCACACCGTATTGAATATTCATGCGGATGCGGCGGTACTAGCGGCGACAGTCGGCACTAAATAAACTAATGTAATTTCACAACTTACATAGAACAAATTTCGCTTGTACGGTCGGCAGACAGGTGTGTCCACGAGGCTTAACGCACCAAGTACAGAGTCAACCGGGCGATCGACTTCGAGACCCAGACAGATCGAGTTAATTTTTTACACTTTAAATATTATTCATTTATTTAATTCTACCGCTCTCCTGTGACGTCCCAACTTATCAGACGATTACAGCAGCATTTTTTGGGGTGGGGATGCGATTTCGTAAAAGTCTTTTTGCAAATATTGTTATTTTTCATTGGGCGACAAATGTTCCTTAGAAAAATATTATCTTAATTAGGCGAAATATCGAGATACTGAGGGTGATCTTGCTCTACAGCCTCACCCCCCTTGGCTTTTTATGTTGAAAACTTAATGGCATCAATATATAGAAATTATGTGACTAAGTCTGGTCAACATCGGTTCAGTAGTTTAGGAAATATAAGGTGATTTGGAGGCCAAAATTGAACACGTACATACGAACATTAAAATCTGGAAAATTTCCATCTGTGTTTTGGGTTCTTTAGTGTCAAAACGTCAAGATCCAGTGAAATGTGTCCAAGTTGGACCGATTACAATACTTCTCCTTTTAGAACTATAGCTCGGCTATAGCGCTAGATGGGAAAGTAAAAATTCAACCGTTCTGAAATATGCGAACATAACTAAAAAATAATTTATTATTGTGAAATGAAAAAAAATAAAAGGAAAACTAATCCGATAAACTGAATTATTTATTCTCGGAATTCGTTTGAAAGGAAATACGCTATAGCGTATTGAAAAACATATTAAATATTATTGTTAAATTTTTACAAATGCTTTACATTGTTAGATATAGCCTACCAAGGTTAATTCATGTCAAATTTAATATTACATTAATAAAAAAGAATCTTCAGCCGTTACAGATTCGCAAATAAATGCAATAATGTACTCCATACGGTAGAAATCTCAAATAGATTTATTTTATTTTGTTACTAATTATTTATAAAATATCACGTATGCATAAGATTTTTAGCAGCTAATTTTTGAAGTCAAAGGGCACCGGTGTACTTTGGTGATGGTGTTCAATTAACTGCACGTCTCAGGAATGGTCAGCCTGACTCTGTACAAGACTACACCTCACTTACATATCATCTCTTTGTCATTGGGCCGTGGTGGGGGTTGCTTATTGTTCACTAGTGAACGAATTGCATCGTACACATTAGAAAAAAAAATTATATACGTACATATATATGTATGTATGTATGTATATATATGAAGTTTCTGCGATGATTTTTCGATTCAATTCAAACAATAACGCTGGACATCCTCACTATTGTCTCGGAGATTCTGTGCTAGATACTTGATTATCTAGCCGTTGTTTGTAATGTGAACTGAATCGACGAACCGCTTGATTTCCTCGCCGACATAAGGCAATTCCATACAGTTATGAATCTCTTCGTCCCTGTCAAACTACAGCGACTCTACTATGATTCTCGCCAACTTATTCCGGAAGCGTTTTATAACCTCAGTGTTTGCTTTTGCTCATCGTACTCCATAGCTGTATACCATAATTCCAAATAAGTTTCAGAATAACCTTGTATATTAAAATTTTGTTGTTTCAAACTTTTAATCCAGGGGTTTTTGAACTAATCTTGAATAAATATATTTTTATATTAAGACGGTCGTCTGAATATAGCCTTAAGCGTCTTAATATATGCTTTAAGCGTTTAAGGCTTCGAAGGAGTTTTCAATTTAAATTACTATACTAAAATTTAAACTTAATTCCTTAATCTTTAAATATATTTACTAAATCAATATTAATTAAAATATTATTCTTTCATGTATCTGATAAAACACGTCTCGGCTTATCTCACGGAAAAATTGCAATAAATGTAAATAAATTGTTCTGGTGATCGGTATGAAACAAGATTGTCTGATTGAATTATATCGTAAATTATTAGGCTATCTATTAACATTTCTATATAAATTTATGGTTTTATATATATATATACTGGTTTAGTCATTTTCTTTTAAGCTATTATAAAATCTAATAAGTCTCGATCACGTACTGATTAAGTTTCTTTACTGATTCTGTTTCGGGTAAATAAAGATATACGTTAGGTAAACTTGTTTAACTTCATTGTCTTACAAATTCAATGTTATAAGACAAATTGTATGAAGTTTCGAGTTTCTTTAGCTAATATTTTACCCTATATCTGCAATTCTCCAGTTGTAGGTGTGAGCCAACAAATTTAAGTTGTGCAACAAAAACAATTTTTCTAATTTATACAAACTTTAAATACTTAAAAAATAATTGAAGCGATAAAAAGACAGGTATTAAAAGGTAGATAGGTTAATTTAAAAAAAAGTAATTCGATAGGTGATTTAAAAGAAACTAATATATAATTTTATTAAAATTAGTATTAATGTATTATAATCTGCTATTAGTAAAATAGCAGATTTTCTTTTCTTTTAAAAGAAAAATAAACGTTTATGTAAATATATAAGTATAGATAAATATTACCTTTCTGTTAAATTTAGATTTCGATAAGACTTCGAATTATTAAATCATCATTACACAAAATTAGCTATATATTGTTGTTGCTAGGAATTAACAAATATTTAGAAAAATGTCATTTCTGATTTGTTGTTTAACTGTAATAATTATTTAAACAGCATGTCATTGAATTCAACAGCATTATTCTAGTATATCATTTCACTACCTAGGTACGTAGGGCTACACCTCGACTGTTGGCTAACGTGGAAAGTTCATATAAGAGAGAAGAGAAAACAACTTGCGATGAAGTTCAAGGAAATATTCTAGCGTTTCGGAAGGCGTTCTCAATTATCTTGAGAACGCTAAGCTGATAGCATATATAGCTAAGCTAAGCTGATAGCATATTTAACAATTCTAAAATCGATCTGGACCTGTGGAATCCAAATTTGGGGTACTGCAAGCAAGTCAGTTTCGAAATCTTACAGCAGTTTCAAAATAAACTAGGGAGGTGTACGAGTATAACAGAGGTACCTTGGTTTTCACAAAAACAGTGAAATACACGAATATGTAGGTTATGTCCGGAAGGAAATACATTTCAGTCAAAAGTACGAATTGCGACTTAACCACCTGAATCAGTTAGCTTTAAACCTCCTAGACAACGGTGTTGACGTTAGAATATTAAAATGGTTACATTTTCTGGACCTTAGTGACTCTCTAGCGTCTTAAATATAACTTCATCTGTGAATGTTATACATTATCCCTTCGATTTTTATTTTCAGACCTATTGAGTATTCCTTTCTTTCTCTTTTTCTTCTCATTGTTTCATTGCTTTTCTTACTATGTATGAATTCTTTTATTTCTCTTTCTTTTGTTCTACTATTAGGTTTTAAATGTTCATAATCTTCCCAAAAAATTTCTTTGTAATATTAATTTGTAATTTTTGAGGAGTTTCGGTGGTATCTCCTTATGTGATTGGAAGTGTAACCCAGTTTACACAAAATATTGTTAGGAAATTTTGGATAAAAGAGATAAACTTTCACACATTCAAAGCAGATTAATTCATATCTGATAATAGTTAATTACTTAATATTTTCTACTTGTATTATTTTTAATTAATATTTGTAAAAAAAATTTAATCCAGCTTTTAACATCCAGATATTAAACACACAAATAATTGTTGATTATAATAACAGATAATGCATATTATTCATAAAAATCCGGTTTTGGAAAACAGTCCAGATCGTCTAAAAATGTGCAGTAGAACAAAATAAATGTAATAAATTACTGTGTATAAATGAGGCAGAGTACCTCATTGGGAAAATAACGAAAAAACTAGTAAATTAAATGAGAATTTTTTTCAGTAATTTACTTACTGTAAGAGTGAAAAATAATCTTGAAATAAAAGAAATTGGCAGCACGTAAACTGGTTGGTCTGAAACCAATTTGCCCGAAAAAATGTATTCGTATCACAAAAATTGTGTTTAATGGTGAGTTGTAAAAAATTCATTGAAAGAAAAAAATTTTTTACATAAATTAGTGTAATGATGTTCTAGAATGTGATTACGTTTATCATGAGTTGACAGTACCCAAGAATTATTCTACAAAATCAAATATACTTAGAAGCAGTATTTTCGTTCGAAAAAAGGTAAAATTAAAGTAGAAAAATGAACGTAACGAAAAGACTTTTTTATAATTTCGGGTAAAAATGTAACAAGATATTTTCATATATAAATTTCATGAACAACTAGCAGTCGTTGCTAACTGAAACTTGTATAAATTAAACGTTCCATCAGAAAATACAACGCATAATATAATTGACTATGATAAATTTCCAGCTCGAATACAGGTTTAATTAACAACCTATTATTTAGCAACATGCAGTAGATATAAATATGAAACCAAGTGGGGTCCGATTCATGCATCTAGATATTACGTATAATTCTTTTTCTTAATAAATATTCATTATGAAAACTTTTCTTTAATATAAGATATGATAAAATGCAAAAGTGTTATTAAATAAATAATTACAATTTATTCAATAAATTAACAGAAAAAGAAGATATTTCTCGATATAAAAAGATTTTTAACACTTGATTGTCAAAGGGGATGTGTTTGACAAGGTAATCCGATTTGAAAAATAAAAAAAATATTGTATACATTAAATTTTGAGAAAATCATGAAGTTAAAAACAAAAATTACGAAATTCTGTATTTTCAAATAATATGATAAGATTACAAAATCAACTCAAACAACAAACTCTCTCAAACAAAAGGATATGATTACCGGTAAATATTTTGATTTAACTACTTTCCACTAAGGTTTGCTTTTAATGTCATTACATGCATGTAGTTCCGTGTTCAGCTTCTAAAATTGAGTGTATCAGATATTTCTATGTTTTTAGTTTAAAAAGTAATTATTCTTATTTGAAATATCAGTGATTTCAAAAATACCAATCGATAATAATTCTAATTAAAATAAAAGTTAATTAGAAATGATAAGTTATTACCTACTTAATAAGGTATATTTAAAACTTTTTTGCTTGTCACATACCTTTTTTAAATCAATTTAAGTAAAAAGTAAAGAAAACAATGTTAGATTTTTAATTTTTGAGATAAATTTTATATGCAAATTAATTATCTTATATTAAAATATATTCGTATGTAAAAGAAGTTTAAGAGCATTTTTCCTTCAGGTGGCTGTAACAACTGTGGATTATTATAGTCTAACTCATATTATAAACCACACTCTATTTTTTTGTCTACATGCATCCACACACACACACAACGCAAATGCAAGTGTATGATGATACATTAAAATAATATTCACAATAAATCTTTTTTTACGAATATTTTAGGTAGGAATATTTCAGATCCTGACAAATATAATAAATTAAATTCGCTTTGTAAACTCTTTATAAAAATATCTTGCGTCAACCCACCTTCAAACTTGAAACTGCTGATTTGACTCGCTTTTTCATAAGTTAACCATTTTTCGTTATATAAAAAAATAACAGAATAGGGTTTCTTTTTCTCATTTTATTATTATTAATATTATTACAATGTTTTCTATTCAGAGAAATAACCAATACCATTTCCCTGACTTTTAAAAATATAAAATATTTTTTTAGAAATACATTTAATGTGGTAACAATATCCATCAGTTATAATTTAATCTTTATTCAAAAATATCACATTATTTATGAAAAAATAGAATGACATTGAATTTAATAAAAATAATACTAACACTTCATATGTTATTTTTTTCATTTATTTACTATTCTAATTTATAAACAAACGTTAAAACATACATGAATCCATTTTAAAATATGTTAAAATTTATATTTCTTGGAGATAAATCATTACAAAATTGCCGTTTTAAATTAGTTTAAAACGTTTTCGGACCAAAGATTTGATTATTTGTTTTACATCATTTTATTGTAAACAATTTAGTAATTATTATTGATTCTTATTTTTTAACTAAAAAAAAAATAATATTTTGTTCCCCATTATTTAACAAAACATTAGCATAATTGTTTGGTAGGATCAACATAATAGCACATTATGAACGGGCATATCATTATAGGCTTGTTGCGCAGGCAATAGTGTGTATTAACGCCAATTATAGAGAGTTGCTTACCATATTTTTTCTACGGCTGAGAAAATATTGTAATTATTGATTTAACTGGATAATAGAATATATTGTTTAGGAAATAGATATTTTAAACTTTCGAAAAAATACATTAAATAGTACATTTCTGTGGCAGTAGGTTATTATAAGTTCTGTCTTTGCTTTAATATAGATTGTTGTTAAAGATGTTTTTCCTCGGAATCAGACGCAATGAATAATACGATAAATTGTGTAATATAGAACTTAGTTTCCTATTGGTGTACTTCCAAATTAACTTTTGCTGGCTAACTATGAAATCGGATTAAAATCAAAGTTAAAGAACAGCTGATACATTAAATAATAACCGCTTTTGGTTGGTCAGTGGTTGAAAAGAATGGGCTTCTGCACCTGCATCATAATGAAAATCTATTTCATAATGTCCCTCATTATGGTAACAGGTTCCAGCCGCGTTATTCAAACATTATAGTTATATTATAATATCGTTAAAATATTTATTTATATATTTTTTTATTTAAATGTTGAATTAAATATGTAACAAAATATTTAAATAAATATAACATCCCAATTCTTTTTGGAAAGCAACGAAGTGTCAAACCAAAATTACCACATCTTAAAATCATTAAAAATATTTAAAATTATGGAAATTAATACTATTAAGTGAGAGATCTAGGTGATTGATTTCAAAAGGTCAGATGTATTAATCTTTATTCATCAATATCCTGGTAATGGATGAGATTTTGTATTAAAATAAAAACTTAAATCTTTCCGTAAGCAAGCTTATACTGTTCAGGAGGAAATAAAATCTGTTGCACCGTATAGTTTAGATTGTCCACGCAAATTCCGTTGATGGGTTACGTTCTGTTCCCACCGTAGATAGAATTCATTGATATTTTTTTGGATGGGATAATAACCCATTTCCTGAAGAAAAACTTCAAGCGCTCATTTGAGTAGGTTTATTTCACACTTTGGGCTCTCTCTTCGGATCGTTTTATCCCTTTTGCTCATTCTTTTCTCTTATCTATGATACATATTTTCTTCTAAATGGATTTGGCTGTAAGCCCAATATATCTTTACTAAGAATGTAAAAGTCTTTAAAGATGGTATATTTCTGTAATTTTTTTATTTTTAGCACTCATCTTCAAAATTGCTTTCTTTCTACGGCTGTTCTAACACCATAATTATAGCTATAGTAGTTATCGGGTAAATTCTATTAATCTGTTCCAATAAAATACAAAAAACCTTTTGCATAATGCGTTAATCACATCAAAATCTATTTCTAAAAACGTTTTATAATATATTTACAAATTAAAAGAAAATATAAGAATTACTATATTCCCATTACTCACAAGATACTAAGATTACTACAGACAGTAAAGAAATTACAACCTTCTTACATATTTTGTAAGTGAATATACTTAATGATCATTTCTAATAATATACTTTGGTGAAAGTAGCAATAATTGATAGAACGTAATGTAAATTGATATTTACATTAGGTATGACGAGAAGTTTGAGAAAATTGTGATATTTATCACTGTATCGAAGAGGGTGTATTAAATGATGATGTGTTCTAAATGATCACCTACAATTCAAAACGTACTCCCTCTTTGTTGATTCCATTATAAAATCACAATCTTAAAGAAAGTCTCTTTGCCATCACCTCCTTTAGTTATAGCTATCTAATATAGCCCTAACTTACGCTACCCCTCTTTTTTTTTTAAAAAGATGTTTTAAAATAAAATTATTTTAAATAAAGATTTGTTTATGGTGCTTGTAGTTAAATGAAAAGTAAAGAAATATTTTCTAATATGATAACTTACATGTAATTTAATAAAATTCCTTCTACTGGAGCAAAGAGTAGCCTCAATGAATTTTATTTAACCATTGTACTCCTATTGCACTTCCTCAGAACTCATCTGGTCATAAGAATAATCACTCGTTCACTTCCGTTTGATTTTTTCTGCAAGCTTTTTTCCCAGCCTCCCAGGACTGGACCTGCAATCAAACATCACGCGATCCTGGGAGGGCTTCGCTTGTAACCACTCAGTACTCCCTGGCGCGCCCTGCTATGCCGTCCACGCCACAGCAACACAAGTGGCCAGGACTCGGATTTCTACGACCCGTCTCAACTGTGGGAACCCCAAAAAGGGCCCCCCACCGAGACTATGGGCTGACGTTTGCGTGCATCTAACGGGGACTCCGCAGGGGATCCCCATTGGGACTATGGTCAACATGCCTTTTCTTAAGTGGTGAATCCCCAAAGGGACCCACCACCGGGACACGTTCTTAACTCCCCCCTCCTAGACAGATCCCCTAATCCATAGGCTCCACTTCCAAGACCCCCGGGGGTCCCCAATCACTCATCCGTTGCGGTCCATCTCAGTGAACCGCCAGATCGTGATTAGGGATGCCGCCCTTCCGCAACCAGTAGTTCCCCAATCAGCTTCCCAGCCACAATATTCCTCTTCCTTCGACTACAGGATCCCAGCCGATAGCTCCTCAGCAGCCCGCCACTCATCCGCACCATGCAACTTGTAATCGACGGTGGTTTCTGACCCTAGCCACCATAGGTGTAGTCTTCCTTCACTTCTAACCACCTGGTACACACTTAAAACGTATGCTCAGGGATATCTTGTTGCTTACAATAAATGCACTCGCGGAATTCTCGCCTTCCGGACCTATGTAAATAAGTCCCAAATCCCCCGTGCCCAGAGAGCAGCTGGCAGGCTCCCAACTTCACCATGCTTCCTCCCCAGCCAAGGCCCAAGCCTGGGGATCAACCGACGACTCCTAATACTCCCATGCGTGGCGTCCCAATACTCCTTCCATTCCTCCAGTAGAAGGGCGGCTGAGTCGACCTTCCGCATACCCTGATACTCTCATTTCAGTTGTAGTGCCCGAAGATGTATCTATGGGACATCCTCCAACATCACCACCGCTTCTCCAAACACTATCCGATAGGCGACGGCGATTTTAAGTACCGCCTGCCGCTGTAGCGAGGCTACCCGCCTCACTTTATTTTTACTTCCTTCCCAGCGCCTCAAAGCAACCCGAAACTGCGTACAACAAAACCAACGTAGCAGCCGACATGATAACCTTCCTCTTGGCCACCTGCGATCCCCACCTTGACCCTATCAACCGTCCAAGGGTGTCAGTAGCCGTCTCAGCCTTGTCCATAACCTTCTGAATGTGTTTATTAAACAAGCCGAATCTCTCAAACCATACCCCCAAATATTTAACATGCTCACCCAGAAACCGTCAACGGGGATGCTGATGTCCCGGATGCGACGAAGGCCAACCTCTGCCAACAGTTGCGTCTTACGGGGCGCCAACTCCAAGCCTCTCTGCGTGATGCCAAGCACTCAACCGTCTCACAGCCGTAGTCGCCAGTTGTTCCACTTCCTCCTCCATACGGCTAGCAACCAAAAGTGTCACGTCGTTGGTGTAGACTACCACTGATATGTCCCCCGGGAAACCCAACCGCAGGACTTACAATAAATGCACTCGCGGAATTCTCGCCTTCCGGACCTATGTAAATAAGTCCCAAATCCCCCGTGCCCAGAGAGCAGCTGGCAGGCTCCCAACTTCACCATGCTTCCTCCCCAGCCAAGGCCCAAGCCTGGGGATCAACCGACGACTCCTAATACTCCCATGCGTGGCGTCCCAATACTCCTTCCATTCCTCCAGTAGAAGGGCGGCTGAGTCGACCTTCCGCATACCCTGATACTCTCATTTCAGTTGTAGTGCCCGAAGATGTATCTATGGGACATCCTCCAACATCACCACCGCTTCTCCAAACACTATCCGATAGGCGACGGCGATTTTAAGTACCGCCTGCCGCTGTAGCGAGGCTACCCGCCTCACTTTATTTTTACTTCCTTCCCAGCGCCTCAAAGCAACCCGAAACTGCGTACAACAAAACCAACGTAGCAGCCGACATGATAACCTTCCTCTTGGCCACCTGCGATCCCCACCTTGACCCTATCAACCGTCCAAGGGTGTCAGTAGCCGTCTCAGCCTTGTCCATAACCTTCTGAATGTGTTTATTAAACAAGCCGAATCTCTCAAACCATACCCCCAAATATTTAACATGCTCACCCAGAAACCGTCAACGGGGATGCTGATGTCCCGGATGCGACGAAGGCCAACCTCTGCCAACAGTTGCGTCTTACGGGGCGCCAACTCCAAGCCTCTCTGCGTGATGCCAAGCACTCAACCGTCTCACAGCCGTAGTCGCCAGTTGTTCCACTTCCTCCTCCATACGGCTAGCAACCAAAAGTGTCACGTCGTTGGTGTAGACTACCACTGATATGTCCCCCGGGAAACCCAACCGCAGGACTCCATCAAAGGCCAGGTTCTACAGGAGGGGACCCAACACCGACCCCTGGGGCACACCCCCAAATATCTGGAAGCGTACATCCCCCTCCTCCGTCGCCGCCAACAGGTCCCTCTCATGTAGGAAATCGTTGAGCGCCGCCACAAAATAGTCGCTGATGTTCCTACGCCGAAGCACCTCCATCACAACTGGTCAGGGCACACTGTTCTTCACATCCTTTTGGATGTTCTGGTCATTTTGGATGTTATTCACATCCAAAATGACCAACAGGGAAATCCTGCTGGTCCTCCAGGTACCAGCTGTGCACTGTCTGATCCAGCCAATACTCTCCGGAGGGCAACTACAGTATCCTTTATTCGGTTCCGTAACCAACAGAAAATCAACATCCCCTCAGCTGCCGCGGCCCAATAGGAGGACCGCCGTCCTCCTATTGGCGTTTACCTGGAGGCACTTCATGGCTGACGATGGTCACAATCCCGGCCTCCGGTACGATGTCCACTCTTCCCATAGTCTAAACATTTCTTGGGTTGACTACATTGACTCACCTTGTGCCCCGTTCTCAAAATTACAGCACAGGTCAGAACGGTTGGGCCAGTAACATTCCATCTCTTTGTGGCCAGAGCCCCAACACCTATAGCAGTTGGTCTCGTCCTTCCTCTGCTCAATCTTTTGGGAATGCCAGCCAATGTCACGCACTCTGTCTTTTACAGTCAGCAACTTGGCACCTAGGTTCGGGAGCATGGCCGTCGCGTCGCCTTCATCGTATCACCAAACGCAGGCCTCAGAGACGAGACTCGGACCGGCACCTCTCGTCTGATCGCCGTCTCAACTTCTTCGGGAATAGCACTCAAATCATCATGATCCTCATCATCTGGGTAAGACCCCTCAGTGTCCCGGGAATCCTTCAAAATCGTCCCACTGGGGATGATAGCCCCAGTATCCAACCGCTTACCAACACCCGAATTAAGGCATGTTATTTCCATGCCCTTATTGAGAAAGGCAAACCGTACTAATCATAGTAGAATTTTTTATTGTTACAAAATATAATAGTATTTAATTTTAATGAAAATATAATTTATATAAAAAAAAAAAAGTTTGTATTTATTCATATATTTATTATAGTTAAATCTAAAAAAAAAAAATCGAAATTATTAAGTAAAAGATTAAGTTGTTATCCAACTTAATCTTAAAATACAGTTTTACTGTATATAACAGAAAAAAATTTTATTGATAAAAATTTATCCCTCCCAACAGGAATTTGTGTATTATTTATATTGTGAGGTTCTCTGAATATAAGATATATATGAGTTTTTTTTTGTTATTTTCCTCCAACAAAAACAATTTTAAATAGTTTTTTCTTAATCCCTATATTTAATAGGTTATTTAAAAGTTTTGATTATATCTTAATTAATCTGTATGATTTCTAATACCTATAAAGTGTATAATTCTTAGTATTTCATACTTTAATTAAAATTATCTCTTTTATTACTTTCTTTTCATTAATAAATATTAAATATTAGTTTTTCTACTGATATACCTTTATTTCCTTTTTCAATTTATAAAATATCTGTTTATTAAGATTATTTATGTTTAATTTATCTGAGATTAATACGATTGTAAACAAGATAAATTTTTAAATCAGTAGTGTAATTAACCACTTGCTATTAAATAATTAATAATACGTTACTATTTAATTATTTTCACACGAATAAATGATTAACTATCAGATACTGGATTTGAAATAAGATTATTTTATATTTTTTAATTATTGTTTATTTTCTTTTGTAATGGAGGAGGAAATATAGAACAAAATCAATTATCTCATTTTACTGAGCAGTATTTTTCTCTAGTTGAAGGATTGTTTAAATTTATGATGATAGATTATGTAGTATTAGGTGTTCAATTGGTTTTGTAATTATTTTAATAAATTACAAGTCATATTATTTTGATCTCGTGTTGTTGAGTTTGGTATTTTATTTTAAAGGGATACTTGTCTTAATATTTTTGCTTTTATGATTTTAACTCGTAACTATTTCAATCGAGGAAATTGAATTAATTTTGTTTTTCATCTAGTTGAGATATTAGGAGAAAGAAAATATGTTTTAACTTCATGATTTAGATACGTAGTTAAATAAATAAACCTTAAAACATAAAAAATCCATTTAAATTTCTTATTGTTACAAGAATAGAAATGACTTTAAATTTATAAACTGTTTTCTTTTTAGAATAGACACATTTATTTCGCAAAAATTTTAAATGTATATTTAATGTTATCCTATTGCTGCACACAATACATTTACAAAACACTAATTTTTTTTTCTTTATCATTTTTAAACGAGGAGTTATGATAATGGACTTATTTATGAACCTTTCTCGCAAAGACGAAGGATAAATTTAGTATTTAATTTTTTAAATAAGTTTTGCGCTCATACAGGATACTACTTTATCATTTCAGATACTCGTATTTTATTAATTCCGTTTTGTGATTTTTTACAACAGAAAATGTTACGAATATAATTAGAGATTGAATCTGATGATTCGATTTTTATCATTTTTAAAAAGAATACATTTAGTCATTTTTAAAAATGTTTTTCTGTATCACACACTTTTATATTTTTTAATTATCATTCATTAATTAAATAAATAATTAAGTAAAATCTTAAGAATAATATTAACTTTTAGTTTTTGACAGGGGAGAGAGTTTAAATTTTAACGCCTAAGCAATTCCGAGAAGTTTAGAAACATTACTGCTAAATACTTTTCTTTACAACTAATTAAGATTTGTTTATTTTTAAATTATCTTTATAAAACAGTTTTAGTATTTTTACCGTAACAATCTAGAGGCTGTCTCACGTAAAAATTTTATGTAAAGATAATTTTATTTAATCATACTAACTTTAAATAAAAAGGAATGATGGCTAACTTTATCAAATTTCTATTTTAGTCATTAAATTATGAAGTTTATTCTATATCACATTCATATTTAAGCTAGTTAATTCAAATTAACGTTTCTATTTGAAAAAAAATCCAACTCATTTTGCCCTAAATCTAGTGAACAATAACAGTTAAGTAAAAATAAGGAAGAGTTATAAATTTTTAACTTGTATAACAGGGATTCAATTTAAGAAAATTTTTTAATAATTAGTAATTAAATACTTGTAGTAAGGTATTTTATATTAGATACGCTAATATTCAAACAAATACTAATTCTTAAAAATAATTTCCCATCATTCATCGAATTATTTTTTTAAAATCATATTCAAATATTGTAATTTAGCAAATCTGAGTTATACAAAACTCATTAAGAGTTTAAGAAAATATTTTTCAAATTAAAATCTTATATTTAAATGCGAAAGTTTCTTTACAACAGCAATACGCGAGAACCAACCTACCAACTACTTTCAAATTTTCAGGATGTATGTTTGTTATCCCAGAGAAGATTTTAAGCCATATATCGTGGTCCTAGCTCCCTTGAGGGTGAAGCTGTCAATTAAAGATATTCATTAAAGTAAAAAAATTAACCCATTTATTACATTTCTGTCACCATGGCAACATAAATATAACGAAGTAAAATGACTATTAATTCTTCTTTAATAAATATTTGTAAACTATATTTAATATTCACACTACTATTATTACCACCACTACTATGTCTTTTATAATTTAGTATTTTAAGTATATATAAAGTCTATATACTTCCCTCTTCGTCGTTCACTCATCTCTTTTGTTTTTTTGTATATAACGGGGACGTTATATACAAAAAATAAAATGCTTTCATTATTCTTTTGTTTTATCCATCCATGAGGATAACGAACACATCGGGGGACAAAAGGGCGGAGCCCCTGACCGGATAATTCATTAATAAATTTCTTATTAAAAATAATATTATATATTTACATTTTATTAAGTAAATAACATTAACCTACTATGTAATACGTTTTTTTAATATAAAATGTATATATTTACTATTAATGTTAAAAATCTCAAAAGAATAATTGTAATATTTAATTTGTTTCCGTATATTGTCGTTTTATCATAACATCATTGTACTTCTGGAAAGGAGTTTCCAGGAAACAAAAATATACTTTCAGATCGTTGGTTAGGACACATAAATATGAATAATGTTGCCCGACAAAAGGTAAATAAAAAAATAAAAAGATTATAAACTTTTAATTTAAAAGTAACAGCCACTCATTCTTTGAAAAACATCAACCTCTATTACGACAGACAATAGAGCTAGCTATTTTCATGTAACTTACACAATAATTATGATTCCTAGAATGGTCTTATTATGATTTATTTGCTTTTTTAATAAATTACCAAAAAATTTTAAATATCTTCCCACTATTTTAGTTAAAATTAAATGACTATTTTACAGAAACAAAATTAATAATCTGTCGATGAGTTCTAAAACACTAATTAAAATTACCCGGTGTTCCATAAGTTTCCAAAGTAGAAAAATAAACATTACTTGTCGGCACATTATGATTTTCATCAACAAAAATGGTCCAATAATTCTGTTACCCTATATCTCGGCCCACACCATTACTTTACTGGTTGAATCCTCGACAGACTCATCTAGTGAGAGGGTTACTATTACTTCAATAATGTATGTATGCAGATTAACCTCTCTATTAACGTAAAAAATTATTTCATCAGTATTTTTTCTATGTATGGAAACATATGGGACACTCTGTATATACGTATGTATGTTGGCCTGTTTTTTGCTTGATATTTACAGACTACATCGACCGATTTTGACTGAATTTTTCACGATATCTGTGTATACATCACCGGACTGGTCTAGAGTACTTAGAAAAGGAAAGGATTGCTGAGAGAATCTAGAGCTCTGCTTGGATTTTTCTTGTATTCTGTTCTTGTTGATGTTTTGTTTTATAAATTATATTTTTGTTGTTGTTTTTGTCCTTTGTTTTGTTTTTTTTTTTCATTGTTAGTCTGTTGTAATGGTTCCGTGTAATATTTTTATGTTTCATGTTGTGTGTTGAACTCACTTTTACCTTCTACCGGTCGGTAGTTCAATTCCTTTGTTTTGTTAGGTCTTTTCAGTCTTGCTTAAGATTCGGTGAGGTATGTTTTGTTTTGAGTTCGTGTAATAGTAGTACACCGATGGGAATGTCAGTCGTGGCATTCGCTTCGGTGGCATCCTGGCCGAGGCGGACTGGGATATGTCAAAAGCCGAGGTTACAAAGATGACCTCCGGTAAAGCCCATAAGGGCTTGAAACGGAGGAAGTGGTGGAGGGTGTCTTCCCCTACGGGGTCAGGATGGTCTAGTAGTAATTGTTTGACATACGACTTGGTTGAGTTAAGACGTGTTTTTACTGCTTCAGACAAACTTCCCGTTAAAGCCCATCAGGGCTACAAACAGGGGTGGGGGGGGGGTTGATGTGTGGCGACCGGAAGCGTCACAAGGCGGGTGTCTTCCCCTACGGGGTTGGGATGCTCCAGACATACAAGTTTTTAGTTTGGAATTATTTCATTTCATTAGTTAGTTTTATTTTCCTCCAATTAGGAAACGTTTTGTTTATAACTAGGAGTTTATTTCGATTTAATTAATTATTTTTATTTATTTAGGCTATCAGGGCCTAGATTATCAGGTAGTTTTTCTTTATTGAATTCCACCTCTTTTGGTGGGTTTTTATCAGTGTTGTGTTCTGTTAAGTGTTTAATTGTGTTGTTTAGTTGTGGTCTATTGGAAATTATTATAATTTCTAATAGTGCTGTTAATTCAAAGCATAGTTTGTTTACCGTAGTAACGGTCGCCATCATGTTGCATTGTGATTGGTCGCTGTGTTTTCACGCCGGCCTATTGCCTTGTCCTGATTGGCTCGTTTCACTGTCTATGTTTGTTCTGATTGGGCGTTTGTTTATTCGTTGTATACGACTACTCAATTATTTAGATGGTTATTTATCTTTTATAATTCATTTTTAACGTAATTAGTGTGTGTTATGTCAAAAAAAGAGAAGCAGTGTAAGCCCAGACGGGGCAGACAGATCATTCCTGTCGGTGAGGTATTAACTGATGTGCGAATTAATGATTCGTCCTTATGAGAGGAAGAACCGCAGGCTGGAGTGTCCGGTGTTTCGACTCGAACAGTTGAACTTATTGGTGAATTTCGTAAGGTTTTTGGGTGTCAAGAGAGTTCTGCTCCACTTCTGCATGAATTTAATGAATATGATACGCTCATGCAGTATTTGGACAGTTCTAAAAATGGAACATTGGGTTCGCGAAAGCTGGTTTTCTCTTAGTTGAATGGTTCTAAATCCTTTTTCGTGGCTCTAGTTGAGGGCTATGGGCCTTGCTGCTGAACTGAGAGAGGTCATAGCAAAGGAAAAATTCTCAATTACCGTAGTTGTGCCTCTACGTAAGCCTTATGCTGAGGTATTGGTTAAATTTCGTCACAATTGGTCTACGGAGTATGGAGATTCGCACTTTATGAAGCCGATATCTTAAAATTTTACTTAAAGGGCAAATAAAATTTTTTCACGTAGGTTATTGCTCTTGAATAACCAAGACACATTATGATAGTGTTTTGTCTCGTTGAAATCCTCAAAAAGACGTGGAGAGAAAATCCCTTTATTCATTTCCGTTTGTTGTTTTATTCCCTTTTATTCTGGACTCAATGTCCCATTTTTCTACTGATTACGTTATTTCATTACATAGGTATGTCACTTAGTTGTGTATTTGAACAACTTCATTTAGTGGTGAGAGATAATTAGCCTTCGTTTATGCTTGTTTTTATCATTTATCATTTTATTTAAACTGGATTTACTGATTTTTATAAAATTTTGTACAACGACTTTTGAATTCAGGTTATTGATGCTAATTAATTTTGCTTGAAGTCGGTGGGTGAGACAAAGAGATTCGGTTACAATAAGTTTTTGAGTAAACTTTACTCAAAAAATAGAATAAATTTTGTTAAATAATTCTTTATTGCATATTTACATATTTTAATAGTTCGCTTAGTTTTTCTCCTAAGCAGTAATTTGTCAAAAATGAAATCCTCAGTATCTATATAGTTACTGTTTTTTTTTTGTTTTTTACAATAAATTTTGTATTTTGTATGCTGCTACTCTGATCAAGGTTTATCACGGTTTCCCTTGGTCCATCCTGGCAAATGCTACATTATTTATCCATGGGATAGCTTATCTACCCATTCGTGACGTTATCTGTATAATGTATACAAATGAAACTAAAGGATTTTATTTAATTAAATCTAAACTTTTATTTGAGAGCACTAATCGGAAGCTATATTCTTTCAGTTAAATTATTTTATTACGATTTGCTGAATGTATACATTTGCTGAATACAATAATATAGCTCACAGTAACATATTATCGTAAATTTTAAAATAAATTATTGTAACATTAAATAATAGATATTTAAATAGTTTTTCTCTTAACATATATTTTTATTACAACGGTTTTTTATTTTTTGTGCACTTAATAATAAAATCATGAGTTCAGTAATATTGCTATTTTAAAAGAATCAGTATTTACGTCTATAATATAAAATATTGACTTTTCATACAAAATAAATTTGTGGGGTTTATTAACCATTTTTGTAAAATCGGTCAGCTTTTGAACAGTAAAGTAAAAATACGAAATGGCTTTCTATAAATGGGTTTGCAATTTTACTGAAAACTAGAGATATTATTTCAAATATATATTGCATATTATTTCGTTTTTCTATTTAGACGTATAGATCAAAATAAATGCATTAAAATTTTTATCGCTTTTTAGTCGCCATTTATATTAGTATTCTAGAAATGTTTGAGTACAACGATGAAAAGTTATTGGTGATACATGTCTTTAATAAGGCAAAGACTAGTCGCATAACTTCCCTCGTAAAAATAAAGTATATCTATAACTCTGTGAATATTATTATGACATATGTACAATATAAATATATATATATATATATATATACTGTCTAAAAACTTCTTTTAATACGAATCGTGAAATATTTATAACTGGTATTTTTTGTTATTATTTTTTTTTTTTATAAACGTTTGATTTTTTTAAATTTATAAATACCTATTCCTTAATTTCTAGTTATTCCGCATTTTCTAGTTAATTAGCAGTCATTTTTTGCTCAAATTTAATCTAATTAATAAGTAAAACAAGAGGAAAAGATTTTACTTGCGTCTCTCTGTTTCATACATAAGTATATAAACTCAAATTTCATGTTTTAGCTATGATAAACAAAAAAAATATACATGAGTTTGTTTGTTTGTTTGTTTGTTTGCATTGAAATTTCGTCGATCACAAACCTGTAATTTAAAGTAGCTGTTAAAAAAGCTGGAAAAATATTGCTAAATTATTTTATGATAAAAAATTCATTTATTATAAACATTTTACTTTTATAAGTACACAAGTAAAGAAAATAAATTAATGAGATGGTTACGTTTGTTTTTCTAAAAAAAAAAAAAAGGTTACGTTTTTTTCTCTTAGAAGAATTGTACATTCGTGGATCTGTTAGACACGCAAAAGAAAATTATTTTCAAAACGATTCCTATATTTATTTTTTAGCTTAACCGTAGACGAAAAACCCTTTTCACACAGGTAAGATGTAACGAAAGGGATTAATATTTTCAATTCTTCTGTAAGTAAATTTCCATATTCGCTTCGACGAGCAAGCCAAAACTTATCTTCAGATGTGAATTGTATTTGTAACGTTTTATGAGCAGATATTTCGATGAGCTGGTCATGAATCTCAACCGGTAACTTAGCAGCTGCAACAACGTTTTAACTAAATGGATTCAGTACCCATTTCTTTGAGAAATCATTTTTTACTTCCGGGAAATACTCCGCCAACAGAATTTTTAGCTGATACAAACGCGTCTTCATGCCATCCAAAATGTCGTGAATAATAGTGTCTCTTCATCCAAATTTTTCTCAATATAATTGGAAATGAGTGGAAACATCAAAATGTTTGCTTTGAAGGCGAATAATTCAGATATCAAGCTTCGTAATGAAATCGTGAACTTTGTCTGTCATTAATAAAATGTTACCACGTCTTTTTTCATATTCAAGTCATTTAAATGCGAACATACATCAGCTAAGTAAGCCAATAGAAACATACACTCATTCTTCTGTAAAACCATTGAGAATTGCCTTTATTTATCCTGGAAAAATATTATTTATCCATCTCATAATTCCAATAACCGGATTAAAACTTTCTCCCGCAATAACCATTTTACTTCTGTATGAAAAATAAGAAACTTTTCCCTTTCGCCCATTTGATCGCACAGTTGAGTAAACAACCTATTTTTTAATGGTCGGCTTTTAATAAAGTTAACCATTTTTACACTTTTAAAAAGAATTTGTGTCAGATTTTCCGGCATATTTTTTTGTGGCAAGAGTATGTCTGAGAAGGGGGCAGTTCGCCCTTGATAATAAATAATCTTTGAATTTTTTCAGAAATCCACTGTTCTTTCCTGTTATCTCCTTTACACCATCACTACTACATACTGCAATATATTTTGTTCAACCTATGTTATATTTTTTTGTAGTTTCATAAAAAACATCAAAAGACATTGTCCTGTTACAAAACAACATATCTTCTTTGATTTATCTGTCCCTATCGCATTCATATTTCTTAAAATATAAGAACTGTGAAATGATTGAACATAACAACTGAAAAATGAATTAACATCTGTTGATTCATCAAATTGAATACTAAAAAGTACACTTTCAGAACTCACTTGCTCATTTCATGAACTCTCTGTTTACGAACATCCGTAGCCATGTCATCGATTCGTCTTGATACTGTATCGTTAGAAAGCTGAATTTTTTTTCAATTTATTTGCTTCTTCCATAACTTTTAAAACGTTGACCATATCAAATGCAGCAGGCAATATGATATTTTGTTTGATTGTGTGGGGTTTGGACATCACAGCTACTCTTAACGCTATGAGACAAGATGCTTTAAATGTACTTTTATCAGTATGATTTGATTTACTAATAGAAGCTTTTGACTTCTCAAAATATATAATTTTCTTTAGAAAAATTCCAAGGGTTTGCTTTTGTCATCCGGATGTTTAGGTTTCAATTGTCAAATTAATTTTGATGGCTTCACGCTTTCATCGGAGAGAATTTGAATGCAAACAACACACTGTGGCTTTTCATCCAACGAGGTAAAACCTTAATTTAAGTAACTATCATTGTACAATCTTGTCTTTTTACCAATCAATTCACTGGATGTAGATAGCTAAGTTCGGTTTTTCATAAATTTATCCTTTTTGCACAAGAATTTGATTGAAAAAAAAAAATTACACCGTTTGACCACACAATAAAAAACCGAAAACTTAATTATTATTATTTTCATTGAAACTACGCCTTTCGAAATTTAAACAAAGGCACCAGATGCATGCTTTGCATTCGAAACTGCACTGACGTTCTACAATCCCTTATGCCTATTTTATACTTCTGACAGCACGACTTGTTCATTCGTATCATATGCATGTTCGAACAAGACGCTCTCACAGCGAATATTAAGCAAGCAAACCAAATTACAAGGAGCACATACACATAAAGTTGGAACCTGTAAATTGCTCATGTTTGTACACATCATACATGCATGTTCATACCGGTCCCTAACAATGCAGCACATTATAGTTTTAACTAGGTTGCATTGGGTTGTGGTTGGGGGTTCACGAAATATTCATTATATATATTTTGTTTTTCTTTTTTGGGGTCGTAAACTTTTTTTTCCAAACTTATTAAGCACCCCAAGGAAACCAGCCTCCGCCTGTTAAGACATGGCGTGGTCGCCTTAGTGTGCCGTGGCAGCAGTCTCTGCCCCCCCTATCTGCCTCCCACCGGAGGATCTCCCATTGGGGTCCCCAAAGCCTGATCACATTGAGCCAACCACCTCTTCGGACAGCCAGCCCACCCTTCCGCTATGGGGCTACCCATCACTTCCCTATCCTACCTGCAGCTAGCACGCCTTCCGCGTACCGCTGCCCCCCCCCCCCCCGCATCATCACATACCATGAGGGTCCTTAATGCCATCATCGGGGAGCCCCAACCCGACCACACTCGCCAGTGGAGCTAGAACACCCTAGGCAATGTTGCTACCTCCCTGGCCCTACACGTCGCCACGCTTCAACACCGGCTTCCATAATTTTTTTTTTATATATCACCATTGTGATATATCACCAGTGAATCCACTGGTCCGGCTACCCTTCACTTGTGCCCGGACCAGACGATTAATTCCACCCTTCGCACACAATAAACACAATAAAATAAGTAAATAACACAATAAGTAAAAACACAATAAATCACAAGAAAATATAAACCGCAAAATTCACAAAAAGGACACCCGTAATACCTGCGTGTTATATAAATATAACACGATTCCTAACTATATTTATATATATATATTTTTTTCACAATAAAAAACCATCACACACTCCCAACATTTTACCCACTGTTTTGACCACGCCGCCCTGTGACCCACAAGGACGCGCGTAAGTAATAATATTTACCACCACCTATACTTCTCTAACCCTGTCAAACATCCACCCAAACACACAGAACACATAAAAATTTCAAACCTTTGCACACATGAGCACAAAAACAACCAATTAATAAATAATACATAAAAAATAATAAATACACAATACTTCAATGTTGACACCAACACAGTCATCCATCTACAGCCACTCGTAGTACAGCCACTTGGCGGGAGATCGCCGCCAAGAGGCGTTCACCCTTCAAAACAGCCTCCTCGACGTGGGACCCGAATGAACGATTGCTGTCCATCCAGACCCCAAGGTACTCGGGTACCTTTCGGTACTCGCTTGATCTCTTCACCGTTGATAGTCAGTCCAATGTCCTGCAGGGGCCGTCTCCCAGCAAAGATGACGGCCTCCGACTTTTCTGGGGATATCGACAGCCCGTGCGTAGCCATCCAATGGTGAACCCTTCTTAGCGCCTCGTTCCCCTTTGTCACGATCTCCCGCTCCGTCGCTCCTTGTATCAGCAAGGCCAGGTCATCCGCGAAGCCGATCACCTCCACCCCCTCGGGATACTGCTGCCGCAGCACTCCATCGAATGCGATGTTCCACAGCAGCGGTCCCAAAACAGATCCTTGCGGGACCCCGCTCGCATGTGGAACATCCGCTGTCCGGCATCAGTATCAGCGTACACTCTCCGGTCACTCAAGTACTCCTTCAAAATATGCTGGAGCTGACCGGAGATTCCCCTCTCCTCCAACGCCTGCGCGATGATCTCCCAGGGCCGGCTGTTGAAGGCGTTGCGTACATCGAGTAACACCAGGGCCGGAATGTTCCCGGTTCTCCAAGTCCGCGGCAGTTTCGACGAAACGCATCACCTCTCGTACTGCGTGGACCGTGGATCTTCCTCTTCTGAACCCGTATTGGCGAGGGGATAGACCTCCCACCACCTCTACTTCCACCGTCAGCCTGCCCTCAACGATCCTTTCATAAACTTTGCCCAGTGTGCTGAGCAAGCACACTGGTCGGAATGCTCCAGGATCGCCCAGAGTTCGGCCCGGCTTCGGCAGCAAGACCAGTCGCGCGACCCTACAGCAGGCCGGGAAGACACCCCGCACGAAGGCACTGTTCATACAGTCCAGCACCAACCATGGGAACGCCTCCACGACCATCCGAGCCACTGCCCCCGGCACCCCAGCTGGGCCCGGGCTCTTCTTGGTGTTAATCCTCGCTGCGGCTCCCTGAAGTTCTGGAAGGGAGATCCGTCTAGCGTCGTCCATCGGTGCCACTCTCCACTCCATTTCAGGTAAACTGGGGAAGTGCGAGTCGACTATACCACCGTTCATGTCCCCGGCGATGACCGGCAGTCTCCTCCCCAACCTCTTGGTGACAAGCTTGTAGGCTTGCCCCCAAGGGTCCTCCTGCAACTGGTTGAGGAGTCTCTTCCACGACTCGCTCTTCTACAGCAATTCCCTCCCTTTTCAAACAATTCCTCTCCGCTCTCAGGTCGCGCGCCAGCTCCTCGACGTCATCCCTCTCCCTTGCTCTACTCCTGTTAAGGCAACGCCGCAGACGCTGCACATTCGCCCTGATCTCGCCAATCGTCGCAGTCCACCAGTATACTTTCCTACTTGGGCTCCGTACAGCCGTCAGTTCTTCTACGCAGGCCTGCTGAACCGCCTCCGCCAGTTCCTCCGGTTGCTGCGGGTATGCCTCGACGATGCGGTCCGCAAGCCGCCTCCAAAGCTCCGGTAGATGCCTTTCGCCAACGAACCACGTCACCTGCCCCTCTGCTGGTTGCGGGTAATTTTAATCTGCTGCTAGGAAGCACTTAACAGTTTATTTATTATTTACGATTCTAAACCATTAGAGTTCCACTCTTTCATAATTTTGGTCCAATTTTTTTTTTATAATTTACTTAATCAAAAATAAAAAAATATTTTACAATCAGTTTATTACATATATATATATATATATATATATATATATATATATATATATATATATATATATATATATATATTTAAATTAGAAGATTTAAATTTGTCATATTTGCTTATTAGATATTTAAAGACAATATCTTCTACAGACTCATCAGTTAAATAACTTTTTAATAAATGAGCTTATGCTGTTGTCATAGCAACATAATGAACTACCATATCACTCCTAAGAAACTGACATAGTGTCATTTTTTTAGATCTGTTCTTATCAAAATTGATCATATTCTAGATAATATAACTGGAACCTATTTTAAAAAAGCTAGAAAAGTTTTGCATGACTTTCAGGCTACGCCGGTCAAGGAATGAAAGTATATAAAAATAGTAATATCTTTGCTTCTCATTTTCTGTCCGGAATATAATGTAGGTGCCAAAGCTACTTTAATTTTAATAGCCTTTTAAATGATAAAGAAAAATGCAATATCAAAAAATTTTAATAATAAAAATTAAAGATATAGAGCCAAAAAAACAACATATATATTTTTTAGTGGTAGAGAAGAAATTTTAAGAAATTAAAAAAAGTTATTTATATATTAAGCTTAAAAAATTTGCTTAAGTAAAATTTTGTTTAAAATCGTATCACCACCTCCAATAAAACTTTTCCGCATTTTAGTTCTGAAATCTATAGTTTTTTTAAAATTTTAGATACCACATTATATGAATATTATAAACTTTTAACAACCATTTAAAAAAATTTTAAAACCGAAGGGAAATAGAGAAAAAAACAAAAAATATATATTTTAGTTGTAAGAGATGAGGGTTGATTTTTTTATTCTCTTTTAATATTTACATATCCATTTTAGGTAACAAATTTTCCTTAATAAAGATTTATCTAAAATCTATATGAAGAAAATCTAAATGTCATTTTCGTGATATCCCTCACCCCCTTAACGAATCTTTATAAAATTATTACGATCAATGCCCTCATTAAGAAATATTTGAGTTAGATTTTAGGAAAAGGACAGTTCTGAGATATAACAGTGCGACATACCTATGTAAATAGCCAATACATTCATTTTTTTTTTCTAGATGAATTAGTTGGACACTAAAACGTAAAGATTTGTAAAGAAACCCCATACCCCGATTTTGACATGATTACCCTTCCTCATGATCATCCCTTTCAATTTGGCTATTTTAACTATATTCGTCGGGAGAGTAAAACGATTTTAAGCAAAATTATATATTTTGTACTTTACACTTATTCTGATTTCAATAAGCTGTTTGCCATTACTGAATTATCCAGACTGCGGCCGATCACTACTACTCTGGAAAAAATAGTTAAACTGTATAATTAAAATTTTAATCGTGACGGGTTTACTATCCGAAAATTTTCAAAAATTAAAAATTAACTTATGTTTAATGCTACATTCATATTTTTTTGCACGCCAACTGATACAGGATATCTGTTACTCCCAAACAAAGCTCAATCTTAACCTTTACCAAAAGTAATAAGGCTAAACCAGACCTAAATTAGGAGAGAAGCAGTTTCCCGCTGCTTTCTTTGGAAGGTATTATGTTTTTATAAAAATAATTTATCATTTTTAGAATGATCAATAAATATTTAATAAAACTCTATTTTAAATGAAGTCTATATTACCTTAGCCTTTCAATTTTTTTTTTTAACGTTAACTTCTTAGTAGTTTAATGTACTTCTCCATTCTTTTCTTTTCTATGACGATCGGTTTAATATTAAATCCACAGTCGTCCGATATTATCATCTTTCTGTTTCACACATTCCAACTTACGTCATCCATTACTATTTATCCTCTAAACTTCCTTCTAGAACCAAATTATCTTTCCTAATAGTCCTGTATTATTTCGTTTTAATTTTTATCTTTCTTTTCAAAAACTCCTGCAATAAAATTTTCCACAGTAATACTAAAACAGTTTCCATCTTCTATTCTATTAATCCATGTTAATATTATCATGTACCATCATGAGCCAAAGTTTTTTATTTTTTGTTTTCTTGGATTTTTATTTTCCTGTCCGTTGTAAATTTCTCTACTCCATAAAATATTTTAATCGATTTATTTATATTTCTTAAATTTATATCTGATACAACTAAATTTCACTTCTGTATAAAATCTGTGATTGCTTGTGCTTTTTTATTTACAACATTACTTTCTTCTATACTTTTTAAAGTATATATATATAAAATATTTACTTATAAATTTGACGCTTATACTAATATATTTATCCCAATTTTTCTACGACGTTTTTCACAATGTGTTTCTATTAAAGTGTAATTTTAATTCGCAGAAAACAAACACTTGCAAGTAAATATCTCTTTAAACCTAAGCTTTCTTGAAATATAGTTTTCTCAATGTATCTGTGTATTTTCGATTTAAGAAGTTGTCAAAATGCTGAAGAAAAACAGAACATGAGGAGGTAATTATTTTAGTACAGAATTAATTTCGCTAGTTTTGTAAAAAACTAGTTAAGTAAAAAGCTAGTTAAGCTAGTAGTAGCTAGTTCAATAAAAATCATCTCTTCAGATCAACTGAAAGAAAGTCTCTTTTAGATGAATAGTAAGAAAAGTCGATCTTCCACAGAGAATCATTAAAACGAAACAAATAATATAAATTAAAATGATAACTTCAATTCTCTTTCAGGCAGTAGATATCCATATTATTTACAATTCCTTGAGAGATTTCTTTAAACTTTACTCTTTTAATGAAATGTTGGTTATCACTAAAAGTTAACCGCGGTAAGAACCTATCGTCTTCCATACCAATTAAGAGTATATTACAGAAATTTTCACGATTTCATTTGTTTCTTGTATGAGCAGCTTGCACCGGTTGTAATCGGTATGACCTGATATGCAGGAGTTATTTTAATACAGGTATTCATATGAAAGATCGCAAGTTCTCAGCTACCGCGACAAGTTAATTTTTTCAGGCTCCATTAAAAGCTTCCTCAATTTGTTGTACATTTTCTTCTGAAGTGTGTGATCTCCCTAGAATCTTTCCCTTACATAATACACTCTGGTTCTTCAGATTGTTTATACCAGTGATGAATGTTCGTAGTCGATGTTGGATCAATCCTGAAACTCTGTCAAAACGCACGCTGAACCGTTATTACGGACTCTGTCTTGCTAAATTGTAAAACAAAAAAGGCCTCCTTCTGTTGCATAGATGCCACATTGTTTAAAACTAAGGTTAGCATATGTTTGAGCACTAGTATTACAATCTGGCGGCCGGTATGTGAAACTCGAGGTCGCGCATTTTCAGATGGTAAAAATTTCATTCACTGACCATCTGTGGTGGTTTTGAAATTGCGTCGTAATTTCTTATACACGCTGTACTTCAAAAGACTTAAATTTTTTTTTACATGTCTCTATTGCCCAAATTACCTGTTCTAAACAACATTTATCCACACATGTATTGAATTTATAAATGGAATATTTTCTCATATTTTTAAATTTACGTTTATTAATTATTTTATACTTAGAAAATTTCCTTGCTTTTTAAACGTAGTTTTAACTGATACATTCTTTCTTAATATTTTATAATTAGTTTTACTTTCTGAATATTAAAATTTTTCAGCTTCCAGTATATTACAATAATAACGTTAAAGTACTAGGTTTATGTCACTGGTCTATTAATAGGAACATTTTACTTAAATTGAAATTAATTAAAGATCTTTTATTTAATTGTATTAATTTAAGAATATTGTGAAAGATGTTTTAGATTAAATGGAATACACTTAAATTGTCATCGTAGTCTTATTGTCAACATTATCGTTAAAAAGCCGTCTTGCCTAATCTACATGGACTACGGTGGTGATACTATCGCGTTGTTGTTACTTGTTTAACAAAGTAGAAAATGATAATAACAGAAAATGAAAGAGCTTCGTTTTATTCTGCACCGCCAGTCAAATGCCATGTGTACTAATTGTACCTTTACAACTTCAATCAACTCGCTTTTCATTTCATTTACCGTTTTCTAGTTGTGTGTTACAAACTAGTAGATTATTCTTGTTCCTTCTGGCCCAGTTCTCATTTGATGTGCCCTGAAACCATGATTGCTCGTTTAAAATTGCGTTCTATTTTCTACTACTTGATACTTGTTAACTATTTTCTACCATCCCTTTCAAATCCCACCCTTCATTCCTCCTTTTAACTACTACCCATACCATGTTAAATGATCAAATTTTCCCTTCTCGTTCTCTGGCAATATCTACCCCCTTCACTAATACCAACCAACCTCTATTTAATTTTATCGCATGCTAATGAAATTGCCTTTTGTTCCCTGTAATTTTTAAGTAGTATAAATATTTTTTTTAAGTACACTTTGATTTTTTTTTTTTTTATTTTACCTCTATTCCTGAATAAATAATTATATAGAGTATTCACAGTGTAACATTTTATCGTATAATCAAATTATTTAAAATTATATTGCCAAAAATTGATGATAATAATTTTTATTAATTATTTAATTATATTAATTTATTCATTTCATTTATTCATTCATTCAAGTGTTCTGCCATTAGAGCAGGTCCTGTCACGGGTGCTGCTCTCCACCTGGTTCTATCCTTTCCTAACCGCTTTGTTTCAGCATGTTTTTCCTTTTCCATAATCCTATTCATTATTTTCCTTTCCTTCCATTCACTAAAATTTCCATCGTATTCACTAATACCTTCTCTTACAATGTTCTAGCCATAACAATTATTTATTTATTAATTATTTATATTACGTTAATATTTATTTATTTAGATGGGAAGAATTATGATTTTTTTTTTATAATTAAGTAAAATCCTAATTTCCAAGCAGGCTCTTTTTAGTGTAAAGCCTAGCGTGGGATTCATGTAACTATTAAAGATAACTGTGTGATGCAGAAAAGTGGCACTAAGTTATTCCAATAAAAATATTATTCTGTACTAACAATGTTTTGTTCTTGCTAGTAATTATTTCCCTTCCTTTAACTCTATGTAAAGAGGTTTTATTTAATTTCATTATTGGTTTTTTCTTAAAACCTAAAGAAAAATACCCTTTTTTTGAATACTTTTTAATCATATTTAATTTTACGCATGTTTGAAACAGTTTTTTTTATTTTACACGCCAAATTTGTACAATTTTTCGATTAAAGAATTTTCATTAATCAACCATTTTCGAAGTAATAGCAAGATTGTTAGTATAAGTAAGATAATAATTAAAATTAATCATTGCTATTGTGGAATTAATGTGGCATTATTAAGTAAAAATTTAACAAACCAACTGCAACCTACATTAATACGGATTGTTATAGTATTTTCTCCTCTTCATAGATGCTAATTTAACTATAATTTTTTTTTAAGTACCTTTCGTTCCTATAAAAGATTACCATTCCTGATTTAAATAGCTGTTAAGTTAAATGCGACTGAAAATGGAAAAAATGTTGGTAAAAAAACACTCAGATTTTACAAGAACAATGAGAAAGAATTCAAAAGTTAATATGGCATATTTAAGAATTTTATTAGTCATTTAAATTGACGTAAAGTCAGGTTAAATTAAATAAGTTTCATTTATAAATTTTTCTTCAGTTGCTTATACAGATATATTAATAAAGAAATTAATTTTCTGAAATAAATACAAGATTATCGAGGAAAAAAAGACTCTTGTCATTTGTTTTGGTTATTAGAAAAAGGATTTTCAGACTTCAAACGTCGGCAAGTGTATCATGCAACAAGTACTATTATTCATAACTTAAAAATTAAATTAAATCACTCATCACTTGTAAATATAAATTATAAACAACGATATATTATTTGGATTTCTAATGTTGATACCGGAAAACAATTGCAATTCTCATTTTGTATTTTAGACCTGATACCTGTATTCCTTACGATTCTTAAGAATACATATGCTCTTTTTATTAGTGATCTATGAATCTTCAGAATGGCTAAATTTTCATCATTATGTACATAATAGATAACCAGTATTGTAGAATTTAAAATCTAATTAAAAAGGAAAAACGAAATTGCTTATAAACTGTCTTTAAAATAAAACACTATGAGACTAGTTAGAGATCTGAAAATTCTAGGTAAGATAACCTAAAATTAGGTGGAAAATAGATTCGTAGCTACTTTTGTAAGAGGTATTTTGGATATTTTATTTTTATGATTTTGTTTCAATAACAATTTAAACTGCGGCTTTGCCAGCGTTGTACGATTACTTGCGTTTCCGTCGCGATCAGGGGATGTTAAGCCGGTTGTGACTCGATTCGATCGCTCTCCCCTTCTAACCAGGGAGCTCTGCTGCCTCGACCTCTCTGTGTTCAATAAACTTATACTTGTGAGAGTAGTAATGATAAATAAAATTAACTCCGGTTCTATTTATAAAAACTGAGTATTGCAATTTCTTCAGAACAACAGTTTGGTAATTTCAGGAGCCACTAATTGGTTTTTAGATTTCCCATCGCGGTTTCGCTTGCGAAATACCTAATCAGAAGTATAAACATAAATTATCGTTAAAATGTTACCAATCTAATAAAAATTGATTCTTAAGCATAATTGATTCTTCTGTATCATAAAACAGCAGAAATTAAAAAAAAATTTGTTTTTTTACCCCTTAAAATAATAAAATTCAAAAACCCGAAATTTTTTTAGCTATTTATTTGAAGTGAATATCTCGTTGAGTACAGTCAAAAAAGAGGAAAATTGTCAATCATTGTTCGAAACCAAAAGGTTTCGAACCTTGCTTCACCCCTTTCAAAATCGAATTTCAAAAAATGTAGAAAGTAATTTTTTAATATTCATACGAAGATTACACACACCAAAAATCACACTAAAATTATTAAATTTCAGTATTACTTCATTTCAACCCTTTAAACTTGGAATTTTAAAAAATCCGTTCTTAATGTGCACTTACACCGAAAGAAGAATGTGTAAACAAATTTTCATCTATTTATCTTCCGTAGGTTTTGCTGGGCGTTGATTATGAATCACTCACAAGTTCTTTTACACATTTAAGTTAGGTCATAGCATCATGAGGACATAAACATAAGTCGCGTGCACCTGTTAATTAATTAGTTTCTAAGTAATCAGTTGTTCTAAGAATTATTAATTGCAGCGGAAGCGTTTGACTTTTTAACATATTTTATTTATTATTCTTTCTGATCCTTGTTTGTTAACGTGTATAATTAACGTCCTAGTTTTACATTACTACATTATTAGCAAGTACGCCAAATAATATATAATTTCATTATTAATATTGATCAAGTGAATGTATATCATTTTGTAAAATATTAATTAATCAAATAAAAATTGTTCTTTTTTTAAAAACGTACTTCATTAACTAGCAAACTTAACTTATATATATATATATATATATATATATATATATATATATATCTTTTGTAAAATGTAAAACATATAATATTGTAACAAGTCCGGTATAGCGGGTCTGAGTAACGGATTCCTACCAATTATTTAAAAGTAATAGAAAATGTAATAATTGGAGAATCCAGAAAGGAAAAAAAAGAGAAACTTTTGTAAGGAATAGGTTCGTTTTACAATTGTCTTTTGTTATACTGCCCGCTAACACACAATGAACACCTTCTGTACGGTGAGAAGAGACCACGTTTGGAATTCATGGGAATAAAAGCCTCGGTCGACTGTTTTCACGATTCGACTTGGGTCCGGTGCGGCAGGTAAAACCCCTAGTAGTATAAATAGCTCTCGAAGACCAGCTAAAAATCATGCAGGCCAAAGAAGAAAGAAGAACGAAGCGGTCTTCGGAAGAAGAAGAGGGAGAAGAAGAAGGAAGACCAACCACTCGACTCAACATCACGGACTGGAGTCCGGAACAGAGCCCAGCAGAGATGCGTCCTGAAGGGCAGCCATACCAGAAGCGGATGAAGAGCTTCTACACAACCTCTCCTTTTCAAAACTTACAGTAAGATAAAATAACCCAGCAATTGCGACTCCTCCGGAAAAGGGGACGCATTGCTCCCTCCTTACAGGTAGTGCCCCGTTGTGGCGTATTCCTGTAGCCTATTAAAGAGTTAGCACCGAAAGGACTTCAGTGGACGGTCTGAAGGGGAATTACGTCGGGAGGACAGGCTTTATAAGCCTAGCCTTCCGCGGTCGGCCCATAAAATGGGTTCGATAACGATGGTTTAACAACGGATTGGAATGCAATTAAATCCGTCTTAAATTCACTAAAATAATAATACAAAACTTGAGAAAATGAGAACCGAGATTTAAAATAATTCTTTTAAAAACCAAGCCCGATTAGAATGATCCAGCAGCAAGGGACTCTGTCCAGGTTCTGCGATAAAGTAGGGAGTAATAAACTCCTGCCAACTTTGCATTCCATTCCATTCCCTAAAAATCAGTTATATTCTGCGTGACGTTACTACGTCAGCCCAGTGAGGAGAGGCTGCGAGTTGTGTGGGTTCGGCGGAGTTCTGCGAACCAGTCCAACGAGATGTTACCACATCGGTCCAGCGAGGAAAGTCACAGGTGTGAGTTTGCGAGACGTCAGTCCAACGAGGAGAGTATTGAATCCAGTTCGATACGAGTAATTTCAGTAACCAAGAAATAGTATCGGTGAGTTACAGTAAATCTATAAGTGTAAAAGTGAAAAAAATACAATCGCAATAAACTTCATTCAGACTGTTAGGGTAAATAGCAAAGGTATTTGCAAGTGAAGTATTGTTTGTTAATACAAGACTAGTGGTTAAAAAATGGTTAAGACTAGCGGTTTCTATTGTTAATGGGTCTTATTTTCTGTTTGTCTACCTGGAATAAATTCAGAACGATTATTTATTTTGAACACTATTTGATGTTTAATATTTTGATTGTTATTCTTTGTTAACTACGCCCTGCTTTTATGTCATACTTACTATTTTAATTATGTATTATGTCATGTACTTTGTTATGTATTTTAATCTTTGATTTGTTATTTACATGTAATATTATTATCGTTTGCTACTATTAACCTGATTATTATTGCGGTTGTAATTACTATATTAATATTTGTGTTCATTAATTGTTTTATTATTGAGACTTAATATTATTATTTTCATCATTATTGTGTTTATCACCATTGTTATTATTATTATTATTATTAATTTGTCCAGTTGTAATTAATTATGAACATTTTAAACCGATAAAATACTGTAATTATATAAACACTCTAAATTGTCAACCTCTCAATATCCCGATCGAGCCGCGAAACATGCGACAATATATTATAAAACTTTTATATACAATAATTATATACATAAAAAGGAAATACAAAAGTACGTATTCCCACTTTAAAATTTAAAATATAATGCATTTTTAAGCGTAATATACTTAAATTAAAACCGCATAAACTCGGTATGCATTCTTATGTAAACACGTACGGAAATACACTTAGTTTGTGAAAGTTTAAATGCAATTTCCCTCATTGATTAGTCAACCTGAAGTCAGGCAGTAAGTGAAATTTCGCGTACAAATAACATAACATGTAGAATGATAAAGAAGAGAAAAGCGGTTATGTGCCAGGCAGAATTAATCTTAAACGCTTACATTGTTACAGAAACTGTTGTTTAATTTATCTTGTGTCATACCGGGTTAAGTTCCATCTCAAGCAATAAACAATATACATTAACGTTTCTATGAAGGACGATCTGAACGTTGTCTTAATTTAAAATAAAAGTGTAAATAGTATTTTTAAACTAATATATATATATATATATATATATATATATATATATATGTGGTGTGTGTGTGTGTGTGTTTAGATCTTATTTAATTAAATGTATAGTACGCTATATGACTGTATATTATTATAGGAAAATTTCTGAAGCTAAGTTTAGTTTAATTATGCATACTAAAGTTTATTAATTTACACCTGCTGTTGATTAAAACTTGATTCGTTTTGCATATAAATTAACTATGACACTGCTTCTATTATTAAGTAAAATCATTATCAAAATCAGTAATATTTAATTTTTTTTTAAATTATTTTTAAAAATATTCAGAAAAAAATGTTTTTAATTATAGATACTAATATACTTATTAATAAATAATGTGTTCAACAGAATAAATAAATAAAAAACCCAACAAAAAATAAAAACACCTTTTTCTTATCTTTAAGTTTGACTTTTATAAATAATTCATTTAGAAGAAAAGTTGTTTACATTAGTACACTTTATTACAAATAAAATTTTTAAAAATGATTTAAAAAATATTGTTTTTATTTTTTTTTTAAATATTTAAGTATATATCAATAAATTACCTTATATATATATATATATATATATATATATCAACTAAATTATCTTATTAAATATTGAGTTAAGGGAATATTATTTATTTAGATAGAAAAATTACAAAGGATGGTTGAAATAATTCACACAACGAAAGCAGATTAACAGACACATGTTGTCCTTTGTTGTAGAAAAAAATATCTGGTTAATATAAAATTTAGATCTAAGAACTAGAAGGAAATTCTTGAAAATTTGGATGTTGAATGGGTCTTAATGATAGTGATACTTGGATGATAAGAACATCGGAAAGTTTTATAACGTTAATAATAAGAACACGGATAATAAGTTTAATAGCTTGATTTTAAAAGACCACGTTGAAACATAGGTGAGTTGATAAAGATAAAAAGGTAAAATGAATTTTATATGAATCTTTTAAAGAGGCAAATCAGTTTTATGGACCGTATATTAAAATACACAGATTTTGTTAGTTTGATAATAAAGGACAGTATGCAAAATATATTTCTAGAACCTGCCATAATCGGAGCTGAAAATGTAAAACGTATTAAATATTTCAAGGTTAAAAATTATCATACAACAGAACGGAAACATTTTTAAATTAAATTTTTTTTTTTAATTTAATTTTTTTATGAATACACCGATATACTAATTTGTCGGTTATTTTTAATTTCGTATCGGGTTTTAAAAATCGAGACATAAAATAATTGTTGCGTATTACTTTTATTATTTAATACTGTTTTTTTAAATCGGATTTATATCTTTTTTTTATTTCACAAATTAATTGCTTATAGATAATTTTCGAAAAGCTTTTATTTTTACTTTCCTTACTATAGCTCTGTTCCTACAGCAGCAGCGTATACACTAAATGTAAAGTAAAATATTATTATAAATGATCTTTCCAATTACCAACTTGAATAACTCACGTTTAATAACACTCAGTTACATGATACTATACGAATATTAAACTCAGAATGTTTTTTTTGAAAAAAAGTGTTATTAAAAAAGTGTGAACGTTATTAATACGTTTAATAACAGTCACATACATGAAAGTATCTGAATGTCAAAACTAAAAATGGAAACTCCAAATGTTTTGTACTACACTTGGTTCACAACATCACATCACATCTGTTTAACATGAGCTCTCTGTATCAAGTGACACCATGATAGGTGTCATGCGACACCTTGATAGGTGTCATGCGACACCTATCAAGCTCGTAGTCCAATTAATTTTATGCACATTGTAACATTGGATCCACTAATTCAATGTCCTGTAATACAAACACGAAAATTCTGGATGATAAGCGGTAAAGGTGGCCGATACACGTGTTTTTTTTGTTTATAAAATCCCAGAGAAAACGTCACAGGGTGTAAGTGTTCGGAGGAACGTGGAGCCAACGTAAACATTCACTAATCGTTACGCCCAATAATTTCGTAGCTGCCTACTCAGATCACGTCTGACATCAAAGTGGAAACGGGGTGGTGCTCCATTCTGTTGAAAAATTAAAACTTGGATATCCTTTTTCAGCTGTGAATTTCTGTGGACTTCGTACGAAACTCTCACACTTTCTACAACTCCCTTGCTTACTGGTGGACAGCTGATTGACTTTCGGTTATTGATGCATCCCCTCGCTTTAAGGCCAGAATACCAGTTACTGCTAGTGGGCCCACTGGATATATATTCATCAAACTTCCCTCTAAAATTACGTTAACCAGTGATAACAGACTGGAAGACATGAAAATCCAGCAACATAAAGCCTTCATGTTTTCGTTGGTAGCCATTTCTTCTTATTTTACTCTAGCAACGAAATCAATTACTTCACGGTAGCTTTACCGATGACTGAAAATGTCTGAGTTTTCCTTTCCATTTGCGCTACTTTCATGTACCTGAATGTTATTAAACTTGAATTATGTTATTGGATGAATATTTGTAAATCCTTTATAGCACAATATTGGGTACTAGAATTTATACAAATATCCACCTTTCAAGACAATTTTACCAAAAAGAAAAAAAAATACAAAAAATGTATAAAACATTTCTGGAGGATGTATGTACGTACTTATTTACGTGTATCGGTCTGTATTTTGCTTAATATCTCCGGGCTAAACACAAATTCTGCAAAATGGCACAAAATATTCTATTACATAAAAATTACTATTGATGGAAATAAATTAAAAATAGCGAAAGGTAGTTTTCGCCATTATAGATTTTTGACTTTTTTATTGGTGATCATAGAAAATTGAGCATTATTACGGTGAAAGTCTTATGAAGTTACTTAAAATTCCAAAATTCTAATCGAACTTAATGGTAGCTCGGATTTAATAAATGAATATTATTCAACGTTATTTCTAAAAAGGCTTTACCTAGTATCTCGAAAATTCATTGACCAAAAGAGTTGAAATTCGACACAAATATTTCGCTACATATATCCATGTTTTGTCCCAGTAGGACAAGGGAGCATCTTGGTAACCGTATATATTTAGTAATTTATATTTTTTTAGCCTTGTTGAATAACATTAAACCAGACTGGGTCGACTTATTGAAGTAAATAATAATACCAATAAATAAAGTTTTAAACCTTCCTCTCCAAAAAAAAACCAGGAGGCTGAAAAGGACCCATACTTAAAATATCAATTTTTTTTTAAATTTTGATTATCAAGATTAAAAATTCACCTGTATCTATCAATACAGACGATAAAGGAACTTTTTTTATTTAAAAAAAAAAACGATCCTGTGAAATCCGATTAAAGACTTAAAACAATTTTTAATTTTTTTCTAAATTTCTGATACTTTATTTGTTATTAGAAATGATATATGAGAGCTAGTTGTCGAGCAAGGGGGTAAAATGGGATACAATATTTCTTACTAAATATTTAGATTTTATTATTTTTTTTTTTTTTTTAGAAAATATACTCTTAGGTCCAATATATATATTTTATTTTGTTTTATTTTCAATAGTCTCCCAAATAACGAAACTAAAAGTAAGTTGTTAAAGTAATAATGACATGAAAGGGGATACCTCCACAGACAATATTTAAAAGTCTTAAGAAAGCATAATTCAATTAAAAGTAAAACGAATAGACTATAAATAAAACTGCACACAAAGTTCGTAACAAAGTACATACAAATCAACAAGTAGTGAATAAAAAAAAAAAAAAAAAGGATAAATGGTTAACACAAAAGTTAACTTGTCAATAAAAACAAAGAAAATGACAATATTTACCGCAAAACATTCACAATAGCCAGTACATACAACCTTTTCAGCCGTCTCACATCCTCACTGTTATCAAATAGGTTAACAAACGGATGGTTTTCATGCGTGTTCAGATTAAGTAAATATTTTTAGCTTAACCAGCGTACTTCGTCACAAACATAAGACATCTCTAGGTAATCGTGGATCTTCTTTTCTATGTAAAACATGGCGTCTCTGATATGTTCTCGGCACTTTGTTCTGGAACCTTTATATTATATCGACATTGCTATTGCTTGTTATACCTCAAAGTTGTATCTTGTTGGCCCATATTGGCTTTAAAAACACCTTACACAACAACAGTTTATTATTTAACGACAACACGGACCTCCTTCCTAATAACCGCCTAAGCTTAATTTAACTGCTCTCTCTTCTCTCCCTCTTTACTTTTTCATGTTAGTATATTAGTAAAATTTTGATGACAAAAAAACATCATTTAATTAATGAAAGTAAACTGGTACCCAAAATTATTACTAAAATTTATTTTTCTCAATCTTACTTTTAATAATGCATAATATTTAAAGTGAAAAAAAAAACTCATTTGATCTGGGACGAATTGGACCTAAATATTTTACTTGATTATTTTGTTAGTTTTTACAATTGTACTCTACATATTGCATAATAAAGTAACTAACATTTGAAATATATACGACCTAATGAAAATTAAAATAAACCAAGAAATTTACGCTATCATTTGCCGGCTATTATTTTGGGTATCAAATTATCTTCAGGTTGAAAATTGCGATAATATCAAATACTATAAATTTTATTTGTCATTTTTAATATTCCATGTTAAAAAAATTTGAAAAAAAAATTTGGTTTTAGCATCATCTTCAATTATCAGCCTAGTATGTTTACCATATAAATTATTATTCCACCAACATCTATCTATTTGGAGAGGATAAAATTTTAACTATTAATATTCTGAGGTAGTGGCTGATGAAGTCACCAATGCGGTAATACTTTTCCATTGATAAAAAAAAATTAGTTTTCTTTAATTATATAATTTTTTCAAATAACATTTTTACGAAACGGAACGCTTAAATGGCGGGAGTTTCAATATTTCTCCCTACAGATCGCAGAGCCTGGACAATGTCCCTTGCTGCTGTATATTTCTATTATCGGGCGGATTTCATCGGTTATTTAGTGGCAGTGATAAATTTTAAGTTTTATTTATGGACAGATTTGGTAATTTGCGTTCCTATCCGTATGGACGAGCGTGAAATTTATTTACTGGTTTTGACCGTGAGAGACTATGCTTTTGAGCTTAGTAATCCCGGCGTGATTCCCCTTCAGTCCATCCGCGGAAGTTCTTTCGGTACCAGCACCTATGAGCTAGTAGGAGTGCCCCTAATGGAACCCTAGTTATTTCAAGGGAGAAATACGCCCCGTAGGGGCTTATTTAAACGCTTTTTCGTAGGGAGTTGCATATGCTGACTAATGAAATTGTGGTCTCTTCGTGAAACGGTGTGGGGTGTTGTCTAGCTTTTTATTGTTTTTAAAAAAATTTAATTGCGAAAACGGTCACTTTCGCGGCCTTCCGCGATTTCCCCCGACTTTTCGCGGTTTCCATTTATAGGTTACGCGATACAGAGGCTCCTAAGCCTGGTTTGTCATTTTTTTGACTCTCGTACTTCACGGTGGTTCGTTTAATACGGCATGAGGGAGTTTTCTTATACCCTGTGGAGTACGGTCCTCTCGGCAGATGTCCCGGAAATGGCCGTGTTCGGATAGGGCTGCTCTCCCGAACAGTCTGCATGCCTGCACTAACCCCACCTCGGATACGGTGTGTAGTCCCGCATCGTAGCGAAAAGTGTCGTTTCTGACAAACCACGGTGCTCCAAATATCGTCCGCAACGCTATGTTTTGGACGGCTTCTAATTTCTTTTGAAGCGTGGAGTTCAACAAAGCTCCCCATGCCGGGTGAGCATATATTAGAATCGGCAAGACGTATAGTCGAAAAATGAGCAATTTGGTCGCCAGTGGATGTGGGCTGGCACTGTTCAGTACTGAGTATAGTGAGGCCCTGACGGCCTTTGCCCTTTGGGTCACATATTTAACTTGTTCTCCTAAGGTAAGCCATTTATCCCGGACTACTCCCAGGTACTTGACTGTTTTCCCAAAGGGGATTTTCTCTCCTGAGATTTCCAGCGGCCTGGCTGGAGCACGTGTCTTGTATGTGAACATCACTGCCACCGATTTTTCACCGTTGACCTTGATTCTCCACATATCGAGACACGGCTCTACTAGATCCAATTGCCGTTGGAGTCTCTCGATCGCGTAATCTACACTTCCGGATTCATAACAATATGCCGTGTCGTCTCCGTATAGAGCTGTTTTGACTCCTTCCGACAGCGGCATATCGTTGACGAAGGCCGTGTACAAGAACGGCGAAAGATCTGCTCCTTGGGGGACTCCAGCGGCTACGTCTCTGGTGGAGGAAATTGTTTCCCTACGCGTACAAAAAATTGGCGGACTAGTAAATAAGACCGTATCAATCTGACATAGCGACAGGGGATCGTCGTATATGCGAGTTTATACAGCAAACCGCTATGCCAAACTTTGTCAAAGGCTTTAGCCACATCCAGGAAAACGGTTGCAGTTACCGCTTTTCTATTTAGGCTTCCGACAAGTCTGTCGATTATTTTCACCAGTTGGAGGGTCATCCAGTAGCCCTCCCTGAACCCAAATTGCTCAGGCCGTACTCCTTTTCCCAAATGTCGCCTAAGTCTCTCCAGGAAAATCCTTTCGAATAGCTTTGACAACACTGGTAATAAGGAAATCGGCCTGTAATTCTGAGGAAAGAGCAGACTTTTCTCAAGTTTGGGTAGGCATACCGCCTTTGTAGTTTTCCAGCAATTCGGAAAATACCCAACGTACAAAATTGACGTGAATATTTTGGTTATGGTCGCTATAAGAGCGGGTGGAACATTCCGGAATGCGCTGGTACCGATCCCGTCAACACCCGGAGCCTTGTCCGGTCTTGTGGCTTTGATTAGCAGCGGAAACCTCCGCCTCAGTGACTTGGTCTATTTCTTGTGGGGCGTCCTCGACCTGTGCTAAATAATCTAAGGGAAAGGACTCCACCTCGGTTGTGTGGTCGTCGTTCTGGACGGAAGGGGGGTTTGGAGTAAATTTGTTCTCCAGGGTGTCGGTGAAAAGGTTTAAAACTTATCCGGTCGTTGATAATAGCTTTGGTATGTGGCTGAGGGCCTTGGTAGGCGTCCTAACGGGAAGTTGCCGACGTCACATGGTCATGGACACCGGTAGTCGGAAAACAAAGCAGAACACCAACACACAAGCACGAATAACACACACTAACGCAGAAGCACTATTTAACACAACCTTCCTCGTTCACTTCTCAACAGAGACCCTAACATTTTTATTACCAGTAGTGTCTTTTAAATATGGCTGGAGTATAGAATTTAATTTGGCCTACAGGCTGTTAGAGAAAATGTTATTTTATATTTTAGACTAACAGCAAACAAGAAAGTAAATTACAGCAGCAAACATTTTACTGAATTCCCTGAAACCTTTTTAGTGGTTGTCCTGTAAATGATAGTATATTCACGATACTATCACCTTTTTTTTTTTTAATTTTCCACTAAAAATAAAACGTATATTTTGAACTTTTTACGGTATTATATTTGTATTTTATTAACGTTATAAGTGTAATCTGAATTCTGGGGAATGGCTTCTTTCGACAATGAATTCTCAGTAAAAGTTTGTTATTGCTTTAGACACAACATAAAAAATATAATTACATATTAAGTAAAGTTTATGATATCCTCTTGGGAAAATTTTAAAGTAATTATTTTTAATTATTGAAGTTAATAATTTTATAAATATGTTTATAATAATAATTTTCTTTCTTTGTAGTAACCATAAATAACATTTTTTATTTCTGTTCACCCTTACTCATTTAGGTGAACAGAAACTGCTCCTCTTTTCAAAATATAAACGCCTCGGCTGATACTTTTTTAAGAATTTGTAATATAAAGAATTATAAATAAAATTTCTAATCTACTATCTCTTCCCGTTAATAAAAAAAACAACAAATTGTTAATATTAAAGTAAAATTTTCATCACATGGTTATCTGCCCTTCCTTACAAAGGTCCCTTACACCATAATAATCCACATTCTCCTCTGTTACGTTATTGAGTTTCTGATAACTCCCTAATTCCTTAAAAATAAAATAAATTCTTTACTTCTTTTTGAAGATTCTACTGATCCTAAAATTGAGCCAATCCTATTCCTCTCATATGTCCTACCCAGTTGGATTTCTATTCTGAATTGTCCTTATTACGTTCCCGCCTTACTCCTTTATTTTTCAACTTATTTATACATTTTAATATTTTTAAACCTCCTCTAAACCAAAATTTCTAATAGGTCCAGCCTTTTTTCCCCTTTTTTAGTGTCAATTTTTCATAAAGAAAAATGTTCCAAACATAAAATTCATAAAACCCTTCCTCAAGAACATAATTACCGTTTCGTTTTATTAAATGCTTCCTTAAGTTATATTTTGTTTTTTCTTTTAACTTTGTAGTTAAGTACCTGTATCTTCCTAACTAATATCAATTAGTTTATGTATACCATTTTATAAATTATCTGATTCAAGTTTAACTCTTTAATTAATCCTATTTACAAAACCGAATGTCTGTTTGTTTCACTGGCTGTATGTTTGTTTGCTTGTTTGTATGTTCTTGCATCACGCGACCGATTGCTTCAACTTTGCAGGATACATTGGTTTATACCACGGAAGGTTTTAAGCCACAGACCGAGACCCTAGTTCCCTTGGAGGTGAAGTTATCAAGTAAAGATATTCATTAAAGAAGAAAAAAAATGAATAATTAAAGATTAAATTAATTTTTCTCACCGTGGCAACAGAAATAAGTTGTTACGTTTTACTCGCCAAAGTAATGAGTAACACTTTAGTTAACTTACTATTCTGTCTTTTTTAATTTAGTTTATTTTTCAGTTTCTTCAAAGCTTGAATATTTTAATTATTATTTATCATGTTATTTGTATGTGTGAGCAAAGCGAGCCCTGTGGTTTTGGTGTCGGCCCCGGGGCTCGCCTACGTCGACATGGGCTACGGGTCAGAACCCCTGGTTAACTGTTGGGCGAGAGAAATGATACTCGACTGGCTAGTATTATAAATACAATTACTAAAATACGAATAGAAAAATATTCTAAAATATAATTATTAATTGTACAGTTAAAGATATTTTATTTTACAAAATAATAACAACCACCCTCTTTTATAAGGATATTAATTTTTGCTACTTAAAGATTCAACACACAATACAAAGAAATTGCTTATCCTTTCAACTATACTGAAGGTTTATAGAACACGTTATTCAATGTTCATGATAGCATTTATTCTTGTCCAATATTTATATATATTGTAACGGGACCATTGTGACGGGTTTTTTCCAGTTAAGAAAGAAGAAAGAAAGGGAAAATAAACAAAGAATCTAGAAGGAATTAAAGATTCTTTAGTTTGAATAACGGGTCCGTTTAACTATTTTTTTTTTTTTGTAGTACAGACAATAGCACATCCAAAAGCTCCCTTTTCGACCAAAAGGATTACCCTACCGAAAACAGGACTTATAGAAAAGAGAAGGCACGGACAATAAAGATTATTGATATTGACCGATAAAAAGAACAGGCGGGTACTGGTTCTGAAGGCCAGGAGGTATAAATACATCCGTCGACCAGAGGACAAAGAGGCTTTTCTACTGCCCGGTATAGCTCTGGGACACGTTGTGTCCCAGAACAATCCAGCCAAACTCATTTTCTTTAATTTTTTAAATCACAATAAATTAAATATAACAAGGCCTCAAAATCGCCTCCGGCGCCCTTTCCTTAAGAGAGGACGACCCCTTAAACAAAGGATTTCAGCCCACTCTAGGCTGAAAAGGCGCCCGTCACGGAAGATAGGCTTATTAGCATATCGTTCCGCCGCGTCCCTATCTCTAAAACCATCCATTTGATCGGAACGCAATCCAAACTTCACAAAACTAATCAACGCCATCTCCTGTTAATAACCCGCCACTATAGTAGAATCACCCGGTAGCAAATCACGCAAGTCCGTATACTGCGAAAAGTAGGAGGGTATTGCATCCTCCGATAGTCTTGCGTTCCGTTCCAGGACAGAGTGAGTAGTAATTTTACAAGCCCGATTTTTGAGCAGCGTATGATAACAGCGATAACAGTAAGCGTGTCGTAACAACAACGGAAGAGTGCGTCACGAATATTCCATTTTGTACCGTGGTTAAAAACAATAAGCCGTTCTGCGAGTTATTTGTAATTAGGAGTGAAAGTGAAAGTATTCTATTCATTCATAAAGTGTAGGATAGTTTTTTAAGCAGTAAAAGTAATAATATTTGCAAAAAGTGAATTGTTTGAATTTTAGATTGTTCTATTACTATTTTATTGTTAATGCAATATTAGTTTATTTCAATCATTATAACGTTTTTAGTAAATTGGACTGTAGTTTGGTACTTATAATTTGTCATTAAATTAATCTTGAATTTTATTTGAATTACTATTTTGTATAAATTTATTGTTGTTATTATTATTACTAATTATCTTATTTTTTATATTGTTAGAGTAATAGACTGTATTTTTAGGAAACTTTTACGTTTATATCTCTCAATACCATTGTCGAACCGCGAACACGCGACAATATAGTTTATATATATATATATATATATATATGTATATTATATTTCCAGTTTATTTTAATAGTATTATTTCATTAATATTTCGGCCAAGTTTAATTGAATTCATAAACCAAATTTCTTGAGGATATACCAGTATAAATAAATAACGTACATAATATAAATATCTACTTAAGTATAAGCACGGTTGATGTGAAACAATTTATACTGTTCAACATTCTATTTATTTTTATATTGAAAATTTATTCAAAGTTGAGGCGTCATATTACCGGGTTATGATTTTTTTTCATTGACCAACTTAAATATACACTTCTATAAACGTTGATATTCTTAAAAAAATTATATGATCATCTAAAATCAGGTCCTTTGACCACTTTAAAAATTATTTATTTTATTTGTGTAGTCTTAAAACACTATTATATGCAAGGACGGCTACCACGTCGTAATGATTTATTAATTGAATTTTTACTATAAAATAATAATAGTTTTATTAATTTGAAATAAAAATTACTTTTTAAAACTAATATTTTATTACTTAAAGACAGATTTTTGCAAAATATATTTTGTATGAAGTACACCACTTTATTTATCTATTCTTTGTATGTTTTTATAAAAGAGAAAAGTAGTTTAAAAAAGTATCTGAGTAAGTAAAAAGAAAAACAAAGATTCTAATCAAATTTATTTAGTAGGGGAATAGAATAGAAATTAGTCAATATATATCATATATACATTATATGTTTAAGTTATAATATATACTCGTATTCATTCATTGGTAACTTGTTTGAATCACTCTCCATTTCTAGCCAGCAGTTTAGGTAGTATCCCATCAATATACATACTTTAAGGTCAACTCCTTCCTAAACATTTTTATCTTACTCGTATATCTTAGAATACTCCGATTCTATTCGATTTAAAGAGGCTTATTCCATTTATAAAATTCAGTTTTTAAGCTCTAATAATTGGAGGTAATAAAAAGGGCAGAATTATTTTGTTCCATTTATTCCATTCAAAATTTTTTCTTTTGAATTTTTGTTAGTACTTTTTCAATCGTCTTACGAGTGTTATTATATTTTTAGGGTTAAGTGGGTTGCGCGAGAGTACTTTAAATATTATATGGTTAATTTTATTTTTTTAATGAAATTAATCCCTTTTTTATATATTATTCTTATTCTTATTATTTGATATATCAATATCCCCTGAAAAGTTTCTAATATAATAAATAATAATATATAAGTGTTTGATTTTTCTTACTTATATATCAATGTTCACTAATTTCTAAGATATTTTTTTTTTTTTTAGTATCTGCTTGAATATTTAATACCATATCTAGTAGAAATTTCATCAATATTTCGGTACTGAGTGATAATATTACATATTTGTTTCATAAGTGTATTGATTACAGTAATCGTAAATTTGTTACTCGAATATTATAAATGTTAAAAGTTTCAGTTAATTTTCAGTTTACATAAAAAGTATTTTCATACTGTTTTTTTTTTTTTAATTAATATTAACCTTTTTTATTAATTTCTATTTCTTCTAAATTTTTAATATTATGGTTAATAATAAAATTATTTTTTTTTTTCTTATTGTTTGCTGACCTCCGGTGGAAACCATTGCACCGGATGTCTGCAATAAATTAATTTATTGGCTAAAAAGCAGAGAAGGTATCAAGCTCGCCTGTTTTATAACGAATAATTCAGGTTCGAATTCCAAGCAGGCTTGATATTTTCACAAGTAAAAAATTTAATTTCTTATCCATCATAACAAAACAAAAAAAACAATAAACTAATTTAAATTTCGAGTCAGCATGTTTTTATTGTATGAATAAGTAAATAAATAAATATTTCTTCTTTTTCTTTACATTTTCAAATAATTTTTTTTTATTATTTCACTACATTAGGAGGATTATATTAATGTGTTTAGTAAATTGTAATTGTTTGTTTGTATATTTACATTTCTCTGTAAATCTAGAACGGTCATACCGAATATCTGTAATATATATTAAACGATTCAGTGACTGAAATGACAATGCTTATATATTTTGCTACTTAATGAGAATAAATTACTTGAAGTTAGACGCCATTTCTTTCGAAATTATATGTAACAAAACATCAACATATATGTACATCAATAAACAAAGTCATATTAAAGTATAGAAATGGCTTCATGTTTCAAAACTGAAGGGTACTAGGAGATAGAAACAAGTACGGATCTACATAGTTACAAAATTACTACTTTATTGGTGTGTTTGAAATTTTTATCCTTATCTTGGATCCGTCACATTGAAGAATCAGTTTTTTTTATATATGAAGGTTAACACGTGATATATGATTTAAAAAAAAGTTTTATATTAGATTATTCTTCAAATAAACAAAGATAATAATAATAATAAAATAATAACAATATTAATGATAATAAAATTTTCATTAGAGAACAAAGATTTGGACTTAATTCTTCATTACGTAATTAATTTAAGACAGTCAAAAACTGTACTTTGTACTTGTATGTTGCAATAAGAAGTCGAAATTAAAAGTTAATAATTTTCAGTTTTGTAAAGTAAAAACTGAATTACTACTTTAAAATTGCAATTCTTTTTTTAAATTTCAAATTTTTTTGAATTGTTTAATTTTTTTTGTTGAATTTATTGTATTAAGTAATTTAGGACCGAAAATATTTTACTAAATTTTAAAATTAAATATTGTAGTTGTTGCGACGTCGTCGACGGGACGCCCTTGTTCAACCGCAACAGCGTTGCGGTAGATTTTAGAGCGAGGGTGGACTGTATGTGTTCATAGGTGATGAATAAAGACTGTTGTTGATAACTGAAGGATTGTTTAATTGTACGCCGTCTTGGCGGTTTAAAATAATTTGTAAACATAACACTTGTAATTTATAACTTAACTTTAAAGATAGCAAACATAAGCTAAACAGAATTTAAAGTAATGTTCATCCGAACAAGAATTGAGAGAGTCCATCCGGACACTCTGACGCCTTGGGTCAAGTATGAGTGCAGACTGGCTAAAGACGCTACGTACAATGATCGAGGGAGAAGCTTGTGACGTAGAGTGGCGTGATGGTCTGGTGACCATAGTTTGTTGTGGACACCCTAGCCACCGCTAGGTTTCAGCACCCGACGGCAAGATAACGTTACAGTAGTAATTAAATTAAATATTCAGTTGACCTAGTTAATTAATTTGTAATAGTGTAGCAAATTATTAATTATTGTGTGTGTGGTTTTTTTTTTTAGTTATTTTTTGTGTTTTGTAAGGGCATCGACTATCAAGGTCATTAGCTCTCTTCACATTGTTTAAAAAAAAATGAAACCACAAGTAGGATCGTCAGATGTAAGGATGTCCTTCCATTTTAATAAAAACACAAAAAAAATATTACTCTTGAGATATCTAGATATTCAAATTACTAGATTTGAGATTAAATACCCGATACATGTCAAATTAGATACCCGACATATGTCCTGCCATCACCGACATTTTTACAGATTATAGAAATATTTCAATGATTGATTATTTGCCTGAAGAAGAAGCCTTTAACGGAAAAGAGTATTTAGAAATCTTAATGAAGTTATAGAGCGCTCTTTTGCCACACCAGTCTTTACACTGCTAAAATCTCAGCAAAACATTAGCAAAATTTTCCATGAAAGATACCGGGTCATAATCCGTGCAAAGGGATTGTGAAAAGAATATTAACGTAAGACTACGTTCTACGTAAAATTCTAACTAGTTTAGTATCTTCTGACTTTCATTTTTTTCGAAATTAAATGAATTCAACAGACAACGCATGCAGATCAAAGTCGATGTTCATCCCTTCAACAAACTGTTACCGATTGGTTTATGAACTGTTGAGAGAGTTCTTCAATGAAGGCACGTCTTCCTACCTCAGAAATGTATCGATGTCAGAGGGGATTATATCAAAATGATTTGACATACATTTTAATTGTAAAAACAAGGATTTTTAGTTACGCAACAATTATCGGTAATGAAAAAAATATTCTTACTCAATAAATTATCAACGTAAACAAAAATATGTAAGATTAATTTTAACTACAAAAATATTTTAATTCTCTTTTTATGCGAGTTTTAGATCTTGGGAACCTTCGATAAAAAATTTGGTATAGCATAAATGTCCAAAACCTTGTTGGTAATTTAATCTAAGATGTCTATTGGTATGGTATTGTTATTTTGTGTGTTACTAAACAACCAGTAAGAATGATATTATATTTAGAAATAAAATATGAATTACGATTTATCTTAAATAAATGTTTTCTTTATAAATTTTCTATAATTAATTACAACCTTTATGAAATAGCACTGCGGAAGAAACTAAATTTATTCCAAACTCTAGCGTTAACTTTCACAGTAAAGACCTATTTATCTATTGAGAAAAAGTCATAATTAGGGATAATTTAATTACGTAGATGATTATTTTGAAATAAAGACAGAATAATCAATTGATAGTTGGTGTAGAGCTTACAGTCCAAACAATTTTAAATTTGTGGTACTTCAAAGTTTTTAAATAAATATTGTTTAAATAACATTATTATATTATAAAACAAGTTTCAGAAGACATTAATCAAGTTATCTCATGGTTTAAAATAATCATTAAAAAAAATAATTTTCATTTTTCACTTTTTATTTTTATTTTTATATAATCATTTATCTCTCCACTGATCATCTTCATGGTTTTATTTGCCATAATTATTAGTTTATTATTTTAGTAATAAATGTCCAGTATGGTAGGTAAATGGCATGATTATTTATCAGTTTGTCATTATGCAATTGTTTTAATTTCACTGAACATTGTTTATTAACAAAATATTACTTTAGTGGTTTATGAAATGAAAACAAATTTACCTTAATTATTCTTTGATAAAAAAATTACAATACGTGAGCTGAAAGTATGGCCCTCGCCAACAGCTGTATTTCGCGCACTAGGCATTGTATTCTACTGATCTGTTGTGATTACATTTTATATAGAAATGTAATTGTAATTGCGTTATTAGTAATCAGATTATGTCATCTAATTAGATAGTTCAACAAACCCCGCTCGCTCGTCCCGCCGATGACAGCCGACTGTTTCGTTGACAAAGACAGGAGCAGACCTTCAGCACACATAGTGTAATTCTTAAATATGTACTTAAAAGATAATCTTAAAATAATATTATCTAGGAATTATTTAACTAGAATCAGGTCAACCTTGTGGTTGATTATTAACCTAATATTGTTGCAGTTACCTGTTATAACTTGTTAACTTAAATTCTATAAAAGCTACCTCGTAAAAAAAAACCAACTATGTTTTGGTTACTTTTAATTAAATCTTATTGCTGTTACTTTAGCCGAGCTTCTGTCGTTAGCGTTCAATAAACATAATCACCTTTAGAGTTAAAATTAAATAAAGACAAGTGCAACATGCTTAATAAACTTCCGGACGGAGTGATAATTTCCGTCACCGGTTCGAAACCCGGTCAGGCATGGCGCATATTCATACTTTAAAAACTTTTTATTTTATACTCTTATTCACAAGTTTCAAGTTAAATCGTGAAGTAATTATATAAAAATATCTTTGATTGATATCTACTGTCGTACCTCTGATTTATTAAAAATTTAATGAAATTACGGTTTCTTTTGAGAAGTGGAAATATTCCTGGGATTTGAACATTTTTTGTTTTCTGTATTTTCTACGTTTTGAAGTAAAAGAAAATGTATATTTATAACTGTTGCATATGTACATACATATATATATATATATGTATATATATATATATATATATATATATATATATATATATATATATGTATATATATATATATGTATATATATATATATGCGTGTGTGTGTGTGTATGTGTGTGTGTGGGCTTTGTTGATCAATTGAGGTATAATACCCAAAAAAACTTAACATGAATTTTAGAGAATTTGTACGATTATTCCTACAAATATGGAAAAATTTCATTGTATTTTGGAACTAATATATCAAAGAGGATTAATTTAATGAAAAATATAATCTTAAAATATCAAAGAGTATATCTTACAAATTCAATTTGGATGTTTTTTTAAGGCAATATCTTTTAAACAGAAATATTCATTTATTCTAAAATAACTGTATTTTAAGATAAAATTAAACTTTTTATTTTTTATCTTCGTCAAAAAAAAAAAAATATTAAACTCAAAACTAATTTAAAGAACGTAGAATTAAAAAAATACAATGAAAAATGTATTAATTATATTTAATAACAAATTTTAATAAACAATTTTACCCGATTTAAAATAACTATTAATCATGGTAAAATAATTCAATTTCTAAAATTTTAAGAAAGCATTACTTTTTTAAAATCCACATTCGTTACCGTTATAAACAGACCAATTAACGGTCTTTAAAGTTTAGCAAACAAATTATTTCGATGTGCATAATTTTTTTTCAATTTATAGAATTTATTTATTTCTTTTAGACTGATTCAAAAACTGTCAAAACTGAGTCAAAAAAATAAAAGGGGTTTAATTAAACGAAACAGACTAATTTTGACAGTTTCTTTAAACACATTTTGGCAGTAGTTGTTTAGGTAATCCCATCGAAATATTTATCCTTATATTGTAAGGAAAAGGTTAAAAGAAAAAAATTATTTTGCCTGCATAAACGATTTGTAAATATTCTTCTTTATGGTTTCTCCCATTATTGCTTTTTATTGAACTGCTTTATCAAATGATATATCCATAGTTTATGGAATCAGTCTAATATAAAAAATAAATGAAAATAGTTAATGGAAAATATTCTGGGAGGGGAAATTTCTTGTTGAACATTAAAGCCCGTTTTTATTATAGTAACGGATGTGGATTTAAAAAAAAATATAACGTTCTCTTCAAACTTTATAAGTTAATTTCTTATACTTTTACACCGGTTAAAAATATTTTCATTATTGTCATCCTGATATTCGTTACTGAATCATTTTTATAAAATTAGCGTAAAACAATAACAATAAATAATTGTGTATTTCATTTAGTCTTAGCCTTAGTCCGGCTCTGTTACTTATTTTTATTAAGCCTGAGTTTCTCTTCAACATTGCGAGGAAATAAAAAAATACTTTTTTTTTAATTTTAGTAGTTTTTTTTTTTTTTTAATTTTTAGAGGTTTATTTAAGTAATCTTTAAAGGTTTTATTTGCACTTTTTCTGATATTTTTTTTTTTTATTAGTATATATTTTTTCTGTACGGACTCATTTTTAGTGATATTGCTTATTGTAATTCTGTTTTGAAAATACCTGTCGAAACAAATTTAATTGAACTAAGTGAACAAGATCTTTTGCCAGTTTTCACATACGTTTCTCCTACAATCATAAAACATACAGCACTAATAGAGAACATACTAAAATATATTTTTTATTATTTCCAAAATTTTCATGGTTTTATTTTTGATCTATTAATCTGATTTTCTTTAATATTTAGGGAATTTAATAATCATCTATAATAATAATATTAATTAATATATTTTAACGTTCATAATTTATAACATCTCTTAAATCTGAAAAAAAGATATTTTCTTTATATCAGGATTCGAACGAACGTATTTTAAGATTTATGCGAGTAATATTTTAATCCTTTACGTTATACATAAATCATTTTCTCTCTTATTTTTTAATTTATTGGTATTATTCAGGTGTGTTAGGTTGAAAATAGATTATGTGATAATTATATGATACCACCAGCTGCGGATGAACATACTTCAACAGTTCTCATGTGCCTTGCTGGTGCTGGGAAAATCATTATAGAACTAAGGAGGCGAGAAAATATATTACTAGTAACGAAAGAGGTGTAGAATTTGAAGGCATGTAAAGGGGTGGGGTACTTTAGCGCGAGAGGAGAAGTAGTATTACGTAGGAAAAGTGGTAGTAGTAGCGGTGGGCCTACACTCACCAGAAATAACGACCCTGCTTGCAGAAGCGCTAACTGAATTACGATAGGCCCGGCCTGCCTGCCTGCATGATGTTCGCATCTTTTGAATTTATCAAACGACCAAACCTTCACTACTCTGCCACCGCCTCCCGCAATTCTACTCTTCCACTCCCTCCACTCTTTAACCATCGTCATCTCTAACCGACCCTCTTCTCAGATCCGATCTGTGTTTATAATGTAAACATTTCTTCACGTATAATAGTAAGGGATAAAAAGGTGCTCTTTTTTCCATTTATTGATTAGATATCGTGATAAAAAAAAGTTATAAAATATATTTTACACCGGCGTCATACGAAATTTATTTTTATATTTTTTGCAGTTAAATTTTTTTTTAAATTATAGCGCTCTATATTCAGTAACCAGCTATCTAGTAGCCTCATATAGTCTGTAGTATAAAAATATGTTTACATTATTGTAGTCTCTCAATTTTTAGAACGTTAGATAGATAAATTTATCCACAAATACTCGTTTTATAGTTTTTTTCTCTTTTATTAATATTGCATATATCTCTTACAGTTTTTTTTAATAAAAACTAGTAGACGTGATTTATTTGTTTACGTTTTTCATACAACTCCATAAAATAATCTTTATCAATACCATAAGATTTTTCATTAGGGATGCAAAAACGTCTTTACTCATTTCTGTTTATGTGATTGTATTTATGCTTATATCTAGCATAGATGTTATACTTATGTTAAAAAAAAAATCTGGATATTTTTCGTTATTAAACAATATTTTCTATAGTTGGAAGTGTAAGTGGACCTTTTTTTGGAATTCTTATTGAAATGCACCGTATAAATTCATCAGCATAGTTATCTGGAGTTATTGATTAATTTTTTTATTTTTTATTTCACTTAAATAGAACTTATGGCCGGTAATCTGACAGTAAAACATGTTACCACTGATTGTGGTACATAAGTGCGAAAATTATTAGATTGATTCAGAATCTTTGACAAAAAACAACATGTAAAATCAATGAAATATACCTTTATTTAAAAAATAATGCTACTTATTCGCTTGCTCTTTAAGAAATATTCAATGCGTTTTTTCATGCTTTCCACAAATGTCTTACAAGAATCTTTGATTTCGTCTTCATGGTGTCAAATTTTAATAAGTTTCGCTACAAGATCGACCTTTGTTGTAATCCTAATTATTTTCAGTCACCTCTTCGCAATGGAGCAAAGGTTTTCTATAGGGTATATATCTGTGCTATTTCTAGGCCATAGCAGGGTTTTTATACTGTTTTCCCTTAAAAATTTGTAACAGACTTTGCTTTATGGGACGGTACATCATCATCCAAGAATACAGATTTATTATTTGGGAACCAGTCCTTCAATTTTCGTAATAACATATTTTCAAGTACTTTTTTGTACTGATCTGGTTCATCATACCATTCACAATGTACTGTACTTTGAGCTGACATTACATACAAGCAGTTCCAAACCATCACCTGGATAGGATGTTTCACCATTTGTACTATCCAATGGGGCGACAATTCTTCATCAGCACTTGTTGGTACTGGCTACTTTCTTTCAATATTGTAAACATAGGTTCAACAGAAAAACAAATCTGAAAGATAAAAATATCCTTAGCACAGTATAAACCACAATTCAGCTTACAAAAAAAAAATCCTAACTTAGCTGTGCTGTTAAAAGTTTAGTCAACAATTTTCGATGATCTTTGCATGTTTTTAGGAAATAGTTAAACTTTAAATTTACTGATTAATTAAAGAAAATTTAGTTAGTTTTATTGTTTTTCTCTAGTCGCTTCCGAATTGTTCTTGTATTTCTTTTCTAACGCAAGCCTCTTCTTTGCCACAGCAGGTGTGATTTAGCCTTCTAAGATGGCAATTGTCAATCTTTGACGCATAGAAAAAAACAAACATTCACTCTATACTAATTTTCAAATCTTTGTTGGTGGTTCTTCCGTTTTTGTTAGTAATTTGTGTTAGTTTCCTTCTGTTCTTGGACTAAATTTATTCTTTCCACCAAATTTTTTTTCACAAGAGAGTGCATATTCAGATCCAAAGACTTCTTCAATCTACACACAAAATTTGGTAAATTTTTTAACCTATCTGCCACTTCTTGTATATATCGTAGAAAATCCTTGTATTTATTGCAGAAAATACTTGGCTAGAGCCATGTTTTTTGATTTTAACTGTTTTCGTAATTATTTACTAAATTAAATATTTTCCTTTAAATTCATCTATGTTTATTATTCAGAGAAAACTTTAAATTTTCTTTTCTAGGTATTTCAATTCAACGTTAAGAACCCAAACATTTATTTTTATTCTTTACTATAACCTATAAATTTAATTTTAATATTTAGAAATGATGAACGCTTATCAATCCGATGATATATATATATATATATATATATATATATATATTACAGATGTTAAGTTCACTCCTGTCACAAGGGTCTTGCTCAACACCAAGCTCATTCATGCAAATTTCTTCATTGTTAGAATCGATTGATCGATACCAACATGTTTCATATCTATGTCAACTATCAAAAACTGGCAAACAATTCAAAACCGACTACCTTCTCTATTCATCTAACTCATATGAGTAATTATGAAGTGATATTTGATATTTTAACTAAAATTGCTAATGATGGCGTAGATTAGAGGTAAACATAACTATATCTCATCGTGGTGTATCTGATCTACAATGAAAACCTGTAGCGTTTTTAAAAATATCAAATGCTTTCTTTAAAACATTTAAACCACCCAAAAAAAAAGCCCACAGGGATTTCACTCAAGGTTTGTTCGACTTAACTATGATATAAAAAATATAAACATAAAATTTATTACTTAAGTAAAATTGAATTCAGAAATGTTACAAATATGATATCAGTACGCTTCTATTATTTTTAATATAGCTCATTATAAAATAAATTCATAAAATATAAGTATAATTCACATTATTATCAATATGTTATATATCAGATGCACGTGTTGAAAGAAATTTAATCCCTACAGAACTATACTTCAGTAACATGATTCAGTGTTTCAAGTATAATGAAACTAATCTTTTTATCACAGAATATCGAAAATCACCAGCAACCAATTCTCTATATCAACAGGCACATATGCCAGCTACCAGGATGATATCAACGTATAGCAAACCATAAACTATATCAATATGTTACCGATTTTGATTTTATAATTAATCAATTGGTAATTAATGCCAGTTATTTACTTGCCAAAACTACATTCTTTTCTATTCTTCTTCACCTTGACATCATTCACAAAACAAATTATTTAATAATTACAAGAGGTATAACCGACTGATTGTTAATTATAATAGTAATATTAACAATAATAATCCTTAAAGATAATGTTAATAACTGTAATAAAGAAATTGGAATTTGAATAATTTTTACTTCAGCATCATTAGGAGAACAACACATCAATTGTTATAGTTTACTTTATCTGATATTTAATATTATGCCAAACATTTTAAATGATACTCGTATAAACAGTTTAATTATTTCTCTAACGACCTCATTTCCAGCTGAAATAAGCCTTCTGTATAAAAATTGGCGAGTAGGCAATATATCTCGTTCCGTATATCTCACTCCCTGTTGATCCTTTATTAAAAACCAAACTATATAGTGAAACACAGAGACGAATCTGAACTAGTTTTAAGTTAGTAATTGACATACCGTTTTTTTTTTTTTTTTCAACAAAACTCCATTGTAAAATGTTGATAAATTCTCAAAATTATACTATTATAAAAATGTGTAAACGTTTGTCTGTTTGGAATAGAATTACCGAGAACCAATCGACCGATTGTTTTAAAATTTTCAGGATACATTTGTACTATCCCAGGGAAGGGTTTAAGTCATAGATCAAGGCTCTGAACTTCCTTGGAGGTTAAGATATGAAAGATATTCATTAACGAAACAAAAATGTATTCTTTCACTTCATTAAATTTTTGTCACCATGGCAACAGAAATATAATGAAGTAAATGACTAATTTTTTTCTCTTTCTATAATATTTAATACCCTCACAACCATGAGAATAATGAACGCGTCGGGGGTCCAGCTAGGCTCTGGCTAGACAGTCGAACGAGCAAGGTGGGCCCTGATGCATTATAGTACACATTAATAATGTACAACTATTATAATGATATAACTTTCAGCACAATTTACTTCATTCTTTTAGAGTAGAACTAAAGAGTGTTCTTCTCCACCCTAAGTTTTTAACGTCATTAAAATTATACATATACATTTGTCATTATATTTAAAGGTCATATTATTATTAAACATTTCTAAACAAAGTTTATAAAGAAAAAAATTCATTTATGTCTCTTTTTTATATTTAATAATGTGTTTTTCTTTACATTTAACTTAGCTTCGTTATTATTTTTTATTAATATTAATTATTCAGAATTTTTCTAATAACCACCTTTCATTTAAATGTGTATTATGCGATAAAACGATTTTGGTGTTTTTTTTTTCTTTGGACTCATCTTTATATGTATTATATTATAATTATATATTTACGTATATTATATAAGATATGTACACACATTCATACGTATATATGCATATACAGTTCTCTAAGTATTCCAATGGAAACCTCTCTCTGCATGTTATTTTTTTTTCTATATAAATTTAATTACGGTTCTGGTAAATTGTTGGAACCGGTTGTAAATTAAGCACTAAGGCCCTCCCAAAAAAAATACGTATATATAAATGTGTCAGATAATTCTATGATTGGATGATCGAACCGGCAAATGCAATTTTACTCGTTTTACGTGGTTGTTTATTAAAAATGTTGCTTATTAGTTTTTAAAAAAAAATCTTTATTCGTTTTATTTTACATCGGTATTATTTTATTTTTTAAGAGCAAACAAACAGAATAGATAGTATCACTTAACAGAAATTTTGGGTAATTAAAATTCCAGCAAAGCTGAAAATGTCAAAGAAACTAATTTGCAAAAATTATATAAAAATAGTTATTTATTTACTTTTATATGTGAGTAGAAAAGTGTAACGAGTTTGGAAATGCATAACAAAGGGAATATATTTATGTTTCTGTAATTAGAATTCAAAATAATGGCAACAATTATTTTCATGAAATAGTTATAAAATTATCATAAATGGTAATTAAAACCAAACAAAAATATCGCAAGTAATAGATGGAATATTTTGTGTAAGAATAAGTTAAATTTGTTAGACTGTTGATTATAAGGCATTCTAAGTTTAATATAAACTAGCCTACTCTTATATGGACTAGGCATAGCTTAAGTTCATAAAAAAAAAAATCTTATTGAAGAGTGTTATTATTGCATTGATGAAACCTTAAATATTATCAATAGAATCAACTATAACAAAAAAATATTAGACAGTTAATTCGTAATAATACGAGTAAATCTATATATGTATTTTAATATTTAAAATTTCCCGCTCTTTTAAAGGGTGACGATTTTAATTATTATTTTTTTTTTTTTTTAAATTGGATTGGTATTTTTCATAATCATGTTTTTAAAATTTTATTTTAAGATAAAAAATTAGTTATATGAAAATGAGGTAAACCTTTTTTTAATTTTGATGTCAATAGCAAACTTTCTCGAATTTCTATTGATAATCTTGTTAAAGGGAATTTTTTGTAAATAATAAGAAAAATATTTTTTTAAATGTCCAGTAAAATTGGAAAAGAAGTATTTTAATCCTATATAGTATAGTCATATTTCGCAAGGTACACATAAACCTGTAATAAAAATCGTGATGCACGAATAATCTATAAGATTAATGTTACGGAGTAGGCCGACTAGACAAATTTCAATTTTTTTTGTTACTTTTGGGTTCGTAATTCACTCTTTTTAAAACTTGTATGTTCTTTTATTATTATTTCTTTTTTTTTGTCAAAAACCTGTTTGAGAAAAATTAGGAAAAAATTAAGAAAACAAAAATTTATAACAATTTTTTTTATGTGACCAATGTTTTCAAGGTTTGTTTTAATTTTTTTAAAGAAATAATAAAATAATACCCAATTACTCGTACAGTCACTTTTTTAATATAAATTAATTATTTTAGTATTTGAAAAATATCACCTTCCCTAAGACTTACTATTACCACCACATTTTATTTTTTTCAAACTATATTATAGTTTTTGTTTCATTATATTTTCTATTGTATTACTCTATTATAAAGCAGACAGTTAGAGTATTTTGAATAAATTAAGTTAACAGATTAATTTATACTTAAAAATATACTTAGCTGAATTACTAAGATAGTTGGTCTGAGCTTTTGTACTTATTACCAAACACCCGCAAAATCTTCCGGACCCACATACTTCAGTACATTCCATGTAATTATACAAATATTGTTTAAAGAAAATACACTACCGCATTATTAAATACATTCATTACTAAAATATGTGTTAGAATAATAAATATTGTTTTTTAAGTCACCGTTGTAAAACAATAAAATTAATTTCAATAAATACTTAGTAGAAATAACAATATGTTTTAATGTATATATTCATTTTGAATTTGAAAATTATTTATTTTAATTACTTTTTAATTTTACTTTCCCATCTAGTTAGCGATATAGCAGAGCTTTAGCTCTATAAAGGAAGGAAAGTATTGTAATCGGTCCAGTTTGGGCATATACCCGGTTATATATCCGGTTTTCACCGCCTTTGACGAATTGACACATAAGGAACCAAAAAAACCGGTTGGAAATTTTTCCGGATTTTTAATGTTCGTATGAATGTGCGTGTGTTCGGTGTTGGCCTCAAAATCATCTTATGTTTCCAGAACTACTGGACCGATTTTCAACAAACTTGGTCAAAATACTTTTATATATGTGGCATTGATGCCATTAAAATTTCAACTTAAAAGGTCAAGGGGATGACGGCAAGGTTACCCTCAGTATATTGAGATTTTGCCTAATTATGGTCATATTTTTCTACGCTGATTTGTTAACAATTAAAACATAACAATATTTGCAAAAAGTTTTCTCAAAATCGCACCCCATCCTAAAAGTTTTCTAAACTAATTCTATGTTGTGACGTCACAGGTGAGCAGTAGTAAAATTAAATAAATAAATAATATCCAGTGTAAAAAAGTAACTCGGTCTGGCTGGATTTCGAACTCGATTGCTTGGTTGACTCGGTACCTGTTGCGTTAAGCCTCGCGGCTCTACTAGTCTGCTGACCGTACAAGCGAGATTTGTTCTATGTAAGTTGTGAAATTATATTAGTTTAGTTGATGCCGATAGTCGCCGCTAGTACCACCGCCACACCCACCCGAATTAAATACGGTATGTGCGCGCTTTTAGTTAGACTCATCAGATTAAATAAACGAAAAAATATTACATTTAAATAAACAAATAAATATTTTTAATTAATTTGTGTGTGTAAGTCGTGCATCAGAAACAACTGTGTCATCAGCCTTTTTTATTCATAATCCTTAGCAAAATCGGTTTATTAATATGTAATATATTATTTATATTTTAAAACTTAAAAAAGCAATAAAATTTATTCGCTGATTAATAGTAATATTCAATAACGTTTGAAACTAATTAATGTTCACAAATTACATAACTTGAGAATCGTAAGTATTTCTCATACTTTATACACATTGAATAATGTATTTCCAAAAATTAAAAAAAAAAAATCCACTTTTATAACTAACAAATTAAATTTAAGATACATAGATAGATATTCGATGTATATGTTAGTGTAAATTCAAAAAAAAATATATGTTTTGTACAAACAAATGGAATTAATTATGAAAAATTACGTATTAGAGTAGTTGTACTCCAGCTATACTTAATTAAAAGTGCCCCTCAAAATCTGATTAAAAACTTTCAAATTGTTCTTTTTTTAACCTTTAACCCCAATTTTTAGGAATTAGGTAAGCGGGAATTTACTACTAAATGCTATTTCTGATACTAACTTACTTGAGGTAATGGAAGTTGAAATTTTTATCGTATAAAAGATTATGTTATGCCCAACCGAGTTCAAACCCGAATGTAAAACAGAGGCTTTATCACTTCACCAAAGTGGTCATCAACCTATATATATATATATATATATATATATAACCTATATATATATATATATATATATATTTGCTTGTACAGAGGATTCATAAAGACACGCAATATACAATAATTTGGAATACTACCTAATTCTTATTTATGGTATGGGTCAAGGTTATAAGGTAAATATTTTACTTTGAATGCTCATTTAAATATGTTCACGTTTAGGTCAAAAAAATAAATATCATATTATGTCTCCCCCTCCCCATCGAAATCATTAGTTTCAATTTATTATAAACAAGTCATATTCACAAAATAAACTTTCTTTTATAGCGGAACGTCATCTGACAACATAGTAATAATCAGAACATCAAAATTATTTTGGTTCTTTTTCGGTAGAAGGCAGTTAGGAAATTTTCTTAGAAGATCAGGCTTTCCTCGTTGCTATTCGTACTTGGAGTTATGACCAAAATGGATTCAAACAGTACAGAAACTTCGGAAACTTGAATTGAACAGACAAGTTCATGCCTTGGGTTTTTTAATTGTTTTTTCTTAACTACTGAGAATGATTTAGATTGTTACTGTAGATATGTAGTTCCAAATTTAATAGAGAATAATAGAGTAGTTGAAAAGAGAATTTAATAAAGATTAAGCTCCATCTTCCTGAATAAATAAACAACCACGTAATATACTCAGATTTCTAAGAACCCCAAACATTCGTAAGTCAAATATTTTTAAACAAAGAACAATGGACAGAAAAAACTGCTAAAAGTATTCAGGATTTGTTACGAATTTTATAGCCTCAAAATGATAGTTATAACTGCTCTTCATAACACTCAACCAACTCAATTCCTCATGATAAGGTTATCCGCCTTCTTTAGATTCCTTGTACTGACCCACATTAATTTTCCCTATTTTCAGATAAAATTTCGGGTCCTTGATAACTATTATTTCCTTTAAGATCATCTGTAATTTTTGATTCTTCAATTAGTACTTGTAATTCTGTATTAATCAATCTGTCTCTTCCAGTCTTATTTACTTTTTCCTTTTTCTGTTCATTTAATCTTCTACAATCTCTTACCGGTCCATACATCAAATCACTCCCGTTTTTCTTTTTTTCTTTTTCTTAATGTCCATTTTTTACATCTTTACATTCAAAGGTAAACGCCTCGTAAGAATCTTCCTCAAATATAACTCTTAAAAGCTACGTATGTTTTATTACGGGAAATACTGTGTAATTTCTTGCTGGTAATGAGCTCACAAACATTCAACAGTAGATTTTTATTTTTATCAACAAAAACGAAGGTTTTCAAGTTCAAGCCAATAAGCATATTTTACGAGTTAAAATATGTATTGAAGAACGCATCTAAAACATCCGTAAAGAAACACTTAGAAAAGTTACATTAAACATAAAGAAATATGTTCAACATCTGTTTTGATATGTAAATGAAAAATAAGTATTGTTTGTGTAGTTTATTGAATCGTAAAATAAAATCTTTCTTTTGTCAATAAATGAATTATTTTAAACATGGGACGCCTGAATTTATCAACGTTCTATGTATATATTTATTTATTTACTATTTTTTTTATTTTACGGTCGTCATCCCTTTTTTCAATATTACTTTGTGAAAATACAATATTATTCTACACTTTGTATTAGAACATCTGGTACAGGGTGCAGCAAAATATAGCATGCGTTTGGATGTTAATAATTATTTGAAATTCCTGTCACGTAGATCAGTTATGATACAGTAGACTTGCAACATATCAATTTCCCTGGATACATCCAAATATACACATTCGATTATAACTTTGATCATGTTTTCAGCTGATCTATTAAACAGAATATCCAATCCAGAATAAATCTCTTAATAAAATATTCAACTAAACACGCATTTTTAAGGTTCAGTTTCTAAAGTAAATAACTTATAAATTTTTCTTTTTATACAATTTAAAGGTTATTCAAACTATTAAAATTTATTTTTATTTTTTTTTGTTTCTTGTATCAATAATTTTTAGAATTAAAACTAATAAAATATATTTTACATACAAAATATTTTACGTTATTTTATTTAGAGTTGTATCAGTACGTAAAAATGTGTAATAGATTTACTATAATATAATTTTTCAGTTTTACAGTACGTTAAAAGTTTTATTTACCACAATATTTTTCCATTTTTTTTAACATTTTCAACTACTTTCAACTACTTTATAGAAATATATATATTTCCCGGGTTATCGGTTTGACAACGGATGTTGGGAGATTACGCCCGTTAAAGATTCCTCAAATACAATTTGTTTACTCTAAAGTACCTTATTATTTACAAAATAAATAGATTATATGTCATAAACAATCTTATTCTACTATGAAATTTACAAAAAGTAATAAAATTTTTATGCAGAATTAAGAGGCGAGTTTTGCATTGAGATTACAATTAAAAAATGATAATAAACTTTATACAAGGATTATTTGTTTCTAATATTAAATAACTTTATTTTTTAATCAGTAAATAATGTCATCCTGTCTCCAGTTCAAAATAAAGTCATCGAACAGCTTCTCGTTTTTGACTGCAGAACGAAAGACTATCGCGCTTTTATAGATTATTTGAATATACTCGTGAACACTCTTCGCTCAATCACTAAAATGTGATCGCACAATCTCTTGAGAATGTTGTTCCACACTATCTACTCGCTGGCCTTCGGGAGTCTTTATACCCCTAGGCCTAGGATTTGTTCTGTGACGTAACAACAGTCGTCTTATTCATTCAAGCGTAATGGTATTAAAACATCTATTCTTCGAACCTTCTGCACTATTTTCGAAATTCTTTCAATGTAAAATTAAGTAGGTACTTCAATATACCTAAATGTACTACTTAATAATTTAAAATACTTTTATCGACATTAAAAAAAATGCATATGTTTCATGAATTTCCATCAATTAATTATTTCTTTCAAATTAGTATACATAAAAATTCATAAATGGTTATAAAAAATATCTAGTATTCGTTGCTCTTTAAAATTTTATCATAACAAATTTGAGTTGTTTTCAAGTAGTGTTTATAAATTGAAAATCTCGCGAACTGAAAACTTAATTGGGTTCTTTTAACTTCTATTACGTATATTTACTGTTAAAAATGTATTATATAACTCGCATATCCTTTTAGATTCCGTTTCTTTTACATATTTTCCTTTGTTACTTTTTATTGTGTTCACTTTTCTTTATTATACTTTACAGATGATTTTCGTTTTATAATAACATATGCTTATTGCCAAGTATTTTAGAAGTAAATATACAACTATGTTCAAGTTTTTAAACGTATAAAATTGTTATTTTTTTCTAGAATGTAAAGTAATCTTTTGTCGATATTCTTGTTAGTAACATTTTTAATAGAAGCGTTATTCTTTGTGTGTTTTGATCATTAAAATACCCAAGAGACTGATGTACTCGTACTTAGAAAGAGTTTTATTAAATTTATAATATTTAGTTTAGTTATTAATTGATTTTTAAAAAAAATATGAGGAACTTTTCTAATGGAACCGTTGTTTTTTTTTCTATACGTTCAGAACTTATTCTTTACTAAATGTACCGACTTCAGAGATTATTATTAATAATCTTTTCTGAAGAGAGCTATTCTCAGGTGATCCGTATTATGTTTGTTTTAAAACGAAAGATGTTTGGGACAAAACGTCGCGAGGGCTAGGAGGACGAATTGAAAATTTCAAAAATTGAAAAAAAAAGATTCTTAAAATAGAAAAATAATGATTTCATGTAAATGTTTTTATTAGCAAAAAAATGTATATATTAATTTATATCCACAGATACGGAATTTAATCTTGAAAATCAATCGGTTGGAAAAGTTTAGTAGTATGCCCTAATACTACGTCAGGTAAATATGCTTTCATAAAATTTCATTAGTTCCCTGTATTCTATGATGTATAATATTTTTTTTTTAGAATTTATTATAAATTTACTGAAGTTTTACAAATAAATTGAGATAACGTAATGGTCGACCAACGGATTTAGCTAGAAAAATAATAATTTCTTATACATTTTATATCAAATGATTCATTTTAAAATAATAGAATTCCTTGTTCCAAAAAAAATGTTAGAGTTATTCTTAAGTTTAAATTTTAACCGAATAATACGTTCAATTTTCTCTATTTAATACATTATTTTGTATGTTTTTTAAATTTCATATTAAGTTTGAAGAAAAGTTGTGGTTTTCTTTTTTTTTTTAAATATTACCTTTTTGTTAATGTTATATTTTTGTGCTGTTTCTATTAAATGATTTTTAAAAGTTGATTCGGTATATAATGCCTGTAATTTCTTTTCTTTATACCGTTGATAATGATCAAACCGTCTGTCCAATTAAGGTGATTAAAATAAGCTCAAGTTTATTTAATAAAGATTAACTACTCTATTGAACAGATTAAATGGATATTCTCTTGCAAATACAAAGAACGCATTCAAGCACTTTACACAACAAAATAAAATTTTGCAAAATATTAACATAGTAACAGGACACATATTTACGAATGTTAACCAAAATGTAATGTATTTTACCCTTAGTGCATAAAAACCAAGATGTCTATATATTTCAATATAAAAAAATCAAAATCACCGTAAATTATAGTGACAATAAATAGTATAAAAAAGGGACAATCACAAAATAAGACAGCCATGCTAAGAAATTTTTTTAATCTTACAAATATAGTAATTCTACTGAAGATCCTCAGAGATCGTAAATAACTTCGATTTATCCGAAGGGCAGATTGTCCTTTTTCATTAACCATTCATTTTTATCCTTGATCCCTTCTTCCCATTCTTGATTTTGCAGATTTCATCTTTAGAGACTCCATGCTGTGTATCTGAGGACTTCTTTTTTGAACAATTCTTTTTTATCTGATAAGGAAGACTTCAATCCATTGGTCATTCATTGATCGCTCTGTGGATTATTGTCAGGCAGATCGGTGCAAGTGTACTGAATTGAAAAATTATTTACGTATCCAGTAGCTCCATATTAAACCTACATGCTGAAGAGTTTATCGGGAAAAGTAGACCTTCCTAATTTTCTTCTATCACCTCAAAAATTCTACTGATGAAAGAGTTGCATGTTCAATTAAAAAATAATTCTCTGGTAAAACCACGATTCCCTTTACAGTTTTAAAGATTAAAAAAAAATTATTACGTCTTATGAATCAATTAATAAATTTTAATTTAATTTTTAACATCCTATGAAAAATAATATAAATTATTAATTATGTTAATGATCAATACTATTAATAATTATCAGAACAATTAACACTATTAAGTATAAAAAAATGTATTATCTAAATAAAGATAATAAAACTGGAAGCAAAAGAGTTAATTAATAATATTATAAAAAACTTATTTTTTGTTAAATGAACAAAATTTATTCTTTAGTTGAAAGAAGAAAAATGAAGAAAGTTAACTCAGCAAAATCATTAATCTGTTATTATAAAGCAAACACAAGGAAAACAGATAGGGTAAATGAGTTTAAACAAAGTTGTTGATCGTCTGTGTTTGTGTATGTGTATATAAATGTACGTGTTTTTGCATTTGTGTGTGTTTAGGAAGAAGGAGTACATAATAAGAAGGATTTTAGTAAAGGAGGGGGTAGGTTTACCTGCAGAATTATCTTGTAGAGTCGTTTACAGAAAGGGCTGACGCAGTTAGTTTCTTGTGTACATCGATTTCCAATAAAATGAAGCCATTCAGAGCTTAATGTCTCTCTCTCTCACTCTCTTTCTCTCTATGTGTATTTATCTTACCTAGTAGATCTGGAATCTCTCCAATGGAGAGTCTGATGAGAAGAGAGAATCCTTTAGTTTAGTTAAAGAAGAAGGGGGTTATGAGAGGAAGACGGTTAAGAGTAGAGGGGGAGGCAACTGGCTCTCCTTTTCTCAATAGAGTACACCGATTAAATTAAGTCAGAGTTGGTTGCAACCTGTGCGCCTACTATACTCTAACATACTAAACATATACACACCCACACCCACACCTACACACTCAGAGGGATTATACAGTGGGTAATCTACTTTCTGTTGTTACTATTTCCCATCTCTTTTCTAAACTGGTCTTTGCCAACTTTAACTTCATCTGTATAACTTACTCTCACATATATATAAAACACACATATATATATATATATATATAATAACCTACAGTAAATATACAGTCCCATATACGTGAAGGTGTAAAAGACAAAACTTATCTCACATTAAAACTTAGCCTATTCAGTTGAAGCTTACATGACACATTAGATTAGTTAAAACAACCTCTGTTTTAATTTTTTGTAGGCTCAGTTTTATTCACCATCCACCATCACAGGCTTGCTTTAATTTAAAATATCTATCATAAGCTTTGACTTTCCAGTCATAGTGTATACAATTATAACACAGGGGAGTATGGTATTCGTGCTGAAATAAGTATGACACTCTTTCCTAGATTAGAATCTGTTTCTTTTTTTGTGAGTGTGCCGGATTAAATAAACAGAATGGAATAAATTGTATGTGTGTGTGTTTAAAATCAAAGCGTCCTTTTTTTAAGAGGTGGAAAACCCCCATTTATGGGCTCCTGGGCAGTATCGGGCTCGCTTACAGGTTCCGCAAGATGTTATTAAATGAGTATGTGTTCCTGCGCACTACCGACTAAGCCTCCACGCCTGGCTACCCACCCTTCCTGGTACATCTGGTATGCATTTCTTCAGGAAGGGATAATACGCTCTCACACACATTCAGACACCACAGTCAACAAACACGGACCTCACACCCACAAGAAACCAAACATCAAACTAAAATCTCACCACATACTTCACGAGAGCCAATCATCACTCAGAAAACATACCTCACGCCGCACACACCGCACATCACATCAAAAACAAAGTGTCCTGATAGACTGATTCATCAGTTCAAACGCTTAAACTCTGTAGATGAATTTTGGAGGGTGTATTGGTTTTATAAGATAGAAACTAAGAAAGGATTCTGAAAAAGTCCATCAATAACGGATAAAAACGAGCCAAAATTCCGTAATGGAAATTGTAGAATTTTTATTAAGAAAATATTTATTTTCCTGAAATAATGATCTCAGAAATCGAAAGTAGTATGTTCGTGAAAAGCGGTATCTAGACTCTTCATTAATACAAAAAAATTGACATATGTTATGTACTGGCAATTTTTCAAAAATTCATTAAAAAAATTTGTGTATGAGAATTCTAAACCCCAACAATGTATAACAAATAATGATTGTATTCTAGTAGACGACTTCATTTCACTTACTCCATATTTTTTTCATTAAAATTTGGTCGGAATTGTAGTTATTTTGTCGGTGTATGTAATTTTACATGCAGGAAGTTTTAGCTTATAACTTGCTATAATTTATTCGAAGCTACAGCGCTAACAAAATATGGCAAAGAACAGTCGGGATTTATTCCAGAAATATCTCTTACACCACGAAAATATCTTTGTGAGTTCAAAAGACTTCAATTTACCGTAACGCTGTTTCACCATGATTACCAACAAATCTCTCAGGGATAGACTCTGAAGGTGAACTGCACGGGAAAATTGCTTCTTTTATGGACAATCTTTCATTGCCTGTTCAAGACTGGGCTCACCTAACTCTAGTTATTCTTTTACCTAAAGGGAAAACCGGAAATGTTTATAAATACTTGTTTTTTGTAATATTTTACTTTTTGTTATGATTTATTTATCATCCCTGAATGCTAAACATTGCTGATAAAAAAATTCTATACTGTACGAACATTCCCCAATTAAAGCAACCTAGTAAATAAAAATTCCTCGTCAAATTAAATATACGGATTTGCAAGAATGCCTACTAAAATGTCAACCTTTAGATTATTATTGAATCTTAAAAAAATTTAATATTTATTTAAGAACTTATTCTAGATACAAATCTATAATCTACGCGAACGAAGCCGCGGGAAACAGCTGGTGTATATACAGATATATCACGAATTGGTCCCTTGTTGTGGAATGTGGCCTTTGACGGCCTATTAATAATGATTTGTCCACCGGGAGTGGAAATGGTAGCGTTTGAAGACGAGCTGTCTATTGTAGTGGTGGCGAAGAGGTTGCAAGAAGTGTTGACGTTAGCGGAGTCTACTCTGGGATGGATCGTGGAATGGATGAGGGTTAGAGGACTCAATCTGTCTACCCAAAAAAACAGTTATACTGGCAATGACAAGAAGGAGATATATCCCAAGTTTTAGGGTTAAAGTAGATGGACATGCCGTTGCCCCCTCTACGAGGACCAAGTATCTAGGTATTTGGCTAGACAGGTCAAGGGGGTACACAGCGCATGTGGATGAGACGCTGAAAAAGGCCTGTAGCAGGTCATCCGCCATAATGAGAGTGATTGCGAATCACAGGGGAACTAGTGCCTAAAAAAGACGCATTATAGCATCGGTGGTTGTCTCGGAAATTATGTATGTTACTCCAGTGTGGTTTATACTTTAAATATACGAAGAAATCGAAGGAGGTTAAACATGGTACATAGAAGACTTGCGATCAGGATTCTGAGAGAGTTCCGTACCTATTGTTGGAGCGATACTTGCAATAGTAGGGACGCCACTCCTGGATTTGTTGGCAGCTGAGAGGGTGGCAAGATATCAGGGTATATCCAAAGTAGTAATCAATGCTACAACAGTGGTAGGATAGATGGACGGTGGCTGCAACGTGGAGATGAACATTTAATTTAATTCCTAATATAAGGGATAGTTAAATAGACCTCGTGGAGAAGTGGAATTTGTACTATCCAATGGCCTTCGGGCCATAGATCGTTCAACGCATATCTCCGTGCTAGAAGAAGACGTCCATCACCAGACTGTAAGTACTGTGAGAAGGAGGAAAATGCAGAGCATACTTTTCTTGTATTCCGAGGTGGACCTCGGAAAGACCATTCCCAGAAGAAATTATGCAAGAGATGCTTACTTCAAGCTTCGGGTGGGATAACTGTCCTAACTGGTTTAAGAAGGTCCTCTCAAAGAAGATAAAAGAGGAGCGAGTTTGCTAATGGCGTAAGAGCAGAGACACGGAGTGTTTAGTCGGAAAGAGATGGTGGAAGGCCAGCCCTCGAGGGTGGCAGCGGGGATCCAACAGGATCATCGCTGCTGGGCGCCCTCGGAGGACATTCGAAGCTATCTCTGAAAGACTCCACGGGAGACCCGTTCCAAACACGCACGGGAATGAGTATATCGTATAGATAGTTCCGTCACCGCGTTGAGGGAGAGGGAAGGGGTTGCTGGGCGAATTTCCCTCCTCCGACGCAAAAAAAAAGGTATATCACGAAGTTCCCGGGACTTTCATAACCTATTCTACTCGTGAAAATAATGGAAAAGGTTCATATTAGCATGTCGTAAATGTTTCGTTTGAGAGTAACGGCTAGTGAAAGATTTCACTCGGATTTCCACTACCCTGGTGACGTGAGCTCGTACTAAAACTTTTAGTACGTTAATTAAGTAGCACAATTAGTGATTTCGTATGGATTTAGATCTGAGAAATCAATAAAATTGGTTCCAGAACGGTCTCCTTAGTAGTTTCTGAGAAATTTGGGATAAAAACCAATAAAATGGGGCCCATTTTTAAACTAATAAAAAACACCCCTTTTTTATGTTTGACTTTCAATAACTTTGCTAAATGGGTAATAAAAAAATAAAAATTTTAAACAAACCTTGTTGAGAATTTAATTCAGGTCAAAGGGGTGTAAGAAAAGTTGAATAAAAATATTAGAAAAATTCGAATTATATTTAAAGTCAGTACATTTATTAAATTAAATTTGCCAAAAAATGATTACGTTACAATGAAAAAAAAAAACGAAATTCTTTTTTGGTGATGTGAAAAATTTGTAAAAACAAAATTTTGTATAAAAATTAAAAAAAAACTGGAAATTACAAAACAATTTTAAAATAAAAATTACTTAGATCATTTTTTTATTAATGATGGAAATACAATAAATTATTTGAAAATGTTTTTCAAATTGTCAATAAAATAACAACAGCTGATCAACAATACGCAATACTGTAGTAGTGTTTACATTTTAGTAGCGGTACATTAAGTATATATTATATATATATATATATATATATATATATACAAACTGTGCGGCAATATATATATATATGAAATTTTATTATAAATTATTTTCCAGCTTAAGTAATTTTAAGTCTTTAAAACATATATATTATATTTATAAACATGGAATATTTTGTATAAATTAGTTAATTAGCGTCTCGGTCTTTCATCCGGAGGTCTCGGATTCGAATCCCGGTCAGGCATTTTTCATACTCTACGAAATTCCATTTACATATCCCACCCATAAGCTTCAAGCTTATGTGGCGATATCATCAAGCCCAAAAAAAGAAATATATATTTTTAATCATACTCTACAAGTTAACATTCATTCTTTTTTTTTTTTTTTTATAATTATTTCTGACTATGTGTCAGAAAAAAGGTAATAAAAAATAGTAATAAAAGGTCTTTTCAACAATTATTTTAAATATTTTAATCTATATGAATATATTATATTTTACAAAATTCAATCTTTGCCTATAGGTCTCACAATACAGATAATCAACACATACACACACACACACATATATATATATATATGGGAAACATATCTATTTTTTTTATTTTATAAATTATTCACAACACTTGAGTGATAGAGCACAAAATGATTTATTTACATTCTTGATTTAACAATTATTAATTATTGAATGGTTTATAATTCAAATCAACTGTCATACAATACTTGTTTGATGAAACTGTATTAAAGATGTTTGATGTAACTGTTACGTCATGTAACTGACGGCTACATGTAGAAGGCTCCTTCTCTAACGTTCGTTGCAGTTGTAGGTAGGTAGTATATATCCGATCGTTACCGATGATTGCCGATTGACAGAGTGTATTCTTTCGACTGCCAGTTGAACACAATGCTAGTTATGCGTATCATTTTTGTAACGTACGAGTGCATGTAGGTTATCCTTTCTAGATGTCTACTTTCTGTAAGTTCTTTTTTCGGTTACTTATTTTATTTATTTAATTAATTAAAACTTGAAATCATCATTATATTTAATTTTAATATTGTTTTGTAGTTCATTAAGTTAGTTACTTATACGCTTTTATTTCATAGCTATTTTAAACAGATGAAATATAATTAAACCATTTGTCTGAACAAGTCTACAGTATTAGTCTACATTAATTACAAATATAAACAAACTTTGATTGTTATATATCTGCTTTGTAATATTGTTATTTGTTTAAAAGTTAATTAAAATAGCTACGTCTAGAATAATTATAAAATTATGAATTTTGTGTTGTAATATACATTTTATCTGATTATATATTCTCGAAATTTAGTGTAGTTTGTACGCCAGTACTTTTCCGTTAACCGTCCCCTACCATTAAAACTTTTGTTATACGAGTTACATTGCTTTAAATAAATCGTTTTCTTTATACATCACCGTTAGTGTTTTGTTTAATGTCCGTTTGAATTTAAAAATTCGGGATTGGCTGGTACAAAAATCTTCAAATTTGGCATGATGGTCTCTACATATGTGATATTACTGCTACTAACATATGGGGTCGGATCTAAAAAAAAATAAAGGGATTCAGAGATCATATCTAGGCTACATTTGGACTTAATCAAAATTTTACATGTAAGAGTTTATGTATATGTTATGGTAAAGTAAGAATGTATGAAAATAATATTGGTTATTAGTCATTTTTTAAGGCTAATCTAAACATCCATTATATCTACACTATTTAAAAATTAATTTGTACTTCTAATTTATTTTATGATTAATATTCAAAATAAACATTTAAAAACTATAACACAGCAATAAAATACGAATTAGATGGAAAATTCAAGTTTTTCTATTCGTCAGTAAAAAATTGATGAATATGCCGTTAGCAACGTCCCGTTTAATGACAATAAAGTGGGGGTACTAGCTACAGGCAATATACTTTTGTAACCTTTTAACGGTATGATAAAAATTGAATGAACAAAAGACCAGATTTTTTAAACAATATCTTAAGAGGAAAATTTCATGAAATATTTATTTTTATTTTTCACTGTCATTATATTCAAACGTAATTACTGGTATTTTACCTTCCCGGCAGTTATAATACACCCCGCTATGTACTATAAAATGGGAAAAAGTGTTAAATTGTGCTGAAAATTTTATTTCCTTTTTATTCTGAACAAGTAGATCAGATAACGTGAGGAAATAAAAAAAGAAAGGGTAAATTCTGTTCCTACATCTGCGTATGTGTGCATATATATGTATTTTCATCTACGTGAGTAGTTAAGGATTGACTTGTCAAAAAATATTCCAATTTGGCATGGTGACGTTTGTGGATGGAGTATTATTGTTATTTATTAAAGAAAATCATATTTTGGTTAGACGGAATTTAAGGAAAACTTTATTTGTACTTTTAATTTGAACTCTTATAAAAATATGAAGATTTTATCATATAATTTCTCCCCAAAATTATTCTTAAATTAAAAAAAAGTAATAGTTATTATCGAAATTTTAAATTGATTCAGATTTTTCTGGTTTTCGTTCAAAATTACATTTATTTGTAGTATGACTTTTTGTTACCGTTAAATTTTAGGCTTTGTGTTCCATATGGGTAAATAAAGAAATGTAAATAATTTCTTCACAGTATTTTTATGTTTTACTGTTCTTTAATAAGTCAAATTTTTTACATCTGTGCGTACTCTTAATTTAAATAGGATTTTTTATTTTAATTCCATTTTAATATGAAATTGATTGTTTCGTCAGTAGAAATTAGATAATGTTGACGGTGAAGATATTATCGCTTGCGCAACGTCAACTGTGTTAATGGACATGTTTTAACAGGTACAAAACGATCCGTTCGTACACTCTACCTTGGCAGTACATTTACCTCGAATAAAATTACTTGTTACTCAATTTTTTGATTTTATTATCGCTTACTATTTTAATTTCTGAAGAATTGAAATTTGAATAATTTGTAATCGGGTAAGAGATTTCTTAACATTTATATAAATTAATCCTACTTTTTAATCTTAAGGATGTCTGTATACATGCCACTTTCGCTACTCTATAAATATCTCCGGGTTTCGCTTTCTTCTACGAAAGTTTTGTAATCATTCAGTGTAGAACTTGTCGAATAACTTGAATTTGCTAAACCCAAAATCTTCATGAGAATGTAAAAAAGGTACTTATGTATTAACGCCACCGCAGCTACAGCTTTATTTAAAAACAAAGTAGTCAACCGGATTTCGGTGGAAAATGGGCCAATATAGAGTTTAACATAAATAAATAAATATTTATTTTATAAATATAAGTTAACAAAACTTAACCTACGCTCGCTTCGCTCGCTAACCTTGACTAATTAACATCGTAATTTTTTGAGTATTTATTTAATAAATTTAGTAATAACAACTATTTATTATTTAAATAATGAAATTGCAATAATTACTGAATTTATTAAATAAATACTCAAAAAATTACGGTGTTAATTATTCAAGGTTAGCGAGCGTAGATTAAGTTTGGTTAAATTATATTTATAAAATAAATAAATATAAATAACCATTTGTATTTTGTTTTGAATCTGTTTTGGCCCATTTTCCAATCCGATTGACTACTTTGTTTTTAAATAAAGCTGTAGCTGCGGTGGCGTTAATACGTAAGTACCATAAAAAAAATGCATCAAAATGTATGAGATAGCAACTCAGACAATTTTAGATTAAAATAAAATTCTGATTATTTTCCATAATCTTTGGATATTTTTTTTCTGACAAATCACGTTGTGCCCCAGTGTTATATATATATATATATATATATTATTGAATTAATTTTTGTACTAAATACTACTAACTGTATCGGAACAAAATATTCCCGATTAATAGTTATAAATTTACTGCTGACAGTGTGACACAAAAAGCCTTGAACACGAAATTCAAAGAAAGCTTGCATTATAGACAGCAATTTTGTTTAATTGTTAACTATCTTTAATATACTTGTATTGATTAAAAAAAAAAAAACACTTGGAAATATGCTAAAACATTATACATATTTTTGACTACTATTTTACCAACTGGTAAGTAAATTAGAGTTAATTACTTACGTGTGATATGCACAAAAATTTTCTAAAATTATGCTCTGATCATTTCTATTCTTATTAGTTGCAACTAATAAGAATAACCAATCTTTCCTTATATTCTCGCTAAAGTTAGACGTTTTTTGAACCAATACTTTTCCTTTATTTTCCATTCAAGCAATAGCTATTTCAATCAGGAATTTTTAACCTAGTGTTCGTTTTACAAGGTGAATAAGAAAATAGTAAAACTAAAATTAAAAACAACCACCATAGCGTCGGTAATTAAATATAAAAAATGTACTAAATAACTCTGGCAAGAAAATGATTAACCTGCTAACTTTATTATGATAAGCATTGATTAATGATCAAATCGATGCAGTTATGTGTTGTAAAACTCTCTCACCGTAGCAGTTATTTAAAAAAAAATTTCCCTACAAATTTCTTTCACCCAGTCATAATAGAGATATTTTTTAACAGTTACTTTTAATTACCCGAATTTTTTAATTTAAAAAAATTTCAATTCCTGCCCCAAATAGCTGTTACGCGTGAAATGTATGGTTATTGTAAAATGTTTCAGTTAAAAAACACTAAATTGGGCAAGAAAATTGAGATATATCGTTAATTATTGTGTCGTTTAAAATTCTTCTATAGTGATGGCATTAGAACCCCTGTGTAGTTATCTTTTTACGATTTTGACAGTTCGAAATAGTTTTTAATGTAGGTAGTAATACTGTTGTAATATAGTTACTGTTATTAATTTTGTGTTTAGCATTTTATCTTTATGCAAATTAGGTATACATTTATTTATTCTATTTTATTTATGTTTATTTTTTATTAATTATATATTAGTATAAGTATACTAATATAATACCTTGATAATAATATATATCTTGAAAATGTTTTTTTTTGCGGTCGAAATGACCATCTAGTTGTAGATTTTTATCTTTTTTTAAATATTTTTCTTCGCAAATTTTAGTTTAATGATCCTTCAATAAATTATATTCGTGTGTTTTAAGATTACCATCTTTTTTTTTTTTTTTTAACGCAATATTGTTGATTTAAAAAAAAAAAAAGAAAAAAAAAAAAAAATGTCGCGAATATAGCTTGAAAAACTGTAATAAAGGGGAAAGTATGGCGATCATATCTCAAAATGAGGTATCGATTTTTGCAAATCGTTACGTTTTAGAGTTCAACTAGTTATAGTCTCCGGACTTAAAATTGAGAAAGATTTCGTTGAAATCCTTTTTTCTTATTTCAGCATCTATTGAAGGTGGTGTTAGAATTAGAGAAAACTTTACTTAAGCAAATTTGTTAAGCTTAATCAACATATGAATATTTTTTGAATAAAGTTTCTTAAAATTTAATCCCCACCTCTAAAAATTACATATGCTGTATATTTTCTTTTGACTTGGCTCTTTTAATTTTTACTTATCTGTACGAAGTAAAAGAAGTATTGGGACAGCGAAAAATTTCGGTTTTCATATTTCAACGGAAATATCCATTTTGACAAGTTTCGACGTTACGTCTGTACGTACGAATTATGTACATATGTATCTCGCATAACTGAAAAATTATTAGCCGTAGGATGTTGAAATTTTGTTTTTAGGAGTATTGTAACATCTAGTTGTGCACCTTTTCTTTTGATTGCAATCGACTGGACCAAAAGTGTCCAAAAAAGGCCCAAATCCAAAAAAATTGGATTTTAGACTTTTTCTTAACTGCAGTAATAACCATCATTGAGAGCTTTTCAACAATATATCATATTTGGTATTTATTTTCATCGGTTCCAGAGTTACAGCCCAATAAAAGTTTAATTAATGAAATATTTGTTACTTACAAGCGGAAGGCACATCGGTTCGAATCCGACTTCATTTCTTTTTTTTCAACATTATTTTAATTTAAATATATTGATTTATTAATAATAATTATTAACCTCCGTTTGCAAAAAAGTTATTAGTGAAATAAAATTTGATTTACTTTTAATTTTAATTTAATCATTTTTACAGAGGTTAATAATTATTAATAGATCAATATATTTAAATTTAAAAAAAAGTTCAAAAAATATATGTATATGAAGTCGGATTCGAACCGATCTGTCCATGGTTATGGATCCGATATGTTCTTACTTCCACCTCATATCTACTTGAGCGAGGTGAAACAAAAATATGTAATCTAATATAAAATGCTGTTACGGACAGCACAAAATGTGATGGAATTTGGTGTCCACCACAATGCAATTGTGTACTTGCCCACTTTATTAAAGAACTGGGGGATCGTATCTCACTTTTAAATGAAATAAGTTTAAATGAAGTGCAGCAAAAAATTTGCATATGTAATTAATTTAATAGGCGTACAAGGAAGTCATGTGGTGTCCACATCAGATTTTTATTATTAATACCCGGGAAAGTCATGCAGTACTTTTTTATTTATTTATTATTTTCATGGAAAGTGTTGTTTTGGTCATTCGTTAGTTACTTTTAGATGATTAATTTTTCTGATGAAACCTTTTAAATATTTGCCCGCCGAAATACGATATGGATAATTATATTTCAGTGTGTGAAAAATATTATGCTTCACCAGGCGATTTAAACCCGAAATATTCCGAAAAAATACATTATTAGATCGATCAAAAGCAATACTAATTTTATAATACGTATTAATTTAACAGGTTTTAATATAAAAATAAGGCCGTAATGAAATCTTTCATTTAATTTTTTTTTTGTTATTCTTAAAGTACCATCTATTATTTATTTTTAATTCTCTTAGTTACAATAATGTATGTAGTTTATTAAAAATGATAATCTGACATTACATCATTAAAAGCTTAATGAATGATTAATAAATTAAGAGCATTACATTCATTATTAAAGGTATTTTACAATACCGGTTACAACAATATCCTTTCTTGTAATAGCTCTCAACCTAACAATTACTATCTTGTTAGCTTGTTTCGACATTACGCAACCATTAAATCTAAATGCTTTAAGAAGTTTGAATCTACCTTCCTAAAATTCCGTTATCTAATACTGGATTATAATTAATTCAGTAGTTGCAGTTAGATAAGTCATTTACATATTTCTTTTTGGAGCATAACAGTTAATATTTCGACGAAATTAACTTCGGTAGATTACTTTAATTAAAATGTATAATTAACAGTAAATAAAAATTCTTTAGCATTTTGCTATGGAGACGGTTTATGTACGTTTATTTATAAAAACAAATAATATTCTTAAAATTGTTGTTATTAAGATAATAATTAAATCTTTTCTACTAAGATCACTATAGTTTCTATGTTGGTACCGTTTACTTTTCTTAACTTCATTCTTTTATCTCATGTTGACGTGTTTCGGAACCACTCCATTGTTAAAAGTTATTGTACTCTCAGTGTACAATCAGTTTTGACAATGGAGTGATTCCAAAACCCTCAACAAGTGATATTTGAATGAAGCTAAAAAACGGTAAGCAGTACTCGACATAGAAACTATCATATATTTACTGCTTATTCTTTTCTTCATGTCAAGCGCATTCCGAGAGATGTCTCTTTTATCAAAACTACAAAACTAAATGTTATATAAAAACATAATATTTTTAAAAAAGCAAAATATAAAGTCGTTTAACATTTTATTCACTGATATAAATGAAAATTCTACTGCTATTAAAATTTGAGGCAAGTAATAAAACTATTGATATTAGTATTATAAATCTATATTTTAACTAGCTCTACCCGCCACGCTTCGCTGTGGCACATTGTGCTTGCATGGATGAGAAATGAGAAACAAAACAAAGCATACGTTTCATAGAAGTTTAATTTTGCAATACTTGTGGATATACAACATTTTTTGTTTTTCCGCTGTCTGCGTAGATATAAAGGCTATCTGGTTTGCCGACTCGGGAACACGCAACATACAGTTGCCCATGTGAGAAGCAATCCGCATCTAAATCTAAACCACACAATTCTAAAGATTCGCCTATTGACCTTGAGCTTTATTGATTGTGATTGCAAATGCCAATCGAATTGGGAATTGCAATCTTTTAAATTAAAATGGTGTATCGGTCGGGATTATGGGTATTCGAAGAATGAGGGCATCTTCACCTTTGAAAGGTCCCGTTAAAATCGTTGCTTCCACTACGATATTCATCAATTTCTTAACTGCAAGTCGCGTACCGTTGCAGAGTTTTGGCTGATTGATATTCCGCAACAGGATAATTGTCATTTTTTGATCGAACCGTTGCTAGAATCAATCTAATGAGGAATGTTTGCCCAGTTCCTCCTGGCGCATCCAAGAAGAAGGTCCCCCCAACTTCGTCATTTATCATTTGCATTATGCGATCATAAATGCCTTTCTGTTCACGCGTTAATTTGGGAATGTTTGATTGGACATATGACTGAAGATCACTAATGTTGTAACTCTGTTCACGTCGTAAATCCGCATCAAATGAAGCAATCGCAGCTCGGGTGGGTGCTGGCATTCCCTAAGAACTTTATTTGCAATAGCTAAGCACTTGTATTCATATTTATCAATGCTTCATTGTAAATGTCTTCTGTAAATTCCATGGTCATATTGGTATTTTCTAGGCGTACTCTATGCAAAATATCCTCAGCCATATGCGATCGATATCTTTCCCATAACTCTGTGGGAGATGAAGGGAATCAAGTGGTCAATATAATTGCGAATAATGGTCGAATTTGGTTTGGATGTGCAGTGTTGCACGCGTCATTAATACATATATCCCACTTTTGGTCGTTTTCTAATAAATTCAGAGCTTGGTGAAAGGCGCAGCTCAATCCCGACACGAACACACAAAAGTACCTCGATTAAAGTGAATATTTAATTCAGATTGTATAATAATCTGAATCAGATGCAAGTGGATACGTTTTTTTTTTTTTGTTAATCAACAATGTAATTGGGAACAGGTATTGTTTCACATGTGACTGCGGTTGTCGTTAGCTAGTATGGCGAGTGTTCCTCTCGCTTCCGGCAGAAGGCGCGGTCAATGGTACACAACTGACCGTTAAAAAAACTGTTTTCTCGCGGTCGCGGGTATGTCACTGATGCGAAAAAAAGATACAAACAATCTTTGATGCGGGTTATATATCGTGCTAAAATTTGAGCTCAATCGGTGCAGAACATTTTGAGTTTTGAAGCGTACACAAACGAACTTAACATTTTTATATATAAAGATTTGTGGGCTGCGAAAAAAAGCCCTTAAGTCGTGCGAAAAACACATCATTTTAAATGCTTACAAAAGCAGAGTAATGCTTACAAATTACAGAATAATCAAACGGCGTTGATTTCAGATGTTAATAAACTGGTAACGTAAGTAGAAGTTCTGCTGCTTCAGTGTACAACGTGATTCTCGAGTATGAATCTACTAATGAATTACGGTCTCCAAAGAAAACAAAACCCCGCAGGTCAATTGAGAAAAAGGTGAGATTTTGATAAAAACGCGATTCGTAAAAAAATTACACGAATTTGAATTATTTAGATATAGTTTAGCGGTGTATTATGTCCTTTGGAAGAGAATTCGGTTATTGTCTTTGACAACGCTTCTTATCATTAAACGAAAAGAATTCCAGCCGTGTTATAGAAAAAAAATGATATCAAAATGTGGCTTAGTTCAAAAGGAATAATTTTTGAAGAGGTTTAAGTTAATGTTCAATCATCGCAAAGGGTTTCGCGTATTAAAAGTAATTATAGTCCGTATAAAATTGGTTTGACACACAACGCCATGTTAGTAAGTCGTGTTTTTATTCTGCTCCTAACGAATATGTTTGCCGGCCTCCGTGGCGCGAGTGGTAACGTCTCGGACTTTAAGCCGGTGGTTCTGAGTTGGAATCTCGGTCAGGCATGGCATTTTCATACGCTATAAATCATTCATATCATCATCTGAAGCAAAGCATTACGGTGGTTTCGGAGGTTAGAAAAAACAAAAAAAAAAACGAATACTTAGTTGTGTGGTTTCAGTGTTACTATTTGTGAATATTGTTCTTTGCTCTTACATAGCAAAGAACGCTAAATGACCAAAAAACGATTGTTTGGTCATATATATGTAAAAAAATAACCTAACAAAGGATTTTTTGGTCATTATGTAGGGATATTATTTTCTGTGTATTTGGTTATTTCGACTTTTTTTGTTTGCATAGTCTTAAATCTATCTGAGCTATAAGAAAGTTGGGTGTTTTAATTTATTTACTGTAAGTCATCCTTCTTGGTGGCTTTTCTTTTTGTTTTGGTGTTTTTTTTTTTTTTTTTTTTTAATAAAATACAGATGTTTTATCTGTTAAATATAATTCAAAGAAATTTATTCGTTGTGTTTGACAGCGGCCATCTTGCATTGATCTGATTGGTTTTCCTTTGTTTACATTTCCAAATTAAAAATAGATGAAAACAATCTTTGATGCGGGTTATATATCGTGCTAAAATTTGAGCTCAATCGGTGCAGAACATTTTGAGTTTTTGAAGCCGTACACAAACGAACTTAACATTTTTATATATATAGATAATTTAATTTAATATATTATTTTACCAAATCCAATCAAAACTTTTACGATTTTAATTTTCAAGATATCTTTTTAATCTAGAGCATGTAATATTTTACGTTCCGATGAACCATGATTCGACTTCTGGAACATATCTTCGCGTTTCACATGCCCCGGACCCCAAAACAACTGTCAGCTCAAAAGTTTATATATACATTTATATATATATATATATATATATATATATATTTCACTTTCTGCTGGACACGATAACTGCCATAATTTTGCGACAATCACTTTCAAATTGTTTCCTAAAAAAACTCGGCAAAAATTGGATCATCGAGGTGAAAATGGAGTGGCTTTTTAAATAAATAAATCAATAAAATATTGCTATAACATTTTTATTAAGCAAAATATTGAATTCGTTTAAAGCTTCTGCGATTTTTTGGATAAGGGTCTATAAGTAAATTTTTTTGATATCACCAACCATTGGATTAATGAGTGGAAAGAATGGGGTTTTGAAGGCCAAAAAACATCATACGTCACTTAATAGGCACAGAATCGAATCAGTTTAAAGTGGTCGTTAGTCCTCAAAAAATTACCTAAAAACTTTGTTTGAAAAGATTTTTGATATGACAAACCCTTATGACAAGGGATGACCAAAATTATGCTGGAATTGTAAGAAGATGGGTTTGTCGTATGCTAATGATGTGAAACTTTTTTCAGGTACAACCATTTTCGTATTGAGTAAATATGAAATTTTTCTTCATTTTAAGGTGGAAATCATTTTTATCCTCTACTTAGCACCGGTGAGATCTACCTCCGCTTTCCGGCGTGCCGAAAGGGATTTAACTTTTACAGATATTTAATACTGTTTTTTTTTCCTTTTAGCGGTCTAAAAATGAGAGATATGTTTTTTATTACTTTTTTGCCTAATAGACCGAATTTGATGATTCTTTTTTATTTGTAGGGGTTTAGTTGTCTCATGGATAATTCCTTTCAGATAATATTTTTAACGAAAGATTATAATCTACTTTGACGGTTTGAAGACGTTATACATTTATGTTGGATTGTTAATAAGGTAAAAATATAGACTGTTATTCAAGATAATTGACAGAAAAGCAGTTGAAAAATTAAACGAAAAAATACATATTTCTAGATTCTAGTTAAACTTATTTTACATACATGATAGTATCGTTAATAAAATTGCATTTTTATATTGTTACGAAAGAGTATGTTTTTCTGTTGTAAATTAAATAAAAATAAAAATAAATAAAATATTAAATTAAAAATTACAAATTTCATTCTGATGTGGACACCACTTGACTTCTTTGTACGCCTATTAAATTACATATATTTTTTATTAAATATTTTCATTTTTTTTTTATTGTATATTATTTATTGCAATTTTTTTTTTTAGAATCGGAGGTTAATAATTATTATTAATAAATCAATATATTTAAATAAATAAAAAATTAAAACAAAAGAAGGAAATGAAGTCGGATTCGAACCAATGTGCTTCCCTTTGTAAGATCCACAAATTTCATTAATTAACATTTTATTGGGCTATAACTCTGGAACCAATGAAAATAAGTAAGCTCTCAATGAGAGCTTATTACTGCGGTTAAAAAAATTCAAAAATCCAATTTTTTGGATTTTGGGCTTTTTTGGACATTTTTTGTCCAGTCGATTGCAGTCAAAAGGAGTGGTGCACAACTAGATGTTACAGTAGTCCTAAATCCAAAATTTTAACATTCTATGACTAATCGTTTTTGAGTTATGCGAGATAAAAACGTACAGACGTATCGGCGAAACTAGTCAGAATGGATTCCCAAGGATGGTCAAAATGGATATTCCGTTGAAATCTGAAAACAAAAAGTTTTCACGAATACAATACTTCCTTGTGGGGTCCGGCAGGTGTGGGTTAATGAAAAGACCGAGACCCGGCCGGCGGTGTGGGTTCCCGGATACGCTTCGGCGACTTCGGCTCCTGCGCCGTCGGTTTGAGACGGCAAAAGGAAAGACCGAGACCCGGTCTCCGGCGGGGAGGCTGGGAACGGCATTAGAGGCAGGCAGTTAAAAGATCCGGAACCGGGGGGGCTGACCTGCTGTGCCGGGGCCGGGTTGATAACTGGTGAGTGGGGAGGATCTCATAGAGTCGCAAGGACACGTCCCCGAGCCCAGTATACTTAACTGGATGTCCGGCACGGGGATGTAGGGGAAAAAAATTAAAAAAAAAAAAAAAGTTTATGACAGTTGTTATAATTTGAAATAGCTTCAAAAATCAGAATATCTGGAAAAATTAAATTATATTTAATTTTAAGAAGATTTTTTAAAATTCAGCATTGCTTTTATTTAATAACTTTATATAAAATTATATATTTTAATAAAATTATCGGGCAAATTACAGGGAGGTACAATACAAGTAAAAAGGAAATAAATATGTAACGCAAATTCTTACTTTTAATATCTGTTGTTTATATGATAACATCACTGTGTAAAAATATTAAAATAGAGATGTCATTAATTTGAAAAAAAATTAAAATTATATTTTTATTCTCTTGTAATTTTCACGCACTCTGTTAATTAAAGAATGATTTTTTTTTTTATAATTCCCGAACACGTTAACAATAAATAAGCATTTTATTAAAACGCGAGTAATATATTATTATATTTAAATTTACACGCTCTACTAGATATAATACCAAGTAACTGTGGATAATTAAGAAACTCAATTTAAAGTTTTTCTAAATTTTGGTTTCCCTAAATAAATGTCATTCTGAAGAAAAAACTATAAGTACGATTAAAAAAATAAATATATCCACGACACTGTGAAGACATGAATAAGAACGTATGCCTGTCAAGCACTCATAACCAATATTTTTAGGTAACCTACATAAAATACAAGATACATGACATGTCCCGGAACTGTTACAATCGATTTCAAAATATGAATTCCTTGCGCCATACTTACGTAAATAAGTTGTTTTTTATTGCTTTTGCTAACTAGTCTGAATATATTGTTGTAAACATACGATAAATGTAGCTGATAATTAGCATTTAATAAAACTGATTTTTTTTTATATTCACTACTGGTATTTACTGAATAGCAGACATCTGAACCCTCATATAAAGTTCTGAGATGTGCCTCTTGTATTTCAGATGCTTTATACATCACAGTCAGTGATGCAATGATGTAAAGCAAAAAATTAATGTATCACTTTTGTCACAAAACATTGCATTACACACACTACCTCTAATTAATAGGAGAATACAAAATGAGTAGGAGATCTATTTACCGAATTACCGGAATTTTACTTGGAATCTTGTAAATCGCCTTAATTAATTCAATATCGCGCTGCCGTAGTTAAAGCACGATTTTGAGAGTTGAAAAAAGTTTTTTTTTGTATATTTCGTTAATGAAAAATCAAAGTTAACAATTTTTTAGGATATTATTGTATAACTTTAACAAATTGCAGTAATGCCGTGAAATGGTCATAATCTAATTTTATTTCACGTACACTCTTGCACTTAATACCGTGTTGGTTTCATCTAAAAATATTTAGAGTTATTTTGAAGTTTGAATAGAAGTACATAGTGGTAAAGGATAGAGTATAGTTATTTTGATAGAATTTAACAGGAAATAGGTGCAGATTTTCTATACGTAAAATTAAACAAAATTATAATATAATATTTTATTTAATATAAGTTGTGGAATAAACAAATCAGCAGTTAAAGGAGCTATTTACCTCCCGCTCTTTCACCATTTATCATTTTTATTCCCACCTTCGCTCTACTCAGCCAAAGGAAATCACTTGTCTTACCGTCGAAAATAATTCTTCCCCGCCACCTTTATTTTTTCTCCTCCTTTTTAATTTTTTATTTAATCGTTTTTGTCTTTTATTTAGTTCACCGAAAGTTTTTTATGAATATTCTTTTATTACAGTCACCAGTTTAACTATTTAATTGCAGTTTTAAGTACAAAACAAACTATTATACAAGTAGTGTGAAAATAAAAACGAATAAGAAATAATGTGTAGTTTATAATTATTCAAATAGTATGATAATCTTACATTCTGATAACTAAAAAAAGTTGTTTTTATTTTTATAATGGAAGTTTTATACTATCTTAAAGGTACAAGAGACTCTACGATACTTAATTATATTGAATGATAAACTAATATTTTAATTGTAGTAATGCAATACTTACGCCGTGGAAATAAAATATAAGAGCTCTTGAATATTTTACTGAATTCTATAGTTTGCCATCTATTGGCGAATATCAGAAATCGTTAGGTGGTTTAACAAAGCGAGATAGAATTCAAAGTACTTCTTGACTTTCTGAAGAAAAATGGCTCGTTATCAAGTGAAAAGGATTGATTGTAAAGTAAGGTCAGCTAGTTCCATAGGAAAGCATCTCATTTAACTAAAGAAGAGAGATGTCTTTTTAATGAAACCAGTACCGTATTTTATCTAAATCTTGCCTAGATGTACTGAAGAAAATATATTGCTATGTTAGCTTATCTCTTTTATTTCTTTAAAGCCATGGTTTTTTTAAATATATCTTACAGTAATGTTGTAAGAAAATACAAACTGTATCTAATAGTTTATTTGTAACTTTATAAACCTTTTTCTCAGTAAAGCTGTTAAATTTATATTAAACCTACAAGTATGATTAATTTACCAACAATATATACTTGCATTTCTTGAAATTAATACAATAAAATTAAAAAAAAAAAGTATAACAGTGATAATAGATAACCAAACATTGCTTTCGATATTGTAAACGATGAGTATTTCTACCTGTATTTATAAAATTAAAGTAACTATTGACTAATATTTATATAGTACTAACGTTTAAGACAATTCGAATAGAAAGCAGAAACATAATTTTAAAAACCTCAAGATTACTCTTGGTTTCCGGGGTAATCTCCTAGAGCAATTTGATTTTAAAGTAGTTGTGGCCATTTTTAAGCTAATCTACGCTTTGAACTCTAAGACAATATTCCATTGATTTTATTTACAAGATAATTTTATTTTAATAAAACGCAACATATTTAACGCAACAGAAATATTTTTTCCGTTGCGTTTTATTAGTACCATGAAAAATTGTATTTTATAATTATCATTTTTTTCTTTTATTAATAGTAAGTAATGTTACATATGTACTAATACCTCATTATACTTTGAATTTGTTTGTTTAACAACTGAATGACCATGTAATTTTAGTTTGATTTTTAACTATTAATTTTTATAAGCTATTTTTGAACCTTTTTTATTTTTTAAATTTATTTTTATAACCGTTTAGCCTGTTTCAAGCCATCACAATATTACGATATTGTTATTTGCTCTTAAGCAGGTCCCTTGCACGAAGTCATCTCCATTGTCCCCTACCACCAACTAAATAAATTTTAAGTTTTGCATATTTATGTAAGTAGCAAGAGATTACACCAAGGGAGAATTAAATATTTTTGGTCATCTTTTAATTAAAAAAAAACTTGCGCAATTCTACGCAAGAATCGTGGATACCGATGTTCTTTGGTGGTTGGGTTTCAATTAACCACATATCTCAGGAATGGTCGACCTGAGATTGTACAAGACTACGCTTCATTTACATCCACACATATCATCTTCGTTCATCCTCTGACGTAATACTTTACGGTAGATCCGGAGGCTAAACAGAAAAGGAAAGATGTTCTGCGCAAGAAGATTGACTTTTTGTTTCCGACACCCTAACTATTTTGGTTAGAAAAGCGCTGATTTCCAGAGTGCAACACATTGTATGTTGTAGATCCTACACTCAAGCATCAATTTTAAACTCACTCCCTCTCAAATTCACGAATTAGCGCGTATGAGAAATACAGCTTTACACTGTTAACACAAACTCAAACTGAGTTTATGTAGTATGTCGAACATAATTGAGCGTAACTGAAGCATGCACAGGATCAGATACGCTAATAGAGTACATTTAAACTTCAGTGAAATGAATTAATTTTAGTATTTAAAAAATTTTTTTAATGAAATTTTTGAGCCGCAAGATTTTTAAATTTTTTGGAAGAAAAAACACTACTACACAGCAATCAAATATGCAACTACAATGTCAATTTCATGACATTGACAAAACTACTGATAGTAGTTTTGGAGGTTTGCTATCCACAAATTTTATACATAGGCCTGTACATATATAAGAATATTTTAAGTGAATGGTATTTTCGTACTCCTCATATCTCAAAACGTAAAGAAAATCCAATTTCACCATCACCCCCCTCAATACCAACATGCGACCGAAAGTAAGACCGTACTTTTCTTCCAAAAATCGGTAAAAAGAAATTACTGTATTGTTTTATTTCAAACTGTTTAATGGAAATTTAATGCATTTAAATCATATTTTAGGTGAAAACTTTTAACCAAGATTTTGTAAATTGCAGAATGAGGGTCATAATACTTGACTGGTGATGATTTAACCACCAGTTAAATCTTTCTAATGGTATTATACATCTATGTTTTAATAAAAATGAGAACAAGTAACTTGTTTTCTGTCACAAGAAATTCATCGCTATTTCTTTCCTTTTTTTTCCTATTTATATGTATTTGAAAAATTGAAGTAGAAATCATAAGCGGTTTTGTTGGGATTATTGATTATTCTTTTATTAAATATTAAAACGGTTCGTTCGCAAACGAACTCAAACCAATTCCGGGACCAGCTGACGTAACGGAGTTTGAGGGAATTGGGTGGATTGGGGGATTGCTTGTGGAAAGATGCCCACTCCACTGCACTTCAATATCCTCTACCAAAGCCAGTCAATTTATATGCTTCTGCATGTAATTACCCGACCTAACATAAACCCAAACCCTTGTACCACTACCATCTTCCTTTTCGTTTCTGTTTGTCTATCTCTCTCACTCTATCTCTCTCTTCTGAACGCACACATACACACACACACAACCGCACAAGCACATTAATGCTTATTTCCATCTCTCTCTTCCACTAACCAACAAAGTTATTCGGTAGCTTGGTAGCCAATCATACTCCTAACCGTATTTATCATGTTGATGTGAAATTAGAGTAAGAGTTTACTTTTCTTGATACGTATATCTTGTTAACTAAGAACTTCTGTATACAAAGAAAGAATGCATCAATTACACTCTTTATACGATTTATGCAAATCGTATAAGGCTTTTTTCACTTTGTGTGCAGGTAGACTGTATTTATACACTGAATTAATAATAATATACTGTATAATAATTACAAATTGTATTTATCATGATGTATTGCGCATCTCTTCATTTTTCATCACCTATTATTCCTTCGTTCCTTCTTCTTCACTACTGTTTCATCTTCATCAACTCTCTTTTATTTCTTCTTCGTTGTCATCTTCATCATTTCCCCTTTGTTCTTCTTTATCATTTTATTTCCTTTTCTTTACTTCTTTTTTGTCATCTGCTTCCTCTTACTCTATTCCCTTCAGATTCTTTTTCTTCTTCTTCTTCTTCTCTACTGATTGTACTTCCTTCTAATTTTTGGGGGTTTCTTACATATTAACAATTTTTATTTCAATTTCCTCTGACGTTTTAAATTGTCTTCTTGATATTTGTCTTACGCTTTCATGTTTGTAATTATCCATAAACTACAAAGGATACGAGTATATTTTTAGATATACAAAAAAAAGTTAAGGCTGAAAATTATTGCTACTCAGTAACCGCTTTTTATGTTTTTCATTTTATTAATAATATCTTTATATTCTTTCCACGTTAATTTGTTCGTTGTTAATATATTCTGTTGTTAGTAGTTACTGTTTTAAATAAACCTATCCTTTGTAACAAAGTTAAATTGATTCAAGCCTAATCCCTACTTTGTGTAATTCCTGGTATTGTTGCAGTAACTACTGATAAGTTTATTTTAGTTTTATTTTTTACTTTTACAATCTTTCTCTTATTTTATTTTTTTTCAAGTTAGTTAACATACAAATTCCTGTTTATTTTTTGATTTTATTTCAATCCATTGGATAGATTAACAATTTTTTGATTTTACCCTTTTTATCTGCTATTTTTTAACAGACTACTTCAGGAAGATAATGAGTTTATTCGTATATTTTATTTACATCTCCGTATTTGTCGAACGCTCTACTACCAATTAGTATCAATTATGAAAAGGGTTTTTATTAATTACGTAAATAAATACTGATTGTATAACAATTTAAAAAAGATTATTTCGCATGATAAAAACTCTAGTATATCCAATATGGAAAAAATAAGTCTTTTGAGTCTCATAAAATGAAATGTATAAGTATAATATAAAATATTTACAAGGTATTTTTCAGGTATTCTTTTATGAAAAATAATTTGAAAGTTGAAACATATATCAGTTAATACAATAATTATAAAAATGTTAACAAAATAAAAAAATAAATTTAATGTCGGTAGGAGTATAAAATAATTAGAAAATTGCTTACTATAAACTCTTCAAAAATAGTTTGAAATTAATATTGAAATAAAACAACAGACATTGACAAAATTTTATGTTTTATTAATAAATTTTATTAAACTTATCGAGAGTGGCGCTGAAAATAAATATTAAAAAAATATTACATAAAAAGTATATCTATGATTTTTGTGAATCCTGTACTACCTGTATTTAATTAAAGAATATTTATCAATCCAGATATCAAACTAATATGATATAATTTTCCTGTTAAGGCTCAGAATTAATTAAGACATATCCTTATTTTAATCAATTTTCTTTTGCACTATATCCTTATTTCTCCACCGAATCGTAGAATTTAAGCAAAAAAGTAAATTAATGTAACTAGTAAAAGTAAAGTAAATGAAAATATTAATTCTGGGATTTTTTAAAGGGATAAAAAAACGTAATTAGAGTAGTGAACTTTTGCCAACACCATACTGATAGGGGTAAATTGTTTTTCTCTTTAACAACGAAAACGAAGTCAAGTTTGTTCTGGTTTTGGAATTGTTCCAGAAATTCAACCAAACACATGGCATTATGAATATAAATTTTACGAGTAGAAATAAAGAAAAATTACGTTTTCCGTCTACATTTTCTTTCCTGAATTTCAACTTATTTTTGACTGTTAATATTGAATGCATTTAATTTATAATCGGCGAATTTTGTATAAAATTTCAAGCGGTTTTTTTCGTGGAATAAGAAATAATTTATTTTTTTATATAATTTATTATGTATAAATCTTTGAAGTATTACTTCTATTAATGGTAAATGTTTATCATAATTTCAAAAAAAAAAGTGATTACATAAATAATTTGTATTGCAAAGGTAAACTTAAGTATTTTTTATTAAAGTGAATCTGTGGCAATAGCTGGGAAATTTGTTCATTAAGTCAAAAAAGATATATAAATAGATAAAATAATACATTAATAATTATACCTATTTTAATTAAGGTAATTATTATACATTTAAAAATTAATAAATTTTTAAAAATTAAATAAATTTTAAATCTATATTCATCTATACATATAAAAAAATAACTAGGGTCGTTCATCTTCACGCATCACGCAACAATTGCTGGTCATATTTTAATAAAACTATACAGATTTATGACATTAGCCTCTATGACATTAGAGGCTTGGTCATTATATCTAACTAGAATTATCATTATACTCCTAGTGAGATTTAAGATATTAAAGATAAAACTTTTTTTATTAAAATGATTATTTCTTTCTTTAAGGAGTATCTGTAAAATATTTAATATTTTTAATATTTCATTAGTTTATAATTATTGTAATCACCAAAAATTAGCATATTAGACAACTTTTAATGGTTTTGATTGTTTGTTTTGGCTGCTGATATTGGATTGTCAAAAGTTAAAGATATATACCTTCAAGAAAGAGACCTAACCTTTCTAATTATTCAAAATCTGCTAAAAGAATGAGAATATTTCTATCCTTTCAGCTAAAGTGTGTGGTTCTTGGTTAGCTTCTGACAGAGAGTAATGTGCTCAGACTCGAGTCGTAGCTTCGTCTACAGCAAGAGCGTATCAGAGCTTCTACTCAAGAACGAGGGAAACCTTGAAGGAAAGAAAGCTTTTTAGGCATTAATTGTTATTTGTCAGTAATATTCTGACAAACATTAGGATAATGAACACAACTAAGGTAAAGGGGGTGGAGCCCTCTTACTAACCGAGAAGAGTACGCAAAACCATCCCAGACCGGCAAGTTTTACATAACATTTTATAGATAAATAAATAAATATAACCTATATATAATTTACACTGTTTTTAAAAAAAAAAACTGAAGTAAACAATAAAAATAGGATATTTAGCCGTTGAAATCTTAAAACCGAAATTTTTCGCTTTTACAATACTTTCTTTAACTCGTACAAGGAAGTAAAAACGAAAGGAATTTATTAAGAATATGAAATATGTAAGACATTTTGTTTCCCAATTTCATCCGATATTTTTACAGTATAGAACAAATCAATACAAATTACAAACCGTGCACATATATATACTCGTATGTATATATATATATAATATCTGCAATATACAACTCCTAATCTACTCGTAGAATGTAGTAATTATAATAAATAAAAGTATTAGAACAAAACAAAATAATTGGAAATACCATTAAACCAATCAAATGAATTTTTTTTTTTGCCACTGTATTTACAATCGGTTTCAATTTAAGCACTATAAGTAAATTTGAATACAAAAAAAAGACATACAGGTCGGTGTTTCCACTGAAATCCCTCAGGGAACGGTATATTGTATCTTACACTACATACATAAATAGACACGAAACATAAATAAGTACATACAAACATGAGTCCGAAGAACATAGATCAAAATCCAAAGTTCAAATAAAACATAAAAAGCAAAGAAAACACCAAAAAAAAATAGTTTTATCATTCACACGAAGAATAAGTAATGAAAGAAAAAAACAAAGAACCAACAAAAGTGAGTTGCAAACGAAATGAAAAATCTTTATGATGCATAACTCCCTGAGGTAGGCGATTCACCTCAAATCTTGAAGAACTTACAGATGTAATATATGCAGTCGCTTTAGGCGCCTAACGTCTTATCTGTTATCCAGGAAGTTAACCACGATCCAGTTCACATGTTTGTTTATTCTAATTTTACATCATCTGCTAAATCACCGTATCTCCTCTCGGAACGGTTGGCAATCCAAGAAAATCATGTATTTCAGTATTTTCGCAAACTACGGCGCTTCTGTTATATTTCTCAATAGTTTTTCTGGAGTTGTTGTGCGACTCTTGCTTGTCGTACCCCACAGACTAATAAATTAAAAAAAAAAAAATTATCCTTATAAAATACATTGTACATTTTGACATTTAAGATTTAACTATATGGCCTTTAATTAAATATCTGGTTTTGATATAAGAATATTATACGATAAAGTTAGGAGCAGTAATAGGTGAGAAAATTATAATTTTTTATTTTTAGGGTAATTTAAAATAGGTTCATTATATTTTTACATAAAAAATATTTTTTTTTTGTGATTAATATTCAAAATAGAATTATTAAAAATAAGAAAAAAATAAATATCATTTGAATTTACTAACAATACTTAAAAATTTAACATTTTGTATTCAATAAAAGAAGCGATGTATTTGCGGTAGTGGCTCGCCTTATAACGAGAATTGAATGGTTACACTGACTAGAGGGAAAGTAATTTTACTAAAATTTTAGCTGATTACTAAAAATCGAATGAACAAAATGATCAAACTTTTTTTATCCGTATTTAAGTTGAATGTTATATAAACTGTTTTATGTTTTTATTTTTCATTATTTAAAAATTATAAGTTAATTATTACTTCCCGGTAAAGTATAAGTACTTTCCCTGCAATTATAGTATAGCCGGGTGTGTGCACAAGAGGGAAAATATGGTATTGTGCCAAAAAAAAGTTTTCAATTTTTTTCGAATTTTGAAATCATGGGGTGAATGAAACGTTAGGAAACGCAAAATGAAATGGTAAATTCTGTTTATTAACGGTGTATGTATGTATTAGTAGTAAGGCTAACGATTTGGAGCAACCACCTTAACGTTCTCTTAAAATAATTTTGTCTTTCGTGTTGATATCTTTTTCTTTTGAAATCTGTATGTATTATAACGGAGATCTATTGATAGTTTTAATGAATCGCAGCCCAATAAAAACCTTTACCTCAAATAGGTTTGTTTTTTATCGTATCTAAAAAATTTCGACTACTATATATTTTTAAGAGTAAACAAATAGAAAACATTCCCATTTTCGATTTAAATTTCGGATACTACGATTTTAATGGAAAGTTTCATCTACCTTTTTAATAATAAAAAATAAATTACGGATAAATAACGGATTGCTCCTATATAGAATCAAGGAAAAAGAGAAAAGTAATAAAAATGATGTAGCTAAAAATAATTACCCCATGATTGTTAAAAAAATATACTACATAATAAACATAAAATGACACAAATAAAATTAAAACCACCGGAGGAAAACTTAAGGAAATAATTATTCCAGCACAAGAAATAAGAGAGGTTATATTACAAGCATTATTGGAAAGAAGAGAAAGAGAGAAGAAAGAAAAAGAGTCCAGGAAACCCTACTAAAATTAATAGCTCTTAAAGAACACGGCAAACAAAACGAAATAGAGCAACAGGAAGAAAAAGAAGAACAAGAAGAATTAGAACTAGAGGCAAATAATACAACAATTAAAGATTTATTTGGAAAGAACATTAAAAATTTACCGCAGATTCTCTTTTAGATAGATTTTGTATATATAATATTGGCAATCTTATTACAAATATTGGCGATTTAAATTATACAGAAGAATACGACGAAAATAGAAAGGATTTATTTAAAACTTTAGCAGAACCATTTTGCAGTATTTTATAACAAAGGTAGTAGAAGATACCGAAAAGGTAGGAAATAAAACCTTACTTAAAAAACTGTTTTATGGTTCGAATAATACATGTTTACGAACCAAGTTTTCTAAATATAAATCGGCAAACCTTGGTGTAAAGGAAAAACTTCACACTATAATTAAAAATAACGAATGACGAAACTAAAATATAAACCAAATAATTATTAAATATTCTTTAGATAAAATATTAAAAAGTTATCGTAACGAATTTTCATTTCTCCTTATAAAATAGAATTAGCAGATGCAAAATTAGTTGATATAATAAAAGGTTTACAAGGGATTTTAGAAGATAAAAAAGATAATTTCGTTTTCATGTACTTGGATATAACGGGAAATTTTACTGAAATTTTTTATAAAGAATAAATAAGATAAAATAAAGCTAAAAATATTATTGTAAAGAACTATAATACTGTTGGGATAAATTGCTTAACATGGTTAAGCGATAATATAAGTGAAAAAATTTATAATAAATTTGTGTGTCAAATTACTTCAATAAAATATCCTAGAATTTATTGCCAAAAAGAGGTAAGACTTATCAGAAGAAAATAGTATTCTAAAAATAATGAAAGTGTTCGAATCGAAACATTTATTAAATTACGAAGATGCTAAAAAGGCTTTAGCGATAAAAATAAAATACGAAGAAACAGTTAAAAGCTTGGTTAAAAGCGTGTAAATTAATCGGGTGGAAATACCATTATTTATTAATTTCGATGTTTATGGCTTTATTGTAAATAAATTTTCAAAATATCCTGTAGTTGTTGTTTATGGTAAAGAGAGAAATAAAGACGAATTTAAAATGTTTTACGTTAAAGCTCCACTTTAAATAATTTATAAACTTTTCTTATACAAACAGAAGGATTTTTCCCCAATCCTTCACAACACAAAATAATTGAAGAAGATAACGGAATTTTTCACATCTAATTTTTCCAAAAAGGCCTAGCTTGAAAACTTGTCATTCTTGATAATAACAATGCTGTTTTCTTAAATGACAAAACGCCCACGATCGTTTATGCTATAAAAAAAATCATATATATAATCTGCAAACTTCGAAGAAAAACTAGAAATGTTACATATAACTAAAATGATGTAAACTCAAAAACAGTGTTTTTTTGTTTTTTTTTTTTATGGAACAAAGTTGAACACATTGATCAACACCATTTACTATATTATTTATTATATTATTCATCCATATCAAAATAGTTTTCATGTAACATTAAAAATTGAATAAAATAGTTCATTGTACAAAGTCTCGTTATGATAGCGTGTGAATCTCTTCAACCGTAAAAGTTTATTTTGATTTTATTATTGCGTATTGTATAGTTTTAATAACATCTGTATATTACGCAATTGATATTTATTTCACCATGAATTTACGTACTTTTTTATTTTACTTTTTGTTTCTGGATACTTTGCTTCTTTTTGCAAGTTTCTATATGATACCTGACATACAAAACGGAGAGCCGACCGACTTTGATTTGCAGGATATATTCGTACAGGGAAGGTTTTCAGTCGTAAATTAGGGCTCTATCCCCCTGGAAGTGAAACTCTGAATTAAAGATATTCTTAATTAAAGAAAAAAAAAATACTAATCCTTTTACTTCATTATTATATTTCTGTTACTATGGCAACAGAAATATGTTATGAACTTTAACATAATTATTACTATTCTATATTTTGTAATTAGGGGGTTTTATAAAGCCTGAATATTTTAATTGTTATTTATAAATAATATCTTCGCAATCAAAAGGGTAACGAACACTAGGGCGAAGTCCTTTGGCTAAACGGAAGAGGCAACCGGAGCGATCTCTACGGGCCTGAGGAAGGCAGCCACTCTTCGGCTCCGGGGTTCGCTTGGGCTGATCTGGGACACGGGGTCCAGGCTAGACGATCGGGACTCTCTAATCTCACCCGACCATCTTAAAATATAGTAAATATAATAAAAAAATTAAAATAATCTTTTTATATATATATATATATATATAGAGAGAGAGAGATTTTTAATCTTCGTATTAATGCACACCTAATTTATGATTTAGTTTTTAATGCATTTTAATCCAAATATAAATGCCATTTTATCCCGTATCGATTCAATTTGATTATTTACTGATGTAACTATGAATTTCAAACGTTAAAGTGTATTACACTGAAATGCCTCACTTAACAAATCGTAAACATATTAGGTGGATTATTTTGCGTTACTCTGTGTGGAAATCAGTAGTATGAAAGACGACAAAAAATTTTAACAAATATTAAATTAATATAAACATTGTGTATTAAAATTAAACCTTCTAAAAGAATTAAGTCGAAACAAGTGATCAGTTATGGTCTTGTTATAAAATATAGATTAGATTACAAAAAAAATGTGTAGGCGGAATTAGTCAATGAGAAATGTTTTCGGTATAGAAACGTACATCAGTTTATCTTATTGGCTCGCCTCGTTTACTTTTCCATAGCATCCATTATTCCCATTAGTTAATTTTTTGTTTAGATAACCCCAACATCCATGCAAAACTGAACTTTTTTTAAATATTAAGGAATAATGTACGTATATAATTAAAGGTTAATTTATTTGATAGTATGTCATGTTTATTTATATTCCTCCTTGGTTGATTTTATATTTTCAATAAATAACCGACTTCAAAGCAAGGTTTGTTACCCTTTTAATTCGACCCTCATATACCAGTATATATATATATATATATATATATATATGTGTATAATTTTTTTTAAATTCGTAAATTCTTCTTTATGCACCGATATCTATGCTTTTTTTTATTTCGTTAAAATAATTCCTTTGGTGGTCCGATAATACGTTAGATAAAATGATAAGAAAATGTTTTTAACGAAAAATTACACACGATTTGAAAATACTTATGTATTTTTGATTAACATCAATATTTTTATGGACATTATATGTAATCATGTATACGCGATACATCTTCATCAATTCATTCAGAGTTTTGTTATTCAAAATATTTTGAAACGAAATCTAAAACAAAAATTAATTGAAAAACTTGCTAAAATATTTTTTTTTAAATCCAAATATTTATTTTTTCCACGCAGCCTTTATTCATGTGGATGTCATATTTATTTAGTAATTTTTGTGTTTAATAATTATGTAAATAAACTTAAATAAATAATAAAGTTAATTTCGTTAAACATAACAAACAGTTAAAATATTAATGAGTAAAAAAAAATTCCATTTTTCTAAAATTCGCTATCTTGACGTTGGCGTATTTATGCAATCGTAATTTATTTTTTGACTTTTTCACTGATTTAAAAAATTCTTAATTAAAAAAATGTAATAGCGCTATATATTAATTTTTTGTTTTAACTTTTACTTTATCCTTTCATTGTTTTAATTTTTTAAGTTAATTTAATTATTTTCACTTAACCTTTTTTACAAATATATATTTTTTTTAAATAATAAGTTTTTAAATATACTGAAAAAATCAGCCTGAAAGAACCAATCTGGAATTAATTACTATTTCGAATTTTTATAGTTTTTGATACTTGTATTATAGATATCTGAAAGTTTTTTCAGACAAAATAGAGGCTAATATTAGATTATTTTAATTAAGATAAAGATTTCCTGGAAATTGATATGAGGGTTTTTTCTTCTCTTCGTAGCTGATAACTCGAATTCCAAATTGACGCGTTTCGGAGTATCTCCATTTTCATGACTACTTTTAGCACTCTTAATTTGAAAAGCAACATTCTCTTTAATCCACGAGAAAGCAACACTTTCAAGAAAGCAACTTTTGATTTGACAACTAACATTCGTAGTTGTCAAGAGTGCTAAAAGTAGTTTTGAGAATAAAGGTTAATCCGAAACGCGTTAACTACGAATGTTAGAAAGCTAGTGACATTGCTGGGAAGGCAGAAAATAACACTCAAATCAATTAAAATAATTCTAGGGGAAATATAAAATATTGTGAAAATTTTATTTTATGGAAATTTCATTCAAATAATTTTTTTTTATCTAAATTAGAAATGAGATTGAGTTGAGAAATTTTCAAAGATTTGTTGAAATTATGGTAATATTAAAAATATTGTTCGATTTAACGAAAAGGTCAGTTAATTTTTTCTGAGTGTAATGATATATTCACTCTTCAGACAGTCAATTTGGTGAGCAGAACGTAGTTGTCAATTTAGACATGAACATCACTTGAATTTTAGTTGGCTTGGCAAGAAAATGTTATGCAACTACATATTTACTTGTACGAAGCAGAGAAAAGGTACTATTACTCATTTTTTCTAACAAGCCTGGCGTGTCATTTTTATTATTTTTAAAGATATCTATGTAATTTTTGGGAATAACTTGTGACTTATTTCATGTCACCTACACCATTACGTTATGACATCTAACAACACAGTTTAACTCTATTTAATTCTATGTATTAAATAAAATGAGAATTTAAATTTTACTTTTTTAGATTGTATTGTTTATTATATATTTTGTTGCTTAAATAGTTAAGTAAAATAATTTCAATAATTTTTTAAGTATTTCTACAAGAAAGGAAGTGTTTGTTTGTTATTTTGTATTGCAAATAACTATTTATTTTACCGATTCATTTTGAATTTTTAAAGTGTAATTCCCTCTACGGCTTACTTATAAAATTGAAACCTATAGGAATTACCTTTATATGTAAGTTGAGTTGAATCACAGCTTTCTAAACATACTATAATCAATTCCGAACAATGGTTGATTAATTATCAAAGCGGATCTTAGCTTCGCGACTTTCAAATAGTAGGAAGAGTGATTTATTACTAGTAGACTAAGCAGCGACTGAAGGTACTCAGAAGCTCTCTCTCTCTCTCTCTCTCTCAGTTCAGGCTACACCTTTATATACAGAATAACATAATAAGAAGAGCAACACATCACTTTACGTTACCTTTACTTCTCAACTTAACACTTTTTTTTTTAAGTTAATGCAACACCTTCTTCTCTTTATATACTACAACCGACTTTGTAACTTTGTTTTCCAACTTTCTACCTTAAAGTCTTAATGAGGATAAGTAAACTAAGAAAAATATTTTTTAATTAGAGTATAAATTACATGTACGAGTACATGTTTTTTAAAAGTAATTTTTATAAACAAAAAAAGTTGTTCAAAAAAGTTTATAAAAGATTTTCTCATATTTCTAAACCATTAACTTATCTTTATTAGCAATTCTATATTAATAAATAAATTTTCTTAAATTTTTATGATGATAATTATAAGCATAACTTTACGTTTAAAAATTTATTATTTTGCTTTCTTTCAAAAGTAAAGTAATGATTTGAGAAGTATAGTATTTTCTGTACTTATAGTTCCAAAATCATTGTCAACGATAGTCATGTAATAGGTAACAATTACGTAACAATTCACATCAGTTATGTGACACGCAGTATATGAGTGAGGAAACAAAAAGATAAGATTATAGACGTCATTTTTCCAAAAACCGATAACGTAAAATAAGTTAAATAGAATTAAATAAAAATATCTTTCAAATAAATAATTATAAGGTTTGTTGACTTTAATTAAACTTAAAAAAAAAAATCGGATATTACAAATAATCTGGAATAACGTATAATATATGTAATTAAAAGTAAACTTTTTCATAAAAAGAATCGGTTTCAAAAAATACATACCAATAATGAAATATATATAGGTATATTTTTACTTTCTGGCGCATATACTTAGAATAGGTACATTAAAAAGAAAAGATAGTGATCCTTCAAAAATGGAATTAGGGTTTTTTTTTTGCAAATATTTATGTTTTAAGGTCTAGTTTACTAGTTCATTTAGACAAATAAAATGTATGTACGCATTCACGTACGAGTATGTATATACTTGATTCGTACTGTTTTGGCCTTATATATCAGAATTGACCGAACCTATTTTCTTCAGATTTGACTCAAATATTTCTATATGTTGGGCATTGGTCACATTAATTTTTTTTTCAAAATTCGTTAAGGAGGTTGGGGATATCTCGAAAATATTTAATTGAAGATACATCTTTTTTAGTTCTTTTACTCCAACCCCTTCGGTTTAAATATCTTTCAGAAAGATTTTTAAAATTTTCACTTCATATATAGAGCTATCTAGAAATGTCTACAATTTTTTTCAAATTATAAACTCCAGATCTAAAATGCAGAAACATTTTTTGAAAATTTTATTTTTTCTTATCTTAGCCTTAACTGAAATAGTTGTAGATAAGCAAAAAACTTTATTTAAACCAATTTGTTAAGCTTAACCTATACAAGTTCAGTCTTTGCATACCAAAGTTACCTTTAAAAAAAAAACACTTTTATTTTTACACAAATAATATTACAAATTTTATATTTACATTTAATTGCATTATTAACTGTTATTATTGAATATCCATTTCAATAATTTTTTACAAGTAACGTTTAACGTATCTGCTAATGCATTACGAAAGAACTTACATGTTCACTCAGTGACATCTACTAGAAAACTGAATACTAATTAATAATAAAGACAAAGGCTTCAACTATAATAATATTTCTAAGAATCAACTGATTTCCCGGTACAAATTCCTATGTTAGCGCTTACACCTGCTAAATACTAAAACCAAACTTATATGAATATTTTTAGAAAAGTTTTTCTTAAAATTTATTCTCAAGTTCTAAAAAATATATATTCTGTTCTTTTGTTTTTTGGCTATAACTAATTTAATTTTTATTATTAAAAATCGTTTTTTTGTATTTTTCTTAATCAAGGGTTATTAAAACTAAAGTAGTTTTGGCACCTATACTATACTCCGAACCGAATATATAAAACAACTTGTTTAATTACTTTCATAAAAGTTATACTTTATTTTTTATTTTTTCAATATTTCTAAACATTGGTTTTTTAATTTGTCTCACTTTTTTGTTTGTTTGATTGGTTATCATTTGTGTGAATGATTTTGGTGTTTTATTTTTTGCTTTTTATGTTCTGAACTTTAGACTTTGATCAATGTTTTTTAAACTCATTTTTGCACGTACTTATTTATGTTTAATATTTGTATGTATACTGCATAAGATACGTATACCGTCTACGTATATGCATATTCTTTGAGGGATTTGAATTGAAACCCCTCTCCGAATGTAATTATTTTTTTGATTAAAATTTACTTATGGTTCATGACTTGATCGGTGTCAAGTCATGATTGACCGGTGTATGCTGGAAAATTATGCAATACATTTCTAGTTTTTTTTTTAATTTATTTAAAATTTTTCTAAACTTTCAGCACTAAATAACATGCACGTTAGGTACATAACCGTAATGATTTTAGGCGACAAGATATGTTATAATGTTACTCCCAAAAAATGGCAGAAACATTCCCAAGAATAACAAGCATTCTATGTCAGGTTTATAAAGAAAGTGAGAAATCCAGTGATAATATGAACACGTCAAATTTACTGAAATACTAATTATATTTAGTCCTCAAGTGACACCTTCATTATCAATATCATACGAGAACTTATTGTAAAATATACATTATTAATCTCAGAAGAAAAGGCTCTGATTAGTGTCATTTGTATCTCAGATGCTTCATTTGCGTCAGAGTAATAAGAAAGGGTTGTAAAATTTAGTGTAATGTAACAAATTAATGCACCCCTTTCTTCACCGAGAAGTAATGCATAATTTTGGGACCCCTCCTGCTTGTCATACTGATTCTTATCTGCCTGATTTTCTTTGATTTTCTGATTCTTTGTTTTAATGCATAATTTTGGGAAGTAATGCATAATGCATACTAACTAATTAACAACTCCTCACTAACCGTTAATTTGGCACCGATTCAGAAAATATTAAACTTTTAACGAAAAGTTTGGAAAAGTTATTTTTCAACTTTTAATGAGTTTACATATAAATCCAACTGAAAACATCTAAATTAAAATAAAAAACCTTAAATAGTATTTAAAATTTATAGAATAGCATAGTCAATTTTGGGTAAGTAATACCCCATTAAAAATAAACGTCTTTCTTATTCTTCTACGTTCATGATACAGCTGCTTAATAAAAATATTTTATAGAAAATTTTCAGTTGATGTATTATATAATAATACGAGTTTCCTTGCATTCAGGTATTTTATTAATTTTTTAATATATTACATGTTATCTTTTTAATTTCGATCATCATATGTAATCTTAATATTTAAATAGCAAAAATCTTTCTTCGCCGTCGTCTTTATTACGTATTTCTTATGTTATTACGTATCTTATCATTATTCTCTTTACCATCACATCTTATAACTTTTGCTTTATTCTTATTTATTTTTAATTTAAATTACTTTCTTTTTTTTAGTACAGAGAATCTATTTTTCGTTACTTTTCTTCTAGTTTATTTTTAGTATACATTAAAAAAAATTATATCATCTGAAAATTTCAACAGTATATTCTCTTTTATGATTTTAAATATGAATTTTTTTCGTAAAATTCCATAAATCTCTTTTTTCAGAGCTCTATTAAAATTGAAAAAGGATTTGATATTTAAAACCTTCTTTTTTTATAAAAAAAAATAAAATTTTTCACTTACATGCGACTTCATTTTTCTTATTTTTAGCACTTTCTCAGAGATATCTGCTTCATCAGATCTTATGAAAATAGTAATATCTGATGAAAACATTAAAAAATTAAAAAATTTTAAAATCGAGTTATTAAAAAAATTAAATATTCAAAGAATGATTTAATAAAAAAATGGTACTGTAGTCCACCACATACGAGAGCAGTAGAGTAAATTTTATATCAGTGACTGGGATGATAAATGTGCCTCTCTGAATTTTAACTTTTTAATTATATTTTTATAATATAATGTTTGTGTTTTTTCAAAGCAAAGACTACATAGAAAGCGCTAAGAAAATATAATAACCTTAATTAGTAACTAAATTAAAAATTTTAATTTTTACGAATAATAATAATAATCTGCTGCTAAGCAGCAATAAGCTAAAACTATTTGCAAACACAAAATCTATCTTTCCTGTTCTGAAATTTAGGTTGCTTTAATTCCACTTTTGCTATCACATTTTAGTTGATTATAAAAGAAATTCAATTTATTTTTATTCTTTTTTTTAAAATTAATCTTTCCTAATAAATTAAATCTACTTATTTCTTCAAATCGTCTTATTAAACTGCTTTACAAAATTTACAAAGGCTATCTAAATGGGTTGCTTTGCTTTTCTTTAGTTCAATTTAGAAAGTAAAGGTAATCCAAATAAGAAAGAGTGAACAGAAAAAATTAAAAAACAAAAGTAAATATTTGGGGAACTATTTTTACGAAAAAATGAATAAGATGTACTGAGATTATCCTACCAGAAAACGACTATAAGAAATTTAGTTGTCATAATAACTAATAAAATTAGTTATACATATCCCGCTTCCCAAGACTGCATACACTAAACTACTCGTTATTCGTATTCAGTACAGATGAGGTCAGGAGTAGTTTGAAAAAGAAAACCTTTTATATGAGCAAATAAGCATTATAGATACGAATTTAGAGTTGACTGATGAAGACTGGCCTAATGCTTTGTGTAAATTGTTACATTTTATGTATATGAAACCTTGATATTAAAAAGTAAAAAAATACTGAAATTTTTGAGATACATGTATGATCGTAGACAGAAAATTATGCCCAGGGGGAAATAAGTCGGCCTCTATAGCAGGATTACTGAGAATAAAGATCTACTACTACACCATCATAGAAGAAAAATAAATGATCTACTGAACGGAATCTAAATACATTTCTTTTATCAAAGGTATAATATTTTTCAGAAGAATTAATTTAAAAATAAAACCCATTATAATGGCAAATCGAACCAAATTTTGAAATACAACTTTTTAAAATCTTATTTCAGTACTATTACAATTTTCTTTTCGATCATTCTCATTGTGAAATGAGCTGCTGTTCTCGCACTGACGTCAGATGAATTTCGATGTAGAAGACAATCTCATATTTAGAGTGATTTGGATTTTAATTAAATCTGTTCATTTAATACACCGCTTTCATTTGTTTTTGTATATATTTCATAATTTTCAAGCGTTAAGATGAGATTTTTTATTTGTGATTCTTTTTTGTCCATCAATATTAACAACACCCGTGATGTTTTACATAAACATAAAAAACACCAATTCTTAACGAATATTATGAGATATATAAATAAATAAACTAGATGTATTGAAAAAATGATCAATTCAAATTTCCTTATACTTTTCGACCACGTCCTAAGTAAAACTCTAATTTAAAAAAAAACCGCCGATCAACATGAACTGCTGCCAGTGTGAAAACAGCGCTAGTCTATAGGTGGTCGCAAAAATGAGTGAAAATGTTCTAAAATAAGTTTTATAAAGGTCTTATTGTCAAACTACTTCGTTTGTCCTGGCAAAAGTTTACATCTTTAAATTAAAATCATTACAGACAGTTATAGAAAAAAGAAACCCTAGAGCAAAAGCCTGTTGAATATTTTTAGGCTCTGATTACCGAAATTATCTTTTTAATTAATCCGCTTCATTGGTTACGGTCAGTAATACTATACTTTCTTTGAATTAAAAGAAAAATTCACATGATTGATGCATCTATTAGCATTCATATTTGCTTAATAGCACACATACACGCGTACGCGCGCGCGCCCACACACAGGTATCTATATATAGAAAATATAATATACATAATATATTGTAACAAGACCGTTATAACGGACCTGAGTAACGGGTTCCTCCCAATTAAGATGAAAGTAGGAGAAAATATAATAATGGGAGGAATCCAGAAGGGGGCAAAAAGAAACCCTTTTAGTAAATATAACATGTCTGTTTAACAATCGGTTTTTGTAATACCGACCACTGACACCAATAAACACATGTCGTACCGTGAGAAGAGTTACCGGAGCAAGGTTAGGAATGAATAAGAACGAAAGGGCTCGGTCGATCCTTCTCACTCTTCGAATTGGAGCAAATTCGGCAGGTAAAGAAGATAGGAGTATAAATACTCCGAGGAAGACCAGTTAAAAATCAATTCCGCAAGGAAAGTCTGCGAGATGTGAATTGTGTGAAATCAGTTCAGCGAGGGAGTCTGCGATGCGAGTCAGCGAGACGAGAGTCTGCGAGATGTTAGTCAGCGAGGGCATTCTGCGAGGAGGACAGTGAAGGAGAGAGTTTCCAGTGTGAATTACAATCGTTACGATTAAGGTGACGCCACCAGTAATTGTAATAAACAAGAAATATTATCGATGAGTTACTGTAAGACTAACTGAAATAGATAATTTACTAAATATGATTCATTAACTGTTAGGGTAGTTTTATTTGTGAACAGTAAAGGTATTTGCAGTAAAAGAACTTTATACTTGTCTTATCTATTGTAATATTGTTATTAATACAAAACTAGGGGTTAAAAGTGTTAAGACTAGCGGTCATGCAATATCTTTGGCAATGAGACTAAATTCTGGTTTTCATTAATTATTTATCTACCTGTAAAAAAATCCTGACGATTACTTTAAATTCCGTTTTGTATGTAATCTCTGTTTATTGACATTTGTGATTATCTTTTTGTAATTTACATGTAATATTTTGTTTACGGTTGCCATTATTGTCATTATTGTAACCACTATTGTGAGATTATTTTATATTGTCTGTTATTATTATTACTATTACTATTATTTTCTACTATTATTCTGATTATTATTTTGGTTGTGATCACTACGATTAATATTTGTGTATTTACTATTTTTCATTAATTTTTTTTATTATTTTCTCTTATTTTTTTTTTTGTTATATGGGCATCGACTTCTACAGTCATTAACCCTGTTCACATTCGTTAAAATAGTAATTAAATCACCATAAGATTCGTCATATGTAAAGGTGTAAATGGCTCTTACATTTCATTTAAAAACATCAAAATACACAAGAAATTTAAACAAATACTCAAAACGCTTACCAAATATTTAATATTAATATATATTTATATATATATATATATATATATATGAAAATTATTTATTATAATATATAATAATAATAATAATTTTATAATAATAAATTATTACTATTATTATTGATTGATCTTGTCTTCGTTATGTTTTTTTAAACCAATTAACGTTATGTTTATTATATAAACATTCTAATTGTCAATCTCTCAGTATACTGATCGAGCCGCGAACACGCGACAATATAATATGATGAAATAATTACAAAAAGTTGTCATTTAAATATTAGCTGGTAGTTTATTTAATAACTTTAGTTCCAAAAATTGTTTGCAATTAATAAGCCGAAAATAATATTAACAGTGAATAGAACGTGTGAACCATTTATTATTATCTGTAAAACATGCAAAGGGTTGTTCACACAGCATATCGCATTTTTAGTCAGATTTGCATTCCAAACTCTCATTATAACACTATATAACTCTTTGATCAACCCTCTTAATATAAAACAATGCTGATATTAACCGCCCTACGAAAAATTCCAAAAATTCCACGACATACAAAGAGTCTGCCTATTGCTTTAACATATACCACTTTTTCTGTATTCTATCCTTTATTAGAAGTATAAATCACATTTACACAAAATAGAAATACACCCCATCCTAGTAGAATCCATGATGTTCATGAAAGTAAAAATAAAATAAATATATATTTACAAATTATGTAAGTAGATAATGTATTATCTTGTTCACAAAATATTCCTTTTAATTTGCGCAGAAAAATTGAACTAAATTATCCAAGAAAGTTCATATACAAATTACAAATAATCGGATTTGGTTTATTTGGTGATGTGTAAGACTTAAAATACACACAAGGGCAAAATATTGTTTTTCTTTTATTAATTTTTTTTTAAAAATATAAAAAATCTGGCAACGTGTATTGCATAATAATAAATAAAAATAGGTTGACAGAAAAAATATTAAAAACAAAAATTAAAACAGTTAGAACCAAAAAATCAGAATATATTCTTAAAGGTGGGGAATAAAGTTTAAGAAAAACTGTTCTAAAATATTCATATATAGGTTAAGCCTAAAAAATTTGATTAAGAAAGGTTTCTTTAAATGTGCAAGGTGTACATTTAGTACACCTTTCAGTAAAGGTTAAGATAATAAAAGTAAAATTTTTAAAAAAAGGTTTTCTGAATTTTAGGTCTTGGGTCTATAATTTAAAAAAAAACCAGACATTTCGTTAGCATGGTTTGACATGGTTATACCTGCACTCACTAAAGTTCCGAGAAAAACGCATTCAAAGTTTCAACTGGTCATAGCTTTTTTGTTTATGAATATATTTACATTTGTTTCAGCAGCCAATTCTACATGTCCTTAGTATCTATTCAGGCACAAATTTTCAGCTAGAAGAACTACCTTATTTTAGCGGCAAAGAAACAAAATAACACTTATGTTGCTAAGATAATGATGCAGCCATAATTTAGGACCTCCATAAATTTAGGCAACATAAAACTAAGTTTTTTTTACTGCATTTTTTCTTATGTTAATGAAGAATGTACTTTTATTAATAATAAAAATTATATAAGGATGTGTACTATCATGCAATATTCAAAGCAATTTAACGAAATAAAACTCTTCCTGATAACTGTAACAGAATAATTAGTTTTATACATCATTATTCTAGTTATCGTCAATGAAAAAGTGGTTATCAAATACGGTAATAAAAATTCCACATCATTTCAGAAAAATGGAGTTAATCATATTGCCTTCTGAATGATCCCGATGATCCATATAAAGTTGGTATTAATTGTTAGTAAATTAAAATCTATTTAACTTGCCTGGTAAAAATGTCTTCAGAACTTAACTGCCTCCATCGCTATCACCTGAAGTTGAAGGTAAAATAAAATCATCCGACTCATCATCACTGAACAAATTAGAACTACAATCTGTCAAAACCCTATGTTTGCTCATGACTAGTACACTTTTAATAAATAATTATGTAAAAAACAACTACTAGCGAAACACTCTACTTTTAACTTGAAAACAGTCTTACAACGATGAGAAACTGCTGATTAATCATTCCATAACGTCAGCTGTTTTTTCCGTATGACATAGTTCTAACTGGCAGTTACAACCTTGTCAAAAATGTTTCTCGAAAAGTACTGCCGATAGAAGTGTGTAACTTTTTTTTTTTAATATTTTCCAACAGATTGCAGCCATAGTCAGTCTTTTCAAGATCTCATTCCAAATAAAGAATATATATATAACCTGAATTTTGGCAATTTTGTCAGTTAAAACCTTGTCAAACCAACGTAACGATTTTTTGGTAGTTCTATATGAATGACGTATAATTTTCAAAAACTGTTTTAAAAATATTTAAACCGAAGGGAGAAAGAGCAAAAGAACAAAAAAGCTTATATTTAAGTTTTAAGAGGTAGAGTTTGAATTTTGGAAAAACTCTTTTGCAATTATTTATATCTACATCGTAGGTAACATTTTTTTTTTCATTGTTTGTTTATAGTCTTATCAAAGATAAAATTCATTAGCGATTTAAATAAAAACTAGTGTTCATAAATAATTAACAATAAACACCAATCACTGGATGACAAATATCGAAACAGGAACGTGACCACTAGACTATTTTCACTGCGCATACAGTACTACATAAAGATCTCGAGTAAGCAAAATAATCTCTCGTAACAAATTTACTTTAATAAAGTTTTCTCTAAAATGCCTTTGAAAAAACTTATATGCCTTTCTGAAATACTTATAACATTTTAGTATAAATAAGTTTTAGTAAAGTTATTTTAACTTTTAATAGTGTATGATAAAATATAATATTCAGTAAACATTAAATGGTTGCTTCCTTATACAGATAATTTAAATTTCTAACGTACGAATTGAGTTTATAATATAGAAAATATAATAGACTCTGTTTTAATTGTATACTTTGCCGTATATTGTACTCCTTACTTTCTTTCATTTTGCTAGATAGATTTATTAATTCACTACACTAGCTTGCGAAGCATGTATTACGTTGGGATATGAAAATATGGATTTTCCAGCGTATGAAAAATATGTGCCTGACCGGGAATCGAACCCAGGACCTCTAGATGAAAGACCGAGATGCCACCACTCGGCCACGAAGATCGGCAAGTCATTTAACAAACAGATCGTTTAGTTACTTTTTGTTTAATTTCAAAGATTTAGGTTTACTGACTTTTGTTCTGTGTTTTGAAATATTAGTTATAATATTTCAGTTAAAATTCATCCATTATTGAGTAAAAGTTTAAAATAGCTAATGTAAAAAATGAACTTCATATGAAAAAAACCCACTTACGTACTGTGAATTAAAATTATTATTTTGATATTACAGGTACATTTAACTATTGTTACACTTGAGTACTGCCTACCTTTCTTAGCTTCATTTTTTTATCACTTGTTGACGCGTTTTGAAACCATTCCATTGTCAAAACTTATTCTACTCACAGCCGTACTCAACACAGAAACTTTAGTGCTCTTAGCGAAAATATAATAGTAGTTATTATCTTAATAACAATTTTAGTTTAAAGAATAAAGAATATTTTTAGTTTTATTTACCGTTTAAATTGTATTAATACATTAATGAAGAGTGATTAAAATTGTTGAACATAGCTCGGATCAAACCCTTCTACCTGTGTATCATTGGAAATGACCCTGTCAGAAATAACATGTTGACGGTGAGGTGTCCTAGATCAAGCGAATAGGATAACTTTTTCGATTCCTAAGAAATACACAAAGCATTTATGAAATCGTTAGAAAAAATAATAATAAATATATTTCACAGAATTACTAAAAGCTATTTCTACTTTTTTATAACAAAAATTATTATTACTCGCTTAGATACATGGCTGGAGGTTGGTCACGATTAAATTTTTTTATAATAATTTATCTAATTTTTCAAACGACAAAACTTTATATAAAATCAGTTAGTTTATTTACCCTTAAATGGACTTATATAATTTCCTATTTTGTTAATTTAACATTTGTTAGCATCGTTTAAGGTTTAAGTTATACTGTAATATTTGCTTTAACGTGTATATCGGTTAAGGTAAGTTTTGTGTAACATTTATGTAAGCTACATTAGTGTCTATATTACAATATCTATTTGTCCTTTTGTAGAAGTAGTGAACACTTAGTTACTACATTACTGTGCTCTGTTTTGCTCCAGTAACTACTTTAATTGTCTTTTAGATGAGTTTACATTGCACATTGCATTACGCCGTTATGCCTGTTAACTTTGTTCAACTTTCATGTTATGTGTCCATCAGAATTGAAACAAGATTATATTACGAATTCAAACTCTTTTCGGATAATTCGTTTATTTATTATTAATTCTCTATTTATTCTTTCCTAATTAAGATTAAATTATATATCCAGTCTGAATTGGAGGTTTAAATGGTTAGATGTTTTTAAGTTAAATTTACGCTTTCTAACGGAATTGTCTAAAACAACAATTATTTGTACTGTTATTTATATTTATTTTTTTACTCTTATAAAAATACCCATTTTTTAATGTTTCTTAAGTATTTTTATTTGCCAATTATTCATATATATTTTTTTATTATTTCTTTTTCATTTATTTACTTATTAAAAAAAAATATATATATATATTATATACTGATGATTATTACTTAACGATAGAAATTTAAATCTTGATTTAAATTTTAAATAAATCTTTTTTAAACAGATTTAAGAGTAATCTTGTTTTCGCCCACCGGTCTGCTAGTGATAACTCATCATCGCAATCACATCGTCAGCTGTTTAACAGCTGATTTTCGAAGTCGAGTGTTCTGAGGTTCAAATCATAGTAAATTTAGATGCTTTTATACGAATTTGAATGCTAGAAACTGGATACCGGTGTAATTTGGTAGTTGGGGTTCAATTGAACACACGTCTCAGGAATGGTCGGTGTCTGAGTCTGTACAAGGCTTCATCTCATTTACACGTCACTGGTAATGACATGAGGATGATTCTTCATCTCATTATGAATATAATTCCTCATCTCATTGAGCCGTGGGGGGTTGCTCTTGTTTTTTAATTTATTCTAATTACTGTTTATCGTGGTTCTTTACTTTTATATCGCCAATATTAGCAGAATTAAAAAAAAATTACAGTGATTATATTATTTCCCTTTAACTTACGTTTATTTGGTTTTAGTATGATATGGTATGGTACCATATGATCTAGTACAGTGTATGATATAATATGGCATAGTGCAATATAGTATAGTATATATTATGTTATATTTGGTATATATATAGTATGGCATGGTTTTAGTATCATCTCTTTTTACGAGCAATGGAGTTTGGAGTTTAGGTGTTTGAATAGAGTAAATATATTTATTTACTTAAAATAATTTGTTCAGATTGGAACATAAAAGTATAAATATGTATAGATTACGTCAGGAATTTGTAGGTACGCTACTTATGGATAAAAAAAAAAAATTGTTCCAGAAGTTTCCTAGATCAATAAAGAAAAACCGTGTTAAAATCTACATTATTTATACAAGTAATAAATAATATATGAAATACTATAAAATAAACATGTTAAAATACTAAATATGAAAAATAATTACAAAATAAATAACAAATTAGAACTTGTTAACGAAAATTATTACAGCAGATATTTATAAAATAATTGAATATAGTCGTAGATACAAAAAACTCACTTTTTTAAATATTCTTTTAAGCAGTATTGTGTTAAAACTCTTCTACCAAGTCAATAATTTTCTTTGAAAGAGAAAAATCTTATACTTAAAAAAAATTTAAAAATGAATATTTTTTGAATGGGTTGATGATTTATTAAAATAGGCAAAGAAATATACTAAAGACCCCTCTGTGTGCCACCGAACTGTGTTGAGTTACAAAAACCTGTTTTATCGTTTGATAGAAGGATTGTTAATCATAAACATTCACCATCATAAATATGGACATTATCGTTAAGTTAACATTTTAAATTTACTAAATATCACTTTATATAATTTATATTTATGATCGCTAAATAATAAACTGATAGCAAAGATATTTCGGGCCGAAAAAGACATAGATGTAATAATTGTTTAATAATGATGACAAGTTATAGTTTTATTAAGACGGTTCAAAAAAAACAGTACAGTTTAATTTTGCTTCAAACCAAATAAATCTGATTGTCCCACCAGAATTTGTTATCTAACAAAACATTCACTAATTTCACACGATACACAACAGAAATAATATTGATTTTATTAATGGGAATACTATATAAGCGATTAGCAATGTTACTTTTATCAGAGAAGCACAATGTATCGGTTAGCCATATTTAAAGTTAGTTAATTACAATCCATCCAGTGAATTTTTCAAACTTCTATCAAAAATAATTCTTATTAATAAGTCACTTTTGAAACGAAAATAATGAAACTTGTATAAAATAAAACAAATTTAATTATCGTATTAAAACTGTTAAAAGTTGCCAGGATGAGTATCGAGATGATTGTCTTTACTAACTTATACAAACACATTAGTGGTTGTTTGCCAAATTAGGTTTAAATTTTTTTCTTCAGAAAATGAAATAATTGTAAATATTTTTTTAAAACTCTTTGATTACTATCCTCTTATAAAAAAATCAACATTTTACTCAATACTTTTGCAGAAAATTAAAGATCCTTCCAGATATATTTTCCTTCAAAGATGAAAGCTAATTAAATTTTTTTTAGGTTTTTAAGTTAGTAGTTTCCAGCAGTTCTTCATAAAAAATAGATTTTATTCATAATGTTTTGTGTTAAAAATAATTAAAAAACAATATTTATCATTTTCCTATGAAATACTCGTTTATTTAATTAACTTTAGCTACCTGTTAGATTGCCTGGATTTTTTACATTTTAAAAAACAGCTGGTTGAGAATAAATCTGTAAAAAGTTACATGTGTGTTCTTTATTTTATAAGAAGTATTATAATCGGAAATATTAGTGTAACAGTTCAATTAACAAAATTATTATTTTATAATTTATTTAATAATTCATTTAATGGAAGTTGTTTTTCAGTAGTAATCAGCTTAGTAAAATATAGTTTTATATAAAATTTTTAATTGTGTAAGATCTATTTTAATTTACACTGAAAATTATTAACGCAGTAAGTTGTAGTTGATCTTAATCATTTCCAAGTAATTAGTTCTAGTAATGGTTTGCAGTAGTCTTTTCATCATATATATTTTTGTTACCACAACTTCTATATTTAAAATTGTCTCCCAAGTGGAACCATAAAAAATTTATTTTAGAATAAGCACATGATATCTTAACGAATTCCCAAAATAAGCAATCCATATCAAAAGTTATCAGTAAGCAAAGTTCTTAAAATTCGTTAGGAAAAGAATATATCCGTCCTCACTTCATAGTCCATAAAAACAAACAATAACCAATAAAGAAATAAAAAGTCAATAAAAACAAACAAATAATCAAGCGAAAGCGAGTAGATAGACTCGCTATATAATTCTATATTATATTTGAATATTATACTGCGTAGTTGCTGAATAAGTACAAGATTAACTTACAAAAGTACTACAAAATTCGAGGGATGGAGGAATTGTTCCTTTAAAAACACTTCACACGTTTCGAGTGGCTCTTTAATTCATGCAGGAAAACAAATATTTGTTGGAGGATATATTTAAGCTGATCAACTCGGAACTGTTGATCACTAATACGCTACTCCCATCTAAATAAAATTGTCCCGATCTCCCGAGAGATTGTTTATGGGATGAGTGCTCGCTGCCTGGAGAGGGCCTTGAGATATCCTCTGGGTCGGTTTGTTTTCTCGTACTGCGGTTCCTCTGAGTATAGCTTGTCCTTTCTCGTTACCAGTACTGTTTTCTTATTCGTAATCCAATTTATCTCCCATTATAGTTTTCCCATGGATTTATTTACTCCACTATGTGTTACTTTTATTTCCTTACCGACAAAAAAAAAAAACGATCAAACGGTTTCCTTACGATTTTAAAACCGGCACTATTAACAAAAGGCAGATCATAATTTCACGGGTATAAGTTAACAATTTTTTGAGTAAAATTGCCTTTTTTTCCTCCTTATTAATAAATTTGACCGTATTCTCAGAATTCTATAAAAAAAAGAAAACTTCTGAAATAATTTTTTAACATAGCTTTTTGTTCTGGACTTAAGCAGTTTTAGAAATGTACACAAATAATATGAACTAACGATAGATTAAATATTTACCTAATCAGACGTAAATATTAATTAATATTAATAAATTTTAATATAATAAACAAATATTCTATGAAGATTGTTTTATGTATTAAAATTTAATATAAAAACTACTGCATTAATCGATAAAAATATTAAGATTTTATTAAAATGGACTAACAGACTTTAAAAAATCAATTATTGATTTTTTTTCTACGATGCCTATTATTGTTATCAAGTGCTTATTATGAAAGTCTACAACTTTCAAAAGATTTTCTTAGGCGTATTTTATATTCATAAAGTTTTTATTGATGCTAATTTAATGATAAATTGTAGCATTTTAAATAAGAAATACTCAGCTCTTGAATTAACAAGTACTCAAATCTCAAGGGGATAAAGAATAATAAAGCTATCCTTACTGTTGACAACAACCCGCAAAATAAACATCTCACTTTCCCTCTTTAATAACTTGCATTTTAATTTTAATTTTTCAGTTACGGCGACCTGTCTCTTGTTTTCGGTTCTTAAATACAAATGATTTATAGAGATAATCCCAACGGTTATTCGTTCTCAGTTCCCTATTTTTATTTATCTTTTTTTATTTTTATTATTATTCCCTTTTTTTAAGAAAAAATTACATGAGACCGCCCATAAATATCTATTCTTAACTTCCGTGTGGTAATTTAAAAAATAAACGAGGTAAAGGTATTTCTTTTAAGCTAGAAATAAATAAAAAATACCGTTCTCACTTAGGTTGTGTTTTTTTCGTAATATAAGGTTTTACAGTTACTTAAAACAACACTAAAATGTTATAAAGAATAATTTATATCAACAACTCAACGAAGTACGGTATATATTAAATTACATTTTACAACAAAACCAAAAGTTAGATTATCCTATCAGTAAACACAAGTTGTGTTATTAGTAAAATCCATTAACGTTAATTTGAAACCTTTATATTTTAATTGCGATATACTAACATAAGTTATTGCTTTTAGATTATCCATATATGAGATATGTTGGAAAGTAAGATTAAAACATTTTGTAAAAACCGAAATATTAATAAAACTTGCGTGACTTATTAAAAAAGTATACCACTATTTTCTATGTATGCGCCATTTAGTTCCAAGCATTTGATCAGCCGGGGTATTAACTGTCCTATTCCTGTGTCACATGTCCCTGCCGCCATCTTCTTTGATCAATTGCATAATTACATACGGAATTCTTCATGTCTTCATCAGTTCAAAAGCGTTTACCACCCGTATGATTTTTCAAAAAGGTGAAAAGAAAAAATCCACTTGATGCCAGTCTCGGGACTACGGGCAGTACGGTTCAGAATACCCCAACCAAAATTATTGAGCAGATCGACCGTTTTACTTACGGAGTGGGGGTCAAGCGTTATCGTGCAACACAGTCCTTATGTCAGCTGTCTTCTTCTGTTTCGAATGGTCCGACGAAGCTTTCGCAGAATTTCGTAAAGTATGTTGCCATTTATGGATTGACCTGGAATCAAAAAATCTATATCCAATATTCCTTTTCGATCCCAGAAAAATATCGCCATGATTTTTTTCGCAAACTGTTGCGTTTTGAATTTTCTTTGCCAACGGCGAACCAGTATGTCTCCGCTGCATAGATTGCCTTTTAGATTCCGGTAGTACTCAGCCGGAATGAGTTTCATACAGCACAGACCGACCGACCCCTGGACACATTTCATGAAGTTCGTCCACAGTCAAACGGCGATCTTCACGTATCAGCCGTTCGAGTTTGTCAATAAACTCCTCTATCACAATCAACGGTTTCTGCTCCCCTGTCCATCATGAATGTTTGTTCTACCATTTTTAAACTCCCTACACTAATTTGTTACTTTATCATACGGCATCACTTCTTCGTAAACAGGAATATCTTCGCGGTGGATGTTGGCATCGCTAAAATTGTTTTTTAGCGATATCGGGATATCGTACGAGGGAGGACTCGCACTTCACATCTGGAGGGATAGGAAATTGCCGTATTTATGACACAAACTTTGACGTAATTAATCAAGCTATTGACCTCCACAAAGACTTGTTCTCTTCACTTGGACTTCCCTTTCACGCAGGAGTGCCAACTTTCAAACGAAAAGCTCAGATCTACAGTCACATTGTAACCGTACTTTCCGAACATATCTCTTAATAATAAATGTCCTTATTTATTTATGTGCAGTTCTTTTAATATATAATAAATCTACATTTAGGCTCAATCACTATTGACGAGAGTTATACCTATAAAAATATTCAAAAAAACTTTAAAATCAATATCACAGGAAAACATAGATTACCACTTTGTTTTTAATTAATAGTGTATTTTTTGTTTGTTTTTAAAACCCATTTTTTTAAATTTACTTGTTTAATTAATAAGGACAGAGAATTTTGCATAAATCTAAGGTTGAATGTCTTTCTGACGCTAACTTATTACAGCTGATGTAATACGAACATTTTTTAGCATGAAAAATTTTTTTAACTAGCAGTATTGGAATCTAGAACCTTCCGAATAAAAGACTGTCATTACCACTCCACCTACATCTATAGCCGCTACAAAAGGCTGCGATATTTCATAAAATTATTTTTTTCAGTTTTAACTGACTTACAAAGGAAGATTTCTCAGTTCTACCAGTGTGTATTTTTTTATATTCAACATTTATTTTTGACTGATGAACAATTTTTTTTTTTTTTTTTTATTTTGTAGAGGAAGATATAGATTAAAAATTAAATTGTTTACACACTCAATTTGACGGTATTTTGTATCTATTTGTCAGCATTCTATAATGTTTGATTTTTAAAATGTACTTATATATATATGTGCTTACATTTTTTAATTGTAAATATTTTTTCGCAAAAAAGCAAGAAAATATTCTTGAAGCTTGGGATAAAAAAAAAAATGTCTTCCCTCATTTCAGCATGTTTTTATTAACATAGTATTCCCTTTACCTCTTATTTCTGAACGATCATTATTTTTATCTTTATCAAGACGCAGGTCTCGAATTTAAGTTTCTTGCAAACGGCTTTTTTGTCTTGTAGGCAGAATTTTTATTTTGGCCTATCCAAACTTTATGAAAACTTTTAAACTAAAAGTTGTAATATAATATAATAATTAAGGTTAACTTTTTTACAGCTACTATTAATAATTCGGCACCTAATTAGAAAACATCTAAATTATCTGATAAATGATAAAAAAAATAATAAAATAATTTTTTTAAGTTGGTTTTATTAATTTATTATATTTTTGTTTTTAATTTCAATAGATATCTCTAACAAAATATTCAAGTGTATATGATGTTAAAGTATATTTAGTAAGGTTTCAAAAAAAAAAATTATTAAAATAATTTTTTGCTTTCTTTAATTAAAAAAAAAAAAAGATTTATTTATACATCGCTTAGAAAATGAATACTTTTTAAAAAAAATATTCGGGAAACTATTAAAAAAAAATGATCCGGATTGCTAAAATTGAAAATCTAAGCTAAATAGAATTTACGGAATTTAAAATTCATTAAAATTAGTTTTGATTAACAGTTTGAAAATGGTTATAGTAAATTGGAGTTGAAAATATTTCTCCCGAGTTCTGTTTTAATATACATTTATGGAATAAATTCATTTCTATTTATATACTTATGGGCTAAATTTAAAAGTATATATGATTTTTAAACTGAAGGTATTTTATATCTATTTTTCATCATTCAGGGGAAGTTAAAAATATTACTAGGAAATTATATTATAGTCTTATAGTTTAACACTTCTTATTCTTCTATATATTAAACTTATTTCCTGTGTTTTGTATATATTTTGGTACCAATTTTCTTCGGAATTGATATCATTACCACTTTTACAAAGTCTTCAAGTCATTCTCCCTTATCATACACGCAATTAAACTATTTCTTCCACTCCTTCCTCCTTTAAAAATTTATAAGATTCTATGGAAAGTTCATCTGCTAAAGTCAGTGTTTTATTCTTCATTTATTTAATTGCTTTCTATTCTTTTACATTTTAACAATGATAGTCCTTTATTCTCTTCAGCTACCTCCTATTCCTTTTCTATATTTAGCTCGTCAGGGTTCTCCCATGTCATATTCAAATCTCCCACTTAATCCTTCAAGCTTTCTGTTACTTCTCTTATTCTCATGTATAATTGTATAATCCTTATCCTCAGTTTCTCTCATTTTGCCGTTATCTTTTAATTTATGTCGTGTAATGCTTCTCTCCTTCGCTCATATTATACCATACTGCCCTTTCTTTTCTAGATCCTCAATCCATCGCATTCTTCCTTCAACCATTTTCCGCTAGTTTTTTATAATTCTCTCCTTAACTCATTGTTTAATTTATGATACATCGTTTTTTTTTCATTTTCTCCAGTTTTATTCTTACAACACCTTCTTTCTTACAGTTTCTTTACTAATTTTGTTACCCGCGGTTTCTTGGCTTTATTATCCTCATAATAACCTACTTTTTCCACTGCTCTTTTAGGATGACATTTTTTATTCGCATCCATGTCGCTTTGCTGTTCTCATTTACCCTTTTACTTTCTTTAATTCCCTTAGTTAGTTTTTCTATCACTGTTTTTAATTTTTTTCTACTTTTTTAAGTTTCATTTCTTAATTACTTTCGCTTTCATTAAATTCTTTAAAGCTATCCTCATTTTCATCTCATAAGTAGAACATGATTACTACTATCTGCACTTAGTAATCGTTAGCGTTGTTAAAAGCATTCCAATAATTTTAATCTACTAAAATATGATCTGTCTCATAGCATGTTTTTTCAATAGAAATTTTTGTATTGTATGAAAAATGACATGCCTGATCGGGACATCTAAATGAAAGGCCGAGACGCTACCACTCCGTCACGGAGTTTTGGTTATAAATGTTTTTTTTTTCGCTTTGCAAAATTCTACTAATTTGTTCCCCTTCCATTCCTTAGCCCTTAAGTCAAATTTTCCTTCTTCACCTTCTCTGACCACAGCATTCCAGTCACCCATCAGTACCTTATAGCAGTCCTGTTCTGATTTGTTCTTCAGCACACACGTCTTCTCAATATCTTCTTGATAATTCGATGTTGGGATACAAACTTGCTACATATAAATCTTTTGGTAACATCCCAGTCCTTAATGATACTAATCTATCAGTTACGTAACATACTTTCTGCAGCCGTTTTGCTATTTATTATAATTATTGCCACTTCGTTTTTCGCTTTCTTTCTTCAATAATAGAATGTGGTAACGTCTCTCCTCTATATTTTACCCTTTCCTTCCCACCTTAATTCACTCAACCCTAATATATCCATTTTATCTTCATTTTCTTCTTGAGATTCTGTAACATTTTATTCGATATTCTACTTTAACTAAACGTTTTCTATTTTATCTCCGAAACATTTAACAGAAGCCGGTATTACAGCGAAATGCAAAGAATTATCACAAGGGTCTTTAATACAGTAGGTTTCCGTTGCTTTCTGTATCCTAATACCTTCGACTTCTTGAAAAAATTTCCTTCACCAAATCTCAAACCTTAAAGGTATTTCCTACATTCTATTCTACTTTTATAAAGGTTAAATGTTTTTTTTCTGTTTAAAAATATTTGTTATCATTATTACCTTTATATTAAACTAGAAGGGATATAGATACTCAAACGAATGAACAGTACTCTACATCAAGGAAATGAAAAAACTGTGAGCTTGGAAATAAAAACAATAATATACCATCAGTAATGATTCAGAAATAACAGTTAAACTTACTAAAGTTCAGTCGTAGTAATTAGTATAGTCGTACAAATACGTTCATTTGCTTACTTGTAATAAATATAAGATGTCACTTTCTGAATTTTATTTTCGGAAAATGACAAATAGTTTCGTATTTGTTTGTAATTCAAAAGTAAAACTTCAGATAATTCTTACAAATATGTTAAAATATGTACCGTAAATTCATGTATATCTTGGACGAGTAGGTATCTTATAATTATGTTATAATATATGATTACTTCCATGGATATTTTACCTTCAGTTATATTAATAATTCACAGATATCTAAATCGAATTTATTATTTGAGTTACAATTTTGTCAAAATTTAGTCAAAGATATGATATTATTATGCTACATCTAATGATTATGATAATTCTTTTAAATATTTTGTTTTTTGTTTTTTGCTGTGAGACGTTTTGTAACATCTCTATTATTTGAAATTTCCTGAACTCATTACCTCTTCATCCCTCTTGAAACCACTAATTAATTTGTTATAAATAAATATTTCAATTAATTATTCATTTCTTGTTAAATAATAATTTACTAGTTGATTTTGAAAGAAAAATATTTGCGGTTATTACGTCAGATTGATGTATTTTAGATTAGGATTTAACAGATTTTAAATCGTTGGAGTTGTTTATTTTATATTACAAATCACTTCTGTAGTATTTATTTAATTTCAGATAAAGATATACTTTTTTCCCCCTTAAGCAGTTTGTCATCAGTATAAAAACTGAGTTATTTATTTAAGTTAACATTTTATTTTTGTATTTCAAAACCATTATTTTTTAAAAATCAATTAGTGAAAATTAAGTGAGAAATAACTAATAAAAAAAGTATGAAAAATTAATTACTAAAATACTAATCTACGTATTTCCTTGTAAATGCTTTTGACATCGACTTCAGTTATTTGTTTTGTATTTATAAATAATGATTTTTTAATCTGCTAATATATTTCAATAAAATTTCTCTCTCATTAGAGATTTATCATAAATAAAATACATACAATTTAAATAAAATATTGAAGCTTTTACTATTGGATGTAATAAAAAAGCAGCTGGTATATTTACATGACAGCATCAACCACATCTTGACAAAATATAGTGATTTTTTTTAAAGGTCCATATGAATTTTTAAATTTTAATATGTTTATTTGTATTGAAAGTTTTTGTTTTCAAATTTTTTATTTCACCTAAATGTGAATGGGGAAGTAATAAAGTAAAGTAATAAAAGATGGATAAGAAAAGAAATTCTTTATGCCGAATATTAAATGTAGATATTATTATATATTTCTAAGCATATTTTCCTGATTATTGAGTAAGAAATTGTATAGCAGCAAAACATAAAAAGTAAAAAACCAGAAAACTAAATAATTCAAGATTTTTTTTATGTTATATGAAAATTAAATAAGCTGTTATTAAGTTCAGACGTAAGTTTGAAATTGTTTGTAGTCACTTACCAAAACTAATTTTCTTGGGATTATATCTACCAAATTATGTCTTTTATTTAATGATTTTTCCACAAAATATATGTGGAACTTTAAAATAAAAAGTATTTTTCAATTTCTTTTTTACAAGCTATATCTTTTATTTTATACCTTATTTGACGAATTTCAAATAATATTTCATTCGAAATGTTAAACATAGCCGTCCACCGTCACATATTTTTAATTTATTTTGATAAATTTCACTCACGTAATTGAGGTTAATCAGTTCATATCTACTTAATGTACTTAAAATTCGATTGATATATATATATATATATATATCTATATATATATATATATAGAATGTCCCACAAAAAAGGAAGAAACTTTCAGGTTATGTTTACTGGTTAAACTAATAATGAAAAAAATTTCATGTAAACTTAGGTCTGGAAACGCTTTTTCCGAGTTACGGCTAGCGAAAGATTTCGCCCGGATTTCAACACTTTTAATAAAAAGAAGCCGAACTGTAATTTTTGGGACCCAAATTAAGGAGTAAAATTAGTGGTTTCTTATATAATTTGATCAGGGAAATAGGATTAAACATGCCCAAGAACTGTAACTCCAGCTTTTTTTAAGATATACGACGTAAAATACAAATTTCGGTGACAAAAAACAAGTTTTTTTTAGGTTTGTAGTACAATATCTTTGTTAAACGACTAATAAATGCGAAATATTTAGCCAAAACTCTAGTAGAGAATTTATTTCTGAGAAAGTTAATGTAAATACAGCCATTAAAAAAAATATTAAAACCTTTAAAAAATCGGTTTTTATTGAAGCAAAACAGAAGAAAAACGGACAGAAAATCGTATAATTCTTTCTGTACCTAATAAACATTAATATAGCAAAGAAAAAATAATAAAATACATGAAGTGGTGAATGGTAACAGAAAAACAAACCTCTGTTACAGTAATTGTTCGAAATTCCCTCTTACATAATGTACATAGCACTCTGCCCGACGTAAAATATTTCCGGTGGTTTTCCATATCATTTTGAATCGTTTCGTATAAATTTAATACCCATTTCATATATTAATGAGTAACTCTTCTATAGTACTAACATTCTGTTGGTTTACTATCATTTTCATATGGCCCCAACTCAAAGTAATCTAGTAGCGTTAAGTCGGATGATCGTGATGGCAAATCGATTGGTCCACCACATCCAATTCAGTTTAAAAAATTAGCATTCAAGTGATTTCTAGCTACTAAAGAAAAATACGGCGTTGCACTATCGTGCTGGAAAATCATTTGCAATCTAGTTTATAAATCCTGGTCAGGCATGGCATTTTCACACACGCTATAAATCATTCTTCTCATCCTCTGAAGCAATACTTAACTGGGGACCCGCAGGTTAAACAAACAAAAAAAAAATCTAGTTTATAAAGACACATACTCCAAAAGAGCCAACAAATTATTTTTCAAGAAATGAACGTACGCATCTCCCGTAAGATTTTCCTTGAAAACAGTCCCAAAATTTTTTCATAAAAAATACCACACTAAACATTAATGTGAAAACTATCTTCGCCCCACAAATGATTATTTTTAGAACTGAAGATTCCGTTTCTTGAAAAAGTGGCTTCATCAGTAAATAAAATTGAATTCACCTTACCAGCGTTTTCTAGATGACAACGTCGAAGTTTTACTACTGGGGGTAATCTGTTGGCCGTAAATTCTGAATCTTCTGCAGGCTGGATGCAACAAACTTTGTTTTTCGACAAACCATTGCGATTAGAAATTCGCCTTGTACTAGTGCCTGGGCTACACTGAATATGCTGAATCACTCGATGTTCGTCACTAACACGTTGATTTACTTGGTGTTTAACCGAAAAGAAACACGTTGAAAATTACCCTTTCGTTCCTAAATGCTGATACACCAAAGAAAAAGTCTTGATGTTTGGAATCCGCCTTCCAGGAAATCTCTCCTGATATTCACGTCAACCAGCTTCAGAATTTCCATTACAAAATCCACGAACAAAAATTATATCGGTATATTCCTCATTAGAAAACTGAAACAGAATTTAAACTACGATACGCTTCCTTTACATGTATAATAATTTATGACAACAGATTCAAACGTAGTTCACAATTTTCATTGGTGACCAGCTGATAGTATTGAAACCTATAAAATAAAATGTTTTTAAATATTTGTAAATTAACATACATCTCAGTTTAGTTTGTTACGTAATTATTTCGTCTTACCTGTGTGAATTATTGAATATACTCAGCTAAGATATTGTTTTATAGAATAAATTTTGTATTACTTTCAAAATTATTTTCAGCAATTAACGTGTTTGTTTTTAAAAAGAATGTTTATTAGGTACAGAAAGAATAATACGATTCTTTGTCTATTTTTCGTCTGTCTTACTTCAATAAAAAACAGATTTTTAAAAGTTTTTTGTATTTTTTACTGGCTATAATTACATTAATTTATTCATAATTAAATTCTCTACAAGTTTTGTTACTAAATATTTCGATTTTTTAGTCATGTAACAAAGCTATTGTACTACAAACCTAAAAAAAAGTTTGTTTTCTGACACCAAATTTTGTTTTACGTCGTATATCTTAAAAACTACTTAAGTAACAGTTCTGGGGCGTTTTTTATCACATTTTCCAGCTCAAATTATAAAATAAACTATCGATATTACTACTTAATTTAGGCTCAAAAAATTATAGCAGAGCTTTTTTTTATTAGAAGAGCTGAAATCCGGGTGAAATTTTCACTAGCTGTAACTCGAAAACAAGTGTTTCCAGACCTATATTTATATGAAAATTTTTCATTATTTTTCCCAGTAGAAATGTCCTGAAACTTTATTCCGTTTCTTCCTGGGGACCTGTATGTGTATAGATAAATAGGCCGGTACTATCTAGTACCATCACAAATCTAGAGCCATGTGTGAAACAAAACGATAAATCTCAGGCACCATTCGTTTAATTGATTTTATTTTTATTACCATTCGTTAGTGAAAGACTATTTTTAGGGATGTGAGATACTTACTTTTAAAAGTTGTGAAAAATAATCTTTCAAAACTACCAAGTTTAATGTTTTGCGTTATTTCATCCATCAGTACATTTAAATATTTCTATTGTTATCACTATTTCATATCTACTGATAACAAAATTCAAGTGATTTTACCTGCCCGTGATTTCATAATCTGAAGCAAAAGATTAGTATATAACAAAGTCCATTCATTTCGGAGAACCCAACTAGTATTGCTTCTATCTCAAAAACTTTACATTCATCACAAAAAAGTACTACCTTTCGAAAAACAATGTATACAAAATGTTTAAAAAAATACGGTAACCCTTAAATAACGTTTCTACAGAAACAAAGAAATATAAAATGTAGCTAACTAACATGTCGTTATGAGACCCCATACCCCAACACACAGAAGGGAACAACTCAATAATATTAAATGAGGAGGAAAGGTTGGGAAATATTTTTTAAAGGTTATTGAAAGACAAAAATTTTACATAAATTCTTTGGGTTACGACAGTCTAACCAAAATGGTGGCCACTTGTAATATTTTTCAGTTGATAGTTTCAAAGCGGTCTAACTACTTCATAAATAATTGGTCAACAGACCAATCACTAGTTAAAGTCCATTTGGGTGTTTTTGTTTTTCACTGCCTTTTAAAATAAAGTGTCACAACCATATCCTGTCTATAAAATTTTTTATTGCATCCACTGATGCGTGAAGTTGGGTGGTCTCCTACTGAAAAATCAATCGTTTCGAGGTAGATGCATTTGTTTAACTTTATTTTTCTATGTTTAGAAGTTATTAATGTGTTGTCAAAGTTTTATTAATTCTACCCTTAATTATACCTGTATTAAATAACCCTTCACAGTCTTCACTCGTAGACATTATTAAATTCGATAAAAATATGAATGATTACGCACTAGTTCTTTTATTTTACTATAAAATTAATGATTGTTTTCACTTATCAGTTATAAAATATTGTATAATTCTTAAGATGTGTATTCTGCTTATAAAAGTATAAAATAAATTTTGGAAAATTTACTTTTTAATAAGCTGTAAAATTATGAATTCTTTTTCAAAATAGTTGTTCTAGGTATTTCTTTTCTTTTTGTTAATTATGCTAAGAAATTTTGTTTTAATATTGAAGAAAAACAATAATTGGTATTATATAACAGACTAAATTATATTAAGATAAAAAAAGAAAGAAATTGGTTTTATTTACGAAAATAAAACGACGACCTGCCAGATCGTGGTAGCCGTAAGCTACCAGAAAAAATTATATAAATAAAGTTTTGGCGAATTTTCTCTTAATTATTAATGATACAGAAGAGATCAAAAATAATTATTACTTTTTTATAAAAATTAATTATTTTATGCTGGCTATAAAGCTTTGTAATTAAGAAAATAAACAGAAATCCTACTTATGTTGCAGGATTATATTTGATAAAATTATAAGATTTACATGAAATTCAGTGTGATGTTAGTTTTCAATTAAATTATCGGATGAAAAGTAAACAGTTCAGGCTGATTGAAATCTCATTAAAAGAAAAACTTAAGTTTTATCAAGGTAAATAATTCATTTTATTATAAAATTTTCAAATAAATTTCCTAGATTATGTTTTAGATTTTAATATGCAGAGAAAATTAATTGGATCGGTAAATTTAAAATTATTGTATAAAAAAAAGTTGGTTTAACTTTCATTATTGGTTTTCTTAAAGAATTTTAATCATTCTCTAACGGGGCTCTAATTTAATATATGGTTAACTGGACACATCCATTTCCACAATTGAAACATGGCCTAATGTAATTTCTAAATTAGAGGTTTTTTTAGGGTGGATATTTCAATTTTTTCGTTTTTTTCATAGAATAAAAATTTACAATCGGTTTTTCCTGCAAAATCATAAGTTAAAATACCACGCAAGAGAGGGCCATCCAATGATAACCTCCTAACAAATAGTAAATGATTATATCAGGAAAAGTAATACACTAATTATGACATAAGCACTATCATCTCTGTGTTCTATAACTTGTCCAGTCTATGAACATTTTAATTTTTAAAGAAAAAAAAATGTTTGTACATTATTTGTAAACCGATCAGCTTAAAATGGATCAGACATTTGATTTCCTGAGAAAAAATACATTGTCCTCTCACCATTCACATCTTTACTTTAAGCTTGATCCCATCTTTTCCGGCCAGTTAGCTGCGAGCATTTCAGTAATATTTATTATAATATACTATAATAATATAATTTGTTATATTTATTTAAATTTTTATTGTACTATTTCAGTAATTCTATATGAGGATACATAATAATAAAAATAAAAAATAATGTCTCGATAAAAATTTGCTTATCAAGTAGATACTGATACGTAAAATTAATACTATTATTAGGAGTACAAAGAATATTTCAGAGAATTATTTGGTGACAAATAAGTAAAATTTGATGAAAGAAAAATAATTCAAACCAATTTTGGTAATCAAAACCGCATAGATGTTTGTTAAAGCTGCAATAATTACAAAATTGAAAGTCTGTTACATTTAAAAATGTTATTACATACGGTTATTCTAAAAACATAATTATTTTTAAAGTTCTACTGGATCGATCCCAGCAATTTTTGTGTTAATTGAAATTTTTTCTTGAATATATTTTTTTAAATACCATTTTCTTCTTGAAAAAAATGAAAAACTTATCCTTTACTTAATTGTTGAATATATAGGATTGAAAAATTTTTTAATCGATCACTCTCCGAAGACAACTTCAGATTTCGTGCGTCAAAAGTAAAATCAGGAAAAGTTATCGCAACAGAATTTCTTAAAAGGCGGGCTTAAATTAGGAAATGGCCGATGATTTCCTTTTCCAACTTACAGAAATTAAACGTGCTTCTTAAATTTTATGCATCACTCCTACCCATATCCATTAAACCGTACCATTTTAGCTGAGGTTCACATTCAAGTGAAGCCAATTCTAACTCGGAAATCAAATTGTACAACCGCTTCTTCATTTAATTGTAATAGAGAAATCTTTAAAAAAATTGGAAGTGTAGGAATTTATTTGTAAACAATTGTTTAATAACGTATGCTTAAAAGATATTAATGAGCACACAAAACAAAAACGTTAATACAAACATACGAAATGTCATTCACGACCTTTTCTCTGAAGAATGATTATCCTACAAAAGCTTCCACATTTTCCATTTTAATAAAATAACTGGCAATTACAACATTTCGGGTTTTCTAGAGCCCGTTGTATATTTTTACGCGACGGTTTTTATTGCTGATCATTTTATACTTGTAAAAAAATTTTAAACATTTTATATCTTAAAACAATATTTTTCGATACCGATAAGTATTCTATACAACGCAATGTTTGATAACGGTAAAAGGTAAATTTACTTGTTTCTTAATATTTGTGCCGGTTTTCTAATGATAGTGATTCATGAATGTAAAAGTGAAATTAGGCTTATCTACTTTTTCGCAATGTACCGTACAAAACAACTGGTCGTATGATACTTTATGAGACATCAGCTTGTCACCTAGAACATGCATTTCATTAGGCTTGTCGTGCAGTGCCAGTAGTATATTTATAATTGACTCGATGAAGAAGCATCATGAAATCATTTAGTCCAACATGTACCTAGTGTCGTGATAAATTAATGGACAAGTAATATAATTCTATCCATTGATTTTGAAGAATGAAGTCAATTACAAAAGTGTAACAGACTTAAACATGTTACGTCGCGTGCAAGTTGCCGTCTATGAATTCCAATAGATACGTATAATCGGCGCCTCCATATCGGTAAATAAAATAACCGGCAGACGTTCTCAGTACTTTCTTTTTTACAGTCAGATCTGAATCTGATGTACATTATTGAAAATCGCCATTGTGGAAGAAAACGGTTGCATTGTTATGAACACGGCGGCGTTGTGGTTATCTGTAGCATTTCCACCGGCGTAAAAACTAACTGCCCTATAAAACAGATGCAACCCTTTTTCAACCCAACTTCCCCATTCTATTTACTATTACACTTCCATTCCTTTTTTAGCATTTTGTACCGCCTCGTAACTTCCCTCTGCTCCACCACCTTTCTGACAATAGCCATAGAAACTCATATTTGGATGTTTTCCAGTACTTAACGATAGTCAAATGCCACCTCGTTCCGTGAATTTTTATTTAAAATTTTTTGTATTGTTTTATTTTTCACAAAATAATAACATTTCAAGATAGAAATAATTTCCAAAAAACGGTATTAGAAGATATACTTTTGATAAAACGAGGAGTAAATATTTTTTTTCTATTTTAAATATATCAGAACATTTTGATGTACGATATTTTATTAAAATGAAATATAAAATTATAACATTTAACATTTATTAATAAATTATTTTCAAGAGTAGACTTTTTATTTGATAGTAGAAGAATATTGTTTTTTTTTTTTTTTATAAAAAATTGTTTATTTTATTATCAATCAGTACAATTTTAAAATTATGTTCTTAACGTGAAAAAATTAATTCCATTTAAAACGTGGATGAATAAATTAGAGAAAATTATGAATTAATAAACCTTTTATCATTATTTTATCCACATCTTTTAACAATTAGTAAAGAAGGAAAATTTATTTATTTCAAAAATTATTAATTATAATTAATTAATCACTATTAGATTAGGCAATGTCGAGCATTCAAAAGGAGATACAACGATTCAGTACTAAATAAAAAATTGATACTGAACAGTCATACGAGCTGGCTCAAACGATTCAGTACTAAATAAAAAATGATACTGAACAGTCATGTGCTCTGGCTCGTAGTAACCTCTTCGATAATCCTGAAGACGTTCAGCGCCTAAAGCGGCTACACGTACTGAATTTGTGTGGTTCTTCGAGATTTGGGTGAATCCACTACACTGGGATCTTATGCTTCGTCAAAATATCTCGTTTTGTTTCGGCGTTTAGTTTTTTCTCATGATTTTATTTAACTACTATTTTTTTTTAATCTTACCTGTTTATTTTTTTTCTCATTCTGATGTTTCTTCGTTCAATTTTTTTGTGATTCTCTGTGTAACTTTGTGACCTACTTCTTTGTGTTGTCTTTTTTTCTTTTTGTGTTACGAACTTGATCATTTTTCTTTGGACTCATCAGTATATTTAATTGTTTATTCTTATCATACACTTGCGTGTAATTATAAAATATGTACATGTGTATGCATTTATAATTCTTGAGAGGTTTCAATGGAGATCACTTTTTGCATGTCATTTTTTATTGCAATTAAATTTACTTATGGTTCCGATTAATTGGGACTGAAGTAAATAAAAACAGCTTTACTAAAAAGAAAAGCACTACTTATCAGATACCAATCTCTTTTTTACAACCAAGATCACCTTTACCGTAACAAAATTTATTTTGTGAAATATTAATTCCATTAAATGGCTTATTAAATAAAATAAACTTCATTAAAGAAGTAATACTTTATTAAAATAATATTTTATTTCGATTTATTTTTTTTTAAATTTCGGCATTTTTATATCAGCATCAAATTAAATAAAACTTTATCAACAACTTATTTAATTTAGCGCCAGTTTTAAATAAAGTCAAATTTTGAAGTATTGAGAATTTCATTTTTATCAAACTGAAAAGAGTATTTTCATTTTTCGATAGTAATATAAGTATATAAGTATAAGATAAAATATAACATAAGAAGTTCTTTTTATTTAAGAAAGGGTAAATCTATAAAAAATATTGCTTTCACGAAAACAAACCGTTCTCAAGATATGAAAAAGCCGGGTAAATCTGCATATTATTAAAAATAATTTATACAATTAAAAATCTTTTACTGACAAATGCAGGCGGTCAGCTTACAACGGAATTCATCGATGCGCTTTTAAAGAGTGGTAGCTTACAGTTTCCTATTTTAAATTTAAAACGGTAGCTTTCTTCTTGGCTCCATTTTGGTGTAAACTCCATTTTTAAAGATTTTTCAGGGATTCAAGAAGCTTATTTAATTATGTGCAATTGACAGTAGCCGGGTGGTGCAATTGACAGCAATGTGCAATTGACAGCATCGACAGTAGCCGGGTGGTGAGCGTTCCAGTCTTATAATCGAGAGGCCTCAATATGGTTTTTTTTATAACTCCTACTTTTTTTAGATATTCACTAAAACATATTAATTCTCATAATAATAATGGGATCAGATAACAGTTTTTTATGGAATTTACAGGAAATTTTTCTACTTAATTTTTAGAAGGCCCTTTTTGAAACGTGAACTGATTTTTATAATCGTAAATTAGGGGGGAGCCCTAATAACAACTAATTATTGAACAATAATTACTCATGGCTTTTTTGAGTCAAAAGCAGACTTTGGTAATAATTGGGGTATGGTTGACAAAATGGGAACCAGAAATATTTTGTTGGCAAGATTTCAGTCTATAACTATGCGAAACAATTTTTAACTAGTGAAATAAGTAAAAAATATTTTATTTTTCTTTATTTCAGAAACGTTGAACTTAAATTGATCACTTTTATTTAAATTTTATTCAGATTAACTTATATGCAATTTTTCACAAATGAACTATTATAAAATTAAGTATATTTAATTATTATAAAACGATATCATTGGGTTTACTTGTTAAGTATTTAAATCTCAAACATTTCTTTTAAAAGAAACATAACTATATTCAGACATTTTATTAATTTTGTTAAAGCATTACACACATTGTTGTTATTAAGATAATAATTACTATTAGATTTTCTCTTAAGATCACTATGCTTTTTATGTTGAGTATTACTTACCTTTTTACTTAGCTTTCTTACCTGTCTTAGCTGTCAAGTGATAAAAAAATGAAGCAAAGAAATGTAAGCAGTAATCAACATTGAAACATTTCATACATGTTTCTTCAGTTGAATATTTCATTTCGGCAGATATTCTACATTGTTTAAAATAAGATCGGACTTACACTCCTGGGTTCCTGATGATAATTGTAATTTATAATGATAATGGTTATCTGAAAGTTTGATATGAAAAGTATTAAATTAAAGATATGAAAAGATTGAAAACGTATTAAAGGATTGAAAAATTTTATTGTATGTACGCGCGCAGTCCTTGGTGACTTACACTAACATTAATGATGTAAATAAGATATATATATATATATATATATATATTGTCTTTTATATCGTTATTGTTTATCGTTACTTCGTTATATCGTTATTGTAAATTTTGTTGTATATATATATATATATATATATATATATATAAATACACACGGCAATGTTTTTATTATAGTAAAATAATGAAATAAATTAAACTCTTTTAAAATAGAGGGGTTTTTTACAGAAGTAAGAGAAAAGATGAAATAATAATTCTTAATTACATATCTGAAGAAAGTTATTTAGGAAAAGCCTTCTGCAGCTTAACGAATTAAAAAGTTCTACATATTCTTATTGTTCTAATGAAAAGTAACTTACCCGGTAGGAGCATACACTCAGTAATTATTTCTTTATTTTTCTTAACAGTGCAATAAAAATAACTTTTAAAGATATTAGTATTAATCATATTTTCTTTCATTCATTCATTTCTTATAAATGTTCCACATTAATTATCATTTTCCATTTTTTTTTTCTGTTCATTGTATATTTTTTTATAAAACAGAATTAATTACATTTCATTATTATTTAGTTAAATATAACTTAATGCATAAAATATGCAATGGTTTATTTTTTAAACTTAAAATAATTTAATATTTAAATATATTTAGCGCATACACATTAAATAATCATTGCCAGTTTTTATTCAAAAAGAAGTCAGTTCAATTCACACCTACACACTATGAAAAGACAGCGAAAGTCGTAAGTTATCTATAATTAAAAATAAAGATCATAATAATAATAAACTAGAAGTGTTTGCTAATTAAGACCTTATCAAATAAAAGACCTTGAGAATTCCCGAAAAATATCATAATATGATGTTTCATTTTAATCGCCTCAGGTGATTTTCTCGTAAACTACGCACACAAAAAATTGCCTAACCAAAGTTACTTAGCCTGGTGGGAGGATACCTAATACTGATCATTGATTTGACCTTAAACCTTTATTTCAACGTTAACACCATTATTTGAAACAGAATTATCTACTTTTGACCTCACCAATGAAAGAAGCGGAAACGTTAACAAATATTAATAATACGGAGACTAAACCGGAAATGAGTACTGAGTTTCATTGAGACTGTTAATACAAGAAACAAAGGATGAATCGTCAAGTGGTATCTGCAGTTTTTCACCGAGTTAATGTTTTTTACATGTAGTTAATGATGGATTTGGCTCGTAATTTTATAAGCAATTTTGTTTTTTTCAAATATATGAAATATTGGATCGTTAAATAATATTTTATACTACACAACGATGTACAGCAAAATATGAATATAAGTCTGTACATGAAAATTTCATCGTATTACACTTGTCCATAAATATCGTGTTGATTTTTAAGTGAGAATGTGGCGTCTCAAACGCATATAAGTACCATATATTCTATTTTTTCCCATTTCGCTATTTTTTATTCTTTCTTTCAAATTAAATTGATTTCCGATCATCTGAATCAACACCGTTCAGTATTTCTGCTAACTTATTACTTTTTTCGATAGAAAGGAAATAATTACAGTAGTAAATTTTGTATTTTTTGCTTTTTTGTCATAAATTATTACTTTGTTGAAAAAAGGCTTCCTTCGTTGCCATTATAATTCATATGAAAAGCTTTATAGATGAACCGAATTCTTGATTTGCATCTTTCAGAATCAGAGTTTATTTCTCTTTTAGATCTAAACATATTAAAAATATAATGACATGCATTAAACAAATCAACAAAAAATTTAATAAATATTGATAAACACAAATATTTTTCGAACGATTTTTATGTTTAATTAAAACTTTTACTTGTTCTAATCCATTAACAACTGTTAAAAGATATATGAGATTATAATTAGGAAATCGGTTTGTTTCAAAATCTTTTAATTCTTTATCGGGTAATTGTATTTGTTTAACAGTACAATCTTATGATCCGATTTAATCCATTATAAATTTAAATTTATTAAGGTTTTGTATAGAGGATGTTTTGATTATAATAGATTAATTTATTTTAAGTCGGTTTATTTCAAAATAAGTTATGTTGAAAATTTTCGTGAAGTCTAAATTCAGAAAGTTGTTTTTCAAGTGCATAAAGTTTTATTTTCCACTTTCTGTATAAGTAAGTAACGAGTGTTTAGTATATCAACTTTAGAATTAACTTGTAACGATTGTTACATCGTTTAAGAAGATTTAGCTTCCCAGACTTACGTAATGACTCACACGCATGTACTTTCTACTTTCGGTATTGCTGTACTTTATAAGTAGGCAAAGATGTATTATTATAGCGGTTGTTTCTAAGATAAAGTAGTTTGTTGCTTGTTTTTATTAACAACATTCGTTTTAAAAGTATAATCTCTTGTCACTTTATTTAAAATATATTTGAGGATATACAAACATACATATAATGATTAGATATTTTGAAATACATTGGTTATATTTTCAATTGAATAATTATTTTTACAACGGTAAAAAACATTATAACAAGTTCGATAAAATTATTTTTAGAACACCCACATATATATATATATATATATATTATTGCATTTCATAATATACTTCCATTCATTAATGTTCACGTAAAATGTACTGGATTCATAGCTATTCTTTTTATGAGTGACTTTGAAAAGAATGTTAAAAAATAATTTGAATATTTCTCACTAATTTTGTTGATGTAGATGGATAATATTTTTTTCTCTTTTTGATATTCAAAGACAGAAAACTAATTTTATGGAATTATAATTTTTTTTAAATTTAAAAAATCTTTAAAAATCAATAAAAATATTAAACGTAGTAATGGAACCAAGAGTAAACAAATTTTATCAGTTTTGAAATTATTTATGACTACTTCCCGTTTGCTCCAGTCTAACTATTCAGAAGAGGGTTTTATTCATTTAATGAATGGGTTTTTTATGTGATTTTGTTATGAAAATTTAATTTACAAAAGGAAGACTTCTACATGAATAATGCCGTAATAACACAATGAAGATAAGTAAAATTAAAAAAAAATGATTCATAAGACAGAAGTACAAAATAAATCAAATAAAAACGAAAATAAACCTTCTAAAGCATTGCCATTAAAATATAACATTTTATTTCACAATACGATGTGCGTTTACTGTATTGCTGATACGAGTGTATTTTATGAAATTGATTAAAAATATGAATTTAATGACAGCATATATATATATATATATATATATATATATATATATATATATATATATATATGATACATTAGTGTAATAGTAAAAAAATATCGCAAAACTGTTGTTTTGTATATTACATTTTACTGTACCTTAGCTGAAAACGAGTTAATTAACTTTTTGTTGACATAATTCTGTCGTGCTTACGCATCTTTTATAACCATACGTATCATTTTCGTAAAAAGTGTTTAATCTCTTTCATAAAGCCACAAATATTGAATATCTCAAAGTTGAATAAAATCTTAGACCCTTATCAATATTTATTCAATCAACCGGAAGATAATTTATCTCTGTTATATACTATCTTATAAAATATTTTCATTCTGTTTGAATTATAGAATTATTATGTGTTCAGTAATAATAATATTAATAATAATAATTTTTTTGAAGGGGGTCTTATCCAACCGCCATCAGCTGACTACCAACTACAACCACCCCCCCTTTCAGCAATTACTCAACGCGAAATTGTTTAATACGTACTTCAGGCCGAGTCCTCCTGTCCTAGCTTGAGAAGGGCACTTCTTAATTTTCACCTGGCTTATTCAGGTCGCTCTTCTTGGTCCTGAGAATACTCCCGACAAACCGAGCCACACCCTCCCAGCTGCTCACGTCACGAAGCATCATCGCAACCACGTTGTGGGGGGGGGGGCTCAGTGCTCTGGGATCCGCCTCTAGCGTCCCTCGATCTGCTGTCCTCCGAGCACATTTAAAAAAGGTGTGCTCGAGGCAATTTAAAATTGGTATGTCCCATACACTGGGGCAATGGAGTCAGTCAGTGGACGGCGCTTCCCCTAGGGCATGAAGATAAGCGTGGAACTACCCGTGATCCGTTAAAAATTGGGTCACGTAGTACTTCACCTCTCCATTCCTCCGCTCTGCCCAAGGTGTGACAAGAAGTATAAGCCTTGCGGTCCACCATCCTCTGGTCTCGTGGTCCTAGATCTTTTGCTATTTTGCCATACGAGAAAGATGTGAGTCGGTTCCTCCCCCTTAATGGGCTCCCGGTCTTTACCTGCCCGTCCTGTAGGCCGCCTAGCGCTCACTTGCCAAAAGAGCAATGGGTATACCACCAGTGACCATAGTAAGGCAGGCTCGGAAACCATCTAATACCCGGAGGTGACTCTCAAAGGCCGCGGTGCGTTGCACCTGCGCAAACTGTTTCTGGTTTCTTTCGAATCTTAATGCCTGGGCCCACACTTCCGCCCCGTATATCGGGACAGAATGCACCGTGGACATCAGCAGTCGCCCTCTGCTGGCTTTCGGTCCATCGACATTCACTATGAGCTGGCTGAAATCGGTTATAGCTCTCGTAGCTTTGTCGGCGGCTCTCCGAAGCTGCTCAGCTAAGCTGAGTTTCCGGTCAATCATCATACCGAGGTAATTCGCGGCCGGATTGATCTCGATAAACTCGTCCCCGACCTGCAGTTGCAGGAGGGTTTTAATACGCTTCTTTTTTAGAACCACGATCTCCGTTTTGCTGAGGGCTAGAGACAACCCATGGTCGTCCAGCTAGGCGCTGATTCTGTGCATCGCTCGGCTGAGCCTCAGTTGGATGCGCTGCACATTGCGGTAATAAATAATAATAGCAATAATAATTTTTAATTAGTATGCAAGTAGATCAATTTTTATTAAGATCAAATTAACTATTCCACACACACGCGCGCGCGTGTGCCAAAAATCGAATTGATAGCTTCATTTGTCACAGAGAAATTCAAAATTTAGTCAGTTTCATTGTTACACCATTTTAACCCTTAAACTCGAAATTTCAAAATAAAAGTTCTTTCTTAGTGTGTGTTTACACCGTATAAAAAAGAATATGCAAACAAATTTTCATCAGTTTATCTTCAGTACTTTTAGCCAGGCGTTGATTACGAGTCACTCATGATATATTATTTTACATAAGAGTATATAAATAGTTAGCAAAGCATGACAGACTCTTTAATTATATTTTAACAGTTAAAATGGAAAAATTAATTTTAGCTTTTACCTCAAAACGATATATTTTTCGGTATTTAAAAAAAATTAATTAAAAGGATAGTGTTGTGATGCTTTATTTTGAAAGGGCATTAAAAAACCAAACTTTTGATGCAACAAATTTTGGGCTACATCGACTTTAACTAAAATGATGGCCATTTAATATTTTTCACAGCTAGTTTCAAAAGTGGCGGATAACCCTACCCTTTCCTTTTAAAATGCTTGAGTTACTTCTGCCTGAAGGCCTCCTGGGTGCTTATGGTGTGGTGGTCTCCTACTGAAAAATAGACCGTTTTGAGGTAGGAGAATTTGTAATGCTCCTACAATTTTTATGTTTATAACTGTTAAAAGTTACTTAACAGCTGCAAAACTTTGTTAATATATATATATATATATATATATATATATATATATTGAGAAAGAGAGAGAGAAAGGGAGTATAACATTTAATTAGCATATTCGTAATGAGTTATCAGTATTAATAATCATCATCTGCAAAGAATTTGAGTACAATAAAAACAATAGAAAGATAAATAAAATAATTACACATGAAAAAAAGGAAATGGAGCAAATATTCCCCTGTCAAATGTGCGTTCGGGTAACTTATTGAATAGTGGTAGCGAAAGACGGATAATAGAAAAAAAAACGAAGGAAAAAATTTGGATCTTTTAAATGTGATGTTACAAAAGGTTATTGGAATTTAGGTGTATTGATTAAGTTAGAAATGTAAACAGATAGTAGAGGAAGAACTTTGTAAAATAGTCTTGGAAAGAAAATAATTATTTTGTTGGAGCATATACGGTAAAACCCCATTGATCCAAACTAATTAGGATTGAAGCTTGTTCGGATTAAATAGGTTCAATCATCTGTCAGAATAGTTTGAAAATTTAACCCGTAACATTGTTTTTCGTATTATAATTTTTTTAATTTATCTATATTATAGGTAAATATAACTTGACACTATGATACCTATTATATCCGGTATTTCCAACATTTATTTTAGAAGCAGAAGAAAACGTTAGAGTTATAATACCCGAAATTTAAAACAAATTACAATTATGTCATTTACTAGTTTGTCGAATCTTGAAACAGCGTAAAATATGCAATAAAAATATCATGAAATAGATTATGATTAGTAGTTAAACGTCGATCCATACAAACGATCTGAGGATGTAACTAATAAATATTGACAATATCTATTATTTTGAGTTACTATTATTTGGGTTACTTTAGATTGTCGATATAAAATTCAGTAAAGCATTTTGAATATGATGTCGCGTGTTAGCGGTTTGACAAGGATCCTGAAAGAGGAAACGTAAAATTTTTATAAATTCAATTCTTTACTCTTATATAATGTATAACATAGATTATACAAAAATAAGTCAATTATAAATAGTAAAATACAATTTCGATTTACTTCACACCTTAAAATTGCTAATAGAAACTAATACAGAATTAACAGTAAAGTGATAATTGCACACTCAACAATCCATTTTATGCTATAGTTATTTACTATTAATGTTTACAAAAAGAACTTGCTTATAATTAATAGATAAATAATGTCTCTTTGACTCCTGTTCACAAAGAACTCACCGAACAGCTTCTCATTCTTAACCATCATTTTCCAAAATGGAATACTCGTGACGCATCTTCTTTTTCCTGTTTTGCCTCCGGTAACTACCGTTCAGATTAATACTTCAGAGGATGAATGAGGATGATATGTATGAGTGTAAATTAAGTGTAGTCTTGTACATTCGTGACGCATCTTCGCTTGTTTGTTACCGCACACTCACTCCCAGTGCCCTCGAATATTTTATCGCATTTATCGCAAACCCTATTCGTGCTTATCCTGAACATTGTACTCAATTTGTCCTCCGGAACGGAACTCAAGGATATCGAGGGATATTTTTATCCCCCTATTAATCGCAAGGTCTGGACATCGATCCTTTGCTGCTGGGTCTTTCTTATTATCGGACGGGTATTTAAGTTTTATTCACGGGTTTATATATATATATTTTTTTTAAGATGGACGGAGTTGGAGATTGCGTTTTGGTTCTTTGTAGATCGGGGTTTGAAATGTTTTTAAATTTGGTTATCCTTGGGGAATAACAAGGTATTTGCGTCTTTCTCCGACGTGATTCTTCCTTAGTCCAGCCATTGAAGGCCTTTCAGTGCTAGTGCCATTCGGTCTAGCAGGAATGCGTTTGATGAAGCCCTAGTTTTTGAAAGATACAACGCACTCCCTTCACGGAGGAAATCGCATTGCTGTTGGTAGGCAAATAATTGTAAGATGAAAGAAGGAAGGATGATGAATCTAGGATTGCTAGATCTTTTATAGAACTTGTCTTTCGTTAGTCCCCGGCAGTATGTCTCCAAGAGCCTGACCTGCAGAACCAGTACCCGACCGTTCGTTTGATTGTTCAAGCGTGATGAATTTTACTGTCCACACCTTCTACTATTTTCTATAAATTATTTCTAGAAATAATTCCTTCGTCGTTTCTTCTAGATTTTCTTTCTTCATTTTTCTCTCTCTTTTTTTCTGGAAGCTTCTCTAACCAATACAATATGATATTATAAATATGCGACTATAATATTATATTCCCTTTTTTTTTAGTATAAATGAAGGAAGGGTACATCATCCAATGAGAGTCGTACTAAACCATTTAAAATTCGATTCTACATTTCTGTTTTGTTACACAATTCCTTAGATATGTGAATAGTGCCTTCCGGAAATTGAAAATTATTCTTACGTTTCTCTTTGATTTCTGAAAAATTATTATTTTAATTAAGTATATTATTTAATCGCAAAATCGTTGTTCATTCACGCGATATTTTCATTCTGGGCAGTAAAACCTTTTATCTCCCGAGAGTTTATGAGCGAGATGGGCTTCAACTTTATCAAAAAGTTATTTTGAGGTATAATGTGATGTGACTATCATGTTGTAATTACTGTAGTTATCGTTTTTTTCTGAGAATTTGTTCCTTTTTCATATTTTTGACCCCTTCTCTCCGATTTTTAGCTTTTGTTTACTTAGTTCAAGCTCTGAAAGTATCAATCTGAGAATATTGGAATTGTGGAGTAAGTGCAATTTGTATTTCATCTAGTAATTTACGGCTACCCAAAAAGCCTTTTCAAGGACTCTTATTTACTTTGCGGTGGTTGTAAAACAACCCTAATGATTTGAAAACTGGGCTTTCTAACCGCTTAATAGAATATATATTATGAAAGTAGGTAATGTACAGAATCAAAATACAATGAGAATTACTTTGCACAAAGGATCTTTGTAAAAAATGTAATCCACTTAAAAGTTATTTTTTATTATTGAATTTATTTTTATGAGTCATTCTTTAAATCAGTACTAGTTAATGAAGTTGTACAAAGTACATGATTTTAGGTGAAAATTTGTCCGGTAAAGATGAAATATCTAATGATAAATATAAATTTTAAAGCAACTAATCAATTCAATTTTGCTATCAGTTATTTTCTGCAGTACCCATTGCTATTTTTATCTTAATAATACTTTTAAGAAATATTTTTTCCGTAGAAGTTTTGAACAGGCATAAGTTTTTATTGTTTTATTAACGGTTAAGTTATTTATTTGAAATAACCAAATAATCTATTGTAGAATTATAGTTTTTAATATACCTGTAAAGTATAAAAAATATATTTTATATTTTTTTTGAAATTATCTTAATAGAATATTGACACATGATTTTTCTTTTTTATAAACATACAATAAATGTATATTTTACTTTATATAAGAGAACAAAGAAACTAAAAGATATCGTCTTTTTTTATATGCAAAAGAATAAGAGTTGAAAAATGATTCTAAAGCATTCAGATACTTCTACAGTTGTACTATTCTAACCATACCTCTATGATATCCTACTTCTTTGGTAACCAAAACTCCTTTCTTCAACTTTTCACTATCTCTTGACTGTTAGTGATTTTTTATTTTACCTTTCCTTTGTGTCTTAGTTCTTTTCTTTCTTATCCAACACTTTTTTTCTATCTTTTACAGTTTTTTATAGTGAAAGTAAAACCAAATCGATTTCAGTGTTATATAAGTTCTTTGTCATGGATTTAAAAAAAAGAAGTTAGTGACATACTTTTCCTTTTGATAACTGCTTACGTGTGTAGGAAAACTATTAGAGCCACTATTTTTAAAGTTTTTTTGTGTGTCTTAGTGTGTTTATATGTATACGTACATGTATATATACGTATGTATAGTCCCTGCATATTTGCGTTTGTGTTTTACTTTAGTCTTTGATAAACGTGATCGATAGATGCAAAATATTATGAAATCTTAAAAACAATAAATGTGAGACACCGTGAGTATAAAATATTGTTTCTTTGATTTTTTACTAAAAGTATGTTTAATAATTGATTAATCAATATATAACACCTTTTTTCTTTTAAATAGGTAGTAATAATAATACAATCTTCATTCATTGACTGGATATAACATATGAAAATAATACCACTTGTTATACTTTATATTTAATACCACATTATAAATACACCGTAAATACTGTATTTAAAGGAAAAAACACAATTTTTCATGAAACAGAAATTTGCTACAACTTGTATTTAATAAAACGTTTGATTTTTACTCTGGTCTATACATGAAATAAAATTCAAATACCATCTATATTTTACATAAACTTTGACCAGAGATTTGACAGAATATTTAAAATATATATTCTTTAATAAAATTGTAATATTACATTAATTTTTTTACAAAAAATCGTACTTTAAAATCAGTTTGATAACTATTCGTCGAAAAATTAGAGTACTCGATCTGCAAGAAATATTCCAGTCAATAAAAGGAGTATGAGAGTAACCGCTGATGAATTTATTTACGGAATAAGCCTCTCTTATAGATGAAAACAGTTGAAAAAAACAACTCCTGTGCAAACCAGGAATGATTTGATTCCCTCATTCATGAACGGGGAATGTCCAGGTTGAGATTATCTTCTTGTTCTGTAGTGTGTACATCATGTTTCTCTGAATAATTATTCAGAATATTTTTAATAAGTTTAATATTACAATATATAATAAAATCCTACAGTCATAATTTTTAACTAAAAGTTTACAGTATTCTCTTTTAAATTTATTCAAAATTAATCTAACTGGCTTTCTTTGAATAAGCAATACCCCAGTATATCCCTAAAACATTTACGAGATATAAATTGCATAAATCATGTGGCTTTGAAACAGGACAAACTACCAAAGACGCAAAACCAAAGAACTTAATAGTAGTAAAGATGTTAACGTAAAATTAAAAAAAAAATTCTTATTCGTTTGCTATTTAAACATTGAGTTTGTGTTGGTTTATTTTTATTTTTTTGGTTCACTGCAGGCAGTTAGCCGCAAATCAATCCTCGGGTTTATAGAAAATTTTCGTCTTAAGATAAAGTCCTTTAACGTACTAAACAATAATTTGTAAGGAATATAAAGTTTTAAACGTAAAATTAATATCTAGATATTTAAAATTTCAATACGTAAATTACAGAAAAAATTTTGTGATGGTAACCTAAAAAGAACGCGCACTTATATAAATGTCACCAGTGATTCTTTTTGTCCTATATAACATAAAATGGAAACTTTCAAAGTTATGATCTTTTGACCCAACCGGTTGCAACTAGATCTATATTATCACAGAGAAAAGCATTTTATTAGACGCAATTGAGGACATTAATTTCACAAGCGACTATTGATAAAGTTCATAAAATTATGGGTAAAAAATTTAACTAATAAAGAAAAAGTTCTTCCTTCAGAACAACACAGAAAAAGAATTTTGAAAAATTTTAAAAAGCACGGATAAAAATTCCACATTCCCATCCGTAAACCAAATCAGTAAAAATTATTTTTAAAAAATGAAAACTTTACTGTTACTATGGCTGTCTAGAAAACTCTAAAAATAAAATTACACCAGTTGCAAGAAGAGATTTGTAAATTGTATTGTAAAAAAAATAATTACAATTTACGATACATTGGGGAAATTAAAAGAAATATTGAATCTAAAATAGAGGAAAATTTATCTCTTTAGAAATTTAGTAGGCAAGAGAAATAGGCTCAAGTATTAATTCGAAACTGGCCAAAAAATGAGTATTAAAAAGTATAATTTCGAAAAATTTGGTTTGTAAATAGCAAATAGATAGCTGAGATACTTTCGTTATGAACAACCCGAAAACTTTATTATTAAATAAAATTACACGGATCAATATCAAACAGATTTTTTTATTTTTTGTTTTAATAAAAATAATTATCTTCAATCGCAAGATTAAAGAATTACGTTCACTTCAGGTATCATTTTTTTACGGAGATATCTCTTTGATCGGTTGAAGATTTATGCTGCACTTATTTTTCTTGAGTTAGTTTTATCTATCCAATTCACATAATAATAAAAGTGTATTAAATGTTTGTGGGTAGTCTAAATTGGAGTTTAAGATTAAGTATTTTTAAGCCATTTTTTTTTTTTTTTTCACTATTCGCTTTGGGAACAAGAGTTGTTTGTGTAAAATTGATTTGTAGCGTTAATGAAGTACTATTGGTGTCAATTAGTATTTTTTATAATTTTTTAATTTCTTCTTTTTATGAAAAAACAAATTAGGACCTCACAAATATCACTTCTTTTTTAGTTTTTCTCTTCTGTTTCTGATTTTTTTAGCATGGCATAGTTTTTGCTCATCTTCCCTTCCTTTTTCTGCCACGAAAACCTTTATAAAGTATATTATTCTTCCGAAAACCTTTCTTTTCTTTTAAGCCTATCCGTTGGAGTTTAAGCTTACAATCAGCCTATCCTCAAAGCCAATTTAATATAAGGAATAAAGCATCAGAAAAAAACAATTTAACGAAATCTATAAACGAAAGTTAACCAACACAAAAAATTAAAATCATAAAAAATATATTATTTCTATTCCGACAAAATTTATATTAATTTTTTACTTCTTTTTCTAAGTAAATTTGGGTTTAGAACAGGATATATATCCTATTATTCAAAATCAAGTTTATTTCTGGAAGACAGTATAATTTAATAATTGAAATTTAATAGCAACCCGATTCTAAGGAGAGGTCCAACTCTCCTTAAAACAGAAGCGGTCGCTACAGGCCTGGCACGCTCTGTTGGCGTGGCCTCATCCAAGATGGACTTGGACTCGCCGTCCGTTCGCGAGGATAACAGGACCCTCCCTAACGCCACATTTCTCGACCTGCCATGGCTGGCGGGATTCGGTGCTAGGCTTTTCCCAGTTCGCTCGCAGCTACTAAGGGAATCTCGGTTGGTTTCTTTCCATTTCTTTCCGGTTGGTTTTTTTATTATGAATTTTTTTTTGGTTTCTCCTAGATTATATTTATATTCTGAGATTTGTTTAGTTATTTTTATTTTATGATTATGGTCTATCTTTTTTAGAAAAAGTATTTTTTTTGTTTTTTGCATTTCTTTTACTGTTTATGGTTGTTATTTTTTGTTTCAATATATTAATCTGGACTTATCCAGATATTCCGTCTGTTTCAGGTGATTTGATTTGCTTTTCATATTTTACAGCTTGTCAAAGATTTGTTTATTGAAACTGTTTTGATCATACGACCTGACCATATGCCCCAGTAAATTTAACCTTCTTTTTCTTATCGCTCTTTCTAGATTTTCTTTATTGTGGTAGATCTAGTTACATTTCATTCTATATCCTTCCTTTGGATCGTAGATTTTCCTTAGTAAGCTTCTTTCAATCTGAACAATTTTTCGAGCTTGATTAGATGTGCAAGATTACTGGTCTTACCGCAATTGTATAACGTCTTAATTTCGCGATCTTTGAGAATTTTTTTTTTATTGTAGATATCTTTGGTGATAAATCTAATCTACAGTTTAAATATTTTATTATCAGTTGACACTTTAGATATTCATGTTCTGCTTATAATTTTTCCTAGGTAGTAAAAAGTAATTGGTGATATTTAACTTTTCGTATTTAGTACCTGTTGTTTTTTGTGTGATCGATTTGATGTAAACCTACTGTAGATCTGCTTTCAGGGCTATGCCTGTTAACTTTTCTATTTGTCCTACTGCGTCATCCTTTGATTCCGTTAAAGAACCGAGTTTTCAGCAAAGACTATCTTATTTTGATGTTTTGGTTTTTGGATCTGATCTTCGCACCCGTATCATTCCTCTGCCAAATAGTTTTCATTATTTCGTCCAAACCCAATTTGAATAGGATTGGTGATAATCGTGTTATTTATTTACTTATTTATTATTATTTTATTTATTTATAGTTATGCTGCAAAATCTACTGTTGATGGTTATGTATAAACTGAAGAAGTAGCTATCTATGTAGATTATAAGAAAAAAGAAACATGGTTTTTTTGGGTTTAATCTTGTCTTCCATTTCATTTTAATATACGTTTAGGTTAGCTTCTTACCTGTATTTAAAACTAATATTTATTAGTATTTAGAACTATTATTATAAAAGATTTATATTTTATTTGTCAAGCTTAGCATCAGTCCAAATCATTTTGTTTGAAATTCTTTGAAAGCTTAAAACAAAGGTACAATTTTTTTTAATCAAAAGAGATTATACATATTTTAAGGTAAAAGAAATAAGACAAAATTATTAATATGTCATTTACACTAGTTTTAATGACAAGTAAATTCAATGGATGATATTTAATTTTACTGACAAATTAAAGACTAGCACAGGTAGGTATATAAAAGAAAAAAAAAATTAATTGAAAATAAATAAACAAACTAATCATTCATCTGGTTGGTATTATGCAATAGCAGAGTACACAATTAAAACGTGTTTTCAATTTTATTATTACTTTATACTCATATATTTTTCGGTGACATGACGTTAAGGCTTAAAGTTTTTTTTTTGTTTTTTTTTTAATTTTTATTTCTATTTACAGGGTAAAATGTTATTTAAATTAAAAAAAAGAAAAAAAAATTTATTTATCAATAATTTACTTTTATGTATCGTCATTTCAATACATATTTTACATCTGTAAAACTAACAATTTTAATTTAAAAAAAAAAGTTCAGATTTTTAGCAATTTCATTGTTGATCATTTGATTAACAGTCTATCAATATTTTTTTTTTTACATACTGTGAAAAGAATGTGTTGAAGATAGAAATGTGAGTGGAAGAGAGTGAAGGACAATCATTTTATTTCTAATTGAATAATAAAAAAAAAAAAAAACTGTAAACAAATTCAATTAAAAAAAAAACTTCTAATTTAATTGTAAAATTTTGTTACCGAATTTAGTCACCAATATTGTTTTGAGAGTGAAATCACTCCATTCCTCAATTTACACAATAAGCTTGATTTAAGATATATTTATTCTTGAGAATAGTTATATCATTTTAGATTTACTTGTCGCTCATGTCAGGTTGCCAACAATAATTACGGTTATTGGACTCGGCGTGTGTAAATAATTTTTAATTTCAAGGTTAAATAATAGTAATAAACACGAATCTAATTAAAAAACTTGTATTAATGGGAGTTTTTTTTGGGAAGGGGTTAATTTTTTTGATTCATCTTGTTAAAGTTTTATTTTATGCCAGTCTCTTAGCTTCAACATAACTGTTACATTCTACAGCATTAATTATCAGTTTCATATATTTTAATCATTGTTTTTCCTTTGCTGTTTTCACCAAATACGTTTCCTTTTAAAATGAAATAAACAAACCTGAATGTCTTAATATATCACTCAACAATATTTTTTCTTCCTAACGATTATGCTATAAATTTCTTCATCCATTTCTCATAAAATTTCTCACCTATTTTAGTGTAATTTTTTATATGTCATTGGTTCCTTGTTGTGAATTCTTGCTACTGTACAGTACTGAACTCCACAAAAATTGTTTTAAAAATAATATTCTTCTCGTTTTTAACACTTCTGTAGAAATTTTAAATCTCAATTTTTTTCATAGAATTCTTTAACTCTCTTCTATAGCTCTAGGTAAATTCAATAAAGAATAGAGATCGACCTCCTCAAAATTTATTTTGCTATTTACAAACCGGTTAGTATTTTTTTATGTTCTTTTTTTAAGTTAAGAAATTTTTACAGATTTCTGCGACGTCAGAACATATGAAAATAGTTAAAACCTTAAAATATAAGGAGTATAACGTTTAAATATTAAAGTATGATACCGATAAAAAAAAAATAATAATTTTACTACCTACCACACATTATTATAGTAATAACAGAATAGTTCATTTTATATAAATGATTGAAGTGGTAGATCCTACATATACTCGTGTATTTTAACCATTTAATTATGTTTTTTTTTTTATAAAAATGTATATTTTTATATGTTGTGATAAAATTAAGATCTGTGAAAGTGATTAATATAAAGGAAAAAATTTTACACTATTAAGCAGTAACTAAATTAAAATTACATTTTTTAAATATATATATATATATATATTCTGCTAGTAAGATGGTAGATTATTTATTAATTTCATTATGTTTTTAATTCATGTAATATAATTAATTGTATGTTTCAATTCATTTAATATAATTAATTGTTTGTTTCAATACATTTAATATCGAATGATCTCTTTTCTTCATAAAAGCTCCACTGACTTAAGCAAATACTTGCTTATGTCTACTTCTAATATCTTGTATACAAATGACGTTACTTTGTAGTTTTATTAGAAAATTTAAATTCTGTAACTTCTGATGTAGTTTTGTTTTATCATAATCATCATAAGTCCTAATCATCATCTTCATTGAGACAGATCCATTTCATTTCTTCCTATTTGTTTCCTTTCTCTTCAAATTTGATGGAGTCCCTCAATACGAATACATTCCATTTCCTTTTAAATCATCGACAATATTTGTTCTTTTACATTTTCTATTTTCTGCCCCTTCAACTGATTGTTCTACAATTGTTGAAATTAATTTTTTTGTTCTTATGCCCCAGCTTTCCTATTCTGAAAGGTTTGGTTATTCTACTTTCATTGACCCTCATATTAGTTCTTAATTTTTTTCTTTACTTTGTCTTTCCATTTAATCTTCCAATCTCGTCCATGCTTTCATTCAATTCAATTCCTTTAGTCTTTTTTTTTACTTTGTCTCTCCATTTAATCTTCCAATCTCGTCCATGCTTTCATTCAATTCAAATTCCTTTAGACTTTTTTTATTCTCCGTTTGCTTAGTGTTCATGTATCAAATTTGTACAAAAGTACATCCTAAATATAATAGTTCATGGTACACATCTTCAAACTTATTTACATCTTCTATATAATAACTACTTATCTTTTTACTAAATTATTTCTTAAATACTAATGTTACTTTTTCATTTTGTTTTGTTCCGTCTGTCTTATAGTTTATCTTCTAATACTTTTCTTATTTCATTTTATTGATTTGCACTTGTTTTCTTTTAAATCGAATTTCTTATCCATCAATAAATCCGTATGATTCATCGTTTGGTTTTTCATTTCATTCGTAAAAACAATTATACGGTAAGATATTTTTAATTTATTTTTGACTCTTGATACTTTTATATATAAAAAAGTGGTGCATTCTGTTCTTTTTGCGTTAGGTTGGTTGCCCTGATGGTTCGTTGGGTATTGCTCAGTAATAAACCAAGGTGAGTTGAAATTGAAGGTTCTTCGTTTCGTTTATCGGAATCAATAGTTGCGAGAAACGTAATCGTTATTTCAGTAGAGGAACGCATTTTTCTCGTTGAATACGTCTTTCGTGAAGGTGACAAGTGTACAGTATTAGTGAAACAGAAGTTTTGTGAAAAGTTCTCAAATGCTACTGTTGCTCACCTCAATGCAGTTCTAATTCTTATCGAAAAATTTCAGCCAACAGGTTCTGTTAAAGACGCTGATCAAACTAAAAGACCACCTAAACTAAACGAACAGCTGCTTGATATTTGGGATGCTATGCCCGAAAGTCCATCAAAGTCGATGCGTAAGTTAGCACAGAAGCAAGATATCGGACTTGGCTACTTCACATAAAGCTGTAAGAAAAGAACTGAAACTTTTCCTCTACAAAGTAACTTGTGTTCAAGAATGAAACCTACAGATCATGCTAAAAGACTAAATTATTGTCAGTAGTGTAAAGTTTTATTACCAAAATTCCCTGCTTATCATCGACATTATGTGTTTTACAGATGAAGCGTGGTTTTATCAGGGAGGGTGTATTAATTCACTATACTGAAGTCTACTGATGTAGACTGTAGTCGATAACAAACCCCCATGAATTACACCAACAATCTTTACACGAAGAAAAAATTAGTCTGGGGTCGGTGTGAGTAAAACGCGCATTATGGATCCAATCTTTTTTGAAAATACAGTAAATAATGATCGTTATTGTGCTATTTTTACAAACTTCAGTAGTCAGTTAACATAAGTGGAGATCAGTTACGATTGATTCCTACAAGTTGGCGCTACAGCTCGCACAGCTAACACGTCAATAAGGTTTTTACAAAATGTCTTTGGTGAACGAATAATTTCGAGGAGTGTGGCTTGCGCGATCGCCGATCCGACTCCCCCATATTACTTTCTACGGGTGGCAGCGAAACAAGAGTGTTTCGTAACAGAACACGCATGATTGACGAAATAAAAACCGCAATAACGGCATTCCAGTACATAATCTTGTTAAAGAGTTTGAAAATAAGTAGAAATATGTGCAGGATGGTATTGATGTCGGTGGAGGTCATTTTCTCAACACATTTTTCAAAACTATTGCAATTATTGGAATATACGTTTCTATAAAATAATAAAATAAATATACAAAGTACAATTAAGAAAGTTTCGCTTCCATAATTCCAGTTCAGAGCAACCTTCTGAACGCTCTGTATTTATATTTGTATTAAAAATCATAAAAATTCCATTCTAAAATATGAATTTATTTTTAAATGTATACAATTACAGTAAGTAAATAGCTTTGTTATACTATAAAATAAATCTAAAATTTAATTTAACGGCGGTATTTTTTATGATTTTATTTTTTATGTTTTACGAAATCTGTATCTTCATAGCTCTGTATAAAACTGAAAATTCATTAACAGAAAAGAACGATTTCTCAATTCTTTATTCATATAATTTAATTAAAATTATTTCCAAAAAGAAAGTGACTTCTTGTGTGCAAATAACTTGGGGCGACTAGACTTCCAAATGGAAATAATGATAGAAACAGTAGTTCAGCATTTACATGAATATACCGTCCCAGCAACTTGATACAATATTGGGAAATAAGGTCTAAAAAGTCACCGATACCAATATTTGATGTATGAAATAATCTATCAGTATATAGTACAAATTTTGTTTTTATAAGCAAATCGTAAGAAAATAATTAATCCTGTTTTGAAACGTTTAATAAATTTCAGACTTGTATTTTATATTCATTAGTTTTTGTATGTTAGGTTCAAAATATTAGAAATAAATGACGTCTAATACTAATACGTATTAATAATCTACATTTATATTATTTCATATAGGTTTATTTTTGTCTTGAAATAAAAATGAAAATATATCGTTAAAAAAGACCGGAGATTAACAACAACTTTGCCTAAGGATTTTCGCGGACATATTCTTTGCTAAGAAAAGGAGGTACATGCTTTTTAATACACTAATACACCGACACTCTTTTACTACAAGCGTGGGCACTCTATCCTACACACTCTCACTTAGTATAATTTATATATTGCGAATCTTTATCTTCATTTAAGCTTATCTCAGTCTTTGCTGTAGTTTTCTTATTCCGACAGTTAATTTAATGGCAAAACAGTAAACATTACAGTCTGTTGCTTTCTTTTCTTTATTCTTAAAATAGAAATTTATTTCTGTAAACATTTTCCATCTAATTTTTAACTCCTAATTTAGTAAAATATTACTTTCTTTTTTGAGAAAAACTTTTTTTCTTTTGAATAATTTAGTTCTATCAAAATTATATTTGGTTTTTTAACTATAATTATTTTTCCTTTTTAAAATTTTTCAATCTATACTTTATAAGTCTATTATTTTTTTTATATTATATAAATTAATTTCATATTTTCTTTTTTGTCGGTCAATTCGTATATTTCAGACAGTCATTAAAAATTTTCAATAAGTTGGTGGTAGACCAGTTTGCAAAGTGTCTTATTAAATAAATCCTATTTAAGTTATTTTATAAATAGAAAAAAAATGAAAACGCCATAAATACAATCAAAAATGGATATCCATCGTACGAGGTCTCAAGTTAAAAACTGAAAAAGAAAATATTTTGTGTATTTATTTCAAAACCGGAACGGAACGCAAGAATATCACGATAAAACTTATTTTCCTACTATTTTGCAGAGTTTGAACATTATTCCCTTACTGCTGGATCTATTTTATTAGTTAGCGGGTAGTTTATTTTTATTAATGAGTATACAAGTGTATTAGATTTTTTTTTATTTTAATATGAATGGATGTTTTTTGCGCTTTGGTCCTTTTAGATTATAGCTCTTTAATATTACAATGAGTTTATTCTTGGAAGAATTTAAAAAATATTACGTCTTTCTCGCAACACAAGTCCTCTTCAGTTCGTCCTCTGAAGGCCTTTCGGTGCTAATACTTGTCAGTCTGGTAGAAATGCGCCAGATACCGCCCTAGTTTAATGTAAGGGTATTGCGATCTTTTAACAAGATAGTGCATGCAGAGGCTGAGGCAGTACTTTTACTAACTTCTCTGCGATCGTAGTCTGCTCTGACTCGTTGGGTATCTTCTGGATGTCCCATTTGTCTGATGTGCAGTTCACCGTCGTGCGAATCACGAGGAGTATGGTCCATGTCGTACTGATGTCGGGATACTTCCAGCTTGGATGGAGTATCGATGACTTGCTGGCGAAGTTAGGGAGGATTCTGGACAGTCACCCGTGCACCAGACGTGCTCTGGACGCTAAAGCCAATTCTCCCGCCTGAAGTTCACACTCATTGACCCTAGAGGCGGTGGTCTCGAACAGTTAATAGAAGCCAGGAACCTCTACCTGGTGAATGATGCAGAACGCTAACTTTCTATTCTGAAGTCGGGGAAAGTTACATCGTCGTCACCTTGGTGACGGGCGACGTGCTCAAGTATACCAGTAATTGGACTGTCTGGCCCGAGGCCAGTGTGGACGATCACATGCTTACAACCTATCATAGTGCTGACGGAAGTGGTCTAAGAGCTCCAGATTCGGGTCGCTATAACCTAAGGGGCCTGGATCAGGACAGGCTGCGGCGCTAGTGCGGAGCTGCACTACACGGGTTGGAATGGCGCATGGAATGCAGGGAGAAGATGGAACTGGTGGCTGAACGATTTGGTCAGGCCATCAAGACTGGTTGCGACAGGGTTCTAATGTAGCGTAGGCCAATGGACAGAGTTCTGTGTGATAGCCAGCCCGCTGATCTAAGAGTACCCGTAGCCGTCAAGACCTCTGCTTCTGAGGAACCATTTGTTAGTCGCAGGCGGAAACTTGGGAAATAGTGGTCGTTTTCTGACCTTAGCGTGCTGCGCGCTATGGTTACATCTACTAGGAAACGGTGCCAGCGCTTCAATAGCATCGATGATACGTACGCGCAATACCTCCAGATGTACCGGCGCGTTTGTGGAAAATATGTTCATGCCATTAAGGAAGCCAAACTCAAGTATTGGAAAGACTCCATGCGTGAGATACAGAGCAGCCTCTGGCAGCTTGGGAAATCATGTTACCGGCCAAAGCGATTGCACATTCTGTCCAGTGTTTGATGCGGGTTTGGTAGTCGAGACCACACTTTAACGACTGTGGTGACTTACAGGTGTTCCTGGATACTCTGTTTCCAGATGCTTGGGAGGGAGAAGCAGAAGTCAGCGTTAGGCGGTTTGTGGCACCATTCCTTGACATGAGGGCTGTGGATCCCGTTGATATAGACCGAGTGATTTCTCGAATGGCACTGAGAAAGGTACCAGGGAATTGGCCAACTTGACCCGGATATTTTTCACCATCTTTTGTCTGCCATAAGAGACCCGCTTGCCAGATTTTTCTCAGGGTGCCTTAGCTGGGGTTGCTTTCGACTTGTTGGAAAGTGGCTGTGATGAGGGTTTTATTAAAACCTGGAAAGGATCCTGATGAGGTCGGTAGTTATCAACCCATCAGTCTCTTGCCGGTTGTCGGTAAGTTGCTGGAAAGGCTAGTTGTGGAATGGCTCGCTCTACTATGGGCTCTCGGGTCGTCAATTGTACATGGTGTACCGAGGTGTCTTTGTGAGTATGACCACTTACGTGGCGCCCTTTTAAGCGCATAGGTTGGATAGGAATAAAGCACCTATTCTATGTTTAAGAAGTGCCCTGTGCAGTAGTGTGTGCCTTGTAAGTGCCCTGTACGCCTTGATAGTATGCGCTGGTGTTTTTAAAACAAACTCATGTGAGTCTACGACTCTATTGGGAAAGGCTATCCCAATCGATATAGTGGTGAAAGTTCGGAGTCCATGTGGAAATTTCGAAGAGGTAGAGAGGCAGAAGTTTTTGGGATGCAGTTTCGAGCCGGGCCTTTACCGGAGCGGAATGATGATCTCAATGCACCAGAACTAAATTTTGAACAGTTGCCCATTTCCCACCTGCAAAGGAGGCTTCAGAGTATCGCAATGGAAGCATGGCAGCAAGAATGGCACACCACGACTAAGGGTAGTTCCTTGTATAAATTTATGTATGGCTTGGGAGGATGGTACGCTTCCAGTTAATTTTTAAGGACAACGGGAGCCTAGGTGCTCATCAATTATGTGAATTTAAAACAATAACTGCACAGTTTCCGCCTGGCAATTGGCAGTGTGTCTGCGGGGAGGTCCAGTTGAACGAGCATATGATTTCGACTGCCGCGCTCTTCGGAAAGCCAAAACTCGGATCACCCTAGAACTTGCAGATCAAGAGGAAAATTGGCCACTCACAAAAGGCGAGTCAATGTGGTGTGAGCAGCATTGTCGGACCTTGTGAAAGTTCCTTGATGCAGTTGCGTCAAGGACGCACTGCTGTAGGAAGCTGTCTTCGAGAAATGGCTGACCATCAGCCAGTAGCTCCAAGCGCTGTAAATGGTGGACAGGTGACTTGCGCGTCATTTAGCGACCTAGGCGTGGCAGCGAAATACTGTATTTGACGAAGTAAATTTTATATTTGTGACAGTCATATATTATCGTATAGACGGGGTGTGCCTACCAAATTTAGTTTAATATATGACAAGTGAACGGCTGGACACAAAAGTAAGTGGTGTATTGTTGTATCATGCTTATACCGTTCACGCTATTAGGTTTGCTGCAGGAACTAGTTAGGAGACTGGTCGTATAAACTGTTCATGGCACAGAAGCCCTTCGTGCCACAAACATTCGGTCTTACGCTTTATGGCGACCAAATGGGATGGTGGCGGAAGTAATGCCAGTAACTGGTTTACTTTTAACGTACGATATTTATAATTTAACATGCACGGTCAAAACACTTTTCCATAGTTTAAAATATTTATTGAAGTTTTATTTCGGAATGACATTGAACTGTGTTTTGTGTTTTTTCATTAAGTTCTCTTATCTTTTGAATTGCGGCCCTATACACATTTAAAAGTTGGGAATAAATAAAAATCAGTAACAATCATATTTACAGATTTAGGTTTTGAATAAAACTGAGGAATATCATATTTAATTAAAAAAATCTGGGCAATGAAATAAGAAATAAGGAATGGCTAGCCAATATTTTACTTTCAAAGGTATGAATTTTATAGTAAATGTTATCATAAGTTAGAAAGAATATTTCGAGATAATATTATTTATAAATTGTTTGAAGTATTTCTGACTACAGAGCTTTAATGATTAACTTTCAAACATTTTGGATTTAGGACTGTTGTAACATCTAGTTGTGCACCTCCCTTTTTGATTGCAATCGACTGAACCAAAAGTCTCCAAAAAAGCCCTAAATCTAAAACAATTTGGATTTTTTACTTTTTTTTTAGCTGCAGTAATAAACCCATATTAAGAGCTTTTCAACGATATCATATGCGGTACTTATTTTCATTGGTTACCGAGTTATAGCCAAATGAAATTTTAATTAATGAAATATTTGGATCTTAGAAGGGGAAGACACATCGATTCGAATCAGACTTCATCTACTTTTTTCTAACTTTTTTTTAATTTAAATATATTCATTTATTAATAATTAGTAACCTATGATAGTAAAAACAATTTACGATAAATAATAATTCAATAATAACAATAAAAAAATGAAAAAATGTTACTAGTTATTAATGAAATAAAATTTTACGCAAATGTGTAGTATATATAATTTAACAGGCGTACAAGGTAGTCATGTGTCCACATCAGATGTTTTAAACGGTTGAATTATCTGATTACTAATTCCAAACCAGTATCGTTCATATCGATTAAAATTGGGTACCCGTAAACTTTGGTAAAATTTGGAGTAGCCGCATTGTTCAAACGTTTTATCATCACATACCTAATGAAAATACAATTAAAGCTTTTAACAAGGTTAGGAATATTAACAACGATAGGGATATGGATTATAACTTATAACGTAACCGTTACTTAAGGCTATGAAAATCACACAAACGCTGCATGATTTACAATACTATTTAAACTAATTTGCTTATCTAAAAAAAAAAATAATTATTCAAGAAGATAGATTATCATCAATCCTCTTTAATTGCGCCTTATATAAAGTTATAACAGAATCGGAAAAAGAATTTACAAGGTTAAACCTTCTTGAAAACATAAAAATGGACACAAAACTTAAATTCATAAATAAAAACTTGTAAGCCATCGAAGACGATACTTTAATTTTTTCAATATACATAGGCGAAACAAAACTTAAAGTTTAAAACTGTCCTAGTAAAATTTGTCTCCTATGAAAAAATCGAATGGTTTTCCAGTAATGAAGAGAACAAAATTCAAACGATTAAAATTTCCGAAAACAAAAAAAATAAATAGTCCAAAATATTTAAATATCTAGGAGAATTCATTTATCAAATATAAATGCAAAAAATGATAAGAAAAGCAGAATACAAAAAATGAAAATCGCCTTTCATCTCAATAGCTACAACAAAAAATTCCTGTCATATAACTCAAAATTAAGGCATTATAAAACTATGGTGCTACAAGAAGCACTATGAAGTGCAGAACATTTACTGCACTTTTCAGAACACGAAATAACAAAAGTAAAAAAGAGTTCTAAGAAAAATATATGAGCCAACATACGAAGAGGGAATTTATACATTGAAAAGTGAAAAAGAGATTTACAGGAATACAAATAAAGATTGGGGATATAATCCGAAAAAGAAAATTAAGATTTTGTATACATTTATGCAGAATGACAAAAAAATTATTTGATTTTTACGAAACTAGAACTACAAAGATCACACATGATTTAAAAAAATTGAAAAATACTTAAAAACATTGAACACCTCTAAAGATTTGATTGAATTTTAAGGTGAATTTAGAAAATTAATACAAAATTCTAATTTTCCAGAAAGAAAAAAGATAACTACACACATCTGAATAAATGGAAGGAAGAAAGGAAACAACAAAGAATGAAAACCTTTTTGGAAAAGAAAAAGAAGTCCAAACTATGTAAACGCGATCCTTAGTGGTCAGAACGGAAAAAAAAAAAATTTATGAACAGATGTCGTGTATTTCGTATCTTATTTCAGGAATTTATAATTCAGTCCTACTTGACAGAAGAAATAATATTTATTCTTCGTAAAAATGTAATTTTAGCTTACGTGCTGACTAAGCATCTTCAGAGTATGAGGCATAAAAACATTAATATAACATTATATATTACTGAAGAATATATACGTAATTTTATTAAAGAGATTTTTATTATTTTACTTTTTATGTCATGAAGTGGTATTTCTCTGCTTCTGAATCGGAGGTATTGATTCAAATCACCGTCTTTTTTTTATTCACAATAAAATTCATTATCATCCATCAGAAAATTGTTATTAGGCGTCAACTTGTTCCTGTTGTATAAATAAATGAATAATCAATTATGAACTGTTTTGCCATAGAAAGAACTACTTGATAATTATTTTTACAAGAAGAAATTGCAGAAAGAAGTAAGTAATAAAATACTCTCGCAGTATTGTTTATAATTTCAAAAATACGTCACGAAATTTAAAAACGGAGAAAAATATTTTTAATTTTTATTAGTCTATTTTTCTTTAAATTCGTTTCTGATTAATTAAATTCTAAAAGTACAGATCTACATTGATCATAAATACAATCACATGCCATTTTACAATAAAAAGAGTTTTTAATTAATATATCTTTTTTTCTTGTTCTTCATTTAAAAAAAAAAATCATTTAACTCCTTATTTTTCCATTTCGTTTTAAACGTAAGATACTTTGATAAACGTTACATACCAATTTTTTTTATTTTATGTGTTGTAATCTTTGCTTTGTTTGAAATTTTTTCCTTCTACTTTTTTTTACAAGATAATTAACTATTGTTATCATACAACCAAATTAACTTTTAGTTAGGGCCCCAGCAACCATGTTTTTCTTTTTAAAAGTTTCTCCTTAAAGCCTCTCTCTCTTTTTCAGTTTATCGTTAAATCTTTTTATTACAAACTTTATGAATTAATCTTGCTTTCATTATTATTCTATAACTTTTAAAAGCCTTTATTCTTTTTATTTTCATTTTCGTGTTCATTTTTTTTTTTAACCACTAACTACAATCTCCAGTTTATCCATATTGTTATCAGTTTGATAATAACTTAATTTTCTGTATTAATCTACTTGTGTCCCAATACTTTTTAAAAAAAAAAAGACAAGTACTTCTTATTTTAATAACTCCATTATCTAGAGATACTTCAGTTAAATTAATATGCCTGTATACTAATCCTTCTTAAGAAATAAGATTTTTCTTCTTGAATGGTTTTAAAAGTATTAAATGATATGAACAATATTTTAACTTTAATTTGCTGCAGCTAATTGTAAAGGTTGCGTTCAATAAAGAGAAAGAGTTCGATTAACCAAAATAAACAGAAATTTCTTATTATTATTACCTTAAAAAGTGAAAAGCTAATCAACAGCAGAGCTTTATTAATCACAAATAAAAAAACGTTTATCAATAACCAAAATGTTATAATTTATTTGGAATTAACGAAAAACTAAAACTCCTTGTAGAATTTTAATAAATTCTGATTATATTACTTCTGTATTAAATAAACTCTATTTAATATGAGTATTTCATTCTTATACGTTACAGGCACGCTTTCTAAGTGTGTAATATCAAATAATCAATTCATTGCGTTGATATACACAGTCCAATCAGAAAAATCCGACAAATCAAAACGGCTGAACTTTTTTTGTTTCTGATAACCAGAATTGAATTGTACATGTCTTATCAGCAATAAGTGTTTTAATTATTATGTATTTGTTCCCATAAATATTAAAGCTAAATTTTAGATCTAATTAATATACAGGTACCTCACGAAATAAATAAATAAAACAGAAAAGTTTCATAGTGGTGAAAATAGAGAAAATGGTTCATCTGATTTGAAGTCTGAAATTTTTTTGTGGGGTTATGGCTAGCGAAAAAAATGAGACTACTCTCAAATTTTGGGGACTTAAATTATGAAACATGTTGATTTTATATTTTTCTTTAACGTGAAAATAATTATACTCTCAGAAATGTGGTTCTAGTAACTTTTGAAAAAATTGTTGTTAAAACTCAGAAATTGAACATCACATTTATTAGATTATTCGTAGATTTACTTTGTTGAATATTTAATAGAGAGGTAAAAGTTAGTAAACGAAATTTTTAAAGAATTTAATTTTATTGAAAATTCGTTTAAGTAATATAAAATAAAACCAGATCAGTCTAAGAAATCTTTTATTTGAAAGAATGCGTGTGTGACTTCGAAAAGGAGAACAGTTTCGTATATTTACTATCCAAAATAGATAAAGATTGGCGCTTGTCTGAAATTCAAACAAAGCTTATCTTGGCGAAGGAGACGATTCCGAAGTTGACAGTTACTTGGTAAGATAGGGCAGTCGCAAGGAATACAAAGCTGCCACTGCTTCAGGTGCTAGTCTTTCCAGTAGTCATGTATGGTGTTGCGACCAGTACCATCAAGGTGAAAGATCGGAGAAGTGATGGATTCGAACTGTATGTCTACGGAAGAATGCTCCGCGTCACATGGAGGAAAAGATGACGAACAACTCGATTATAAACGAGCTAGGTATACAGACGAAGTTGTCCTCAAAAGGCTTCCAGCATATTCTCCGCTTTTTCGACCATATAGCTCGCAGGCCTGGGGAAAATCTTGAGAAGCTACTCATTCAGGGAATCGGGTCACCAGCTCTCAAACATGAGAAGAAGAAACACTGATGATGTAAAAATTAGATAAAGCCAACAAATATTTGTAATAATTTATTTATGTGTTCTTATATAGTGGATAATAATTATGGATCAAAAAATTTACCTAAGATTTACTTCTGGGGTGGAGGTAATTTATGATGGTTTTATAGTTAAATTGTTATTATATGTAACACCAGAAAAAGGTAAATCAAAAAAGAATTTTTTAATTTTTATTATTTTTTTTGCTCTCCCACTTCCAAACCAAAATGGACCTTACAAGAAAGATTTTTGAATTTTCTTTGTTTCCTATGTTAAATGGAAAATAAAGATATTCCATTAAAAAATGTACAACCAACATAAAGGTTGAATTATGATGAAATTTTATTGCAATATTATTATTAAATTTATTATTTAAATTATTACCAACAAATGTTTAAAGAATTGATATTTTTAAACTTTGATCAACTCCTTGACGTCCAATTTTGGCTCCGACATATTTCTTTTTTTGATCGCTTGCATAAGTACTATGCCAAGGAAAACATAAAAAAAATCGGTTAAAAAATATGTAATAAATAAAATGATTCCTTTTTTCGATTTTTGGGGAAGAAGGAGAATTCTATGTCTTATCACTTTTTTATTTGGTAATAAAAGTATGCATGCTTGTAATGACCTTAATTTACAGTTTATGTTTGCAACGTTTAGAAAAAATTAACTTCCACTAAATTTTTAGCCCACTCTTGGAGAAATTAGCCACAAAACAACCAACAAATTGTCCCCAACACATTAGTATATGTAAATATTTCATTAAAATCGGCTTTTCCAATCAAAATTATTAAGCTTCAAACTCGCCAACAAGAGACATACGTACGTACGAATATTAACCCCCACTTTTTTTTTTTTTTGATTTTGGGGATCCTGGTCTTGAAACGTCGAGAAATGCAAAAAACATCGGGTGGATCTGTGTCGGTGCGCACGGTGGTTTAACGTGAAACGTTACAGATCTTGGATGAAGTTCCTTCGAGCTACAGACCGACCAACTTATCTGTAGAGTTAAATGGGAGAGCCATTGTTAAAAAAATATACGATAATATTTTTAACAAAACTGAAAGTCTCCTATGGAGAATTTTCGTTCCTTCATTTGGCCAATTCTACAGATAAACTGGTCGGTCTGTATGTCAGCGAGTCACTTTTAGTGTATTGAATTGAAATAAAAACAAGACATTTACTGCGTACTACATCTAATTTCAACATAAAACAAACACTAAATGGTATATGATATTTATTTCGATTAAAATACGACGACAATTTCGTTCAACATTGGTCTGTGATATTAGAAGTAAGAGACATAAGTCAAGCAGCGGTAGAGTTGCTCGAGCCGTCGGCGTCGTTTACTGAGCGCGCCTTGCCAATTTGCTACGCTCCTGAAACAGTCACGCTCGCTCAGCACCGGACATTGGGGTACCAGTGCGTGTCCCGTAACCTCCCTTTCGAAAAATATGCGTTATTTATATTTCCGGCTATCTTTTGCGCGGGCTGAGGCTGACATATAGAATTTTTATACTTTTTTACAAGTTACTTTAATTTTTTACACATAAAATGTTGTTCAAAATATACTTATTATTACTTAAATCGATCCATCTCGACAAACTATAAACAGGAACACTCGAATCGCCGCGCTATCCCGTCTAAGTTGTGAGCTACACTGAATGGAAATGAGCGAGAGCGCCAGTTTTGGCCGATCTGCGCTGTAGCCCCTCCCTCCCAGTCCGCTCGACAGTGATGCAAACTCAAAGTTATATCGGCGAGCTAACCATGTAATTTATAAAATGATACCGCATTTATGTCTCTGAGACTAATAGTTAGGGAGTGATTAAGGCCGAATATATAGACTTTTTTTTTACGCTACAAATTTCTGTTCTGGTACCCGTACGTTTCGGTATGATTTAAAGACGTTTTCCGTCAAAACCATACCGTATTATTTAATTGATTTACTTTCTTTCTGCAGCATAACTCTAGAGTTATGAAGGCAAGAAAGTAAAAGTTAACTACTGAAATAAATTGCTTCATTTTACAGGTGAAAAATATATAAAACCACCAATTTTTTCAAATAATTTGCGTCTCAAGAAATTCAGTATATGTCATTTAAGAGTTGGACAAAAAATTGGAGAAAATTTTCATTAGTTGAAACTCGAAAACAAGCCGCTTATGAACCTTTTTCTTTACTTTCATCAGTAAATAATATATTGTAATTATCATAATTTATTTATTCCAGTCGACATGGTATATTTCATACTTCACAATATTTCTATCCCATATTCGTACGCGCAAACTTCAAGCTTATGTAGCGGATTTAACATCAATAGAAAAAGATTATTTATTTCTTCTTAAAGCTTTCTATGTATAAATAACTTCATCTCTTTAATTATTTCTGTATTATTTAAAGAAACTAACAATCAAATCTCAACCTATCTGCTACAATGTCAAAAATCTTCCGTAAAAATTGATTAAAAATAATGGGTTTGGTTAGGGGTAAGAAAGTATTTACAAATTAAAACCCAATAAGACTTTTCATGTCTAAAAAATTAAATTAAGTCGCATAACATTTAAAAAAGAGAAAAAAATTCTATGAACAGAACTCAACTATTTTTTTAAATTCAATATCGTTACTTAGAACGCCGCCAGTAAAGTAATGTTTTTTTCTTCAAAGGTATAGCTTTTACATCGTTTAAGTTAATATAAATTTATCTGTGAAATGTATTGGATACCGGATAGCTATTAATACGTATTACACAACATCTTGAAGTCAATGGCTCTTGAGGAAATTGACACCAATGTACTCAACGTCGATAAGAGAAACCGCCGTTCAATTGGAAATAACGAAATGCGACCGAACACAGAGTCTGTTATGTACTAACATAGGCTATATCCTATTACAGCACTCAACGTTAGTCTATTGGTCTAGACTATAACTAAAGAGAAAGTTAACAAGGAACATGAAGTAATTGATTTAGGTTCTACCACTATAAATGAAATTTGATGTAATGTACATACACGCTATATAAAATAAGGTATATTATAAAAAGAAAAAAAATATAATAAAAATATTTAAAGCACTCGAAAAAATAAAGCGTTAAAATTTTCACAATATTTCACATTTCTGCTAGGACTATAATAATTGATTTGAGTTTTATTTCTGCTCTTTCTAGCATGGTCACTCTAACACTCATAGTTAACGCGTTTTGGACTATCTCTCTTCTCAGAACTACTTTTAGCATTAGTGCTAAAAAATGGATGTACTCCAAAACGCGTCAACTACTTTTAGCATTATTCCTAATTATCCTACTATTTCTAATTATGTAAAACTATTTCTAGTTTTAGAAAAACCACTTTTAAAAGTAGCTAAAAGTAGTTTTGAGAATGAGTACTTTCAGCCACAAGTGATAAATCAAGCGTTCATTATAATCCATAAAATAAAATTTAAGAATGTACTTAGCCTTTAGCATTCAATAATCCAATATGGGATTATTTTGTTTAGTGGGACTATACTTAATGATATGGATCATTTATTTAAAATTAACATATATATATATATAATATGTATTCTAAAAAAAATCATCAATTAGCAAAATTGAACAAAGTTTTAACTGTTTTAAATATTAAAGATATTGATCGTGACACAGTTTCTAATTGTTGAAGCGAGAAGAAAATGTGTAATATTAGGTCAAAGGAATTATATTTAAGTTTCAATTAATTTTTCTAATTTTTTTTTATCTTATCTGTTAGCATCTACAATCCGTACATCCGTATCTCATAGAGGAATATAAGTAAACTTGAGCAATGATAATCACGTGAAGAGAGGTCCCCCAACAAATCCCCTCATTAAAGCGTACAAAGGCTTAACACCTCATATATATGAAAATCAATTGTATAGGTGGTCCAAGTAAAGTTCAATATTTAACATAGCGCTAGAAGTAGATGGCAGGAAGAAAAAATAAAAATAAAAACAATGTCATATATACCAATATATGAATACTACACTACAGACAAAAGAAATATTCGTCGGTAATAAAAATAGCTGTAATTTGTAGATTACAGCTATTTTTATTATCCACCCTTGAGGGTTCCCCATGCCATCATTGGACACACCCCGACTCACTGCTCTTGAATGCAGACGAGCCAGGATGGCCTAGGCAAGAGGGCTACCTCCCGTCACTATACGTGCCACGCTTCGAGATTCCCGTATATATATATATAAAACTACCTCTTAGAGTTTCTTTTATCACAGCTTTAAATTTTCATTTTTATAGACTTTTAAGAAGTACACTGGCGTGTAAATATGCAACTATTGTTCTTTCATTTCCATTAGCTAAATCAGCACTAATATCATTTCTCAGCAGGAACCTCTTTCTGAGGTCCTCATATATGGTACACTCTTTTATTAGATGCTTGATTGTCAGTGTTTTATTATAAACACCGCACATTGGTCTCTCTTCGCCGGTTAAAAAATATGAATTTGTTAATCGCGTGTGACCGATTCTAAGTCTGGTCACAGCTACTTGTTCTCGGCGAGTCAACTTCACGTCGCTTTTCCATTTATATGGAGAAGTTTTTACCGAGTTTAATTTTGTATTTAAACCCCTCCAATCAGTATTACACTTGTTTTTTACTACGTTAGTTAGACAGTTTTTAACATCTGCCACTTTTACAGGAAATGCATCCAAATCATCGCAGACTGTTGCCTTTCTGGCAGCTTCGTCTGCGCTTGCAGTACATGCAATACCAGCATGTCCTGGAGTCCATAAAAATACGCATCGCTGTCCTCGTTGGTTTTGAACGTATAAAATGGACAGGATGTTTGCAATTAGGACATCCTTAATGTTCTTGTTCCGAATAGCAACAAGTGCATTTAGAGAATCGGAACATATTACCACTCTCTCTTCCCAATAATGTTCTATGTAACGAAGAGCTTGCTGAATGGCAGTAAGTTCTGCCGTGTAAACACTGGCCATATCTGGCAGTTTCCAAAAATGGGCTTCTCCATTTACACATATGGAGCATCCAACACCATGTTCGGTTTTAGAACCGTCAGTATAAATTCTAATATGTTCTTCGCAACAACTGACGGTTGCCAAAAATTCCTGTTGGATGATAACTGCTGGCTTCTTTTTTATTTCTCCCTGAGAGAGATCCAACCTTGTATTTACCGCTGGCAAGAGCCATGGCGGTATTTCTTTTGTAGAAATTGATAGTATCTCTGGAATAGCAATTTCTTATTTTCTTCTTAATTCGTGGTACCTAATTCCGGCTGGTCTGGAATAGGTAGCACGATGTTCATATACTACAGCGATAGGATGATTCGTAAACAATTTATTATTTATATGAGCAGGGAAAGCCCATACATTTGCTGCATATCTTAACAAGAGGATCTCTCTTCTATAATGTAGTGGCATTATTCCGGCTTCGGACATTAGGCTAGTTGTCGGACTTATGCGCAAAGCGCCTGTCGCATATCTTATTCCGCTATTATGAATAACGTCTAACTTTCTTAAATGCGACTTTCTAGCGAATGAATATACAATACATCCGTAGTCGAGTTTCAATTGAACCAATGCCTTAGACAATTTCAATAATATCTCTTTATCTGACCCCCAATTAATCTAATTATCCTTATATTATATTGGATTATTGCCAATTGTCAACGTAGGACTTTGGTGATGAATTCTCTTCCTACAGAAGTGTACACAGCACGTTTTATCTGGTGAAAATTGAAATTCATTATTCTTTGCAACTTCATTTAGAGCGTTAATCGCTCGTTTCAATTTGTATTTCACCATAGCAGTCTTGTTGCTGGCATACACAATTGCCAAATCATCAACATAGACGCTTTTGCTGATTTCTAGTGGAATGGCTAATATCAATTTATTAATGGCGATGGTAAACAAGGTACCGCTCAGAGGCGAACCTTGTGGTATGCCATTTTCCAACATTCAGGACGATAGCTATTGGGATCTGTTAAATTTTTATTTTTCTTTGGTACTGGAACAACATGAGCTTTTTTCCACTGCAGCGGGTATATTCCATCCCACCATATATGATTATACAGTTCTAATAATCTGCGTTTTGCAGTGGTATTCAGCTATCTGATCATATTATAATGGATTTCATCCAGACCAGTAGCTGTGTTCCCTGCTTTATCCAACGCTTTCACGAATTCTTCCATTTTAAGTGGTACATTATACGAGTAATTATACTCAGTTCTGAAGTTTAGTAGACCTTCATGTTGTTGTCATGCAAAAAATATCATGCCTGATCGGGATTCAAAACTCAAGACCTCCGTATGAAACGCAAAGTTGCTACCACTCCACAACGGCAGTTGGCTTTACTTTTGTTTGCGAATTTTATTTTTTTTTTAAATTTATTATTTTTAATATAATGACTGGCTAAAAAAACTTGTAACTGTTAGATATCTGTTATCCGCATTATAATATTACATAATACACACACTCATCCTTTATACGAAGATTGGATGAAGAAAAAAATTAAAATTGATAGAAGAGAAAAAATACGGGGAAGAGCAGAAGAAAAAAAGGATGGAAGATATTCAAGAGGGAGGTGGAGAAATATAAGAAAAAGTACAGGAAGATAAAAGAGGAAAACACGAAAAAAGATTACGAGAGAAGGTAGTTGGAAAAGATAAAAGAGGATGACAGGAAGCCGTGAATAAGTGGGGAGGAAGAAAGATGAATAGTATGCAGAAAAGAAGTAACGGGAAGAATAGTAAAGTAAAAAACAGAAAAAGATGATTAGAATTTATTAAACAAAGCAAAGCTGAATTATTTTTAAAATTATTTTTTGTGAAATTGTAAGAACTTGGCCAATTTTTAATTTTCGTGTGTTTTGTGTTTTCTACGAGAATTGTAAAACGTTTTTACTAATTTTATTGCACCTTTATAAAATTTTTCCTTGAATTTTATTCAGTACGAGAAATAATGTCGTTTGAAGCAATAAAACTGACCGATAACTTACATAACTGTATTTAAAAGTAACGCACAGGATATAGTTTATTAAACTATCTTTCTAACGTAATTTTATTAAGTCTATTTTAATTCAATTTTTCAGGTAATTACGTAACTTTTTTCATATTATTTTATATTCAGGTTCTAAAAATAATGTATAACAGAAACAGTAATGTAATATGTATTTCCAGTGCAAACATTTCAACATGTTTTTTATCATAAATAAATATTAATCGTATTTTTATATGAGTATACTCTACATGAATATTATTCATATCTCGAAAGAGTTAAACTGTTTGAGGGGTAGTTGAACACGACTTTTCTGATATTTACTTATTAATTTTAGTGCTGATCTGAAATCCAGTTGATGGATGAAGACGGATGAGCGGACCGAACAGAAACCATAAATTACATGGTTGAAGCTACAGCGATCGCTTCACTTATCGCAGTTACCACGTCCAGTCCCACTTTTCAATTTCTAAAACCTTCTTTTGAAATTTCAACAACAAGCCAACAAGAAGAATTTCTTTATCACCGGTACATGAATAATGGTATTTTACTCCTGTAGTAAGTTTTGAAGAGCTAATATTAGATAAAAGTTTTACGGGTATGTTCACTTAATTTTACTCATTTACAATATTTTTCGTCTCGATTGATTGATTTATTGTTTTTTAATATATTTATATATACTTTCATCGTTAAAAGTGTATTTATATTATTATTAAATGTATATCATCATTTACATTTAGAAAAATAAAAACGTTTTTTTTATGTTTTAGACTTTAAAACGTCTTAGTTAATCAAAACATTTTGAAATACATTTATACTTTTAACTTTTAACATTTTTTTAAGTATCCTAATACGGCTAAATTTAAAAAAATATATTTTTAAAATATTTTTTACTTTTTTTTCTAAAAAGTAAAAATAAACCTGTAAAAAAATTGTTTGTTGGAAAACCTACTGGCTATCAGATTCCTATAACATTAAAAAGGAAAGAAACAACATATTTATTATCCGTTAGTTTTTAGTTACATGGTTATTACATTATTTTCTCTAACTTATAGAAGTTAAACCGTGCCCTCAGATCTTGCAATCTTAATTAAACTTCTTTCCCGAGTTATATAAATGTGAAACTTTTCACAGCAACGTAAGTCGGGTGACAGTACAATATTCCATTGTTAATTTCATATATTACTTTTTGTATGCATAGAACATTTATTTATAAATTGTCAGAGGTACAAGGGGAATATTTTGAGATCTTGAGAAACGTAGCTGAATCGATAAGTCAATAAGTTGTACCTGTCGATCTATTGATTTTGACTATCGATTTAGTTTGAGTAGATCAATTGGCTGTTGAAGCGGATTGTAATATAAATAATGTAAATTTACTTTCTAAAATTTATGTTCTCTAATCATCTGATTTAGTTATAAATAACTGGTTTCATTTATAATAATGGAAACTAAATCTCCAGGTTATAAAACAGAATAGAACTGCACATAAATATCTTTTTGTTTGTTAAAGAATTAAAATAACTAAAAGCAAAATCTTACTTGTCAGTTTAAATAATTAAAAAATAGCTATAAATTTAACATTTTTCCCGAAGATATTGTTTATTTTTTTTAGCCTCCGGAACCACCTTTAGGTACTATAATTCATGAGATGAAATGGAAATTTTGTAGCTGTAAAAATGCGGTAGCAGATCGGGATTCGAAACCCTTGATCCGGAAGGGGTGTGGGGAGTGTCATACTTTCACATGCAGTTTCTCCCGGGCCAGAGGGGATTTGGGGAGTAACTAAACAGGTTCAAAAGAAGATCCTCACCTGACTGTGTATATTGTGGAGCGGAAGATATTCCGGAACATGTGTTCTTTGTTTGTGACAGCTGGAATGCTTTTAGGGTCTCACCTGAACTAGCCATCTTGACAACGGAAAATGTGATAGAATTTATGTTGAAAAAAACTAGACAATGGGAACTGGTATCAAGTACGGTAGCAAATATTCTCAGTTCAAAGGAAATAGATGAGAGAACTGAAATGCTGGCTGACTGAGCTTAGTACTCGGTAGGATTTCTGCAGTGCTACCAGTGAAATGATAGTTTCTGGAAAAAATCCTCTGAGAGAGGCAGAAGAGCACGACCGGATGACGAAGGGGTGAAGGACAGCTCCCGCTGGTTCGCGCTTGCGTGGATCGGCGATAGTGATGACGCACGGGGACTCTGAATCCCCTGAGTCCGAAGGCTCCCGTCGGGGCCGTGGTAATGCTTCAATGCCGGTCTGGCCCGAAACGGGGAAATTTGTGAGGAGGTATAGGTTTAGTCGGTAGGGTGCAGTAACACATACGCACTTTAATTAACACCTTGCGGAACCTGTGGCGAATCCCCAACTGCCCCTTATGGGGGGTACGTAACTAGTATTCCCCCTCCACACCAAAAAAAATCGGGATTCGAACCTGGGACTTTCTGATGAAAGACCGAGACGCTACCACTCGCGCCATGTAGACCAGCTAGATATTTTATAATAAGAGAATTTAATTTTTTTTTCAAATATGATTTCAAACTCGGTTTTCTAGAGGAAATAAGAAAAGTAATAATATTCCTCAGAAATTATTTTAAATGAAAAAGTATTGAAAGACAAAAAATTTCTGTAAACATATAGGAAAGGAAACAAACAAAATTCTAAACAATCTCATTTAATTATGATTTAAAAGTAGAAAATAAAGAAAAAATTAAAAAATGCTTTTCTTAAAAAAAAAATTTTTTAAATCGTTTCTTTAAAAAAAAATTATTTTCAAGAAAATTCATTTTAAAAAAATTTCCTATTATGCACAACTGAAAAGAAAAGCGTGGGGCGCGCTCTCACACACAACGGCTTATAATTAGAGCGACCACCTTTTCTTTTTAGTCATGGATAAATGCAGAATGTTTTTAAAAGTAATTTTCTTGAAAACAAAATTATTTTTACTTTCTAATACGGATTGTTTCATTCTTTGTTTATTATTTTTTATTTATTTATTTATTTAAGAAAAACATGTTGAAGAGGCGGCCATGAATCACCATGAATGGAAGCCTCTTGATAATGGAATTACACAACCATTGGCACCCACAGCAGCGCACGGGCTTAGAAGTCAATTCAATCCAAACGCCAATTAGGAATCAAAAAGAAAGAAAGAAGAACGCTTAAAACAAAATAACATATCGTCACCTGTGCAAAGCATGGTAGTTTTATTACTTTCTTTTTCCTGTTTAGCCTCCCGTAGTTACCGTTCGGATAATACTTCAGAGGATGATATGTATGAATGTAAATGAAGTGTAGTCTTTTAGTCTCAGCTCGACCGTTCCTGAGATGTGTTGTTAATTGAAAACCTAACCACCAAAGATCACCGGTATCCACGATCTAGTATTCAAATTCGTGTAAAAATAACTGACTTTACTAGGACTTGAACGCTGGTACTCTCGACTTCCAAATCATCTGATTGGAAACACGCATTCACCACTAGACCAACACGGTGGGTCGGTAGTTTTATTACTAGTGATAGTGTAAACATATATTCGTATGTGTATATGTCTGTGTATGCATATTTATGTATATATATGAAGAGAGAGAGAGATAGACAACTAAAGTATATCGTGTAAGAACGTACTGGAAAAGAATTTTGATAACGCTAAAATGTAAATAATATCATTTATCCTCTCTTGTTAGATGCGTGATTATTTTATTGATTTTAAGTATTATATATATATATATATATATATATATACGTTATTTATTTATGTGTAATTTCTATTATACAATAAAAATATATTATAAGTAACGGTAATAAATTAAATTAACGTTAAAGAAAGACAACTACTTTTTCAACGCATGGTTGTTTTAATAATAGTGAAGTATTAGTGTGTGAGCGTGCGCGTACACGCTTTGTATGTATATAATGTATAAAATAATCGATAAGTTTAAATACATCAATCTTCTTCCTTCTGGTTTCCGTGCTGCCGGGATTGTTTCACGGACGGTTTGTTACCGGGAACGCTCTTATTATAATGGTATGAAGTTAGTTACACAGTATCATTGAAAAGTACTCGTACTGTTTTATTGTTGTTACATAGATTAAGCCGATGAAAATAAAACACACAAATCCCTCTCATCGTTAAAATAAATTGCTGTGCATTGAAAAATGTATTTCATTTTAATACCGTACATTCCGGAAATTATTTTGATCTCTACAAGTTTATTTATAATTTTTATACCCATTATAAAACACATATATATCCGTTTGCTACGTAAAAATACACAATATTTTATCAGTTTAACGTTTTCTCCTTTTTTTTTATAATCGGCCCTTTATTATGCGTTATATAACATTTAAATATTTTTATCTTTGATTATATTTTTATTGAAAAACACAAAAACAAGGCGATTGATCTGTTTGTTCAGTTTGTTTTAGTATGTATGTTGTATGTTTGTGATTAGTCTAGGAGTTGTAGCACCTAGATAAATTTTACCTGGTTGGAGAAGTAATTCTTTTTCGATCCATACAAAATATTCCGTTGCCTTAGTAAGTGAAATAAGATCAAGCTTCATACAGTTTCTTACTTATTAAAGCAAAAGTGATTATTAAAGGGAGGTATAAGATAATAAAATATGGATATAATCAGCCAAGTTAAAAGGTAATGAAAGAATTTATCGTGAACTGACTATCACTGAAATTTTCATGAAGTCATATTCAAATCAGCTGAGTGAATTAATTCTGTTCTTTAGAAAAACTTTCGTCGAAATCTTAGAATATCATGCAATTTTTCATTGTTAAACTTAATATCTTCAAATATTGGAAAAATATTTGCCTGAAGCTCCACTATCTTCAACAGATAATGGAGATTATAGTTGTCAATATTACTTTATCAATAAGTGTACAACACGTTTTATAGATGATAACTTAGATCGTTCCTTAGGATTCTTCACCGAAGATATTTTTTTTCGTTCGAAGATTGATGCTGTAAAACGTCTAAAGCAATTTTATTGTTCCGTTTTATGTTGCTAAAGTATTACAAATATTCTTTTATTGATGATGTTAACACACAACACACTTTACTTTACTTTACTTTATTGCAGGTAAAACTCACATAGATATCCTTTTGTAATAGAGTATTGGATAAGGGTAGCAGTGTAAATTTTGAAGTAAAGAATTCATATATATATTTTTTTTTTTTATAAAATTGATTCCAATTTAAAGAATCGAATTGGGATTATGGTAAACAAGTTTTTCTTTCCATTAGCCCATTGCTTGTTTGATTCTTATCTTAAATTTGTGTAAAATATGACTTCATTCAAAATTGTATCAGTTCAGTATAAATTTTCATGAAAATGTGTATTATCAATAGTTCTGTATATTCTCTTTGCGTAATGGTCTATAACTCCCCTTTTACTCGTGTTATTTTTTTTTCAAGGTCCGATCGGTCACGAAATTAAAACCACAGTGAAAATAAAATTATTTTTTATTTGTACTAAGTACTTACATAGTTACGCTATTTCTCTACATAGTCGCAGACATTTGTCTACGACAAATGTCGACTTAGACATTTGTCGTAGCGTGGTACCAACTTTTCAATACCCTTTCTTAGCAGAGTCCATGCATGACGACTCGAGGCCTGAAAGTTCAGGCTTCCCACCGTTTCCGACCATTTCTGTTGTCTTGCAGTATAGAGGCTATGGAGAAGCTCGTCTGCCACTTTTTGATCGCCCGTCTCGAGGAAGCTTCGGTAGAGAATTTCGCTATTTTGGGACCACCCTGGGATATATTCTCTGCGAAACCATCTAGAGATGCACTTTTTAGCGGTACTTGTTACTGCTCCAATAAATCTGCTATAGGTTTTGCTGATTGGTGGTATCCAGCCTAGGCATTTATCCAGATCCCTATAAAAATTTTCCCAATTAGCCTTTTGGAAGTTCCATCTAGGGCGGGGTACAAAGGTCACGAGAGAAATTCGGCTACCTGCCTCTATAATAACTGGACGGTGCTAGCTTTGCTGTCAGTTGAGGTGAAACATAGATCCGGGTTATACTCTCGCCTCCAAGCCACTGATTTAAAAAATAAATCGGTCTTTAGCATCAAAGACAAGACTAAGATTCTCATCCTCAGCCCATTTCACCAGAGCCTCACCGTTCGCATCACAATACTTATATTTCCATCGCTCATGGTGGCTATTAAAATCACCCAGATAGACCGAAGGATGTTGTATTTGGATTACTGACGTTGGCCATGATACAGCTGGTGGTTTATAGGTATTGGACACTGTTATACTTCCGATTTTAACTACAATATTATGAATTCCATTGTCCGTGAAGTTGGAGATGAGAGTGGCGTTTTATATATCGCGCCTAACTTAAGTAGCGACGCCGTACCCATCATGGTATGTGGCACCAAGTAATTCATATCCAGACATTTTGCCTCTTCTGCTCAATTGTTCCTCAGTGTTACAATGTGTTTCCTGGATTGCAGCCAGATCAATATTGTCGTTCCTCAGTAGTTTCGATAAATACTGGCTCTTAGAATAACTTATGCTTTTCATATTTATGTGGCAAATTCGGAACAAGGTTTAAGATTTCTTGTTTGCAAGTGCTGAAAAGGATTTTTTGGTACATCTACCGACATGGCCTGCAGTTCGTAACACTGTAGGCTTGTGTCTGCGTGGTCAGAAGAACCTTATCTTCTTGGTTTGTCTGACTGCCAGTATCTGCTAGTTCATTTAGCGTTACCCAGGGTGCGCCACGTGAAGGCAAACTTTGCAAACGTCTTTAAATGAAGCCCAAGCTGCACTTTCTACATCATATAACATTGAGTTAAATACATTATTTTTTACCAACTCTCTTATTTCAGGATCAACAAATATTCTTTCTTTAATTTTTCCTTCACTTCCATTCGGAAATTTCTGCCTGATGTACAAAAATCCGGGACTATCTTTTTTCATTGACTTTACAAAATTTTTCATTACTCCTAGCTTGATATGGTGAGGGGGTAAAAATTACTTTTTGGGTTCAACTAAGGGCTTATAAATAATATTTTTCCCATTTGGAGTTGTCTCGTTTCTTTCACTCTTTGTTGACATAATGTTTATCCCTAGCTCAGCTGTCCCATTTGCAAAGAAAATACATGTACTTGTATAGCCTAACAAAATAGCTATAACTTCAAATCACCACAAATGTTCCAGCTATGTTTATTATAATTTATTTTTTCAAGAATCTTTCATCACATCATATGTCTCTTTCAAATTAATACCATAAGAGATTGGTATCGAAGGATATCATTTACCGTTGCGTAGTAGAACCACTTTTAAACTAGTCTATACTTGGACGAATCTATGAAAAGGCGCCAGTCCTCAGGTTTATGAACTTGACCTAAGTGCTACACAAGCTCATCAACATTTGTGCAATAAACCAAATTTGTTTTTCAATAAAGTACTGAGAGAGTTGTTTTTGTCGGCTTTGAAAGCCCGAATTTTATTAATTTTTAAAGTAATTTCCTACCTTGCAGTCTTGATCCTAACAGTTCAGTTTGATTTTTTGATAAATTTAAATCCCTAACCGAGTCATTTAATTCACCTTGTGAAATAAGATATCGCTTATTGGAAGATAATTCAAATTGATAAGCATTGTCGTCTCCTTCAGTATTGCTTGATTCTTTATAGCTGCTTTCGAAACATACATTCACAGGTGGCTCAGGAACTGGAATAATTTCACTGTGAGGTATAGGGCTGATTGCAGATTGCAATAAAAGATATTTATTGCAAAAAAGTTTAGATTTTTTAGAAATTTCAGACACACTTGTTAAAAAAAAGTAACAATCGGTTACATGATCATTTGGTTCACGCGAAACCATAGGTACACCAAATGGCAAAGCCTTCCGTGTACCTTTCAGCCTCCCTCTTAAATATACAGAACAATTAGTGCATACTATGAGGATTCCACTTCATATCCTGATTACCAATTTTACACTGAAAATACAAATGACATGCTTTTTTAATTAAAGGTGTAATGTTTTTTCTATTTGATTTTACGGTAAACTCACCACATACATAAAAAAGGCATGTGGTGACACAAAAAAGGCACAAAAAGGCATCATTACACAATTTCGAGGCATTATGACACTGCACTGTTAACAAACTTAAGACAGCAATAAGACAGAACAAAATTAATTCATTCCTAAATCCAGTGCTTAATACAAACAACATAGCTGTGTTTTCAGCAACATATTTTGACCTGCACAGACATGGTTAATCTTGTCCGTGAAGGCTCACTCTTCAGTATTAGATATGATATCATAATATGTGACTATGATATGATTTAATTCTTTATCTAATATTGTTTATTTATAGCTTACAAATTATGTTATCAAAGTTAAATAATAAAGAAATGAGCTAACAAAATACAGTACAGGAGCTTAAAATGGTAACTATACGTTGAGAAATGAAAAAATCCTTTAATTATAATTTAAACATTTTCAATAATGGTAGAAAGATTCTGAGTTCATATTCGATCTCAACATCAAAAATCAGATTACAGTCATGTATCGGGTGTTAGGAAACAAAAATTATCAGTGTTATTTGTGATTTTTTTTCGTTTTCTTTAACATTTTATTTGTAAATAGTAAGAAAGAAAATTAATAATCGTCAGTAACATGATTTTCATTAAATAATTTAAATCGATTTAACTATTTCACAAATGTACTTGTAATAATCTTTTATAATCACTTTTTAACCAAAACAAAAAAAAAACCTTAAATTTTCATAATATTTTTATATATTTTGCAGTTCATGATTATGTAAGTTGCTTAAAGTACATGGTACTCCGATTTTAATTATTAATTATGATTTATTGATGAACATTCTCTGATTAATTAAACAATCAGAATTCTCTTTATTATAAACACAATGGTAATTGAACAACATTAAATCTACCCATTACATTAATATATTAGAAGATTTAATATGGTTCGTTATGCCTAAACGTATGTTCTATGAATATACATATATTTAAGCTAAAGAGGTATTGTTAAACAAGAATTCTATACATATATAGTTCTAATAGATGAATTTGTGTATTAATTTATATATATGAAGAAAGAGAAATTGAGTGGGTGTGAGAGAGAAAGTGATTTTGTAACTTCAGGGTTAATCATTTTGTCAAGGACTATATTACTACTGTTAAGATAGATAATGGCTCTGAAATATAGGTAGATTATAAACACAAACTTTGATTATTGAAGATGATTTAAGCCAACTTAGATATTGTTTTTTTTTAAATTTAAATGCTTATAGTTAAGTATTTTCGTTAATACTCCAGGTTTATTTTCTGGTTATATTCTTTTAAATAATCTATAATTCAATGTTTGTCATTAAATTATAATTTTATTGTATATAACATTCTTCATGTTAATGAGTATATTTTTATTAATTTTTCGCAAATGTAAGATAACCTCTCAATTATCATTGATTACAATTAGCTCAAGTTACAGACAATTCAGATATTAGGGGAAAGTCTATTATTTCAATAATTTTTTAAAAATAATTACAAATATTTTACACAATTTTAATTTCTCTAAGTTGCAATATATTATGATACGACATTTTAGAACAATTTATCAGCTAACAAAGCGTCGTTTGCAGATAATGGAATATCTACACACTGACATCCCTTTACGTAATTCATTTGTAGGAATTGTCGGAAAACATTAAATGTTTTCTCGTCTATTTTTTGTCCCTTACTTTCTTTATTTTCATTGCTCCTTCCTTTTGTTTCATTTATTACTTGCTTACATTTTAAAAGCTGAATGGTTTTATCGCCACATGGTTATATCAGTTGCATTAATATTTTTTCCATAAGAAATTAAATTTACTGATTCAGGGATTTGAACCGATAAAGCTATATTTTCGTTCATATCTTTTTAAAAATATTTTCCATTTATTAAATTCAAAATTGAATATTGTTTACTGAAAGATTTCTTTTTGAAATTCTATTCTTTTTTTTGACTCATTTTTATTTCCTTGTACGAAGTAAAGGAAGTATTGTGATCCCGAAAAATTTCGGTTTCCAGATTTTAACAGAAACACCCATTTTGACCATCCCTAAATCCATTTTGACTAGTTTTGGCGTGACGTATGTACGTACGTGTGTATGTATGTATGTACGTTTGTCGTATATATCTCGTATAACTCTAAAACTATTAGTCGTAGGAAATTTAAATTTTGGATTTAGGACTGTTGCAACATCTAATTGTGCACCTCTCCTTTTGATTAAATTATTATTACTCTTACTTATTATTACGTTTTTTTTCTTTATGTTGAGCGCTTTTCAGAGATCTCTGCTTCATCAGAATGTATACATTTGGAATGTTTAAAATGAACTGTCATTTTATATCAGTAACCGAGATTGAAAACAGTGCTCTGTATTTTAATTATATTTTTAAATGAAAATTTATACACGACTACATTAAAGGATGGAAACGGCTTCGTATTTCAAAAGTAAGTTTTACTAGGAGATAGAAACAAATGCGGATCTACTTAATTAAAAAAACCAACTTTATTGTGTGTTTGAATTTTTTGTCCACCATCTCGAATCTTTAATCAAAAAATTTAGTTAAATTTTTCCGGTCTTAATTTACTTAATGCAATAAATTTTGAAAGCGTACCATTCCACGAGAATTGTTCAAAATGCTTCCCCATCTAAAGCTTGGCAGTGCTGTAATCTTACATAATATCCGTTTATATCTTGTACCATGTTTGTTGATATACATGCAGATTCATCAATTATACGCCTTTTCAAGTCTTCAGTGTTTACAAGATTTATTTGTATACGTTAAATTTTTTAGGAATCCCAAAATAATAATGTAGAGAAGATAGATGTAAAGACCTGCCAAACCATTTTATTGCTCCTTTACGACCTACCCAAAGATCTGGAAATGTTTCATTTAAAATTTGCCTTGTCCCTAGGTAATTGTGAATTGGTATCCCTTCTAACTAAAACTATCAGTTATTTGATTGTTGTCCAAAAATGTTTCTGGATATTTGGTAAAATCCTATTGGCCGAAAACTTTCAAATAAGCATTTCCTGTAAGATTTCAATTTAAAATGAAAGGCCCTACAATATGAGTACCAACGATTCCTGCCCAAACGTTTAACTTCTCAAGCTATTTTCTATAGATAATATCAGTTGTCCAATTTAATTTGTAGGTTAATTTGATAATTATTAGGTATTGGTGTAATTATTATTAGTATTATTTATTGTTTTGAAGGTCATTATTACTGTTTGAGCCATTATTCCAATATTAACTGTTTAAATTTTGTTAATTGGATGTAATTTTGAAAGTAATACGTACAAATAAAAAAACGTTTTTACCTTGTTTCCTTAGTACCGCGATTTTTCTGTTTTTTTGTTTTTTTTTTCGAAATTTATTATTTATAACTCGAAAACTAAGGCATTTATCGAAAAACTGGTTTTTCCAACTTTCTCGTAAAATGTTTCATTAAAACCATGTCTGAAAAATGTTTCAGCCAAACCACCGTCCTACATAAAAATAATTTTGATTCTATATGAAAAATCCAAGATGGCGGTCAAAGATTTTAAACACACCCATAAAGTAGTAATTTTGTAACTACGTAGATCCGCACTTGTTTCTATATCCTAGTATTGCTCAGTTTTAAAATATGAAGCCGTTTCCACTCTTTAATATCCCCCTGTATATCCATACGTTTTGCTGAAGCAAGATCTCTACAAAAGTCCTCAAGATAATGTAAAAGAAGAAATATAAAAATAATAATAATAATAATAATACAATTTGTAGTATTACATTATTTTTGTATATAATTATATTCTGTTGCGGAATACTTAAAAATGATTCTTTTAAAAAAAAAGTAATAATAAAAATGGGATAATTTAAAAAAATTATATTCAAATATATTATTACGTTAAAATGTAAAAATATATTCCTAGTTAATTAAAAATATATTTATAAGAATACCGAACATTATAGTCTATTTTATTTGTTCTATGTCGGTGAATGAATTGCCATTTAAAAAAACGAAAATTATTCGAATGATTAAAAAAAGTGGCTGGGTATTTATTAGTTTTTTAACACACTCTCCCTCTCACTCGTCTATCTCTCTCTCTCCCCCTCACTTTCTCACTCACTCTCTCTCTCTCTTCTCTCTGTCCCATTTTTTTTCTTTCTACTGAAAGAGAAATATTTTTATTGAATAGAAAATATATTAGATTCTTTTTTTTTTATTTTATGGTTGAAATAGTAACTATATGGCTGGAAAATTTTCTAAAAGAATGACAGAAAGCCATTTCAAAACGGAAAGGTGTTTAAAAGTATGCTAGTACAGTATTTGTTATACATTAAACCAAAAAGCATTTTAGTCCCTACTCACTAACTCGCAGCTATCTGATACGTAAAGATTCCACGACGCGTAATGAAGCCAGAGAGTACTATATAAGGTTTTACAATGAATTATGCGCGTGTTTAGATTTTATCCACTTTGTATGTATGTATGTATGTGTGTACGTATATATAAGTGTTAGTGTGTGCATTTATAGTTATTTGATGATACGGCTTAATACTTACAAAAGCAAAAGCACTCACAGATACAGACAAAACATGATACTACGTATTCCCCCTTTAACGCCGCCCATTCGTTTTACCCAAGACCGTACCACCACGATTTTAAATAAAATCCATCAAAGACGTAAATTTGTATAGTTTCATTATAAACGTTCATTCCGGTAAGCAACTCTTAATCCGTGAACGTAATTGAATAGTATCCCGTACATCTACACAGTTACAACAACATACACATGTTCTCAAATTGATATATTTCCCTTTTCCCCTATAATACATTCATGTATACACGAATCCATTTCACTTATTTAGTCTCCCTTGCAGACTGAACGCTGTATTTTCTACAGTATTCACTCATTATGGTTGTAATATTTAGAATAATTGAATTTCAAAACCATTCTACCTAAAGTTATTTAATCTACTGGTATTAAATTTATTACTTTAACTTTCTATAATTTTGTTTTACGTTTTAAATTGCATTTATCATTCATGCAGTATAATATTTTTTTTTATTAATTTAAAAAATGAATATAACACAATCGTATTCATTTAGATTATTAAATATTGTTAATCTGAAATATATAAGACGATAAGCCTACTCGTAATATAAAATATTAATTTAAAATGTTTATAAGTGAATATTAATAATTTTTACTAAAGAAATAATAATTATAAACTTTTTATTTTCTATTTTCGTTTACACTGGACTTAAACATTTACTTGATTACAGTGCCGGACATTAGGCTTTCCATGATGAACACTACCTACTATTCAGTAATTTGTATATAGGCTTTTATAGATTAATTAAAAAACTAATTGAAATTATAAAAATATTCTATTTAATGTCGTGTTTTGTGATATCTATAAAAAATATCTTGAAAATCATGCAAAATTTTGTTCAATTTTCATTAAAAACAAACACTTTTCTTCCGCTATTACCAAATTTAAATTAATTTATATACACATTTTGCATTGAAATCTAATTTGGTTATTGGCAATTTAACAAAGTAAATGTATGCCATTCCAAAAAAAAGTGCTTTTAAACATCATCTTTTCGGGTTATACAACAGTATCCTCATAAAACTACTGGAGATACGATTTTTGGAACTCAATTTTTTATTCAAGATTGCACATAAAACCACTAATTTTTATCATTTATTTGTGTCCGATGGGTTTTAATACAGAATTTTTTTATTTTTGGGAGAGATCTGGGTGAAATCATTTGCTAGTCGGAACACGAAAACAAACCATTTCAAAAACTATGTTTTATGAGTATTTTGTATGATTTTGATGAGAGGAATAATGTATACAAGAAACTTATAATGTAAACTTATAATGAAACTTATAATGTATACAAGAAACTTCCTAAAACGTTCTGTATACATGAAACATTCTGTATACTCGCGCGCGCGCGCGCGCGCGTGCGTGTGTGTGTGCGTGTGTGTGTAAAATACAATTAATATTGTAACGTAAAATATCTTAATATCATATTTTATACATTAAAAAGAGGAAATTTTCTAAATTAAATTAATCTTGAAAAATCAAGCTAATGGAGCTAAGTGGTAAACAATATTTTATTATTTATAATGGAATAATCATTAAAAAAGTTAAACAAATCCGGTTTCAATAAGGTGAAATTGATTAGTCATTGATCTGAATATGTATTACGTAGTTAAGATTTTAAAAACTGCATAAAAGATCTGCAAAAAAGAAGTCACGGGTTTTTTATAATAATTATATTTTTTTCTTTGGAAAACGTATCTTATGCTGAAGAGACAGTTAACCAATCAAGCGAAGAAAACTAGAGCGAATCGTAAATTGAATTACTATAAATAAAGATATATTACTATTCAGGACAGAAATTTTACTTTTAGCGAAAACCAAAAATTAGGTTCAAGAAACATTTATCCCAGAGTAATGTGAAACACTAATTTTGAATAAGTGAAATCAATACTCGAACAGAAATTCAATTAAAAATAATTAAGAGATTTAATAAACAGATTAAAATTTTAAATGTTAACAGATAAATATTTTATTCAGATAGATACAGTAGTTGGTATTTTCCTATTTTTTTCAATAAAGAATAAGTTTTTTTAGTATACAGCTGGAAAGATCATGGAAAACCATTGGGAAGTCCTTATAAATCCTGTTACAAAATACAAAATAGTTAATATAGTTTTGTGTAACTAATAAATAAAATTCAATATAATACAAAATAGCATTTAAGCCGTTGATTGAAATTAAGTGTATATACGAGTTTGTTACTTTAGTGTTTTAAATAGGGTTATTCCTTTTTTTTTTAATTGTATTATATTTTAAAACCTCACCAACTGTTTTCAAACCTCGCCAATATTACGTTTTTTGAATAAATACTTTCAATTTAACTTAAAATAAATTTTTAATGGGAAAGAATTTATTATACATAATAACGTAATCGAAATATTTTGCTTTCTACAGAATTATTCAGGTTTCATGACAGTAAGAATGCACAATTGTATATACCATTTTCTGCAATAAATTAAAAACAAAAAACAAATAATATTAGCGTAAGAATACAAATCTGAAAGTTACAGTTGCTACTAAGCAATCCCAATAGAAGGCGTAAATTTAACTGAAAATCTTCTAAAATCATTTAAACTTTAATTCAGACTACCCACTATTGTTTAATGTACGTCTCATATAGACTGGATAGAGAGAGAAAATTTCTGAAAAATGATAATGATATCATGAACCTTAAATCATTCAAAGAGATATCCCTGTTAGTGAATAAAATTGTAGCGACGTGGTGACAGTTTACTGTTCTCATGATTTCACGAAAGGGTTGTTAATAGATTTAAAATTCATAAAGACTATTAGATATTCTCCCTTTCGTTGGGGGGAAAGGGGGACCTTTCGAGGTCCCCCTTTCGTTGGCAATAATGAAGGTTTTACACCATTATTGATAAAGTAAGTTGTTAAACGTTTAATTGTTCTTCACTATGAATATTTTTTAAACGTATCATTTTCAATAAACTAATTTTATAACCAAGTCCCGGGCAATGATAAGTTATTACCGATTTCTCGTAAACTCTTACAGCCGATAAAAAAATAACTGAAATGACTATAAAATGACTAATTCTTTCATTTAATTTAAACTGTTTTACGGTTGAAAGTTTTAAAAGAAAGATTGAAGATATAAAATAATTGTTATGCAATTAAATTTAATTCTTTTTATTCTCATACTATATCAATATATTTCATTTGCATTATTAATATAACAAAGGTTTTATAACGACTCATCTAAGCTCTTCAGACGTAGTTTTATATTAAATTGTAATTAATCTTTATTACAGCAATATTAACTATATAGGTATAATATTTCTTAGAGTAGTTTCTTTATATGAGTCCCCATAATAGGTCGTGCATTTTATACATTCAATTCTTCATATATTAATTTTTTTTATGCCTTCGTTATGAATTGCCATGTATTGGCATCTAACACTACAATATTTTTAGAAAAAGCTCCCGTACTATAATTCACTTCATAATCCAGTTCCAAATTCCAATTCAACAAAAACGGAAAAGCAGAACTAACTAATAGAATAGAAATTATCATTTACTGCAATCATGTTGAAAGTAAGGTTGTAAATTAAGGCATTAATAAAACGCTTCTCCTTTACAAGACTATAAACAAATTGCTTTTGCTTAAGAACTCGATACTGTTATTAAAATTGTTATTAAACTGTTATAAAAATTTTAACTGTTATTAAAATATTTGCGATAATTTTTTTAAAAATAATAATAAATTAAAGAACTTAACAGTTCAAATAAAATGTAAATAACAAATATCTTTAGTAATAATATTACTAATAGTAAATGTATTTATAAGGGTTTACAGTTATACGGATGGTGGAATACAGAATTCAGTGTTGACTGTGGAATAAATTCCCCGTGCATGCAACACTGACCCAGCAAGCTACTACCTCTACTGTTAAATAAAGTCATGCTTTAAGTATATTACTGGCATAGGTTTATCGTATAACATACTACGGTACATTACATGATAAAAGTTTTGTTGTCTAGTTTAATACGAATAGAATGCTAAAATTAAAAGAGTTTTAAATTATTTTACTAAATTTGGGTCTACATGATCCACGTTTACGGGTGCCAAACATTGATTTGGCAATTTATTTTTGGGTTCTGATGTTTTGAAATAAATTTTATTTCGTATTATTTTTTAACCTCCTATAATAAATAATTAATAATGATAAAAAAATTAGTTTTTAAGTCACTTCAAAGCACAATAATTTATTTTAATTTACTTAAAAAGTGAAATCTATTTGATTGCCTCTACAAGAATATATTATTTAACAAAACACCCAATTAATGATTTATTTTAGTTGTTAAAGTATGAGAAAAAAATATTTGAAGTATTATAAGTTTGTTGAGTAGAGTCATAGACGATCAACCGTTGAATAAGATGTGTAAAATCAATAGTAATAGCAAGGAAGACTATTAAACCAAAGAAATGTCTGCTTTTATCAAGTGTAGCTTAAGAAATACCAGAAATTATTTGCATGAAGTTTGGTGCTCTACAGTTGTTACTTATAAACAGTAGAAAAGAAAGAAAGAAAATAAGGACTTTAAAAATTTTGGTAGTACTAGAATGTCAAAAATTTGGTAGGATCCAATGAAAGGCGAGTTAGCAAATGTTTTATCATATGATTAAAAAAACGTTAGTAGGCTGTTCTAAGATATACATTATAAATTTATCGTTGTGGTAAGAACGATAAAAAGTAAAAACTTTATAGGAGGAAAATATTAAATATAAAAAATGATATAATTCAATATAAAGGTTAAATTAAATATTTCGAAATGAAAAGAGGACTGTATAAAACAGAAGAAAAGGCATCTGCCTAATCGGTAAAATAAATAATGAGAAATAGTAGTAAAAATAAAAGATATTATTGAAAAATTAATAAATAAAATAATAGGTTTATGGACTCTTGTGTAAGCGAATATTTTTCATTTATTACATATATTGTATTGAATAATATTTTACGGTATTCAAAATTAATTTCTTAGATCGTGTAATTCAAAAAAGAAAATGCCAAATTAGTTTTTAATAATGATCTCTTTTCTTATTATCGTTATGCAGTTATCAATGTTCTATATTAAATTAAATTAACATTTTACGATTATTAATAGTGCCTAAAACGAAGGAACATAGAACTCTTTTACCAAATTTAGAACAAACGTTATCATATTTCACACAGTTATTAACATTGTCAGGTACGGAATCTTATATTTCTTATTTTTATTTTTTGTAGTTGTAAAAACTGAATACAATTTTCATAAACTACGAGTAGTATGAAAGAACTATACTAAACGGCTATTGTAATTAATGGAAAACAAGAAAGCATTTAAAAACCATTTATAAATAAAATTACTTAAATCTGAAATTGTAGTTAGTGTGCAAAATTAATAAAAAATATAATAATCTAATGAAGAAATAAATTATAATTATATGAAAATAACAAACAACAGGTAGCAAACTAAAACATTTATTGACAAGCAAATTAAGAATTTTCGTTTGTCTTAATTCTAATATTTGCTAAAATGGAACGTTTTCAGTCAACGTTGTAGTTTTTCCTGGCAGAAATGATTGTTATGTATTATTTTTTAAGTACTACTTATTAACTATTTATGTTAATCTTTTATTTTTATTTCTGTGATTTTTTTGTCTGCATAGTAATTCTACAAAATCTGCTAATTATGATTTTTTTAACAATCGAAATTAAAGGGTTTTTTAAAAGGTTTCTTGTTTGCAAATTTAATTCATAAAATGAAACAATATTATGTGAAAATCTATGTTCGCAGTTTGCCTAAGAAGGTTGTAGATAACGTTTTCATCTGAAACGTTGAGAGTTTGAAGTCTGAATGGACCAGTTATTTCGTAATATTATTGGTCAATCGGTACTATATATCTTCTTTTTTTTTACTGTTTTTTTAATTAATAACAAATTCTAATTTGCTGATCCAAGATTTTAAGAACCTTTCAGTATAGATCATTATTTGAAATGGACAGTTTTACTGAATATTCAGTATTTTCTAGACTATATGAATTACTTATAGATAATTTTATTATATTGAAATAGTAACAATAGATTTTAAAATGGTATTTTAAGTTGGAAAACAACTACAAAATAATATATCGTAATTTATGTCACCGACTTTTTTTTAATAAACATTATGAAAACACTGCATCTAGGTTAGTCTATTTCTGAATAAAAATGTTAAAATAATGATTCTGTTTAATTTATTAATCGAATGTTTTGTACATGCATATATATATATATATATATATATATATATATATATATATATATATATATGTATGTATATATGCATTCTACATCTAGATATAAAACTTATCCCAGCGGTAGAAGGACGATATGATGATATGACGATGGATCTATCTCATTAGGTGTCAAGGAATGTTATTTTTTCAAATATTACTTACATTACACGATCGTAAATTACCATACGCTTAAAAAAACTGCCCTTTTTTGTCACTGTGAAGATCAATAAGCGGCAACATCTCTCAGAATTTGTTGAAACAAATCGCGGTTGGTATCGCTGACAATATGAGAGATACGATTCAAACACCATCCTAATGGTGTCGCAGTCGGTTTTATTCCTTGTTTGCCCGACCTCTACGTAGTTTCTATCGTTTGCGCTCCTGTTTGCGTTTAAATGAAATTTTTCGAGTTATTAACCGTTTGGTGTTTATAATTACCCTCTAGGTTTCAAATGGTACGATATGCGAGCCACTAATGAAATAATTACTTATCCCGGCAACTATAATTCGGTATGAGATACAGTAACATTTCAGTACTTCTGTTTTGCAAAGCAACCAGTAAACATTGTTTGGTGTCACGGCAGTAACCGCCGAAAATCCATTGCTGATGTAGGACCCAGCGACATCAAAACAAAGATGTTCATACCATTAAAATGGTATATGACTCATCGTCATGTCATGTTTGTTTCATTATTTTTTCTAAACATTAATTTTTATATTTAACATTTAATAGAAAAAAGGGCAAATAAGACGAAAGAATATAATGAAAAATAATTTCTTGAAACTTAAGGGAACATTATTTTCATATTTCATATTTATTAACATAAGGGAACGTTATTTTCAACTTATTAATCAATTTTTAATATTGATAACGATGTATTTTTGTTGCCCCAAGTGTAAAATTTCAGTGTTTTATTAGACGTCAAATTAGATTACCAAATTGATTTCGTTTGCAACAAAATTAAACCGTATTGTTTTCTTTTGAAGTGTCTTAATTAAACACAAACCACGTCAGGGGTGAGAGTCGACTGCGCCCAGCCGCCCGTCACCCACGTGGTTCGCTCTGCACCAATAGCAGCACAGTTAAGAGCAGTAGCTGGCCCAGCAACTAACACAACCTCACACAAACACACACAATAATAACAAAGAAGATGGCGTCCTCAAAGCCATTTTCATGGCGTGCCATAGGTCCGCCTGTTTTCTAGTATTTATAAAAAATAATGTCCATCTATCCATCTCCAACAAACCGGACAATTAAACTGTTTCCATGCAGATCAACACACTACTTCGGCTTACGAAAAAGAGTCTTGTTATGTTACAGTTGCTATTTTAAATTAATTATCGAGCTGTTTAATAGATCTTCAAACCTCTTTTTTAAATTTATAAGATTTTATTTTACAGAAATAATGTAATCTGTCTGTTGAATTTTTAAATAATAGCAATTAAAAATATAAAACAATAAATTCTCCAGGTTTTTCATTCCCATTTAACATGGACATGAATATGTGCTCAAATCATTTTCAATAATACCTTCCGATTTGTGGTTTATTTTGTATCTTGTATCTTTAAAAATAGTTACTTTTTGTATTTACTATTTTTACGTATTAATCTTAAACATTATTTCGTGTTTTATACTAGAACAGTATGGACTATAATCGCTTCTATTTCCTGTTTTATAATTAATTGTGTAGTTTTTATGCTGCTCTGATTAAGGTTTTTACCACAATTTGCCTTGAGCCATTCAGTTAAATCCCGAGGAGTTCTTTTGTTATTCTTTTAGTAGCTTACCTACCCATTCCTAACATGATCTCTACTAATATATAATTATGTAATGTATTGTTATGTACTGATCTAAGTAAAAGATTTATTTATTTATAATAAATGCACTCGAAGCCAAAAATAAATGATCATGTTATACACCTATTTTTTTTTAGTTCTACTCTTAGATTTCTTTCTAATTAAAATCTGTTATTTCAGTTAACTTATCTTTATAATCCAACATAATTTAAATATTTTTCCTTATTTAAGGAATCTTACATTTTTTCCCAATTTAATTTTGTTTCGTCGTTTCTTTATATTTTTCTTTATCATTTAGTATAGAAACAGAAGTTTGAATAGTTAAATATTGCTGTTTCGATTTTACAAAGAAAAACAACCGCATATTTTGTGATGTAATTTGTAAAAGTTTTTATTTAACTCGCTTTAGGAATAATCAAATCTTGCAACTGCTATATCTTTTGATCTATCGAATGAAAATCAATGAAATTTGGTACACGTATGTAACTTCAATGACAATACAGCACTACAGTGTCGGAATTTGATATGACCCAACCCCACTCCACCACGCACTACCGCTATGGTAAATTCATGCATTTAGTTAAAAATTTTCATTTCTCATGAACTATCGTATGAAAATCATTGAAATTTGGTACACTTCGATGTCTAAAAATAAATATTTTTACTTTTTTTTTAGTCTTAAAAAAATACAAAAATATATTTGGTTACATATAAAAAACTATTTTTTTAAAACGCTTTTATTCAACTAATATTAATATTAACATTAATAAAAAAAGGAAACAAATTATAAAACCCTCTAAAAAGTAAAAAATAAGAATTAAATCAAATTGAGAATTTTAAACAAAAAAATATAATATATTAACAAATATAAAAATGCACTAAAAAGTAAAAAATAAATTATATAAGTATCTAATAAATAACCAATAAATGAAAAATAAATAAATGTAATAATTATTAAATTTTAAAATTAAAAGTAATGAAAATACTTAGCTAAATAAAAGCGTGGCGCAGTTTTTATAACAATTTTTTCGAATAAGTATTTATAGACATTTGCTGTATTTTAAAATATATTTTTTATTTAATGAGATTGTTTAGTATATGGATATACTTTATTTATCTGAAATATAATAACTGAAGTTTTAATGCTTTGATGGTTCAAATTTGCACCGAGATGACTTTAAGGGTTAATAAGATTAAAAATAAAAATTAAATTTAGAAATCTTGCACAAAGTTATTAAATTTGACGGTAATCTGAAAAATTATTAATTATTTATCATTATTATAATTGTAATCGTAGTTATGAATTCATTAAATAAAAATTCATAATTAATTAAAATGAAACTTCTAGCGGAAAGAGTGCGTTCAATTTGGCTTAGATTACAAGCAGATTTCGAAGATGAACTATTTGATAACACGTACAAAGAAAGCGAGTAGGTGCATTTTCCCAGATTGTTACTCGTAGCTAGTCAGACCAACTGGAGAGGTTCCAGCAGACCTTTTCGCCTCCTCGCGTCGTTATTGAAAATGAAAATTAAGATTAATTGTTGTATAAATAAATGTCATGTTGTTTTAAATAAATTATAAAGACTGCGCCACCCTTTTATTTAACTAAATATTTTCATTACTTTTAATTTTAAAATTTAATAATTATTACATTTATTTTTTATTTATTGGTTATTTATTAGATATTTATATAATTTATTTTTTACTTTTAAGAGGGTTTTTCTAATTTGTTACCTTTTTTTATTAATGTTAATAATAATATTAGTTAAATAAAAGCTTTTTTAAAAAATAATTTTTTATATGTAATCAAATATATTTTTGTAATTTTTTTTGTATTTTTCTATTACACGTTTACCTGTACACAAATATTTACGAAGTGATACCTGTACTAAATTCGAAGTTAGCCATTTTGTATAGGGTTTTCAGCATACCCGAAAATTATTATTATTTTTTTTAAATTAGTTAAAACAATCTGTATATTTGGAATTCATTATTAAAAACAAATTCTTATCGGATTTCAGTAGATCTTGAAAAGCATGATTGGAGTGTGAAAGGCTTATAAACAACATTCCAATCTACAAAAAAAAAAACTAGACATCGGAGCTGACCGGGATATAAAAATATCCTTTATTATTTTTAGAGACGAAAAGAAATGTTTAATAGAAATAGAAATCTAGATTTCTATTTTTTTTAATTTTTTGATTAACTTTCATTAGAGTATTGCAATTATTATTGTACTTTACCTCTTAGAATTATTATAAATCTTCGTGAACGTCAACTGTTTATTTATTTTTTTTTTTGAAAAACTAAAGATACTTTTACCTAGAAACTGAAATAAGACAACATTTAATTTATTATACTGAAAAAAGCTTAACCCGAGTGGTAATTCAATTTTAGCAGAGCACTGACTATGTGTCGAGACAGACGATACATTACGGTCGTGTAACGTATACTTCGCCTATCTCCAAAAGTTTTTAAATCAGATTTTCCCAACACAGGGGGTTTCTGTGCAACGCATCGTATCTGCTGTTATTTTTTTCTTTTTGAAATAGTTAAATGAGATCTTAAATAATGAAAATTATATGACTAAACCATACATAAACAAACAAATGCGCACTTATAAACACACACAAAAGCAGTTTTTGCTATTAAAACACTGTAACCAATCAGTTACTTTTGTCGTCAAAATATCTATAAATCACCCTTGGTCAGTATGTTTTAACTTAAATCGGAAAACCGGAAATCTTTCGCACTATTCAAAAACATAAAGATTACGTAAAACTAAAGTTAGATTTTGATTATTAATTATTAAATCAGCAGTAAATACTCTGAAATTAGTATAAAAACATAATAATAATAAATAAATAATACAAATTGATACTGAAATAATAACATTACGTTTTATTGGATATATATATATATATATATATATAGATAGTCTAAAGAGTAAAGTAAAAAGTATTGCTTAACAAAACCTAATGCTCCCCCTTTGTGTAGGTTTTAAATGAGATAATGAAAGTTCTGGATTTAAATACCTGTCAGGCTTGGCACTTTTCACATACTACACTTTTTTCTTATCTTAAAAATAAATGGAAGAAAGGTAGCTGTAATTGGCGTAAGCCTGATGTTTAAAGAAGTTGAATGAAAAAATTGTTTCATACAAAAGTTTTTGTTCAAAAAATACGCAAAATTTTAGTTTTTCCAAAATATCTTTATTTATTTACCAATATTGATTTTTTCAACTTCAAAGTAATCGCCTTCAGATGTAGTAATAAATTTATGCCAGCGCTTTTACAAATCTTTGAATTACCTCTGGAACGCAGTTTTTGATATGGCGATTAGCTCCTTCAGCGATTCTGTTTTTATCTCTTCAACGTTGGCAAAACGTCTTTCTTTCAATGTTCTTTTCAGCTTAGGAAGTAGGAAGAAGTCACAGGGGGCTAATACGGCTAATATCCGACTAATACGGAGACTGAAGCATTATAACGGTATTGTTTTTGGCCAACAATTAACAAGCAAGCAATAAAATTTGAACAATTACATTATCGTGGTGAAATTGCCGAGAATTGTTTCGCCATAAATCCGGGCATTTTCTTGGAATTGCTTCATGCAAACTGCATAGAACTTTCAGGTAGTTCTTCTTATTGATCGTACGATCTGGTTCAAGAACTCATGATACACTAAGCCGTCGAAAGAACACAGTACCTTTACATTCGATGTAAAGTTGACGAGCTTTTTTCCGTGTTGTCTCATCAGAAAGCTTCCATTGGGACGATTGAACATTAGTTTCGACACCATATCCGTACATCCATGTTTCATCACCAGTTACGATTCGTTAGAGCAGTTTTGGATTTTCTTTCATTTCATTCTACAACTCCAGAGCAATGTTCATTCGGCACTGCTTTTAGTCGAAATTCAATAATTTTGGAACAAATTTTGCTGCGACACGTTTCATAGCTAAAACATTAAAAAGAATTGTTTTCACCAGCCAAATGATATGCCAACATCATCAGCAACCTCTCTTATAGTGATTCCGCGATTTTCCATAATCATTTCTTCACTTTTCAACGTTGTCATCGGTTATTGATGTGCTAGAACGTCCAGGGCATCACTTCAACGATTTCATAATTCTCTTGGAAACGTTTGTACCAATTTAAACGCTTTTTTTATTCATAGAAGAATTGCCTAAAGCAACAATCAACATTTCCAATACGGTGCTGCACTTTATTCCCTTCTTATAGTAAAATTGTGATGCTTAAACAGACCTGCTTCACAAATGTTCGTAATACAAGAGCTTAGAACAATGTAATATGTTTGCAGATGATAGCAAAGAATAACAAAGAGATATCATTAAAAGGAATTCATGTCATAAGATTAAGAAAACTTATGTTAAGTGATCGAATAAATTATTGTGTGTGTATGCATGCATGTGTGCGCATTTATATGTGTATAATACATATACATATACATATAAAATTTAATGCAATTTACATATATATGTTAAGAGATATTATTTTTACAATCATCTTATATAAAAATATAAACAATAGTGGATCTTTTGTAAAAAAGGCCTTTTACGGATTCCAAATAAAGTTAAAAATTAGTAAATACATCTCCTTCAACCCATCTGGGTCCAGCAACATAAATTCAAATACTTTCTCAGTAGAGCCAAAAAAATTAGTATTAAATAAATTTTACCTATATAAAATGAAGCTTAAATTAAATTTCTATAAAACCATATTTTACTTATTATATTTTTACTTTATTAAGGAAAACTAAAGGGTAATTTAAAAGTTTGTAAAAAAATGGAATATGCAATCAGTACAAAATCAATTTGTGAACCTCCTTCTTTAATTGAAATCAGTTAAAAATAAAATTATTTATGAAGGACAGTGTTATATAATTATGTAGAGATACAAATTTAACTTTTTTTAACGACTTCAACACTACCTTAAAAATCATGATTGGTTTGCCAATGCTTTTAAATTAGGTAAAGATGTTCTAACTGAATTCTTTGAACTCAATAAAAAACCTCTTTGATAATATCAGTTATAAAATAGTGAATCAAGAAAACCTTGAAATTATTCGGATATATTATAGATGCCTCTTTAAAATAATCTACCAACTTATCAAGAATCAAACTGTTAATATAAAAGGGGAAAAACAATAGTAAAGGAATTTAAAAAAATCATGCGAGCTATTACCACTGTCATTCTCTCTGATTATTGAGTAACATTTAACCGACCCCTTTCACAAATGTGCGTAATATAAAGAATAAAACTTGTTAAACATAGCACAAATAAGAATTAATGCAATAAGATTAAGAAAACTTATCTTAAAACTCAATAATTATTCATAATATTTATTTTTAATAATACAGAATATTTTATCCTAGTAAAACTAAATATAATAGTTTTTTTATTGCTTCCTGATATGAACATTTTGAAAGAAAATAATGATTTATTGAAACCTTATACTTCAATCTCGGTTTTCAAAGCTAGACATTAGAATCTGATAAAATATTTTAGACTGTGTGACATATAATATAAATTTTAGCTTCAATAATTGTGAAACAAATTTTGTTGCGACACGTTTCATAGCCAAAACATTAAAAAGAATTGCTTTTCATGAGCCAAATGATATGCCAACATCATCAGCAACCTCTCTGATAGTGATTCCGTTATTGACCATAATCATGTCTGTGATAATATAATCATGTCCAAAATCATTCAAATGATTAAAAAAAATCTGTTAGCTAAAATTATGTGTAAATTCTATAAATTGATTCCTGAGTTTTAACGAAATAGATTCAATTACTCTACGAAAACGTTTTAGGAGAAATCATAGGTCAGGTTTACAGGAGATTGTTTCCTATTTATGTCATCGCAACGTTGTAGGAAAAAAGAAATACCTACGCCGAATCTTTTGTATGTACACGAATAAATTGTTTGTGATCCTTTCCTTTTCTCATTGAATTAAAAATCTTCAGAATGAAGAATATATTTAAATATAGCAAAACGCCGGATATGTAAATTTAAAAAAAAATCAGTGTAGCAGGAAGCAAATAAATTCGTTATAATACATAAATCTGTCAAAGAAGAGAATATTAGGTTACCTCATATGACCAGAGACAAGTCTCTTCTACCATTCTCCAATATTATCAGCTAAACTTTTAAGATCCTGATAGCTTCAATTTCCTTTTAAATTGTCTATAATTTTTATACTTTACTGACCTCTCTTTTTGCATCTTCTATTGACTCCTGTTCTAATGTTATATTATCAATAGTTTTCTTCTTGTGATATGTCCTATCCTGTTTGTTTTCCTATTAAAATTCTGCTTATTAAGCTTGAATTCTCGTTAACTTACCTCAATACTTTTTTATTTTTCTCTTTGCCTGTTTATTTATCTTTTTCGATCTCTTCTGTGCCCACATTTAAAATTCCTCTAGCCTTTCTTTATTCTCATTTTCTTAGTGTTCTTGTTTCACAAGCATACAAAAGTACATTCCAAATGACTCACATTCCAATATGTTCTAGTTTTATCTTAATGTATAATTACTGTTAAAAGCTTCCTCTCTCATTGTTTTGTTTTTTTTTATTTCATTTCAACTAGCCGTCTAGCCAGGACTGTCTGGACCACCACTGTAATCGTTGTCCTCATTGTCGTGAGAATCTCTTTCCTTCAACGTTTCCCTCGTTCTTGACATAGAATCAGATACTCCCCCAAAAGGACTAGTGTATGATTTATGGCTTCAAATCCACCCTGGGATAACACAGATATATCCTGAAAATTTGAAACCTATCGGTCGGTTGGTTCTCGCGCAATGTTTTGAAACATCCTCATACCCACCCATCGATTATTTCGAAAAATCTCAAGCTTGGTGCAAAGTGCCAATTGGTGTCATCAGGACATTTTTGGTGCTCTGTTAGAATAAAATAATTGTTTTGCTCGATTTCTTATTAACTTACCACAGACACACACACAAACACACACACACACACTAAATTTTTAAATCGTATAGATTTTTGCAATATTGTGTTTATTTAGTACCTCAGTAGTTAAAGTTTCAGTGTTACTTGTTCAATTTTTTCTTCTTTTGTACAGACATTCATTAGCTTAGTGTGGCTTCTATTCTCATTACTTTAGTTTATCTGACATTCATTTTCATTCATACTATCTTATAATTTTGGGATCACCTGATGAATATCCTGTACTTCTCCTAAAAAATAGTCATCTGTAAATCTTATACAATTTCTTATCTTACTCTCTATATTAATTTCTTCACCTTGAACAAGAGAATTTTTATCATATCATCAACATAAATATGAAAATACAGACAAATTTGACAATTTTGATGATAAGCAGCACTCTTGCCTTAGTTCTTTTTCTAGATCAGTTTACTCTGAGTACCTTTTATTTCATAGCCGTTTACTGATTCAGGTAAAATTCATTAATGAGGTTTACTTTTTAAAGATAACTAATGTGAAGTTTTTAACAGCCAAGATTAAAATGAAAGAACAGAAAAAGGAAGAAGTAGAGTAAACATTTTGTAAACAATTTTGAATTATGATTCGAGTGACGTGTGGGAATAAAAAAAAATGTTTACTTTTTTTAATCACCTAATGACTTTCGATGAAACGTACATTAGCGATGCGTTTAGGAATATATATTCCATCATCAAATATACCAGAACGATATCATCCAGGATACAAAAATTCTGATATCTCTGATGATGGAACATATCTTTGTAAACGCATCACTGCAATGTATGTTTTAACCAAAGACAAAGCTGTTGTATCCAGTAATACGATTAGAAACTATGAATCGTTGCAAAATAAAATTACTCAAAGTAAATTTATAACTCTACTTATTATAACTACTTATTCATAACTCTACTTAATTATATTCACTAAAAGAGAACTTTAAAATAAATGAGAAAAATTTTAACTGTATGATGTAGCAAAATATAATGGGAAAACCTTTATTATCATTATTAAATACTCACGAAATATCTTTAACAGCCATAATCATTTTTGTTCATAAAAAGCTGTTATTTTTTTTACAAAGAATGAACAACACAATTATTTCATAATGGTGTATTTTCAGGAAGCGAAAGTTCTTTAATGAAGTATGGTCTATTGACGTCTTCGTTTTTCTACTTTGTCTTATTACATCATATATTTTTTTTTAAATGAAGCATAAATTTTATTTAATACGTATAAAAAATAAACGCTAATAAACAACCTAATAAAAAGTGGAAATAATGTAATTTTATAATGTATCTCTCTATATTTTTAAAATAAAAAAGAAGAGTGGTCTTCTCAAACGTTAAAGTTTATATAATAAAAATTAATTACAGTTTAAAAAAGTTATTATACTGTAGTAGATTTTGTTATTATATTAACAACTAGTGTATAACAAAATATTATTTACTACCAGGCTTTTTATTAATTAATTTATTAATATAATACAAAATAATTAAAAAGATAAGTAATAAAAAAAGAGTTAGTAATTTTTTTTCATCTTATTACTATTATAAAACTTTTCCATTAAGTAATATCATTTAAAATATAATCTTTCATAATTCTTTGTAAAAAGAAAATTCCAAAAATATTTCCGAGATCATTTTTACGTAACATTTATCGATATATTTCATTCAGTTAATTAACGGTTAAAAAAAAAATAACTAATTTTAGTAAAAATCTAAAATAAATTATACGAGAAGATAAATTAATTTTATTTTTGTTCTATACTTATTTTAAACGTGATGCCAAAGAGTTTTTTAAGCGGTCTACCATTTGTCTCATATCATCCTCAAAAGTACACACTCATTCCCTAGAATAATAATTATTCCATACTAGGCTCCCTAGTAAATTGAAAAACTCACTATCCTTCTTCATTGAGTTGAATATTTTCTTGTAAATCACCATTTCAAATTTACCGAAATAAAAGATAGGTGATATTCAGCCAACAAAGAAACTTTGTTATGCATCATTTAGTTGTGTCTAATTATACCTCAGATGATTTACATAATTCACAGCCGTATGAATAAGTACAGTCAACAACCAGTACTAATTTCTAAGAGAAATAAATTAATATGTTCATAACTGTAGGGAATTATTCATTATATGGATTATTTTAACTCAGTAGGGAAATGATTTTATATTATCCTAAAAAAAAAATAATAATCGACAGTTGGTATAATCATTTACAATTAGACACGTTAGTTATCCAGAATTACATTATAGGATATGCAGAATCTGTCACCCCTGCAACCAAGGTCTCTTGATAATAGAAATCTTCCCTTTTTTAATGAACTAGATTGTATTTTATTGAAAACTCACATTGGACTTTATTTTACTCTCGTTTTGACAATTGAATTTCTTTTTTGAAACAGAATTATAAATTCTACAGAAATTTTGAAAATATTTTCATTTAAAAAGAAGCTGTTTTTTACTAGTGAAAAAAATTTACGTAAAAGAGACAATTAAAATTGCTTTCTCTTACAGTAATGTTGGTTACAATAGTTAGTTTTTATAGTGGGTATTAGAAAACCAATTGCAGGGTAAATTTTACTTCGATTCTCAATGATAATGACACATTGATAAAAGAAAAAATAACAATAATAAATATGACATAATAAAGAAGAAAAATATTAATTTACTCCTCGCTTTGGCAAAAACATTTTCGTATAGATTACCAGCTGTTTTTTTGGAAATATATATGATATTCTAGTCAATCCCCACAAATCTGACTTAATATGAGCTTGGAGAGAACAAGTTACTGAAAATTTCGAATTTTACAGAGAGATATTTATATAATAAATTAAGGAGTAATAAAAACATTAATCACAATTTATCTATAAAAACTCTTGCTGTTCAAAAACGTAGTTAAAAAAATAGGCTTAATTAATAGATAAAAAAATAAATATAAAAATTATGTTTTCTTAAATACTTTTCTTGTTAGGTCTATTCATATATGCATCGTCAATACATATGTAGGAAAACTAGAAAATCAGGACACTGTAGAGCCTGTAAACGTCCTTGTCTTGTAATGTACGTAGAATATTGAAAGAAGTAGCTACATAATATGTATTTCTTTTAACAATTTCGTAACTTTACCTAATTAATACATAAACATTACAACGAATAAAAATGGATATCTCTTTAGGGAAATATGAAATATTCAGCACATCTCTTTGTTGTTTTATGAAAATATTATAGATATATTGCTCTAAGAAATATACTTATTTGAATATTGTTTACGGTATCATGTAAAATATAATTACAATGGCAAATCAATTTTGCCAATTAAAGATATTTTAGAAATATTGGTTTATGATGGATCAGATATTGACAGTAACTGTTAAATTATTGATGAACAATAATCAAATTTTATTAATAACGTTTCATCTAATGTCTTCATCTGAACCACACTCTGAATTTATTAATCAATTTGTTTTGTCTAAATTAAATAATTTTGAAACAAACTCACCATTGAAGATCCAAAAAATTTCCTTAGCATTAGAAATATAGGTTTAGGTCTTTTGAAGTAGACTGCTCAACCTTTTGATATAGTGATAGATCTTTATTATTCGCACAAACACTTTCAGTTTCAAAATTAATATCGAAGTTTTTTTTTGAGTCTACCATTCATTTTGAGTCTACTCTTCTTACACGATGATATCATTAAAAGTTCCGCAGATTATTAACTTCAACGGAAAACAATCCCAATAAGTATGATAATAGTAATGTGTGCGGAATTGGGTATTGAAAATGGGTGTACGGGAAATATATGACCAATAAATATGGTAATATATAAGTACCAATGTTTCTAATACAATCGATATTTTTTTGGAATTCTTTCTTATACGTAATTTCGTTTCAAAGTATTTAATTAGAACGAGACAAATTTCTGAATAAATTAATTTTTTTTTTTAGATAATAACACCAAAATAATTGAATCTTTTAAGGTTGTTTGCGATTAAACAATTATAGTCAAGAAATTCTAAATTATCTTCGTTATTAATTGAACAATCAGTGCTAATATATAAATTTTCATCGATCAGAAACTTCATAATATTTTCAAATAGATGAATTCACCCCGGACTTTCGAATGTTAGTAAATATTTATAAAAATATGATTGCGTAGAAAATAATAGTACATAGAGAATGCAAAGAAAAAATTTATTAAAAAAAAGGTAAATTTAGTTGGTATTTTATACCACAAAGTTTGATTTTAATAAAAAATAAGTATATGGAACAAACATACAGAACATTTAGCCAGCCATATAAAAATTTCTAATCACAGTAAAATATAAAAACAACAATGGAAGGGTTGTAGAGTAAATCATAATGAAAAACCACTGATGATGAAAAGTAGAAACTAAGTAAGTTTACAATTTTATAAATGAAGGAATGAATATAATCGATGGATGAAGCCATTATTTGATGAAAATCTATCATAACAAAAGAAAATTAAAAAAAGCATGTAATTAGATTTCGACAAAATTTATTTAGAAAAACCACAACAGCTGTCTCGATAACAGTACCTTCGTCAGGTGACGAACAGAATACCATTCTGTTCGTATCACCTGAGTAAGGTACTGTGTTCCGAAACAGCTGTTATAGGTTTTAAATAAATTTTCTTTTGAAAGGAATATTTTAGAGAAATTTTCATTATACAGAAACTGCAAAATGGAATCCATCATAATGTTAAATAAAAAAATAAATTTTAATTTAGTATGTGATAGTCCGAAATGACTGTAAATGATAAACATCAAAAAGAGAGAAAGAGATAGAATGTAGTAAACTGAAATAACATAGTGCTGGCGTAATTGATACTTAATTACTGGAATATTTAGAATTAAATTAGCGAAAGTCTCTATATTTCTAAAAATAATTTACAAATTTCGTATTTATTTAACTTGTTTATTTTATTTTCATCCACATATAAAATAAATGAGGATTTTAATATATCATAATCAGTACTTTAAAACACCGAACTTCAAAGCGACAAAAAGAACAATAAAAAATAATAAAATAAAAAGAATATTTTTATTTTAATAAATTCATTTTTTAATTATTAAACTGAATTTTATTTTCCTTAATACATTATTAAATGGAGAATCATTAAACAATTATAAATCAAAAAATCATAACATTACTAAAGGTTAAAAAGAATAACAAGGTAACAAACTGCAAAAGAAAAATTTGTTCGTTGGTTGCAGCGTCGTCATTTTTTTAATTATACTGAGTTTAAAATGTCGGTAGCTTAAAAATAGGTTAATATTAATTATAACAACAGATTAAAATTAATACAGAATAAAAATAAAATAAATAAAGATGTTATGATATATAAATAGATGTTACGTAGTGCATATGAAATCAAGTAGAAAAAAAATAATTTTTCTTAATTTATTTTTATTAAAATCATGTAGGTTATGGGAAATGAAATTAATAAAGATTTGACTTATATAAATTACATGCCTTCTAAAAGTTGTGAGATTATATAAATAATATATAAAATTATTATTACAGATATTTATTCTTGCATAAGAAAAACAATCATGTAGTAATCCAAATTCATTACTATAGTAAAAAAAATTACTTAATTACACTCAGAAGATACAGTTGCCTTATAATCATGACAGTAAAGTCATTAAATACTAAGCAACGCGGATTTGTTTTTGGTTTATTTAGTATTGTTTTTATAGTTAGTTTTTTCTGTGTAAATAAGTCTACTAAACGAGTATCTAATGCTCTCCTCCTCATACTATCAAACCATATTCATTAAAGAAGAGATCGTATAGAACCGTAATACAATAATTTTAATATTACTGAGTTAAATAAATTGTAATATTTATTTTATTTAATAATATAACTGAACTATTTTTTTTTTTTTTTTGCTAATAAAAATAAAAAAATAATTCAATTTATAAATTAAATAAAGTTTCAGTTTTAATTTATAGCAATTTAAATAGGATAAATTCTAAAATAAAATATAGAAAAGTATTTATAGTGAGGGACGGTAGAAATTTTATAGGAAAAGATGAATTTTGAAAATCTGTCCGTAGGTTGAGGAATTATAAGTATTTTTAAATTTAGAAATGAAGAATTATTTAACCAATTTTTTATTTAAAAATAAGGCATTGAACATCTTTGTTGAATTAAAAATATTAAGAAATCGAAATAAAAATAAAATGATAAGTAATAAAAAAGAGTAGAAGACCAGTCAAAACAATAGCTACACTTCCTAAGTTTAGAACTAGCAGTTTAGCAAAATTTTTATAATTTTTGTTCTTAATTTGTAACTAGCTATTTTTATTTTACTTAATGAAATTTATATTTCCAACACTTATAGTATCCAGTGGCCCATAAATAAAAAAAAAAGATTATTCAGATTTTGATTTGGTAACATACGCTAAAACTTTATTACAGATAGACAAGTAATACGTTCAAAACTAAAACCACTAGTGTGTTGTTATGAAAAGTTTTCACGACCCAGTAAATGTGACAACAACAGCTTCATGGAAAATGTAACAGATGTTTTGCATCTGTTTTGTATCATAGCCAAGTAGTAGTAGTAATAGTAGGGATGGAATTGACTTGAATCGCTACTGTCAAACACGGTTATCTCCCTTTTCAGAAAGCATTGAAGGTAGGTAATGTTTTGGTAAACATACTGATACGGGTTATAATAATACTGGGAAAAAAGGTTTTTTCTATTTACGTGGTATCAATATTCAGCGTTTCAATATTCCTATTTGTAAAAAAAAGGTGAAAAATTTAATCTAAAATTATGTATCCAAATATAAATATTTTTTTTATTGTAGTTTGTAATAAAGCGATAAAAAATTTATTAACATTATATTATTGTTTTATCTAAACATGATATAATCAATTTTTATTGCAAGGATATGTACGTAATAATTTTGTAGGCTCGCTAAATTTTTTCTAGAATGAAATCTATACATATAAAAAAATATAACTAGGGTCATCCCTGTGCGCGCATCACGCAAAAACTACTGGACAGATTTTAATTAAACTTTGCTGATTTATACCTTAAAGTATTTATCTCCAATTACAATTATCACGATATTCCTAATGGAACTTAAGTTTACTTCATTATATTTATGTTACCATAGTAATAGAAACATGCTGCAGTAAAATGATAAGAATTTTTTTCTTTATTGTATATCTATAGAACATTAATTATTTTATTGATTTATTAGCCGGTCGGGAATCGCTTCGCTTGCCCAAAACGGATCCCAGGTCCCAAGCAGCGCAAGTTTTCCTTCGCTCGCCCATCCCGTTTAGCCAGGATTCCTGCAGTCTTCATTACTCTCAGGATTGGTATAATGATTCTGATAAATAACTATTAAAGTATATAGGCTTTATAGAAACCAGAAACTAAATTGTAAGACAGAACAGTGATAGCTATGGAAACTAATGTACACAGACCTTTGACGAGAAAAACATCCAAACTTATCTCTTTGCAACGATGACAGAAATTAATTTAATTTTTTAATTTTTTTTCTTTAATGAATATCCTTAATTGATAGCTTCAGCCGAAGGCGGCTAGCCCCTCGGTCTCTGTGACTAAAAACCTTCCCTGCGATAACACGAATGCATCCTGCAAATTTTAAAGTAATCGGTCGGCTAGTCAGCAGGAATATACAAACAGAAAAAAAATAGATTGATAGATATACAAACAAAACTATCGGCTTTATATATAAGATTATTATTATAGTAAGCTTAAAGCAAAATGTACTTTAAAGCTAAGTGTGCTTAACATATTTCGCACATTTAGCGAACTTTTATGGACTTTGATTGTTTATTTTAGTTGTCGATATTAGATCGTCAAAAGTTAAAAAAAAAGTATGCCTTCAAGAAAAAAAGTTACCTTATTATTCAAAGTCTTCTAAAATAATGAGAGTTCCCGGTCCTCTGAAACAGCTGCAGTGCGTGATTCTCGGTTAGCTGCTGTCCAAGAGTGCTACGCCCAGACTCGAGCAGAAGTTTCGTCTACAGCTGGAGCGTTTTAACGCTTCTACATCATGAACGAGAGAAACGTTGGAGAAAAGATAGCTTTACAGGCTTTAATTGTTATTTATCAGTATTATAATCATCACAAGCATGAAAATAACGAACACGTTGAGATGCAGGGGGTGGAGCACTCTAGCAAAACGTAAAAATAATTATTTTTTGAAATAATAGTGGTGCAGTAATGGGTGATAAATAACGTCTGTACACACTAAAATAAATTTTTTTAACTCCCTACTTTCTAAATAATTAAAGCTGTATTTAAGTACACGTTAAACTATATAAAAAAAAAGATCAGGCTCATTTAATTACTGGCTATTGACTCTCAATCAGTAAATTATTAATAACTTAAAAGTAATACAAAAAGCGATGAAAAGAATTATGAAGGGTGAAAGGGGCAGATAAAATTAGAATTTTGGTAATCAAAGTAGAGTCAGAAGTGATGAACATGGTGAAGATAACAGAAACATTCAAGGGGAAAACAAGCGGGATACTAAGTAAGATGTAATGATGGAAGATATACCAAATATACTACGCCGTGGGTTCTCTAAAAAGAGAAAGTTTGGAAGGCAAAAGATGCGATGGCAAGATGATACAGTGAAAGTTGCTGGTCAAAATGGTAAAGGAATATACCTAATCGAATGAACTGAATAGTGATTGGAGGGACGTACAACTCAGAAATTGCACCTGGTTTCGTTGGTTTTATATATACATACTTTAGCTTATTCAGACAACGTCAAATTTACTTTTGCGTTGTGTTTTAGTATTGGTAAATTATTAATAGTATCCGTGGCGGAGTTGTAGTGTCTCGGCCTTTTATTCGGATGTTCCGAGTTAGAATCCCGGTCACGCATGGCATTTATCAAATGCTATAAATTTCTATCGTACTAATGACAATGACAATTGTATTTCGTTTTAAAATACGTTATTTACAAAAATAATTACAATATATAATTCGCAACATATAATGAGCATACATTCAACAGATTAAATTAAAAATAGTCAGCTGGAAAGTTGGCGTATTAAGATAAATAAAGTAAAAAAGAATACAAAAAAGTTGTACTACTTTCCTGGCGTTGGTTATTTATTATTATATACTGGAAAACGAATTATATATGAAATTAATTACCTTATATATATGGAAGGAGTTACCTAAGATTTCTTTTTTGGAGTGGTGTAATTTATGTTGAAGTTTTATTAAAAATTATAATTATGCATTTAAATGAACCAAAAAAAGTTTCGAAATTTCAAAAAATCAGTATTTTTTAATAATACTAAAATAATCCTTTTAATATTAAAAGTTTTATTAAACTAGAGAGAAGTTTTAAAAAATTAAAAAAAACCGATATTTTAAAAATTTGATCGGCTCCCTTACTCCCAATATTGCCCCCAAAGTTTTCTTTTTTTGGGACACTTGCATTACTACTGTGTTTTAGAAGACATAAAAAAAAAATCGGTTAGAAAAATATCCAATAAATAACAAGATACTTTTGAGATTTTTGAAAAAGGAGGAATATTGAGGGAATTTTTTTTTTTAATTGGAAAATAAACTTGCACGCATGTATTGAATTTAATACAAAGTTTATGTTTGCAAAGTTTTGAGAAAATTGACCCCCGAAAATCTATCTACCCTATCCCCTAAAAATACTGACACAGAAATTTTACCAACAAATTGCCCCGTATACACTAATCTCTGTAGAAAAATTTCATCAAAATCGGTTTATCCACTCAGAAAGCTTTAAACACGTCAACACACTTGCATATGTACTAAATTACCTTCTACATCTTTTTAGTTTTTTTTGTCTCTTAAGTCATGAAACATCGAGAAATTCAAAAATTCCAAACCCTGCATTTTGACTGATTACCATACTTTACGTCGTGTAGCTTATCTCTAGAGTTATAATGCCAGGAAAGTAATACCATCAATGAAATAAGAACACTACTTAGTAATCTAATAGGATAATAAACAGAGAGGTGAAATATGATTAAATACAAAATTAATACCATTATCACTTCTAATGCTATCATGCTATAATTATCATCTAGGAAAAAACAATTCCCTTTAATAGAAGAACGATCAAATTTATTATACTCGTAAATAAAACAATTCAATTTAAAAATCAAAAACAAACAAAATTAGAATAAATTTCAAAAAGTACCAGATACGTTATAAAGGTAACTTCACTTAAGTATTCATGTTTAACATAATTCATTGCTATAATTTAATTTGAAAATTACTACATAAATAATCAATTAATTACATTTAAGCCTACTTTAATTTCTCATTTATAATTTACTAATTACATTTACGTTTTAATCATTAAAAAATAATATTTTCAATAAAGTCAGGTTCATTCTCCTTAACTTAAAACGACAGGAGTTTAAGCTGGAAGTAACGTGAAACATCGATAATGAAACTAAATACTTGAAATACTACATCACCTTACATAAGATTATAATAATTTTCGGTTGAAGTCCTAAGCAGTCAATAATTGAACTATATTTACAAATTTATCAAAGATTGTTATTATTATTCACATATTAATATTATTATTAATCGGTAATTTATCTGTAAAATAAGGTATTTTAATTCAAAATAAATTGTTCAAATGCATTTGATAAGGTAATTTATGAAAAAGAGAAACTGAAGTTTAATTTCCCGTTAACTAAACTATTATACTATGTTGTGAACATAAAAGTAATTATGTTATCTGTGGTTAATGCAACTACTCCATCGATTTCCGTGATAAAATGGTATCGTCTCTGCCTTTCAATCCAGAGTTCCCCGGTTTCGAATCCCTGACAAGGGTAGCATTTTTACGCTGCAACTTACCATTTTCATATTCCTACGTACAAACTCCTGTGTAACAGTCTATATTGAATTAATTCATTTGTCAAATAAATAAATTAAATAACAATATATTATGAGTCTGTTTTTAATATATAGGAATAAATGACAGTGGTTTTAAAGCAAGGGTGTTGCACTTTTATACATTGTGTACATGAAAATGTCAGAATATTTCATTTACTTAAGATTAACTAAATGAATCGTATTCACAGTCATCATATAAAGGTTTAACAACAAATACGTGTATCCTAAAATCTGGTTTTGACGTTTTTAGACAGCCTCCAGTATGATATTACATTATATTTTAGATGGAACTATATATAATAGTACATACTTGTTAATTGTTGCAAACTTAGTGACTGATTAAAATTTATTTTTATTTACATTTAATCCATTCTTATTTTAATCTGCATTCTCTTTTTTTTTAAAGTGATCTTTTCAATGTTTGAAAAAATATTTCTAGCTGATATTTTAATAATACACACTAAATAAAAAAGCTATGTACGCTTTTTTATTACAATATTGGTGAGAAACCCTCACTTGTTATCACTCTTGTTTTTATTTCTAACGGTTTGAAATTTTCGACTAAAAGTTTAACTTTAAATATGTTTCTATTAATGGTTTTTTAATAGTATTTACTGTTTCATTATCGGACTTAAATTCTTTCAATATTTTAACAAGAAATTCTTTATGTATTGAATCATGTGCCTTTTTAAAGTCTACAAAAGTAACTGTTCTCCGAATTTTTTTCATTTTTACGTATTGTAGAATGAATTTTAGATTTTTATTATTAAATAGCATAAAGTTTAGAAATATTACGGTTTTAGATATTTACAACGTACATAAAATAACTTTGCTTGGTGATTTTTATGACTGCTCTTAACGTACAATTTGTGTATAATAATATGTTAAATAGCTTCTTTTTTTAATTTATATTCAGTTTAATTTTACAATATCAATGTAATGTTGGTTTCATAAATTTCAATTGTTTTTTGTTTCCTAAAAACATATTATTGGATTTCAAAAACGTAATTAATCCAACCAAGAAAATGCTAGGTCAGTCAATAAGAAAAAAATTGATGGCTCCATAGAAAAATACAAGTGAAATAGTTAAAAGCCTGAAATCGATAAAAAAATTCTACCGAATACACTTGAAAAACTTTAATAGTTTTTTAATACAATGGATAAAAGTATAGGGGTGAAAGCATTATGTGTAAAAAGCATGTACTGTGAGGGTTGAGACATATATGGGAAGGATTCTAATAATTAATAAGATAAAAATTTCTTAAAACTATTCATTAATTTTTATATGTTTTGTCTCTTTGTTTTAATCTTAAACTATATATCAACCATGAATAAAAAAATATTATGATACTTTATAAGTAGTATTAATTGCTTTTTATATGCAAAATGAAAAAAAATAGCAATATTTTCATTTTAACTGTACCTACTCGTAATAATAATATTTAAACTTTAATTTTATTTTTAAACTTTTAAAAATTAATTTTTTTAATAGTATCTAAAATAATTTTCTCTCGGTAAAAATAGGTTGATGTAGACTTTTGATATTCTTATTATTAACTATTACTCATTAATTGTTACCGGGAACCGAATTGTCCAAGCTTTAACAAATTAACACCCAGTACAGGTTCGTTCTTGTGAAAATTGGCAAATTTCTAAAACGATTATTACTAAAATGCTACTCATCCATCTCTAATAAAACTACAGTCGAATATCTGCAAAGTGAGAACATGCTATTGGGTACAGACATTCTTAGAAACGGGTGTGAAATATAGCTTTATTAAAGCGAAGGCGTAGTTTTGCATTTTAATAAGCAAACTTTTACGGGTGTCGGTTATTGGTTTAGAATTTTAATATTCCTTTCCTTACCTCTGTACATTTCATCAGTCACTACATACTCGCATCAATTAATGTTGAACTAGAATCTGCAGGAATTTGAAATGGCTGTTGAAACGGCAAACTCAATTCAAACAATATGCGTAAGGTAGCAACCATAATTCTTTTTAAGTGGTGATAGTGAATCATATTTAATAATGAAATAATATTTCTCAAAAGAAACAGTCGATGATATATCGACCTTTTCTTTATTTTCCTGTAAGCTATTTTAATTTAATTAAGCATGAACAATTTTGAAATAATTTTCAAGTACTCACAGAGCTACGAATTTAATTTTTAATCAAAGAACTTTCCAGTTAATTAAACTATTTGTTAATTAGCAGTATGGATAAATAACTTTAAATCTTATTCCACGGATAGCTTCTAGCTGAGTTTCGATATACCTATCAGCCTCTATCTTGTTTCATCCTTTATGGCAGCCTTTTGAATATTTCAGATATTCCTAACAGTGATAATTAATAATGTTTTTGATTACTAATTATCAATGTTAATTAATAATACGGTTTTTGTAGTATTCAAGAATTTATCTTTCAACAACATTAAAAAATAGATTCTTGAATAAAATTTAAAAAATCCCGCGATAATAAATTTTAAGACGAATTAAGGTACGGAATTTGTTTTTAATTACAGTTAATAAAATTTGAAAATGTAATGTCTTTATTCAAAATTTCATGCTGAATTAAAAATTTATAAATAGTATAATCGAAATTTCAAATGTTTTGTACTTCAAAATTTACTAATTTAACATGTAAAATTAGAAATTTTTTCTGGTTAGAATATTTTCAAATTTATTTTCCGATGGATAATATTAGAGGTCAGAATCTCAAATTTTTAAATGTCCTATAATAAAGCAATCAACCATTTTTTCCATTTCATCTTGGAATTTGGTGAACAATGTGCGTAGTAATAAAACAGGTGGGTTAAGGCGTGAGAGTCCTACCAAGTGTCGAAATGCGAAAATTATATTAACTGCAGTGTAGAGTTTTAAACTACACCTCCGGTTTCAGATTGGTCATTTAATGAACAACCATCATAATATGTGTTAAGAAACCATAAAGTATTGTATATTTTTTTTTTTAATATTTATTACCAAAAATTTGTTATTGTATAAAACATAGATAATTGGTAATAAAAATCCATTTCAGAGGATCCAGATACCCACTGTTTGTAGCTGCGAAAGGTATTTGTTCAATTATTGAAAAAATAAAATATTACGGGTATAAACGTTTTATTGCTGATAAGAGGAAACATAGTACAGATTCGATTTACCACAGTAATGAATGATAACGGATCTGTGGTGTTGTTAAGAATTAATGAACTTCAACAGGAAGCTATAAATTACTTTACTATTAATCATCGGCATTATTTCTTGTAGATCGGACATTAAAGTGCATACCCAAACAATTGAGAAGTTGTATGATATCGTAAAGCGGCAAAATAAGAAACATCGATGCGCTGTTAGATACTTTAAAACTCATCTTTTTCTGATTTTATACAGTGCTCTATTAATTGAAATAACGACTCTTTCTCAATGATAACTGATAATTTAAAACATTGATAGATGATTAACATTGTAGATGATCAGATCATCTACAATCAACTCATGACAAAGAAAAGTTATAAATATGAATAGTACTAGAACAATTAATGAGTGTCCAATTTTCTTTGAGATTAAAAACTCCTATCATATCAAGCTACTGGACAGAAAATAAGGAACTAGCTTTGATGTAGGAATTTTTTTTTTTTTAGACATCAAATCCAATAATATATTTAAATATATATTATCTATAAAATGTTTCTTAGTAAAAACAATACGGGACATTCACTAGCAGTATGTTTCAGAGATGTACAAAATGTATGGCAGTCCATTCCCATTAGAAGTTGTATAATGAAATGTAAAAAAATGTATTTCCCTTTGGAACAGCACATAGTTCATACATTACACTTTATCCGTACTACGTACATTATATTTTATTAAGAAAATATAAGGTTGGTTCTTAAGGAAATCAGGGTTTTCCCTCGTTCTTTTTGGTTTTTTTATTTCTGTAGGTAAAGGAACACTTTTTATAAACCGGTTACCGCAATAATTCGATAATATCCAGTAATACGCTTGCATCTTAAATCAGCTTACCTATGTAGCAGATTTTATCATGACGTGATTCTGTTTCCATCTCGGTTAAAGTAAAATGTAATGCGGTTTTCAGTAATATAAAGTTTGCTGAAGGATAAAGTAACTGCAGATTTTTGCGGATTAGTTTTTTTTTTACTATTCACCTTTATCTCAATCTTTACTCCTTTATCTTTCATCTCATATTCAATGGATAAATATAATGGTAATCTCTCTACTATAATATTGGGCATATCCAAGAATTATAGTTCGTGTTCAGAAGCGGTAATCATTACAATAGATAGCTGTGATGTTGGACCTTCTACTCGCTTCTTACTGTAAATAAACGACATTAATACCGAAATTACGTTTTTTCCACGAATTATTTTATAAGGTTTAAGCATAGGACGTTTAGCTTACCTCTACTTTTTTAATCCTTTATTTTCTTCTTTCTTTCTGTCTCAACGCACCCAGTTTAAAAGGGAAGAAATATAAATATATGTACATAAATATTCTATTCTCTATTTTTTGTTTTATTATATTTTTTTCACAAAAAAATAAGAGATAGATAAACGTGTACGTCATATGTTTGAAATAGTGAGGGGTGTAAAATAGAGGTCAAATAGGGAAATATAGTAAAAGAAAAAGAGAAAGAATGTTTTAAGGGGTATGAGCGGCAGAAGGGGAGATATAGAAAAGAAAATTTTACCGGTTAAAAGATTTCTAAAGCTCCTTTCCTTGCTTCGAAGAATTTCCGGGCGAACGCTTTCTGTAATAGGTTTTGAAAAATATTTTACACACGTACCAAAGGAAGAGTTCATGCTAGTACCATTATTTTATTGTATAAACTAAGTTATTGTAATTGTGTTAGTATAATGTACTTACATTTTGTACAGTTGTATAAAAAAGGGGGGAAAATGAAATAGACTTTTTAAAAATTCTACAAATGTTCACAGTTTCATTAATTCTTTTTTCTTTATTTAGAGCCAAATACTTTTTAATATCAGTTATATTTTAAAGGTAATACAGCATTTATGTGAATTCCATTCAAACACACATGCACTCACTTATTTTTAGTAACGATGTATATATTCTTTGCAGCTTAAATAAAAGTAAAAATAATATTTTAACCAACATTTTACACCGTGTCTTAAACTCTCGTTTATTTCCTACATTCCAATTTACTTTTCTTCTAGATTTTTTTATTGTTTACTTATTTATTTGTTGACAATTTAACAAAATGTTGATAACTTATTGTATCGTCGACCAACCTAGATTTGTTTTTTTACAAGAGACTGCGCAAATTTTTCTCGTCACCTATTCATCATTAGAACTTTTTACTTCATGCTTTACAAATTCATCTAACTTTTATCACCCTTCTGTAATATAACACTTTTAAATGCCTCAGTTGTATCCTTTCTGTTTTTTGTTGTTGTCCATGTTCCTTTATCCTTTATTTCCGACAAAAAATAAAATACAGCATTCCAGTTTTCTTTGTTTATTCTTTGTAACGCCAAACTAACATATTTATTAAAATTTCTTTCAAATTTTTATACTTATATTCGTTACCAGCAGACTTTGATATGTAGTCTCTTCTTGTATTTGCCCTGTTTTTTTTTTATATTTGCTTTGCTTTGTTGTTTGTAACTTTATTTTCAAAATAAAAAAACTTTGCAATTTGTAATATATAATGGTTTTATTCTTAATATTTAATTCCTCTTGTTTTTTTTCATTCATTATGAATCTTTTAATCTTACCAAACACTTTTAATTATGAAATTTATTGTAATTAAATTAGTAATACATTCCATTCATACCACATTTCTTATGAATCTAAAAACATTCAAATCTATTAAAATGTGTAAAATATAATACTTTTTAAATTATTGAATTGAATTTCTTTTAATTCCAGTGCCAATAAAAAAATTAAAAAGTAAAAAATTTTTAAATTGAAAAAAAAGTGTGTGTGTGTGTGTGTGTGTGTGTTGCCGTGAAAGACCGATATCTGGCAATTGTCGATACACTCCGGTGAATATCGACAAATACTAAATACGCTGGTGAAAGACCGAAATATTTGCTTATTTGCCGGAACTTTGCTGGTATATATCGACAGACACAGATAAGCTCTGGTGGGGATCGAAACGATAACCAGAAATTAAAAAAAAGTCACTCGATACCAATCTCTACGGTAAATAAATTACGAAAAACCATCGTAAAAAAACGGAAGTTAAAGGTAAGCGAAAGATAATCTACGCTTGCTTCGCTCGCTATCTTCGTCTAATTAACGTTAAATATACAAATTATATTTGCTTGAAGATACCGTTCAGCACACCATCTACCAATGCCAGTGGTGGGACGCGGTCAGACAAAACCTCGGGTTAAGCTGGCTTTCTCAAAGCCATGATGAGTTTGATGCCTTGATGCCATGCACTGTTTGATGCCTCATCAAACAGTGCATCTTTCACGAACTTGTTTTTTTCTGTAATTTGTTAAAAATATAACTGAAGGATAACAAGAATTATATATTGTTTAAATTTACTCTCCTCTTATTAAATAATATTAAAGAAAGTTGTATGGATTAGCAAAAATCAACTCTTTGGATTATTTCAAATATAACAATGCAAGAGTTCTAACTCACGTAATTACTTTTATTATGATGTTCCATTTGACGTGAAACAAGTGTCAATGCCACTTATCATCTGAAAGATTAAATGTGTATGAACTTCATAAATGTAGAAGTGCCATGGATATTTGTGTTGTATTTATACTAGGTAATTTTTTAAATTTACGTAACAATTAACACGGCTATAATTAATAAGAAAAATTACAATTATAATTTAACAATAAACTTACAGGTGTACTAACAGACAATATAATTTTTTTATACTGTTGCACTTATTTTAAAGACACCAAACAGGAAATGGAGTAGCGAGTTTTTTCAAATAGCCAGCTTACATACTAATTCATAATATCATGGATTTACTAGGGGACCTGACCTGTTATCCACAAAATTCTATTTCGGTAGAAAGATGATCAAGAATTAGAAATGGAGTCACTAGTGATAAACGAATGATGTATGTGTAGAACTGCTTCGCTTGACAAATGACGAATCTAGGAGATTATTCTGTGTCCCTTTTAATTATTTGGTTGTCCATCTTTAAGAAATTTGTATTTTTATGGATAAAAGTATGCATACAAGTTTAGTGGTTAAACATTAACTATAAACGTAAAGACTTATTTTTTCTTGAAGGATGAGAAAATTATATTACTTGATGACCTTTTTCCTTACCAGCTCAAATCTATACCGAAATAAGATTTATTCCAATCCATCGGATTGGTCTACTGGTAAAACTTGTCGTCATAAATCAGTTTATTTCGAAGTCAAGTTTATTTCTAAGTTTCAAATCCTACTAGTAGTTGCTTTTATTTTGATTTGAATACTAGATCGTGGATCTTTGGTGTTTTGGTTTCAATTAACCCATACTTGTCAGTAACAGTGGGCCTGAATTTGTTCAAGACTACATGTACACCGGTACGTTCGCCCAGATCACTAATCACTTTAATTGTTGATGCGCTTATAAATAAAAAAAATTAGATTTATCCTTCTTTATAAACTAAAGAAATACTTAACGGTTTTCGGATTTCCAAATAAACTCTTGTTTATCAAGGAATCTTGCAGTTTGGAAACATCTAGGTAAGCTATAAACTATTTAGTTATATTCTATTGAAAATTACGTATTTTTAATCACTCGATCAATATTCTCTTTACCTTCAGTTAGTATCAACCCTTACTGGAATTATTCCAGATCTGATTTCATAACTGGTTCTGCATTATAACAGCGAAATGAAACAAGGAACTTTGTAATTTTTAATTATAAAATATATGGAGTTAGGAGCAGGTGTATTTTACTTAATTTTCTTTTACGTACATTCTTGTTAGCAGTGTAATAAAACTTATTTTAATTTTTAGATGAAAGAAATCTAGAATAACATTATTCTTATTCCATTGATTTCTTTTCTTAGATCTAGTCTTTTAGACGGACTATGCAAAATTAATTGGAGGATTTTTGGGTTTTCATTTTTCTCTTTTAGCAGTAGACTTTCGTCTACTTTTTTAGTTGAGAAGCTTTTTTGTGTATTCTAGTCTGTTGTTGCATAATTCATTCGTGATTTGTGTTTCTTTAGCATCTCTTTCACTGTTTTGGTAAAGATGTAGTTGTTTTTTTGGAATTCATCATTTTCGTTTAGATTTATTTGATCCGCCTTTTGTGTTCAATCCTTTTTATGTGTCCGTGGAATTTGAGTTTTCGTTTGATGATAGTTAAGTATATGTCTTCAGATATTTTTTGTGTGGGCATTTTTCTGTAGCCTTCTTCTATTTACAACAGTCCTTATTATCTTCTTTTTCTTTCTTTGTTCTGTATTTGGTGAGAGTGTTTCTGATCCATAGAGCATTATTGGTCCAATGAATGTGGTGAAGTGCCTCCCTCAGTTTCGCTTTTTTTGAAAGGTTTTTCTTGTCGTACAGGTTTCTGATTGTCCGTTAGTTTTTCCAAATTCACCTTTCTTTCTATCCCTTGAGTTTATTTATCTGCTAGTAGACCCGGCAATGCTTTGCTATTGCTAAATTTGAGTGTATGAATTAGATAAATTTTGTACTACATTTGACAAATTGTATTATGAAAATACTAAAATATACAATATCAATTCAGTATTAATTGTATTTCAATTAAATAAATCAAAATCATCATTAAAAAAAGGTTTGAACAAATAACCTAAAACTTCTTATTAAATTTAAAGTCGTCGTATTTGTCGAGAGATATCGTCTACATCGATTGTCATTGTATATATCGATCGTTTTTTATGTCAATATCGACTTCCTCAAGCAGTTATTTAATTTAAAAATTAAATTTTTATATATACTAAATATTATGGAACTAAACATGCAAAAACCTTCGAGAAAAATAATAAATTGTGAAATTTTCAGCGAAATCGGGGAAGGTGTAGTTTTTGAGAATTAGGGCAAACACAAAACAAAGATTGTCTTTTATTTATATAGATTTTTTAATAAATTTCTTTTATAAATTATGCAAGATGTTTACTCATAAAGGAGCTAAAATTGTAACTGTATGTAGTCTTAAACGGGTCTATACATTAATAATTATTGTTTTCCTATATTCAATTTTAGTAACTTGATTTTTTTTTATTCAAAAATGAATATTAAAGAGTCATTTTAAATGAATGATTTCAGATACTAATTTGGGATACAGGGAATTTTGATGTAGCAAAATCGAATTAATAAAGATTTACAGTAAATAAAAATTGAATCATCAACTAGTTGTTTTATTCAACATTGTTTTTTTTCAAATTTCATTAAACCATTGATTTCTATCAATCATAATTAACCAGTTGAATATCTCTGTTAATTTAAATAAATAAATAAATATATATATATATTTATATATATTTATTCAGATTGATCCCTACAGATTGATCTCGGCCTTCAGAAATAGCTGCTTCCTTCCCCGTCCACACCGGGTACTGGGGAACGAGTTGAAAATGTTCTTGAAGTAATTCAGTAAATAATATTTGTTTGCGATAAAGAGTTTTTTCTACAACGTTTCTAAAATCGACGTATGATTTTTAATTTAGTTACATCAGTTTTATAATTGTATTCCAGATAATATGTATATATATATATATACATATATATATATATATATATATACATATATATATATATATATATATATATATATGTGCAAAGGGAACTACATCACTCGTTGAAATTAACTTTTGTTACGACAAATATTTCATTATGTTTTATATTTTAGTTTTTAATAAATTAAATATATATTTTTAAATTATTGAATGGAGATAAAATTTTCATCTGACGATTGCATTAATGTATAAAATATTAAAATGTTCATGTGTTTGAATTATTTGTGGGAACGAATATACAAAAGCTGATCTATCCATTTTATCGCATAAAAACAATTGATACTAAAACCTGATAATAACGCGTCTATTATTATTATTATTATTACTATTACTATCATCTTGGTGGCCTCCGTAGCGTGAGTGATAGCGTCTCGGCCGTTCATCCGGAGATCCAGGGTTCAAATCCCGGTCAGGCATAGCATTTTCACGCTACAAAATTGTAATTTTATCCATTCTCTGAAGTAACGCTTAACAGTTGTCTCAGAGTCTAAAGAATTAAGTCCAATTATGTTTCTTGAAATATTTAAGTATTAATAATATTTCTAGGTCTTTATGGTTGTAAACTGTCAGTTTTATCTTATGCCGAATAAATTTTAATAAAAAATTACAAGTAAAGTTAGGTTAAAAAAATTGATATTTTGTTTTGGATATTTCTTTTTATTGAGATTAAAATAACGATGCTCTTTGTTTTAGTTAAAAGTTTACATTTTAAATCATAATTTTCCACCAAATGAAACCCAGTTTCAATGATCTGATTTTTTTTTGTTTTTTGTTTGTTTTTTTTTGTATTGAAGAGAAATGTCCCTCTTCCTGTAGTTCTGTTTCGTATAGGTGCTATAAGGATATTTTTAATTTTTATACTCCTCATCAATATTGTAGTGGATTTTCGATAATAGATTGATACATTTCCTGATAATGAAATAGCTTTTCCAAAAAAATTCTAATAAAGTTAGTTAAATACGTATTTCCAAATTTGTAAAGGTCTTTGCTCATGCTAAGCAAAAGATAATTTACATCGTTTTTCTTATCTTCTTCAGTTTTAATCAAGATGCTGGTTTATTGTTTTTGCAATCTGTGTGAACTTTTATCATAAGGGCAACAATTTTTTATCCACATCCCGTATTTTAATTAAAACTTTAAATTTTAAAATAAAGTTTTGTAAAATATAATAAAATTTGACTTTACAAACAAAACTACGGAATGCTTACAATATTTTTTTTCTACTTTTTAAAATATTTGTGTAATAGATTTTAAAAACCAAATTCATCAACTGAGTAAAGTCGTAGTTTAAAAGAAGATTGGAAAAGTATTCTTATTAAACATTTTTATTACGGTTTTAATGTAAATTTATTGATTTTTTAAGATTATTATTACCTTTTTTATTTATTACTACATTTTTATTTATGTTTTACAAGCTAAATAAAAATAATAATTACTATTTACCTTTGTGTTTAATCTTTTTTTTTTTTTAATTCCATCAAATTATGGAATATATTTTTTTTAAATTTAAACAATCGATTTTGTTATTAAATTGTTTTGGTTTCATAAATTATTAAATTAAAGATCCAAACCTAATAATGTCCTCTGCACGGCAAATACGTACTTCCATAACGTTCTGTGTTTGGCGCGACAAAACGATTGAATAGCATTCACAATAATTTTCATTCGCTTGGTATTGGATATCCCATACAGATATGGATAGTGGTCGATTTTTTTTTTTGCAAAGAGAAAACAGAGGAAGAGAAAAAACGAAACTCCCCTAGTTTGCCTCCCTTTTTCATCTACACTGTTATTCAACACACATACACACACACACACACAACTTTCATTCTTTCCCTATCACATGTGTGTATATATATTATACATATATATATATATATATATACACATACATATAAACTCCTCATACATTAATGGATTGGATTTTAATTAATAAATATCGTAGATGTTTTCAGCATGAAATCTACCACCACCATTGCCACAATCACTCGGAACTCCATTGTCTAAATTCCTAACGGTTCTCACTTGATTCTAAATCAATTATTTGCAGTTTTAAAATTCTTTAATATAATTATTGTCCCTTGTAGTATATTTTTTATTTTTTTAAACAGAAAGATTTTACGTAGTTCACCAGCTGCTTTCATGTCACTATTTTACACAAACACACACACTCACATATATATATATGTTTTGTTGGTATAATTAAAGGAAATTTAAAAAAACATTCTTTCATTTATCCTGTGCACGACTAAGCTATTTGGCGTACGCCACATGGTAATTTATTAAGTTAGATTCTTAATATTGTATTTCATTGTGGGTTTTTTCACCTTTAGTATGTGGCATGGGCATTTTTCATCTATGTTATACTTCACGAGGAACATTTTTCGTTATCATATTGTACGTTTTTGATTGTTGATTTTGTTTTATATTACTTTTATTTAATTTTTAGGTTTAGTTTTATTAACTTAAATTGTCTACTAGAGTAATATTATGTCCGGTTGGTGATAACAACATTTCGTTGTGCGCCTAGAGCTCTAGAAACAAAACAGACTGTTGCTCTAGTAACTTTTTCATGAGTGAGTAAAGATATGTGGCCTTCAGCAGCCCGCCCTTGGCCACAAACAATAGGATAGTGGGATTTACAGTACTAAATTTTCAACTGCCGAGTGATTTCCTCGATCGCTAATTATGAGATTTTTGAGGACAGATTCAGAATTATACAATTAGATGTAACAATAGAAACACCGATGTAGCTAATGGATCTTGTAAGAAAGATGTATCCACTGTGTACTATCTCCTAAATAGGTAATAATCTGTGATCTCTTTATTTATATCTGTCCATTCGTGTTTAGTTTCTGAGAAGCAAACTCGAAATTAAGGTTTTCGTTAAACGCTAAACGCATTTGAAGGATAGGTAGCCAATTTTTAAAACAAGATTTTGAGGATTCAAATTCAGAATGGTGTGAGGTTTCAAACAGAAAGTTTGAAAATCAATCTGTGATAGTGTTCGTAAAAGGAATAAAAGGTTAAATGACATCATTTAAGACAAAAAAGTTAAATAATAAATTCTGAATCAATAAAATAAATTTTAATAACTTCAATTATGTTCCATTTCTTTGCAAAATTTTGTAGTTTAGTTGGATATCGATATTTAGAACATCAGAATGTACGTGGCTTTAGTAAGCATGAGCCTGCTTTCGTATTACTCTAGTTTCTTATGGATAATCAAATCTGTTGCAGAATATTTTTTTTGTTAAACAACTTAAATGGTTGTTCAGTAATATGATATTTCTATCCGAGTGGAAATATCCGAGAGGCAATGGGCAAGATGAGTGTCCAATATCTAAAAATGCCTTTAAATAAAAGTTTATTAGGATTGTTTTTTTCTGCTTATGTTCCTCAATCAATATATCCTTTTCCTCCTTTTCCCACCCACGGTTTTCTGTTTGACTCGCTCCTGTTGGATCCGTTCTGATAATGAGTGAATCTGTAGAATTACCGTGAAATTAACCTGTAAGTGGTTTTTTTTTTATCTTTTGTTGTGGTGGTATGCAGGTGAATTTCATCATTCTTCCCTTTCCTTACGCCGATTAATCGTCTACGTTTTAAGTCTTCGAATTTGGGTCAAGCCTCTAAAATTCCATCCACAGGACGTGGATATATATATATATATATACACAAACACACACAGGAGTTTTATAGTTCTAAATAGTTTTATGTTTCTTCTGGTAGCATACCTCAATGCTTGGTCTTTCCTTTCCTTACCTGGCTTTTTCCTTATTCATCATCCCTTCTTTTTCGGTTAGGTTCTTAGAGATTTGTTAAATTTTTGGATGGATCCATGCTGAGAACACGTAGATCGAGAGATACTTAAAATTAGGAGCTTAGAGATCTTTTTTGGCTCCCCGAATTTGATCTTGATGGATTTCTTTCTTGTGGGATTTCATTAGAAATCGGGTTTATGTACCACCTGTGCCTGTTGATCAAAAACTTCAAATTAACGTCGCAGTTGGATAGGTAACGTCCTCTGGCTACAGTCAGGTAAGGTGTCGACTACAGTCTAGGATGAAATCGACTTTAGAGGGGATGTATGTCTCTTTCCAAATGAAAGCCATATCGAACCAAAGTGAATGATGAGTGACATACTTGAAGTGTTTTTCTCTGATGTGAGACCTCAACCGAATCTGTATCTGTTATCTCAATAAATTTGTATATGCTTTGAAATTTGCGAAGTTCTTTTCGAATTACCTGGGGTAATATGTATAAATAGCCTGCGTATAAAATATTGTGGCTCGAAAATATCAAAAATTACTTGATCAATTTCTATATGCTATTGTAGGGTATTTGAAGGTGTGTATGTGAAAATTTTACGTACATTGGTTGAGTCGTTCTTGAGTTAAGATCAATTTAATATTGAAAATGTTTAAGCGAAATAAATTAGAAACGTGGTTTGTTATGATGCTACAAGTCGGAACGTTGACGTTTCATTATCTGCTGTATTTATTGTTATCAATCGTAAACCAGATTAAATTAACGAAAAGTCAGTCTTCTGCGCTGAACTGTGCTAGAGTGTTTTATTTATATTATGAAGAAAATTACTTTTAAAGAAAAACACATTAAAATCGGCCCTATTGAATAACATGCACTGTAAAAATACATTTTAAATCTTAAAGTACGAAATAAGAAAATCAAATAAGTGCAATTTAGTTTTACCAATATAATTTGGGCCACCTTGAAAACTTTAACCTTCTTTTCATTTCTTATTTATTTTTTTATAATTTTTTTTTCTTTTAAGATCAATAATATTTATCTTGTTATATTATCTAAACTATGATTTGCTTTTATCGTTAGCATTAAGTAGAAACGGTTTAACATTTAAGTAAATTATCACTCAGCTTTTCCAAATACCAGTAGATATTTCATTAAGGTATATATAGGTTACTTATTAAAGCAGGGGTAAAGCGACTTAAATTCAGTTACTAGTTTTGTTAAATTAGTTAAAGTGCAGAGCAATATTCCCTCTTAATAGTGTAACAGCAATGTAATCCTCTACTCCCTTTATCAACTTGCATTTGTCACGTCATTCGCACGCGCTGTTCCTTTCTCACTCCGTCTTTCTCTATTTGTCTTTCTTTCTCTTTCAATTTGTTCTCTCTCACTTTCTCGCTTTCTCTTTCGTTTTCCTTTTTATTCGTTAAATCGCCCTTTCTCTCTAATTTCCTCCATTTCTGTATTTCTATATTACTCTTGACTGTTTTAATTAAAAGGCACACCATTGAGGAATATATTTGAAACATTGTGTGAGTATACGTGTTCTTTTGTAAGTAAATGAGAGAGTTTATGTGTGTATGCGTGTATTTGTATAGCAGAGGTCTATCAGTACATAGCTGAAAATTACTAAAATGATGTTACTTTAATTATTTCAGTGAGTCTCATTACCTAACTTTACTTAATTAACATTCTTTAGCTAAGTCCAGTCGTTGGTGGTTCGTTTGTCTCTTTATATAACTTAAGAGAGAGATAGTGAGGTATGTATTTTTGCGTTGGTTTTCCCTTATAACGTCTATCACTTTATAAACTGTATAATATGTCGCTCTTAGTTAACTTAATTTTGCTAACGTCATATACGTGTTTTCGTTGATCGCAGAATTTCTAATTAAAAATTTCATGTATTTTGATTTTCCTTTAACAATTTCTCTTGAGAATGTTGTAGTTCGTTTAAAATTATTCATATTACATAAAGTAAATGTGCATTTTGTATCGCTGAACTAAATAAATGTAGATCGTCTAAAAGTAATTTCATTGACATTCTTTTTATGTCATAGAACTTTGTAGTCTTTAACTTTCTTGTAATTCACAATCATCAAATTATCAACATTTGATGTACCTTTTCTCTTACAACCAATCCAGATAAACAAGTAAGACTACACGCACTTTCCTGTTCTCTTCTTGAGATTGCTTCATAATTAGAAGCAATTTACTTGGGTTGACAAAAAATTAATGATAAAGAAATAATTTGTTTTCTGGGAAATGGATGATTTTAAAATTATTAAAATATATTCAATTTAGTATACTTTTCCAAATATCTTTTATTTTTATATAAAATTGATTTTTTATTTTTTTATGTCTTGCTACTTTAATTTTAAAACTACGCGTTTCACCATGAGCAAAAAAAAAGTATATCATTTATATTAAATTTATTGTATATTACAAAATTGTAATAAAACAAAATGTTTTCAAACGTCTTTAAATGAAGCCCAAGCTGCACTTTCTACGTCATATAACATTGAGTTAAATACATTATTTTTGACCAACTCTCTTATTTCAGGATCAACAAATATTCTTTCTTTAATTTTTCCTTCACTTGCATTCGGAAATTTCTGCCTGATGTACAAAAATCCGGGACTCTCTTTTTTCATTGACTTTACAAAATTTGTGAGCCTTCTTGTCCAATGAAGGCTCACTCTTCCGTATTATAAATGACGTCATAATATGTGACTATGATATGATTTAGTTCTTTGTCTAGAATTGTTTATTTGTAGTTTATAAATTATGTTAACAAAGTTAAACAATAAAAAATGAGCTAACAAAATACAACATAGGAGCTTAAAATGGTAACTATAAGTTGAAAAATAAAAAAATCCTTAAATTAAAATTTAAAAATTTTCAAAAATGGTGGGTGATAGAAACTTTCTGAGTTCATATTCGTTTTCAGTTTCAAAAAAAAAAGATTAAAATCATGTATCGCATGTTAGGAAAACAAATTATGTTTATCAGTGAAATTTTAAGCTAGCATTTTAATTAACTATATTTTAATTAACTTCAAGAAAAGGTAAAATTTATAATTGGAAATTGGATTATGATTAACGTTTAAAAACTAAAATATCGTATTTACAGATGAAATAATTATAGTATTGAAAAAAGTAACTTCATTTTACACTTTAGCCTAAAAATCTGGTTTTTTCTGTTATAATTTTGGATTCCTAAACAATGATTTTTATACCCAAGTATGGGCTATTTATTGCTTCGCTTCAGATTTATGAAGAACGTTAACTTATATCTATAGTATTGCCAGACTTTCAACGTGCTTATAGCTCCTTCGTTAAACAATTGTGTTTCTTTATAAATAATATCCAGTTTCAATGAAGAAACTTTCACTCATTTTCATACAATGTTGTTAAACGATTTATTAATATTTTAGAATTTCCTATGTAAGCATTTTTTTGTTTGTAACATTTGATTGTGTTATCTGGGATTAAAATCGGATCTGTAAGAGAAATGTTTTGTTTGATAATTCGTTTGAATTATCTCCTATTCCTGGACATTTACAAGATAAATGAACTAATTACAAAATTAGAGTGCTCAAGGAGAAATATGCCTAAATATGGTAAGGTAAATTTTTTTAAAAATTGTTATATAAGGAAAACTATACAAAACTGACTTGCAAAACGAGGAAGATCTTAATCTAATATATTTTTACGTATGTACCAGAATTACTTTCATTAAACGGACCAATTTCATTTTTTTTTTTTTTTTTTACAGTAAGTTCCAGACAGGCTAAGTAATCAATTTTTCAAACAACAGAGTAGTTTGTTTAATATAGACCATTTGAATATGATTTTCATTGCCAATATCATTGCTTAGTATTGAATTGTTACACTAAGTAAATAATATAAAACTTGATTTATGGATTTTTTAAAAACTTTTCGCATCAAAGTTCAAAAAATTAACCAGATATATATATATATATATATATATATATATCTCTGTAACTGGTAAATTTGTTCATCTTGTATTTTTTTTTTCCTACGATGCACATGTTTTTAGTTATGCGTGGGAAAAGTATCTTTATATAGTTTTTCTACATTTTTCCTTATTAAAAAATAATGAAATCGATTAAAAAACTTATTAAAATTATAGTAATAATTTGTCAGTTCTTTAAATCTCGACTATTTGACGTCAGCTCTAATTAATAATGGTTAGTCAATTTTTTGGAAATTTTTATATTGTTATCTAAAAATAGTTATTTAAACTAAAAAAAATTATTTTTAATTTTTCGCGTCTTTTTAAAAAAAAATTAAAATATAATATTTTGGCATTTCACGTAATTATCTTTATTTTTTTTTTATTTTAAGTTTCTACCCTTTTGTCTTTCAGCAAATATTTTGCCAGTTTCATATTACTCTAATTGTGTTTTAGAAAATTTTTAAAATAAATTCAAGAGGTGTAAAAACTAATGATCTAACTGGTCATATTCCTTGTGTAATGTTTTTCTTAGAAGAGCTCAACGTTTAAGTATCACTTTCTCGGTTTTTGTGACACCATTACCGCTGTAAGAAACTAAATAGGTAATATTTTTTGATTAAAAAATTTATTACATTTTATTTGTGAAGTTTTTACACCGAATTTTAAATTTAATATAATGGCTCATCATTTTCTTAACTTCATTACCTACATTTCTGACTAGTAACACACCTACCTGCAAGAAACCTAGTATATAAAAACAAATTACATTCTAAATGCAGCTTTAAAATATATCCCCTAGATACATTACGTCGGTAATTCTCGCATTTCTATTGGTAGTTCAAATATCCAGAATTCAATTGAAATAAAGATTCTGAAATTAATTGAAATAAAATGGAAGTGAAATAAATTATATTAAATTTATATTATACCCAGTTTGCTATACACGATAATGATATTAAAACTTACCATATTTAAATTGTTTGTGTTTTACAATTTTTAGCATTCTAAATGTTGCTTAAAAACTGATCTGGAATTTTTTTATTTTGGCTTTTACAGTTCCAACTTTAGAAGTCTAAAAAAGCCCTTATCTCTAAAAAAAAGTTCGAAAATTAAAAACAGGTTATTAAAACATCTTTATGTATCCATGTATGAATGTGTGCATGTATATGTACTGTAAACTATATACAGATCGTGTTAAGCCCATATTATATCTCACGTGTAACCTATATAACCTACCATCATGAAATTTTACAAAATAGTTCCTGTTGTAAAGGAACTAATTCTATTTTATTTTTTTTTTTTAGTTATAATGTAACATGGTACATTATAATTAAAAAAAGTGGATATAAATTTAAAAAAATAATAAATAAATAACCAGACTAGAAGTTACTGAAAAGTTATTATATTTGAAGGGAGTTGGGCTTTACAAAAATTTTACTCCTACCTAGTTTTTGTCTTTTAAGTATTATAATATTTTCCGGATTATAATATTTATTTTAATTTATCACTGTTTCATGCTATCAAAACTGAAATTATTTTTATTTATTTTTTCACTAATTCAATTGTTATCAGAATCCGTACTGACTGACATCCATTCTTATGAGAAGGTTAGTAGGTAATCAATTTATTACCACCATCCCTTACTCAAAAAATGTGAATTACTTTTTTCAAATTGTTGAATTCAAACTGCTAACCAGAGATAGTTTTCAGTAGTTTTGTTAGATAATTTTCTTTAACTTTTTTTTTTTTTTTATTAATTAGCCGAAAATTAAAGACGTCTAGATCAGTTTTATGATGCTCAAACATTATACCTAGGAAAAACATGGAAACTTACAAAGGTTAAGTTTAAAGTTCATTTTTCTTTCATTCCTTCTTAAAAATTATAAATTTATTTACTTATTTATCCTTTTGAACGTAAGCAAAGACGTAATAGTAATATTAATCTTTAACTTTATCGATGAAGAAAGATTCTATTATAAGTTCTTGGCTAACTTCAAGACAGTAAAGCAACATTATTTTCTTTTTTTAATCCTGTTTCTCCGATTTCTTTAATGGAGAAAACTAATATGCATTTTATGAGAACGCAATTATTTAGTATTTGTCATTGCTTTTTTTTGACATCTATCTTTTAACCTTTTCTCCTCGTTGAAGAAAAAAATGTCATGTCTTTCGCTTTGAAGAAAATGCCATCCTCTTTTATACTTCAGGGAAAGACATTCATTAATCGGTCGTAAGCCAAAATTGTAGTAACAATGGAAGAGAAGCTTAAATAATATTGAAATTTTTTTTTTCTTTAAGTAATTAAACTCGTAAAAATAAATTTTTATTATTTTTATGTTGTTATATTCAGAATGTTTATTTTAAAACACAACCCATTTTAAAGAAAAGTAATGTGCTTTATTTATTGCGATTAGTTATAAACATTACAATTATTTGAGCAAAACAGCATTGAGATCAAATTTTTATAACAAATTTTGAAAGTGTTCATCAGTTTGATGAATCCAAGACTCTCTTTTTCATATTCCGTGCAACCCTTCGAAGTGTAACTCTTCCAATTTCTCGTAATTCTTGAGTTATGTTGCCTTTCAGTTCTTCAGTGATGCGTGGATTATCTTAGAATACACAACCTTTTAGATATTCCCAAGGTAAAAAATCTGGAGGAGAAAAATCAGGTGACCTAAATGGCCAGACGACATTACTCTCACCAGAGAAATTTCTCAAAAGGTTGTTGCTCTTACCGTGTGACATGTGGTTCCATCTTGTTAAAACCACGAATCTCTCTGATTTAATTTTAAATTTTTATAAATTGCGTTACAGTTTATCGGTAGAGGTCTGCATTAAGAGTGTTTTCAAAAAAATACGGGGCCAGTTATTCTTCCCCTTCTTCTTCTTCTTTTTCCTGTTTAGACTCCGGTAACTACCGTTTAGATAATTCTTCAGAGGATGAATGAGGATGATATGTATGAGTGTAAATGAAGTGTTAGTCTTGTACATTTTCAGTTCGACCATTCCTGAGATGTGTGGTTAATTGAAACCCAACCACCAAAGAACACCGGTATCCACGATCTAGTATTCAAATCCACGTAAAAATATCTGGCTTTACTAGGACTTGAACGCTGTAACTTTCGACTTCCAAATCAGCTGATTGGGGAAGACGCGTTAACCACTAGACCAACCCGGTGGGTTAGTTATTCTTCCCCTGGAAATTGCCAACCACACACCAGTCTTCTGTGGTTGTAGAGATCGTGAATAGATGAAATGAAGATTGTTAGAGCTTCAGTAGCAACCATTCCGAGTATTAACGTAATCACTGAAATGAAACCAAGCCTCATCTGTAAAAAAATACATTATTCAACACGTAGTGCTCTCTGGAATAAACTGATTAAACCATTGACACTAGTGGAGCCCAGCAGCGTAATCAAGCAGGTGTAATTCATTTGATACATGAATTCGGTACGCCTTTAAGTTAAGTAGCAAGGTAGCTTTAAAGATAATATACATAGATATTACTTTCTGTTGCGCAAGTTTTCGTAATTATTTGTTAGCTGAAATAAAAGCTTACCGTCACATCTTCCAATGTTTTGCCGTTAATTAGTTAACGTTTCCGGCTATGTCTCTGATCGAAAACAAAACCAGTCCCTCTATATTTCTTAATCAAACGATGAATTGAAGAATTATTTGGTACATTCTTAGCCGGGAACTGCAATTCAAAAGCTTCTTGGCACAATACAAAATATTTAATTAAATAATATTCCATAATAAAATCCTTTCTTCCGTGTTCAAAACCATTTCTTCTTAATAAAAGACACAGATAACCAAAAATAACTAACTGTTCACAAAAAAGAATTGGACAATTATATCAGCTGATAAAAAAACAATAACAGGCATTGTTGCCAGCCTAACGATTCAAAATTATTGTATTAAATTGTACTTTTCTAAAACGTATTTTTCTTGGGTTGCCTTCTAAAACAAATATTTAGTATATCCCTAATGTATACGTTGCTATTTATTCAACTAGTAAATAATAAGTAATCCCCGATGGCCCAATGAGATGAGAATGATATGTATGTACAAGATTCAGGTCGATCATTCCTGAGTTGTGTGGTTAATCTACTGTATTTTTATCTACTGTATTCTATACAAATCCGTATAAAAGCTACTAAATTTTACTAGGAATTGAACTGCAGAACCTTCGACTTTGAAAATCAGCTGCTAAGGGATTTTGAGGCTACGAGTTTACCACAAAGATTTTATTTTTATATTCGTATATAAAAAAAATTCTGATTGTAATATAAATTCATTTTGTTGAAAAGTCTGTAACAGTTACACGTAGTTATATTTATTTTACAGTCTTAATAGTAAATCTTTCTACATATTAATAATATATCTCTGCAATATATTATCTTATTTTATTCTTATTTAAACAATACACTTATAAAAGAAGCTGTAGTACGTTATATTCATATTTGCTACATGTTTGAACAAATTTGACAGTTCTTTTCTTAGTGTTCACTTTATTTACTTTGATATCTGTTACACTAGTGAAAAAGGGATGTAAAGAGAATGAAAGGAATGAAAGTAACGTGTATAGTAGAGAAAGAGAGTGAAATAAAAGAGAAGAGAAAACGGAATGGTAGTGCGTGAGACAACGGGAATTTTAATATAAATCTCTCGGTAAATTCCAAGAACACTAATTTCAAATATCTCTCCCCGGAAGAATGAACGAGATGCAAGCTCTACCAGCAAACAAATATAGTTGTTGAAAGCCTTGAAGCACTTACTCTTTCTATGTAACAAAGATCTTTAAATGAGATCTTTAACCGTTGAAGATCTTTAATATAAAGAATATGAATGGAGTAGATTGTAGCTTCTATCCGCAATTTTAATGCTTACTTCTGCTTAAGTTCATTGTACCTCTTCTAGCATTTATGTATTAAGGAATAAAATCCATTTTTCCTTTATTATATATTTAATATATTCCACATTTACAATTTTGATATGACTTTGTTGTTATTATTTATTTTTCATTTACATATTTTTACTGTATACTATAATTATAGAATTATGTATATATGTATTTATAAAAAATAATTATTATTAAAAAAAAATAATTTTTATTTTCTAAATCTGTTACCTAACTTAAACTCTGTATGGAAATAGTTCTAGAATAAAAATATTTTAGATAAATTTATAACGGTTTTGCAAAGAAGGAACAAAATTAACATTGGTTGATTTTGTGATAAAGGATTTAGGCGGCGTCGCCAATGTTGTCTTCAAATACTAGGTTTTTATTTACTTGTCACGCTTTATAATGGATCGAAATCATTCTTTAAAGACCTCTGTAAAAGCAGTCTTTACAGGAATTAATATACTTGATAGCTGCGTACCATTTCCCTTTTTTTTTCTTTTTTTTATATAAAAAGAAATTGTTTAATTTATAAATTTTTTTTTTTTTTTTTCTTTCGTTCCGACCACTACGGATCACCTTTTCATAGTTTTGACTTCTTTTTCTTTTCGCAAAAGAAAAATAAGTCTTTTTCTTTCTTTTTCTTTCTCCAGAAACTTAAATTCTCGAATCAAATTTCTTAATTATTTCTATTTTTACACAGATCCTTGGTAATGTTTAATGTTTTTATATCTGTTTCTATTTCTTTTAACCACGGTCTTCATGGTTCTGTTTATGTAGAAATTAAATATTTGTTTTTTTAATCATTGGTTGTTTATTCTGTATAAATGTCCATAAAACTATAATCTTCTTATTCGGATTAAGTTCCCTATTTTTTATGTATGTTCATAAATTTATTTTTCACTTTTCAATATATAATTCCATCTTCATATTTCGTTCATAAATCTTTATTAAAATTCTTCTTTCTACTTTTGCTATTTCTTGTTCTAAAAAGAAACAGCAGACATTCTGCCTTGTACAATGTAGCAGGAATACAGTTTTATATATATATATATATATATATTTTATTACGAATTTTTTTTACAGTTTCAAAGTTTATTAACACTTCATTATACTCGTATTTATATTATTAACCATGAGTAAATTGGATCACACTCGCAATCACATGTGATAAGGGGTTCCCATCGAAACTCCGCAAAAATTACACACTAGAATTACAAAGAACTTTTGTGGCAAGCATCACGTACACTTAAAAATTATGAAAATTCCTTTCTTTATTATTCTTTCTAAATTAAGTTCATTGTACCTCTTCTAGCATTTATATATTAAGGAACAAAATACGTTTTTTTATCATTTATTTTATATTTAATATATTTCCCATTTATAAATTTGATGTGCCTTTGTTTTTATTATTATTTGACATTTACAAAGAAATACTAAATTTCTTTTTTGTACTATCTATTTCAAAAAGTAGAAGTAGATCAAGAGAAAGAAAAATAAAAGAAGTCATAAATAGCAGAAAAACGATAAAACAATGAGAAGAAAAAGAAAAGAATGTGCAATAATTTTTGAAAATAAAATTCGAAGAGATAATCCAAAGCAGTAGCTGAAGTTACACTTAAGACTTTATAGAGTCATTTAGGTCCAGAACGTGTAGCCATTTTAATCTTCTAACGTCATCCCCTTTGTCTAGGCGGTTCATGGAAAAGTGACTCACGTGATTGTTAAGTTGAAGTTTGTACTTTGAACTGAAACGTTGTATTTCCTGCCGAACGTATCCTAAACTAAAATATTCGTGTATTCCACTGTTTTTTGCAAACCAAGGTGCCTCTATTATATACCTCGCTAGTTTATTTTGAAACCGCTGTATGTTTTTCTTTAACACTGGACTTGCTTGCAGAACCCCAAAGTTGGGCCCCATAGGTCCAGATCGCTTTTAGAATTATTGAGTGTACCAGCAGCTTATTAGATAAAGGTAACTAAACCCACCGTCTAGTAACGCTTCACCATCTAGTGGTGAAGCGTCTTCCCAAATCAGCTGATTTGGAAGTCGAGAGTTCCAGCGTTCAAGGCCTAGAAAAAAGTCAGTTATTTTACACGGATTTGAATACTAAGTTGTGGTGTTCTTTGGTGGGTTGGGTTTCAATTAACCACACATCTCAGGAATGGTCGATCTGAGACTGTACATGACTGCACTTCATTTACACTCATACATATCATCCTCATTCAACCTCTGAAGTATTATCTGAAAGGTAATTACCGGAGGCTAAACAGGAAAAAGAAAAAGATAAAGGTAACTGAGAATCTCTGCCCAACAACCCGAACATTTCCTTGAACTTTATCTCAATTTGCCTTCTCTCTTATATGAACTTTACACGATAGTCAATGGTGTAGGTGTAGACCTAGGTACCTCACACTGTCAGTTTGCCGAATTACAACTCAATCAAGGTGGACCCGTAGGCAGTCGCGTGTCTACCTTGATCTCCTCATCGTGAATTTCACATGAAAGTTTTGTAATTAAATTTACAGAAATTCATGTAATTAAATTGTAAAATTAGCCGACCTCCGCGCCTGAGTAGGTAGCGTCCCGGCATTTGGTGCGGAGGTCCCTGGTTCGAATCACGGTCAGGCACGGCAATATTTGTTACGCTACCAATCTCCACCCGGCTAATGAACACAGCTGTTGGGCCGCTGTTTCGAAACAAAAAAAAATTGTAAAGCTGATAATTAAATTATTGTTGTTATACATGAATAAATATTAGAAAATAAAGAACAGACAAAAAATTTCGTTAAAACATACATTATCTTTGATGTATTATTATATTATATTATCTCTTATTATTATATTTATTTAGAACACTTCGTTTTACCAATTATTACTATTGTTATTATTTGGTTTTGTTAGTTACATTTAAATGTAAAAACCATTTATATCTAAAGTAATCCTAAAACATTCAACACTTGTAAACAATTTCTTTAAAAAAATCTCTTTTAATAAAGTGTTCTCAATTTGATTTTACATTATATTTTATGTAATATTCATTAAGAAAAATATTCTATTGAGTAAAACAATAAAAATTTCAATTAAATCTATGAAAGACTCCAGAACAGATTTTTATAAATGAAATACCATTATAAAATTCATATATTCCCTTTTTTTTAAACATTATTGTTAGTACCATACAATATAGTGTGAGCATCATACTGAATTTAAAATTCAACATACTAATTTACTTAAAATATTGCTATACGAAGAATTACACTGCAACAAAAAATATGAAACTTTTTTTATATATTTAAGCCTGTTTCTTCAATCAATAATGAAGATCCTTGGTTAATTTATGCTTCTAATTTTTATTAAACTTCAATGAAACACGTATGACATAATTATTCAGATCGGCTCAATGGTTCTTGATTTTAAAACCAAAACCAGTTTTTAAATATGTAGAAATATTCTGATTTATATATAACGATTCTATACATGATAGTTCAATTTAATACAGAAATTTAAATACTTGCATATTCGCCCTTTTATAAAGTAACTTCAGTTCAACCTCTGATTGCTCCAGTAAATATTTAATAGAACTGTTTCATAAACAGCAACGGGATTTATGGAAGCTTGTTGGTGTATTAGATTTGACAAACAATTGACTTGTCTCCCTAAAACAATTCAACTTAATCCAGACGTTTGTCTGCTTACGTACATTGAGGTATTTCAAAAATTGATGGTTTTAAAAACGGGTATATTTTTCATTACTCTGGTGGGATCATAACTTGTATTAATTCCAAATTTTAACCCAATAGAAATGCAGATTCCAATCACGATATCAATCAAATCGATGATAAATCAAGTTTTTATCAAATTATCAACTTTCTCAAAAAAGAAAAAATGTAATCGATCTCTATCTGCTAAATAGTAAATGATGATTTTTAAGTACTAAATATTAAAAGATGTTAAAGTATTATTATTCTTATTATTACTTTTTAGATCAGATCTTACTTTATGAAAATGTAACAAAAGATATTTAAAAATATATATATATTAAAAGATATTTTATTCGATTTATTTATTTCAAATAATAATATACGACTTGTGATTACTTCACTCATACACATGACTTATTTATCGGTATTTTGAGAATATACCGATATATGTATATATGTATATATTTGTTTGTAATATTTTCTTAAAAATGAATTTTCTTAATATGCTTTTTGATTTTAAAACTTTTAATAGGAAATTTATAAGTAAAAATTTAACTTAATAATAAAATTACTCTCCTCTATAAGTGAAAAACAAATTTTTATGTTCCTGCTACATTTTGATAACAAAAAAGAATGAACTTGATACGATGTCCCTACGTTATTTTTTATTATCCAACAGACAGGTTTGTATATTATATCTAGGAGGTGGGCTATGTGTAAAAACTGTCTTGAATATTATACTACAGGGATGTCTGTTAATAAAGAATGTTTGTGATGTGAACTGCACACAATATCTCGGCCAAGAAACATTTATCAATCCATTCACGTCATCGCTTGTACCCACTTCTTTCCCCTATTTCTCCTTCGCAGACTCCAAATTGAACTCGTTTCTCTATTCTGCCGGGATATGAACCCCCACATCTCATGTTATATTGAGCGACATTCGTCTGTCTGTTAATTCCGTTATATTCTCTCGATCTCCTCTACTCTCATTTAGACATATATCTATCTATCTCTTACACTCACCGTATTTTTAATACCCTTTCCAATCATGACACTTTTCCTTATCGTTGTAATATTTTCCTCATGCTAATCTTTTTTTCTTTTTCAATTCTTTTTTATTTATTTTACTTATCATGGTTTTTTTTGAATTTATGAAATTTGGGAATATAAAATAATGAAGAAAAAGGTTGTTTCTTATTCTGATATGGAGGACACTACATGATTTCCTTGTACGCTTATTAAATTACATATACACATTGTTTTTAAATGAAAAGTACATAAAATGTTATTTCATTAATAAATTCTGATATTTTTTCATATTTTTTTCTTTTATTATTATTATTATTATTGAATTATTATTTATTGTAATTTTTTACAATCGGAGGTTAATAATTATTAAAAAATCAATTTATTTAAATAAAAAAAAAGTTAAAAAAAGAAATGAAGTTGGATTTGAACTAACATGCCTTCCCTAGTAAGACCAAATATTTCATTAATTAAAATTTTATTTGGCTATAACTCTGGAACCAATATAAATAAGTACCACTTATTATATATCGTTGAAAAGCTCCCTGCGTTGAAGAGCTTATTACGGAGAAAAAGTCTAAAATCCAATTTTTTGGATTTTTTACTTTTTGGACACTTTTGGCCCAATCGATTGCAATGAAATGGGGAGGTGCACAACTAGACGTTACAACAGTCCTAAATACAAAATTTCAACATCGTACGGCTAATCGTTTTTGACTTATGCAAGATACATACTTACATACGTATGATATACTAGCCAAAATGGATATTTCCGTTGAAATTTGAAAGCCGAAATTTTTCACGATCAAAATACTTCCTTACAAGGAGGTAAAAAGGTTATGTTTCAATAAATATTAAAAATATTTTAAGTAGTTTATTCTAACTTAATTCGATTCTAGATAAGAGAATTATTTTTTCGTAATTGTAGAAAATAAGCAAGATATATTAAAAAGGATTTACATAATCGCGCGTGCGCGTGTGGTATAAGTTGTCTGTTATAAGTAATGCCACAACAAAATACTTGTATGTAATTTATCATATAAGTCTTAATCAAGGAATATATAGAAAATTTCAACGATAACAATCATATGATGCCAAGCTTAGTAAAGAAGGTGGTGAGAAAAGCGATTTCTTTTTTCACTGTTACTTTTTTCATTACCGAAGTATACTGTTGTTATACTAGCATACAGAGCCCGAAAATCCAACGACAATCAGTCCTGCAAGTGAATTCTTGGTTCTCAGGGATAGGCTTTCAGGAACCCCTTCACCACAGGAACTGGCTGTTTGTAGTGAATACTTTTAGTTTCAGAAAAAAACAATTACGATTGATGCGTTCTATACCACAGGTTAATATTTTTCCCAGCCATATGAACAAGTACGGTAGAGGTCAAAGGTTCAAGGTCGGAAGTTCAAATTAAGTTCCCACTATTAAAAATATGAAACCTATCCAGATAATTTTATATATATATATATATATATATATATATATATATATATGTATAAAACTGATGTTATTTAAATATATTTAATATGTAATATAATATTATGTAATAAATATATTTGTCTATAATAAGAATAAATAAGAAAAATTAACATAAGACTGGAACAGTGTGACTACGGCCTTGCAGTTAATAAAAAATAATAATTTTTCTCAACGTCACTTTCTCATGCTTCATGCTTTAAATGTTTACATTGTTATTGCAACTACTGTAATACAGATTTTTTTTATATCAGCGAAAGATATTTTAAACATACATATTTGTATGGTTTTATTTATATTTTATTAATTACATTTTAATGAAGTAATAGTCTCTGCAAAATAAAGAAAAAAATATCGATAAAAAGAAAATAATGTATAAATTAAAAAATAATTTAATTATTAATTTTATTCTGCCGCTGCAGTTCCACACTCGGAACTAATATATTATATTAAGATATATATATATATATATATATATATAGCGTGTATAAAAAAAATGACCCGATTTCAAAACCATATACCTGAGCAACCATACATGATCAGCGAATGAAATTTGCACTATTTGAAAGTGCGCAAACTAGAGTTTCAGATACCAGTAGCCAGATTGCAATAATAACCCACCGGGTTGGTCTAGTGGTGAACGCGTCTTCCCAAATCAGCTGATTTGGAAGCCGAGAGTTCCAGCGTTCAAGTCCTAGTAAAGCCAGTTATTTTTACATGGATTTGAATGCTAGATCGTGGATACCGGTGTTCTTTGGTGGTTGGGTTTCAATTAACCACACATCTCAGGATTGGTCGAACTGAGAATGTACAAGACCACACTTCATTTACACTCATACATATCATCCTCATTCATCCTCTGAAGTATTAGCTAAAAGCGGTAGTTACCGGAGGCTAAACAGGAAAAAGAAAGAAAGAAAGATTGCAATAATAGCGATCAATTGTACGCTGACCTCAATCGTAAACAACATGACGTCTATGCAACAGAAAACAATTTGTGTCCATCAATTTAGCAAGACAGAACTTGTATTAACTGTTCAGCACTCGTTTTGTCAGCGTTTCAGGATTGATCCACCAGCAGCTAAGAACATTCGTCACTAGTACAAACAATTAAAAGAATCTGGGTGTTTATGTAAAGAAAAGAGTTCCAGGGCACAACGCACTTCAAAGCATGAAAACGCTCAAAGAATTTAAGAGATTTTAAGATTGCACCTTCTTTAAGTCAACGAATTTTAACAGAAGTATAAAAACGTCCATTAATCGGGCAAGCCGAGAACTTGGGATCCTTCATATGACTATTTGGCTGTGTTAGACGATGATTGTACTTCAGATCATACGATTAAAATTAGTAACAAAGTTTATTACATGAAATAAAGTATTTCACATATTATCTTCTTCATATAGTATTTTCTGCCATTACATTCTGATTTGGATGAGCTGAAACCAGATCAAAGTTGCAGTAACTTCCACAACAAAATACTATCCGCAACGTGTTGCGGAAGAATTCAGCTATCGTCTTGATATTATCCGTGCAGCATATGGTGGGTTTATAGAAAATCAATTTAGTAAGTGAAATTTTAAATAAATTTTGAATGGTATGTAACTTTAACACAATGTTGTTATGAAATATATCTGTTTGAAATCGGATTCATTATGTTATACCATATTTTTATATTCTTTAAGCTCATCATTTTTTATTCCCCTCCTGGAGCCGGACCTATAACTAAGCATATCCACAGCTCCAGGGAGTCCATCGCCTCAAACTACCTCATCGTGAACTAATGTTCCTCCAGGAAGCCGAGACTCGGTCTTTTAATTATACGCCATGTCTCTAATGAAGGGACGCCAAGAGGATCCCCCACCAGGACTCCGGTCTTTACGCCACGCCTCTAATGAAGAACCCCAAAGGGAACCCCCGCCGGGACTAAGGTCTTACTTTACCCCCCACTTTGAATTCCCAAGAGAGTCCCCGTCCAATCATCGGCAGTGGAATACCTAAGCGGCCCACCCCTCTTGGACGAGGGTATCCCAAGCCAGGTCTCCCCCAAAGCAAAGGCGACGGATCTCATTTTTTAGTGCTGGCCGTGCAGCCACGTCTTCCAACAGAATATTCCCGAGTATTACATAGGGAACACTTAGCCTCTGTTGGACAATCTTTTCGCAGATACCCCTCGACCTCACAGTTGAAACAACGTCCCCGTTTATCGGGACCGCTGCAGGACCAGCTCGCTGTCCGACCTTCCAGCACCGATAACAACGTTCCTCAGCCGACCTCCTCAAAACTCGGAAAGATACCCATCCTATGGAATGCGTCCGTGCGTCAGTAGTTTATCGGCCAGCAAAGGCGGAACCGCCATCGTTGCCACTTTTCTTTCCCTAAACAAGGACCATAGCGAGAGAGCATCTATCTTGACTGAGTCCCTAGCAGTCTTACGGATGTCCTGTACAAGTTCCTCCTCAGAGATAAGGGCGTTGACGTCCGTTATCAACAAGCGAATTTGCTGAACGCCCTTACTAGACGTAACAGTGGTACCCGCCACTTTATCCATGTTGTTATCCATGTTGTTGGCGTGACTTCTAAGCTGTGACCCCAGTGGCTTTAATTCTTATGTGGAGGTCCTTTCCCTGACCCCTCCGTGCCGAATGAATACTCGCCTCACCCGGTGACACGTTGTCCTTTACTGTGCGGAGGAGATCCGCATATGTCCTACCCGCAGCCATCAACACCACTGTCGCAGTTGGGGGATCCGTCGGTTTCTTAACCGGGACCCGACTCGCGGTAGCTCTCAACGAAGTCACATCTATATGTACTCTAAGCTTAGTAGAATTTCTCCGAGCCGTATACTCAGCCACCTTGTAAAGGTGGAGCCCCACCCTCTCATGAGACCCATAAAAACAAACATTAGGATTCTCGGCCAGAACCAACCGAGCTGACTCCGCGATACGAGCAACTGACCGCTCCTTGCCTTCAGAGGAGTCTACTGTCACCACAAAATTCATCCCACCTACATTCACCGCCCACCGGCCAAGTCCACGGCACGGGTACTACCGACTACTACTTGGCCCACCAGCAGTAGGCCCGACCGTAGCATGCCCCCCGCCCAGGGCATCTCCTCCAATAACTTCGAGGTGGTTCAACAGTCCCCACCCCGTGAAAGATCAACCACTCATATACCAATCCGTCAAAACCATTAACGTCCTCAAGCATTTCAGTAGATATATACACCTCCTTAGGCCACCGCTGAATGACCAGTCGGGGCAAGTCACCACCAACCACCCCACTATCAAGTGCCTGCCGCACATCCATGCGAGGCCTAAGCCCCAAGTAGACACCACTGTCCGTCTGCAGGCCACATCAGAAACAATAAAATATGTCTGGGTGGCCTCATCCACCTCGTCAACAGCCGCCACGGGTGCTAGCCTAGTCTTAACAGGCGTTTCCTCCAAAACATCACGGAACATCTCCACAATTACAGCTAGCCCGTCCATCCTTCCGAGACCAATCTTTAATCTCAGTCTTCGTGTTCGTGTACTTACTAACCTAATCACTCACTCATCTCTTTGACGCATTTGAGACGACAAGACACACTGAAGGCAAGAAATTTCCCTCTCTTCACCCTCCATAGCTGTTATTCCTCTTCTGCACCGGAGACCACCCTTGTTACCATCTCCAGCGACCAGATTTCTCAATCACGGAATAGTCCACAGTTGACGCTCGAGGCTTTATTGTTCCTCCTCGAGCGGCGGGTAGAGCAGCAGTAGTCGATTAGATGCTTTCCTCAATGGTAGATCCTCTAACTCCTCGACAGCAGAAACCATCCAGACAGGAAAGGAAAGTCAACTTCACACTCGCTGAGGTCATCAAAATCATCACTAAGTTACATATATAGGGCTTCGGCTCGTGGTCGACGATGGCCAGACACATTCAACTACACAATAATTTTCCTTCTAGTGGCTTCCACTTGCCTAGCGACCGACCGCCGGTGTGGTTCACGGTCAGTGCTTGCTGCACTGTCGGTTTCCCTATCTCCCGAGAGAACCTCGCGGAATCAACTTTGCGGTAACAGTGGACCCCTCTGAACTGTCAGTTACCCGTATGATAGAGTCAGCCTGGTTAGTTCTGCCCGAGAACCCTAACGTATATTTTTGTGGCCCTCAAGGGGGGGTGGGACTCCACCACAATAAGATGGCCGGGTATATGACTCGAAGGAATTCTACTACGCTCCGGGTACACATAGACGTGACTTCGTTGGCTGTTACGGGAGTCGGGTCCCGGCGGGGCCCCCAACCGCGACTGTCTTGGTGAAGGCGGCGGGACGGTCGTACCCAGATGTTCTCCGGACAGTGAGGGATACCGTTTTGCCGGTAGAATCCAACATTCTAGCCTCTACCAAAACATTCTTGGGCGGCACTTATGGATAATGGAAAGGATTTCCACATTAGAGTTCAGGATACTGGGGACGTTGCTGTCAAATTGAGACAACTTGTCTCAAAAGTGGAAGGTACCACTTTCACAGCTGATAGGAGCATTCGGCGGGCCCATTTGCTGATAAAGGACGTTGACTCTCTTTCCTCGGAGGAGGAATTGTTACGCATGACATGAGGAAGACTGCTGGGGATTCGGTCACTATTGATGTCCTCTCTCTGCGGCTGTCGTATGGGAAAACTAAGGTGGCGATGTTGGCGGTCCCGCCACTGCTGGCCTAGGAACTGCTAAATGTTGGCCGATTTCATATAGGATGTTTATCATTGATTTTCGAGGAGGCCCTACGACGAACGATGCTATCTGTACTGGGACATAGGACAACGGGCAGTGGACCCGACAAAAGGTGGCGTTGTTTTACTTGTGAAGCTGAGGGGCAACTTCGGAAGAACTGCTAAACGGAGGCTGTTCGCTGTGTAACACTCGCGGGCATTCACTTCGGAATCGGAGCTGGAGGGCCAGCAGCAAAATGTGATTCCTGGCGCCTTTTCTTGTGGAGGGCCAAAGGTTGGGACAGCCCCGTCCAAAAGAGGTGGGCCGCTTATGTGTTCCACTCTCGTTGATTGAACGGGGACTCCCTTGTGTCTTCAACATGGTGGGCGGGCAAAGTAAGACCGTAGTCCCAGTAGGGGTATCCCTTGGAGGGATATAATGAGGGGTATTCCCTCATTATAGGCATGGCGTATAATTAAAAGACGGGGTCCCGGCTACCTGGGGGAACTTTAGTTCCCGACGAGGTAGTTTGAGGCGATGGCACCCCCTGGAGCTGAGTAAATGCTTGATTGCGCACCAACAAAACTTTAAATTAATGTAAATAAAACAGGAACAACTAATAGTAAATAAAGTCGCTGGTAACGAAAAATTAGCCCATTAGGCTACTAACCAATATGGTACTAACTTAAACAAACAAACTAAAACGAAAACACTAAAACTCAGGAAAACTAAACGAAACACAAATAAAACAACAAACGAAACTACTAATAACGAAAATAAACAACAAAACAATATAAAAGACGCAACGTTATAATGAAAACAGATAGCGCTAACGACACGTCTGCACTCGCTCAGAGATCTTCCAACAAAAAAAAAATCTTCCAACAAACTTATTTTTTATTTATTTTGGTCCGGACATAACGTTTCCAATTTGGATACCTTTTTTTAAACAATGTAGGATGATCCGTGGTGGTTCTACACTATTAATGAGTGGTACTGGACCAATAAAATAAAATAAAATATGGGTTGGGCAAAAAACTTGACAGTTGGACGTATTTATTGCTTTTCGAAAAGGAATAAATACTTAATTAGTAAGTAATAAATACTAAACAAAAGCTTCTGCATTTAGTACGTGCTTTAGATTACTTGGTACTTGACACATTCTCTGTAAAAGAGCAAGTCTTTCAACGGTTCATTCATTTCGTAATTTTTCAACTTTTAGCTCTTTGCAGCCGATCGATATGAACATTTTTCTGTGGTTTCATTACAAATACCATAAATCAATGAAAAATAGGGTGATATTTTGTTTTTGGGTCTCATTTGAAACGCCCTTGTGGATCATATCAGCTAGACATTCCCTTTAAGACTGCGTTTCTTTGACAACTTATTTTTCGTTTATTCCTGCATGTTAATAAACGACTTCTGCTCACGAATGTCATCAGAATCTTGATCCCGAATCCTGCGCATCCTTTTTCTCAAATATTTTAGTCGTTTTGAACGAGTTTGTTTTTTTCAGGAGAACGTCTTTTCTATTACAAGCAGCCTGTTTTATAGGCCTGCCCGTACTTACTAAAAGGAATAAATCAATAAAACATTGAACCATTTAAAAAATATACCGTAAATAACTAAATACAAAGATATAAAACATTTTTGAACAAAAGTGAACCGATAAATAAAATAAAAAATTAAGTAATTTCTGAAGAAAAATTAAGTAATTCGATAATTAAAGTAGATAATATCAGTTGACTTTGCCATTTAATTTCTTGTGGTATTCCAAATTTAATATTTTCCAATAACTAATAATATATTATATTATTATTTTGTTTTGTTATTTCAAAATATTTCATTTCGTTTCGTCATTTTCTTTTGTTTGTTCTTTGATTTGTTTCCTGTTTCTTTATTTTCTCTATTTCTTTGTATGACTGATAAGACTATTTTTTGGTATTTTCTTTTCTTTTTGTTATGAATTTTATCAGCGTTTTTGGAAGGATCTTTGTGTTTATATTTTTTATTCAATTATTTAAATTTTCTTATTACTTATATATACTGTAAAAGATATGTACACACATAATTGCATACGATCATATGTAAACCTATAGTTATTTGAGGGATTTTGGTGAAATCCTCTGTCTGCATGTCATCTTTTTGTATTCAAATCTACTTATGGTTCCGGTAAACTGGAACCGATTGTAAATTAAACATTCTGGAAAAAAAAAGTTATTATTAGTGTTATTTGATATTGTGAAGGCTATTATAGTGTTTAAAGTTTGTTATTAGATGTAATTCTAAAGGTAATACGAAATTAAAAATTATGGAGCGTTTTATTACTACTACTTCGATTTTTCCGTTTCTGGAAATTTGATGGCTTATAACTCGAAGGCATTATTAAAAAACGGTTTTCGCCGTCGTTTTTTTCTTAATATTTTACATTAAAATCACTTATGATTTGTCTACCTTACTAGTTAAAAAAAAAAGTTTGATTCAATATGGCAGATCCAAGATGGCGAACACAAGTTTCAAACGCAGCATAAAGTAGTTTTGTAACTACTGAAATCCTCACTTGTTTCTAACCCCTAGTATCCCTCGGTTTTGAAATATGAAGCCGTTTCCATATTTTAATATAAGAGTTTGTAATTAAAGAATGTAAGTGCAAATAATTATCAACACGCATTGATATAGTTAAATTTACTAGTATAAAAAACTATCTATTGATAGTATAAATTATAAGGAACTCTTTAATAATTTATTTATTGTGCTTTATTTTACCTATTTTCTTTTATTTGAGAAAAATCCAATGAGCCTTGATAAAATTATAATTTAAACGTTTTACCATATATTCAATTTGTTGGCCAACCAAAGTTACATAAAAAGAGCCATTACATATAAAAAAAGACCATTTGAAATATTAAGTGAATATTTTTTGATTTAAAGTTAAAAAATAATATAATGAAATGTAAACTGTTAAATATAAAATTTCATAAAATGTCAGGAGTTAAACGGTTAAAATTCCGGTTGGAATATAATGGTATTTTTAGTTTATAAAGACGCAATAAATTCTTGCCCACAGGGGTACAGTATAGTTGCGTAATGCAAACAAATGAGGTAATGAAACGAAAGGTTTAGCTGGGTACTAAAAAAAAACCTCTTGCGCGTTTTAGCGTTGTACACAATATATAATATACATTATTATGGATTTGTAATAAAAGATGCAAAATGTGTACGTGATTTCAGTCGAGGGCTGCATTTCATATTTGCCCTTTGCATTAGCTACGTCCGATTTGTTGGCTGCATCGTAAAGTGTCTCCACAACATTTTACGTTCAATTATTAGGCAGCATACTGTGACATTTACTGTACAAAATAAAACAGAGTAAAATGTACGATAGAATGTTGTTGCTTTGCTTTGGAATAAAGTATGAACAAAAATGTGTTTTGAAATTTAAACTGAGCGGAAATGAATCTGATCCTCTGTTCATATTTTATATATCTGTATGTATGTAACAATAATAATAATAATAATAATAATAATAATAATAATAATAATAATAGGCTTATAAAAATACAGGATTTATTTGTATTCAACAAAAAAATCTAAAAAATACTTCTTATTTTCTCTTAATCAACCACGTCATTTTTTGGTAGTAAAATATTTATAATTCTTTATTATTATTATTATTATTACTATTATTTTTATTCTACGTGGGTGTATTAAATGGATTAATTTTAAAATAGCTGACAATATAGTTTTATTTTCTTGGCAGTTATTTATTCTTTAATAGTGAAGAATAAGATAGATGAAAAAAATTTAAAATATTCAAAAACCTATATTGTTTTTATTTTTTCTCTTCTCCCACACCAAAAATCATCTCCCAAAATGCGTTTTTTTTTATTTTTCTTTTACTGAATGGAAGAAACTAAAGAAAAATCCACAGTAAAATTTACAACCAGTAAAAAGTTACCAGACAGATTTTTTTGGTGTTGGGGTGAATTATGATGAAATTTTATTGTATTATTATTATTATTATTATTATTATTATTATTATTATTATTATTATTATTATTATTATTATTATTATTATTATTATTGGGTTGTTATTATTAAGAGTTTAAATAAACTAAAAAAAGTATAAAAAATTCAAAAAAGTCGATATTTTTAAACTTTGGTCGGCTTCCTTATAATATCGCCCCCAAATTATTTTTTTGAGGCGCTACTGTTACGCTTAGGAAGACAAAAAAATTCTGTTAAGAAATATACACTAAATAAAAAGATAGCACTTTTGATTTTGGGGAAGGGGAAAAATTTGGGATGCAATTTTTTTTTAAATTGTAAGGTAAGCCTGTACGCATGGTGTAAAAGCTTAAAATAAAGTGAAGATATGTGCAAAATTTTGAGAAAATTGACTCCAAAAAAACTATCTACCCTACCGCCTGGAGAAACTGACCCTCAACATTTACCAACAAATTACCCCTTATATAAAAGTTTCTTAACCAAAATTCATCAAAATCTGTTTATTTAGTCAAAGCTTTTAAACAATCCAACACATTTACGTACGAATATTACCCTCCACTTTTTTTTTTTTTTTTTTTTTTTTGGAGTCCCTGTGTCATGTAACGTCGAGAAGTGCAAAAAACCCACGCCCCACTTCTTGCAGTATAGCTCTAGAGCTATGATAGCAGGAAAGTAAATATTAGAAATTTATTTTCTTTTTATATAATTTTTTTTTTTATCAAATCAGTCAGTTTGATAGGTTTGATTTACTTCTCGTTTCCTTTATAGAATTTAAGTTTCAACTAAATTTACTAACTCCAGATGCGTTAGCGTTTATGACCAATAATTCTCGTTCTTTTCACGATATTTTGCCATAAATTATTCAACATTTGAATTTGTTCTAAAATCTTTATAATTTCATATTTTTCAATGAGTTTTTCTAAACTTATTTCATAAGTTTATATTCTTTATCATTCTTATTTTTTTATCATCCATATTTTAGAAATGTATATTTATACGCTTGATTCAAATATTTTAAAGAATTTCGTTATATTTTCTTCTTAATTTATTTTTAGTATTAGCAGATAGCTGTTTTGTTCTAGTTTCTTTTGATGTCTTCTTTACTTCATTTTTCCTTTGTAATTTATAAAAAAATAATCCTTCTACTTCCTGTTTACAATATTTTCCTACCTTAATATATAATTCATCTTCTTTTCTGTCATATTTCATTATCTTTATTTTTATCTTTTTGTATTAAAATTAAACGTTCGTCCTGCTGTAAATCCACATCACTCATTTTTTTCTTATAACACATTCTTAATTTCACCTAAAATATTTTTAACACCAAGAAATTTAATCATTTTAACTTTTTTATTCCTAGGCTGTATCTCTGACTTATTATTATTATTATGTTTTTCTTTGTTATTTCTTCTATTATTTAAAATTTAAATGATAGCAGGATATAATTTGTAATTTTAGTAGACACAATTTTACCCGATAATTTATTGAGGATTAATAAATTATTTCATTATTTTTCATCAACTGGTTTTGAATCTGAATTGAGGACAGATTTCACCCACCACTGGTTATATCTAACCATTGTTGCACGGACTTTACAAATGGTGGCATTATCACTACTGAGATTGCATTTAACAGCATAAATACACAGTATACTGCAGTATAAACAGTAATCAACAATCCATCCGAAAACAGTTAAAAAAAGTAACAACTTTGCCAGTTTCAAAAAATTGTTTAATATATTGAATTAAGCAACAATGCATTCAGTTAATACTTAGAAATTGAAAAGCAATATCCTGTCTTTCGTCGGGCTATTATTAAACTTTTGTTTTTTTTTTTTGTATATTTGTATGTTTAATTACTTTTTGTAATTATTTGTTTTTTTTTCTAATTTCCGGTATTGTTTTTTATAAAAAACGAAAAAAGGAATTTTATCATTTATTGTTAATTATTCAGGTACAAAGAAGTATTAACTCAAAACTAAACGAAAGACATGTATTTATTTCAAAATAGCCCATATGCAACTAAGGTAAGTTATGCTAAAAATGAAATAAAGGGTAAAATTATCCAAAAAATAAATGTATTTTACACCAAGCCGATAAACGTTGACATATTAGAAAAGTACATCATTTCTGGTTGACCTAATTTTCCATTTGTGGTTGAAGTAATTTTCCATTTGTAAAATCCTTTTATCTCTTGGTTTTACTGCTTACGTAAACGAAAACTTTGCCGTTCTACTGGAAGTGACTCAAACAGCATGTATTTTTATGTTCAGTAACATAGTATCTTAATTATATCTTACTATATATCTTATACTATCTATCTAAGTATCTATACTAATTATATTAATAACTCATTGTGCCCTGAGGTAGATAATCCCCACGTCCGGAACACAACATCTATGTTCCACGTCCAGGGCGGCAACAGCTGTACTTACGTACGTTACATATAGCTGGCTAACGGGGTTCCAAGTGTTGTTCTCGGTAATGTTCATTTTCGGCCGAATCACATCTACAGGCCGAGTTTAAGGACTGGGTTTCACGGCCAACTGCAGGTACGACTTTATTGACGATTAAGGACATGGTTTGATACCACCATTAGAGCTGGCGATGTGGCGGCCACGGTCGAAATTATTTGCAGGTATAACGGAGGCCTTTCGTTGTCCACATGCTCCCCGCGATGGCAAGCATGTAGTTAAGGTGCCCATGTTTTTCGGGGCATGGGAGCCCTGAAAACCTAGGTGTGTAGGGGCCTGGAATCAGTGCAGAGACTGCTCATCCGCTCTCTGCCAAGACATATGCCGGTTCCACCGGAGTACCGGAACGGACCTCCAGAGTTGGTAGCCCTGGAGTGGGGGTGTACCCCGGCGGCTAGCCTTACTACAGAAGGGATCAACGATCATACAAACTGATCAGAAAACAAACGTGGCAGAGGGTTCACGTATACACCCTCGTCTAGAACCGGCCGTTTCGCCTGAGGCAAAACGGAGAAAGAGTGTGGAGTTCAAGAAAATTGAAGGTGAGGCTAGAAAAAGCTTACAAAAAGCTTTTTTTAAGAATAGTGATGTTCCAAAGCCTAAGTATCTGGTTATTACAAAGGAGCCGGCCAAGGAACTTCTTTACCTTCTTCCTCTTCTTGTTCTTCGTCTCCTTTTTCTTCTTCTCCTGGTGGAGGCCGGCGATGAAAGGCTTTTGCTGTTCTGCTGCTGATCGTTTATAGACGCAAGCGAGTGGTGGTTGATCTTTTTGGTTATGGAAGAGTTGCACGGTCGGTCATCTGGCTTGGAGGGGACAAACGGGCGTGCAGACGCGTAGAAGGACTGCAGGTCCCTCTCAAAATTTACCGGCTAGCGTTGTGCTCACCGACAGTAAGCACAGAATGTGGCATCACGCTACAGTGGGGACACCAGTAGTACTACACGGAAATAACATTTTACATCTTACCGAATCGGAACCTATAAAGAAAATAGAGGCAACACTGAGAACAGTCCTACTCATCAAGAAAACAACAGAAGAATGCAGACTGAAATCCGACCGAGAACTCTATAAAGAAATAGAGGATATTGAAACAGCAATTAGAAGTAGGAAATTGAGATTTCTGAGCCATGTGCTCAGAATGGACGAACAGAGACTAAATCATAAATAACCATTAAACTCTGGTAGCAAAAGCGCAACCTTGGATACCTACAACAAATGAAGACAGAATTACAGAACCAAGAGATCAAAGAACAAAAATGAAGGATAGAAAGCTATTCAGACAAAATAATAAACGAAGTTGAGTTTGAAAAGGTAAGGAAGAAAAAGAATCATACCAAAATGTAGTGGTCAGAATAGAAAAAGACGAAACTCGCGGAAATAATTGAAGGATATTGAGAGAAAAGGAAAGAAATCAAAAGAAATATATGCGTGGTCAATTAAATAATAATAAGTTCTAAATGGATAAAAAATTGATAAAATTAATTAATAACCTCTTTTTCAGTACTGTACTATGAGGAAGATAATATATGTAGATGTTATTTTTGTCTGTTTTTTTTTCAGTTGCTAAACACCAGAATTGGTTGTCTTGATATTCATAATGTAGATAAAAAATAGAATAGACCAAACAGTTATTGTATACAGTTTGAAGAAATCAAACAGTGGAAAGTGTATGCCTTTTTTTCAAGACTGAAATTATAACTGGTTAAAAGCGTTAGGTGGGAAATCAAATTGAAGCTCGTAAAAACATAATTTCACAAATATCATGTAAGTTAAGATTTCATAGGTATATGAAAGGTATTTCATAGGTATATGAAAATATCAAGGATTCATCAGGAATCCTTAACATTTTGTATAAAAAATAATTTTACCATAAAATATAAAAAACGTATATCACCCATTTAAAATAGTGATGAAAATATTAATATAAATAATTAACGTAAATCGATTCGTATGAATTGTGGAAGTCTTTTGATATGTAATCCAGCAAACTTGATTGGCATCCCATAGACAGCCGCATCCATTGTTCGTGAAACTTTAACTGTTGTACAATTGTCAAGAACGGAGTTGTTTTTAATTAGAAATCAATAATAGAAATCTGGTCAGGGATAGTATAAAAGAGCCCTTAGTCTTAAAATGCACCTGGTTTGGCCGGGTATTGAATAATTACTATCCCTTCATTCGGAAAGGTCCATTTCCGAATGGAAATGGAACCTTTACTCTCCTCTTTTTTTTTCTTTTTTTTTTTTTAGCCTCTGGGGACCACCGGAATTCAAACGTGGAACCTCCGGATGAAAGATCGAGACGTTACCATTTGCTCCGCGATGACCGGTCCCATTTAACCACCTATACCAACAAACGTTTATTTACAAAATACGAAAATTATTACATAGAAATATATTTAATAAAATAGGTTTGAATACCGTTTTTATAACATTTAAAAATTCTTATTTGCTTTCATAACAATGGTTTCAAATTTATCGTTTTTTTTCTTTTCTCTCTTTTTGAATGACACTATTTATATGATTATTTGAAAAAAAGAAACTATTAAAATATAAATTAATATTCCTTATTTATGTTCTTACAGTCATTTCTCACTCAACCTGTATATCCCATCATCAGATATCACAGACTTTTCGTATTTCTCTTTATTATTTTCTATAAAGAAGACAAATTCGAGAAATTACGATATTATCTTATTTACTCTTTTAATACATCTGAAAATATTAACTAAATGTTGAACGGATTTCCATTGTCAGATTTTTTTTACTTATTAACAAATTTTAAAAATGGAGGAAATTTTCAATATATTCAAGTTATATGAATAAATTTTTTCGTTAATTTTTATGTTCAGAGTAAATTAGTCTCCTGGGTTTCAGGAGTAATTTTCAAAATATTGGATTTAATAGTGTAATGTATATACGATTCAGTTATACACAGTATTTTTGTTAAAACTTTCACGACAATTAATGGGAAAATTAATCTCCAATTAATTTTCTTGAAGGTAAATTATATCACTGATTTCTTGAGGAAGACAATTCTCACGTCCGGAAGATACTATTACGTTCCACGTCCAAGACGGTAATAGTTGTACATAAGTACAATACATAAAGTTGATTAACGCGGCTCCCAGTATTTTTCATGGAAATGTGATCATTTTTTTTGACCATTTTTTTTTTCCATCTTCAGATCATTATACAGACTGAATTTTCCGCCTACCTGCAGATCTTGTATATTTCAAATCGTCTTAAATGTTTAAACATTTTGGACATAAACGTTTTAAACATTTTAAAACGGACTTATACTATCTTTAGAGTTGGCTGTGTGGCAACCAGGGTCAATCTGATTGCATCTGTAGCAGGGAATCTTTCGTTGTCCACATGGCACCCGCGATGGCAAGCGCGGTAGTAAGGTAGTAAGGTACCCATGTAAATTGGTGAATGGGAGCCTGGAGACAGTGCAGAGATTGCGCATTCGCTCTCTGCCACGACGTATGCCAGTTCCATCAACGTACTGGGCCGGACCTTCAGATTGGTAACTCTGGAGTAGGGGTGTATCCCAGCGGCAAGCCTTGTTACAGAAGGGATTAATTTAACGTGCAGTTTGAACAAATAGAGAATTCATCTATGAATCCTTGCTTTTAGAACCAGCAGTGTCGCCGGAAGCGAAACGGAAGAAGAGTTTTAAAACAAGAACTCGTAGTGATTTAAAGAGACTGCAGAGAACTGATATTAAGAACTGTTTACCCAGACTTAATATATGTTGGTTACAAAGGAAGATCAAAATTTCACGAGGGTAAGCCATTTTCTTATCAGTTGTGAAATAAGTAGTTACACTGGTGACCAAGTAAAAGAGATCTGGAAAATTTTTAACGGTCTGTTCGTCGTGACAACCAACGACGTCCAGCTACAGAAGATTCTTACTTTATGCAGAGTAGCTGAGTTTGCTATTTGAGTCGATCCTCAATACCTCAAAGAGTGTTGTGGTTTGTCGAGACCTACTTAATTGTTTTGAGCAGAAAATTGTGGAGGAGTTGTCATCACAAGGAGTAATAGAGAGCCGAAGGCTGAATACGAGAAGGAATGGCGAAGTTCTAACTTCTGTCTTACTTTTTAGTTTTAATAAAGCTACCCGGCCGGAGAAAGTGCCCGCTGGTATACCCCGTCTGGATGAGCGAGCTTTCATGCGGTACCTCATGCGATGATTCAGTTGCCAGTGTTTTGGCCACGTCGCAGTTCGATAAGAGAGAGCATAAATATGCGTTTGCGGTAAAGAAAATTATGAAAGGGAGCCGTGCAAGGATCCTCCCGTCTGCGTTACTGCGAAGAATAGCATTCATGTCGATCAAAAAACTGTCCCGTTTTACAAAGTTGAGATAGCTGTAGAAGAATTGAAAACCTTATAGAAGGCCAAAAAAATTGTAAACAACCGCAAACCAAAAGCTATGACAACTTTCATCCTATGATATAGTAACATGTGAATCACACTGTCACCCCCACCAAACTATTTTACTGTGAGCCATTCATAAATATCTTCAGACTTTAATCTTTCATTATTAATATAAATACAGAATCACAACAAATGTTCACTAGAGTTTAGTCTTAATAAAGAAAATAATTCGTATTAATAATTTTAATTTCTTATGACTGACAATCGCAAAAACATAAGCCCTTAGGACAAATTTTGAGGTTATATCTTCAAATAAGAATAAGAATGAACCAAAATTATTTGTGTAACAAAAGTTTTGTATCAGAGTAATTAGTATTCATATGCTGACGTGAGATTTCAGATTACTTACCTCATGCTCAGTATCATTCTACGACGTTTCTATAGAATCTTTTTCTTATTTTCATCAAGATTCAAGTTTATCAACTACGCGTTATATGCAATTGCTTATTTTTGCATGGGAGCAGCAGTTTTCTTTGTTGTAAACTTATTCTTATTAAAAAAGAAATTAAACTAAAACCATCAAAATAAATTTGAAATATAATAATTAAAAAATCTCACTGAAATTTAATAGCCACGTAATTAAGTGTTAGTAAGTACCTAGGTGAGTGTTTCTTTTTAGACTGACAGCTATCTGTAAAAATAAAAATATAAAAAGAACAATTGGATGGCATTAATTTTGAAACTGATTTTCCTTAATTCGATATTATTACTTTTTTTTTTGTATATGTAACTTACTTTATAAACAACCTACGTATGTATTTTAAAGAGGTGATTATTTAAATTAATTAATTTAAAAAACGAAGTTATTAGTGATAGTTCCTATTTTCATATAAAGACAAATATTTAAATTGAAAATATGATAACCTAAATCTAGTATAGGTATTGTAATATAATATGTACCATATAATCAGTTCACAATGTTATTTCGGCATACATTTAACTGACTTAAGTCAGCCTCCGTCTAATCATGACAAATTAGATTGTCACTATATGTACAGTAATATAATACAATCTTCTACTCTATCATAACTTGCAAATTGGTTTTCGTCAACTCTATCTTACAATAATGTTGTTAATAAATCTTGTGGTAATGATGATGATGATGGTAATAATAATAATAGTAGTAATTATTTTACATTTCGATGCAGTTACATTTATTTTGATCATTTATTTTTCACTCTTTATGTTCTATATTGTACAAAATCTATGAAATGAACTGAAATTCCCAATAAACAGATATCTACATGGTGTGTTCATATTGACCAACTCTACGTAGGCTGCATATTATATTTTATATACTCGTATTTTTAACTCGTCAAAGCAATTTCTATGAAAACCGATTAACTCATGTGAACATCAATTTATACAGCTTTATGTTTCTATGAATGATTGAATTTCAGTTACATATATAATGACATAAAGTAATGTTATTTTAATTATTTAAAATCACAAATTTTTTAAAAAATGTTTAACTAAATACATAGTTTGTGTAATTATAAAGTTTAATCTTATATCATGTATATTTATAATTAAATATCTGTAAACAGATTCCGCATATCAAAAATATACTTCAAGATTTACTTTTATAATTAATTTTTGTGCTTAATTTTTAATCTTTGTACGTATTCTCTTCCATTCTGATATATATATATATATATACGTTTTATCACAATATTATATATTTTAATTTTTATAAAATTATATCAATTACAAAACTATAGAAAATGAGAATGTATACATATATATATACTCGTGTATATATACACACACACACAATTATATACAGTATAGAGAACGAGACTTTTATATACGTGTATATATACGAGTATACTCTTAAGTATTACATACGAGTATATATGTATGTATGTACATACATATATATATATATATATATATATATATATATATATATATATTAAGTATATAATAAGTTTTAGTTATTAAAACAAAATACTTTGTTTGTACGGCAGATTATTTTTTTAATCACTTTATTAGATACTGCAGATGCCCATTTATAACTTATTATTTAAATATTTATTTCTTATTATTATGATGAATCAAATTATTCCTTCATTTTTTTCAAGCTTAGTCGAAAGATTCCAATCAAGTATCATTTGGAAAAAATGTATGTACGTTAGTGAAACCATTACGTAGGTCAGCTTGTTAATCTAATTGAAGATTTAGTTCTCAAAATCCTTTATTATAAACCTTTATTAAAAAAAAAAAAGGTGATTTAAGTACTTCATTGTCTTTAAAAAGAAATATTGTATATGTTATATAATGCTTATTCCATACACTATGTCTTCTTGAAGGTATATTAGAAGCCATTCTGTTTTGAATGTTACATAAATTCCCTAATGTATAATTTATTTTATTTTATCTAACTATAACTATTAACTAATATAAATATAACGCGTGGTTCAGGAGGAAAGGGAGATAATTCGGCAACTGATTGTAAACCTTGATATAAGGAAAAAGTTCATATAAACGTATGTCCAAAAACGCTTTGTAATTGAATTACTGCTAACAAAAATTTTGCCTGAATTTCAGTTTCTCCAAAGAAGTGAGGTCATTATGAAATTTTTAGAGCGTTATTTGGTAAACCTGATAGTATCTTATGTTTATTGACCTGAAAAATTGAATAAAACAGGTTTCAGAACCGTATATCTAGTAGTTTGCATGATATCAACGTAAAACAAAAAAAAAGGTTGGTGACGAAAAACACGTTTTTTAAGTTTGAAATACAGTAACTTTGTTAAATGATTGATAAATCCGTAAACTTTATACGGAAACTTGTACAGAATTTAATTCTGAGAAAATTTATTTAATAAAGTTTATGAAAAACAAAAACGCAATCTAACTTTTATTATTAAAACCGAGACAGAACAAAACTTAACAGAAGAAATATTATTAATTTGTAAAAATTAAACAGCTGTTTTTAGTATTATAAATTCGGATCTCTGTAAAATTAAAATACTTTTAATTTACTTTTAAACAACTATTCACTGTTGTTATACTGCATTAATTTACAGTACGAGTAAATGTTCGAATATTCACCGCTGACATCAAAACACTTTTCAACTCGTTTCCTTAAATTTTTTGTCGCCAATCTAAGGATATCTTTAGCGGACCTTTATGAGGGCAGCGTAATCGAAAATGAGAGCGATGAATTCATCACATGTGTTTAACTTTTGATTGTACGCCTCGCATTTCATCCATCCTCATAAAAAATAATCTAAGAGAGTGAGGTCGGGTGATATAGGTTGCTAATTTATTTACTGTCAACATCCATTCCATTTACCAGTAAATTTTACACCTAAGAATAATTGTCTTACTTCATTCGTGAAATGTCTTGTTGCTCCATCAAGTAGGTAGTACATTTCAATTCGCTTTACTACTGAGAAATTTTTATGTACTGTAAGATATTCATTGTTTAAAAATTCCATACATTTTCTCCCCGTGACACGTTGTTCTAATATGAAAAGGGTTATTAATTTGTTGTCGATTATTTCATACCAAACGTTTACCGAAAATCCTTACTGGAAATCTGATTCAACTACGGCATGTGGGTTTTCTTCAGACCGCCGATGTGAATTCCGTGTATTGTTAACGTCATTACAAGTAAAAATATCTTCATCCGAAAATAGTATGAACGGGATTCAGTGGTAATTATTGTTAACCCATTGAAAACATTGCAGTCGTTTGGTATGGTCACCAAGCTGGAGATGTCTGAATTTGGTGAACTTTCTGAATCTTTCTATAAGGGCGCAGTCTGTGAGCAAGTATGTCCTTCATACTCTACTTTGTAGGCTATTGAGTCGTGTAGAAATTCTTTGCATGCTCGCTGCACCACCTGAGAAATATTTTCCCTTCCATCACCATGTACCGATTGATGATCAGATCATTCATGAGCTGGAATTTTACTACAAAATATTACTTTAAGATACTTTATGGTTTGGAACTACTACTACTAGATATCCAAACCACAGTTTGGATATCTAGGTTTGTATTCATACACAACTAAACATTTCCATCGCAAAAGCCGTACACAAAAAACATATCAGCATATTGTGCATGAGTAAATAAAAACTTATAAATATCGGTTTTTTATTGTAGTAATAAAATAGATTAATTAATAGTCTAAATGTTTTAATTTTGTTTCACTAACTATATTTACATTAAATTTATCATAATTAAATTCTCTACAAATTTTGTTACTAAGTATTCCGCATTTATTAGTTACGTTTTTTTTTTTTTTGGGTGTTTAAGTATTGGAGATACAATAATGTTTGATAAAATTAAATATTTTGTGAAAATTCAGTAAGTATTTTAATATAAAATATTAGTTTTGGATACTAAAGATGATTTTTTCTTTACTGATTTTGTTTAGATACATTTTTTTAAATTGTTGCTGTTGTACAACAAACCTAAAAAAACATGTTTTTCAACACCGAATTTTGGGTTTTACATCGGATATCTTAAAAACTACAGAAGTAACAATTCTGGGATCTTTTTTATCCTATTTCCCGGCTCAAATTACATAAGAAACCACCAACTTTACCCCTTAATTTTGGTCCCAAAAATTACAGTAAGGCTTCTTTTTATTAGAAGGGCTGAAATCAGGGCGAACATTTTGCTAGGCGTAACTCAAAAACAAATGTTTCTCTTGCCCATTTAGATCGTCTTGAACGATGGTTTGCGGCGATCTAAACAGTATTTAAATCAGGGTCTTGAAATACATGCCCTTAGAAGTAGTTGTTGGGTTTCTCGGATGCATTGTGTTCCTAGTGAGATAGTATCTAATGGATGGATCTGAATAATAGCATTATTGCGCCCAGAAGAGGTGACCTTAGTTGGTATAGACATGTTAGAATGATGTTATTAAAAAGATAGTTCGAGAAATAATGAGAATAGAACCCTACTATTGAAAAAAAGAAACGAGATAGACTTCCGCAAACGTATATACAATGGAATTACCGAAGCTATGAGTTAGAGATGCAAAGACTTATTTTGATAAATCTTTTAAAAGGATTGGGGTGGGTAATTTATTAATAAATTATAAAAAAAATTATTTATGGCTTATATATGTGAGCTACGTTTACATAAAATTTGAATTTTAGTAATAATTTTTCCATTATTATCATTAATTCTTCTTTACTCATCGAGGAACGGATAAATTTAGAGGTCGTAATATTCCGAAAATTAAATGAATTTTCTTTTTTGTTTGTTGTATTTTCAATAGAAGTAATATTCAAGGAAAAAATATTTTAAATAACCTCTCCTCTCCAAAACATTTCAGCTCTACGAATTTTACTGATAATATATTGGAACTCATTGCTCTTTAGTTTCAGAACGGATTTCATTCAAACTTTATCACGTAATTATTGGTATACATAATTAACCTTTAAAATAGCACTTCTATAAATTTGTCAAACTATTTATCCTTTCGATTTAATAATTTGATGTTTTTACTATAATTTTTTTACTTATGATTTTTCTTTACCAAATAAGGTGTTTTCAGAATGAAAGATAGCTTTAAAACTTTATTAAATTTTATTTTAAATTCTCTTTCATTTTTTAATTTTTTCATTTTATTTAAAAAATATTTTTATTTTTTATGTTCGGAATGAGATTGACCGTTTCAGTTCTAACTACATTGTTAGGCTAAAAAACATGTAAATCCCCTTGCTTTGAACCTTCCATTGTTGCTACCTATTTACTGTTGTTATTTTTTTATCGCTATTATTGTTTCTGTGTTCTTGCTTTGCATTTACCTAAATTTGCTTTTTCTCAGCGTTTTATTTATGTCTGTGTTTAATTTCTAATTCGTTCGTTTATCTACTTGTGTTCATATGTTCATGAGGATCTTCTATTTGACAAAAAACATCGCGTGCATACTGAATGTGTTAGAAACATGTAGTCCATAGATTGGACACGTTATAGAACCTAGTGATTATAGTGCTTAAGACATAGAGTGTTTACTAGTATTTTCTTAGTTGTTACTATAAGTTATTAACATGGACTTACTGATATTATAATCATGTATACTTTGTTTTCGTGGGAAGAGGGCCATCATTGCGTGGCCCTCTTCCGTGTGATATTTTAGCATATTACTCGTATTTACTTATGGGTTCGTTAGGAGAAACCGTTTGTAAATTTCTGTTCTACAATAAAAAAAGAATTAAACGGTGTCAATTGACAATGATTTCTGACTATGATTTCTGACTGAATGTTTGGAATTTTTACAGATTAATATTTGTTAAAAGAATTTATAAGTAACCAGTATCTTCTATTTAAAAATCTTACTGATTTTGGTTGAAGGCTAAATTTGATTTTTGTATAAAGGAAAGGCCTTTGATAAAAAATCAGTGAACACAGGAGAGATGAACTGTTAATTATTTATATTAGATACAAATTTTTAAGTCTCATTATTTTCATAATTTTTTTCAGTTCTACTTTCCAATCGAATTTTATAATTTGCTGCATTTTAATATTTTCTTTCATTTTTCTTTAATAGATTCTTTCTAAAAGTTTATTTTTTTAATTAATATTTATAAAATATTATTTTAATTTCTATTTTTTCTTTATTTTGCAACAAAATGGAATAAAATTTATATCAAACTTTTATGAATTAATTAAAACTATTAAAATGTAAATCTAACTAACTTTAAATATTAAATAATTTCCAATTAAAACTTAATAATTACAATTTTATTAGCTTGTTAACAAACTTATTTTGTCAAATAAAAGTTAACATTTAATGTAATTTATTAGTAAACGTTTTTATATTAAATGAAATAAATTTATAGAATAATGTTGATATTGTCAAGCGGAATTATTTTATTTTATGTTAATTTGTAAAAGAAAAATTTTAAAAAAATAAATAGAACATTACATGTACATGTACATGTAAAAGGAATTAATTTCTACTTAATTAATGTTTATTAATTCCTTTTATTAATGTTTATATACAGGTAATGTTCTATTTATTTTTATTAAATAAACCTTTTAATATTTTAATTGCATATCTTTATTTAAAGCTGTTCAATATTTACTTCTTTTTGAAATAAAAAATTAAATTAAAATTGTAATTCAAAACCAAAATTTTTCTTCTAGACACGACCATTATAAAAGAGATTTACTTACATTCATCGTATTATCAATATAAATTAATAAATTTCATGAATTAAAAAAAAAATAAAGAAAGAAAGAAAGACACATGTCGTTTATTTGCTTCTGTGAAATAAATCTATCAACTCCGTACCAGTGCTTAAAAATAGCATATTATAACAATTTTCTTAAGTCTGTTTTTTGTTTTAAAAGATAATTATTGTAAAAATTTGACACCTTAGTGAGAAGTGCCTTCGATCAGACTTCCTAGTATGAAAGGCCTTAAATTTAAAAAATGAATTTTAATAATTCTCTGATAAATGTCTGCAAGTACTAAGAATAAATAGAAAATTCTATATAATAGTATGTAAAAATTATTACATAAAATTGGTTGGCCATTTAGACCAAGCGTAGAAATTATAAGAAAATATAAAATTAAGATATAAAATTGATTGAATTCATTAGATTATAGTAATTTTATTTTTTATTATTTTTTTTATTTTTGTGAAAAAAACAAAGACTATTTGTTTTATCTTATTAACGAAATAATATTTAAAAATTTGAATTTAATGTAAATAATTAACATAGTCCATCTGTCTTATATTCATTGATCTTTTATCAAAAGAGCAACTTTATAAAAAAATTAAATTTAATCTTCAACCAAATGAACTACGAGAACTTTACATCTTTATTTTATGGCTGATTCATGATTGGCTTATTGGGAAAGTTCTTATTGGACCGGTATTGATAAGAATAATGAACATTCTGATTGGCTGCCATGACTAGATCTGCTACATACCATTGGTCAGAATAATGAATCCCCCAATTCGCTTCTTTGAAAAGTTACAACTGTGTAATTTTTACAACTGGGTAATGTCTTAATCTGCAGTCATGAAAATTGAATAGTTATTAACATACTTTGCTTGATTGTTTATGGTTGTTCTTTTTTATTTTTCATCTTTCTTAGATCGACATGAAAGGAAATAGAATAGAATCTTTTTAATGCTTAATACGGGTCTTTTTTAAAGAAATAGATTTTTTATTGCAAAATTCGCGGACGTTTTTCAATATTTAAAGTGTAGTAAGACTGAAGTGATTACCTAAAATGGTTATGTAAGCATTATTGAAGATATTAACCTCGGTAGATTTTGCGTATTTTGATTAAAAAACAGAAAAGTTTTCCGTTTTCATAATAATTTATTAGCAACGATTATTTATTTTTACTTATTTCATTATATTTTTAAGTCTAAACAGAATGAGTCAAAAGTATGGTAAACCCATAACAACTTTAAAACCGTTCCAAATAAAATAATCCGAAATTTCGTTAACTGTTCAGATAGAATTCAGGAAAAATGAAGCTAACTCCAGTGTTGTGTAGTATTCCATTTAGAGTGTTTCATTATTACAATGCTAGTTTCTCATGAGAATTTATTTGTGATCGGTAGGTTAATTGTTTTTATTTTCCTTTAAAACGTCTGTAGGCCATTATTGTTATTTACATTTTTTTTCCTTTTTTAGTAATTGTTTATTACTGAATTAATTTTTTCTGTGCTACCTGTTAACACTGCTGTAACATGTCACTTAGTGACCAGGAAAGGATCACACTTTTAATGATGAGGGGCTTTGGTGATAGAGTTAGGACGTGTAGTTAAGTTTCTGAATTGTTCAATGCAACATTTAATAATCAAAACCTTTCGTACCTTTGTACCTTTCAAAAGGTACAATGTCAAAGACCATCAAACAGTTTGAAGAAACATTAATAATAGTGAAAAACCAGGGAGGCCTAAATTTGCAACCAATAATAATAAATCGTTAGAGATTATGCAAGAATTTATTAAGAATCCTCATTCCTCGACTCGAACAGCTGCAGGAGTTCAGCGATTCGAACATTACAAAGTAAGAATTTCAAAACCTTCAAAAGTCGCCTGGTCCAAGAACTTAATGAAGATGACTTACCATCGAAGACTTGAGTTCTGCGAAATAATGATGAACAATATTTGTGCAGATTTAATTTATTAAACAATATAGTTTTTAGGCCACATTTTTTTTTAAACAGCAATATAAATCGCCGTAATTGTCGATACTAGACTGTTATTAACCTACACTGGCATTGCGAGGCAAATACACAGTATCCAGGCAAAATAGATGTACGGGCGGGTGTTGGTGGACGACTGATTGGGCTTGTAATTACTGCTGGAAATGTAAACCTAGTGAAACACGAGGGAGGCTTTGCTTCTTGACCTTATCATTCCAAACATTCAAAATGTTGTGGACCCAACTTCCAAAAGATTTGGTTTCAACAAGATGGTGCCCCACCTCATTTCGGTCTTTAGGTACGTGAAATTTTAAATGCATTTTTACCTGGAAGGTGAATTGGCCGAAGAGGTTAAATAAAATGGCGAGCGAGATCGCCCGACTTGTAACCATCGGGTTACTTCCTACGGGACCATATTAAAAGTATTGTTTATCATAATTAACCCCAAAATATCGATAATTTACAAAATATAATTCGAGAAACAGCACAAAACATCACTAGGGAATCACTGAATAATACAATATCATCCTTTTACAACCGACTGACACGCTGTCATTTATGCTTCAAATATTTTCACGCTTGGAACATTTATTAAAATGAAATGTAAGTAAATAAGCAAACGTTACGGTAATTAATTTTTTTTTTAAATAAATTTATTCTATAATATCCAATTAATCAAATTCTTTTGATTAATTGGTTTAATTAGTTTCTTAAATTTTCAATGTAATTCTTTTCAAAACTAAAATTTTATCCAGCCGCCATTTTTGGTACAGACAACGTAATAAATTTTTATTTATATAATTTTTCTTGCCTTAAAAAACTTTTCAAATGATTTATCACACAAATGGCGTCACTATTTAAAATATTTGAGATAAAACTCCTAGGCCACCTCCAAGAAGAGGTTGACATTCTATTTCTCGTCAAAAGGTAAAGTAATTGACCGATATCTTATCCTGAAAGTTACAGTATTCCATCTGAAACGGTTTTAAAGTTGTTGAGAGGTTTTCATACTTTTTACTGTCTCTGCATATGATTTACAGATACAAATATGATGAAACAGGAATTCAGTAATTTTTATTACATTTTTATCATGGTGAAAAGCACTCAATTATTGACTGCCGGATAATTTCCAATACTATTGAGACCTCTCTGATTTACAGTCTTAACGTAGGAAACCAACGGTGCAGAGTGTAACGTGTTGTAGAATTTGTGAACCGTTATAATTTTAATTATTATATGAAGCACTGAAATTGCTTCATAGGAAACAGCGAAGTAAATCCACTATTTTTTGTTGGCGTGAATTAAAATTGTTATAAACTATTCTCATGATGCGTGCACGAAAGGGAGGTGAACGCATCGTTTGATCACGCACATTTAGCCATGGGCCGGGAGGAAGCTTGGCGAACTGGGATTCTGGTTGACACAATTCCTGACCGGCCATACGGTCTTTCGTTAATACCTGTGTGGACGAAGAAGAGCTGAAGACCCCTTTTATCCCTACTGTCGGAGTTAGACACGCCGGAACACGTGATATTTCAGTGCCCGCGATGGGACGAGGAACGCCACGACTGTACTGCCGTAACTGGGCATCTCGAGGTGGGGACCATCGTTGGAACGATGTTACGCAATTCGGTGGACTTCGACACTGTGACGGGTTTTGTGTCGGGAATACTGCAAATGAAATATCGGGAAGCGAGGGGGTGAGGGACAGCTTCGTACCGAGCTGCCGTTTGCCCGTGCTTGCACGGGTGGGTGGTGGTGATGAAGTGCGGGGACTGTCAAGCCCCTGAGCTAAAAGACTGAATCCCGGCGGGGCCGTCCCTTCGGGGATGTCCTCGTTAGAGGCGAAGCACAAAGGACCGAGTCCCGGTTTCTGGGTGATGGAGACCTGGTGTTTCCCTCCTCTGGCGGCTAGAAGCACAGGCACTTCCCGGAACCATGTTCATGCTTAATTGGGAGTCTGGTTCCAGGAGGCAGGGTTAAAAAAAACCTATTCTCATAAATTGTTGTATACAATACATTCATTTTCTTTTTAATTTAGTATATTATTGATTTATATTTTATAAAAAAAATAAGTGTATAATTGTTTGCATATTATATTTTGTTACAAAGTGATTTAAAACAGGCTACTTTTCTCTAAGATATTTACTGACTACGTCATAGCCTCTTGAAAGAAAACTTAAAAGGAATATCCTTTCGGCTTGCTGGGTTAAATAAGCCTCTTTGATATTCTAATCTGCTTTTGGGGTTTAGGATATTTTTTGTGTGTTTTTTCATGTGTGATCGTATGTGTGTGTATTCGATGGTGCGCGCGCTTATAAAAACACCCTGTCACTTCTCACAGGTCTATTCAACATCGTTCCATCAAAAAAAATGTATTGAGCCAAAGAAAATCTTAGTGTAATTTTTAATAATTTTTCTTTCTTTATGAACCAACCTTATTAAATTGGAAGATAAAAAAAACATTGATTCTTTCTGTAACTAATGTAAAGTAAAATAATTTGCAGAAAATTGTTCTAATTTTATAACTATTCTATTAAATTCCGTTGTAGTTGAGAATGTTTTAAAATAATAGATTCATAAAACTCGCTTTTATCATAATTGTAGCTGTAGCTAAGAGTGAAACACTCATACTATACAGAAAAATAAGGAATGGGAACTGACAATAAAAAGCACAGTTACCATTTCAAAATTTACAAATAAGATTTAGGTAAAGTTTAAATTTAACCGTTTTAACAAATATTCTAGTTTTTTTTCTATAAAATATATCCTGACTGAGAAAACATCAAAAGAACATCTTTAAAAAAAAATCACTCCCAAGAACTTTTACAGACTTTCGTATAAAAGTTATCTCAAAGTCTGTAACCGTATTTCTTAAATTTGTTCGTTTTTTGTTCAGATAAGGAAAAAGAAGATGTTTTTTCCACCTATGTAACAAAGGGAAGTCTCATGAAAAAAATACACTGAAAATATGATTAAAATCTAACAATTTTTCGTAGTTTAGAAACAAACAAATAGTAAAGTATCGAAATATCATAATTGTTTGATGAAAGAGCGTAGAAAACATTCTTATTGCAGTCTAACAGGAATAAAATTATTTTTATTTTTTTTTATTTTCACTCATTATTGTTCTACATTAAATTTATCCATAATTCATTTCCCTGTTTCATATATATTTTTTTTTATAGTTACCAATAATTATTCTAAATCTCCAGCATTCTTTAATATAGAAATAAATGGATTCATTTGTTTTTCTATAGAAATAAGTTAATTTCATCCTCTCATATGTGATTTCAACGTTGATATTGTCCACCACCTACAGTTTGTGTCTTTCTTTTTTTAATTCAGCATCCCATTTAATGTCTCGCAGCATGTATTTTCCTTCAATCATTGTAATGTCCAATTTTGTTTCTATTATAATGGTTAAAAAATATTTTATTAATAATAAAATATTTATTCATAAATCAAAAGTAATTATAATTGTATATAATAATTAAAATAACGTCTTTAAAAAAGTGAATAATCATTTTGAAGATTTTCAACAATAAAATAGATCATAGAATACAACTGCGTAATATATGAAAACTGCTATTTTTGTATGAATATGTTACAATGAAACGCTGTTTGCAAATGACTCTCCATTTCAAAGGGTAAGAAACTATAACCAAAATTATTAAATCTTTATCAAAGAATTTAATTTTTTTTTATTACTTAGAGAAATAATTCACTAAACCTTTCCTACAGCTTAAAATTATACATTAGACAAACAGGATGAATCTTTAAAGAAATACTCAATTATAGAAGAAGCTCCTTGCAATAATAAAACTTTTAGTTTTTATTTATTTTGTATCACAAATATAGATATGTTAACAATTAACAACTACTTAGATAAGTATTCAACAAAAGTAATTCGATTTTAGCTTATGAAATATACAAAATAAAAGACTAATAGAATGTAGTTTAAGTTTACTATACGCCTACTTTTTTTGTCCCAAGTGATATCTTTACGTCTTAAAAATGCACCGATTAAAACAACATCAGTTTGTCTCAAGTTATATATAACATCAAATTTAGTTTAATAAATAGTAGATTCAAATAAAAAAACATGAATTAAATGTTTATTAAAGATTTTTGTTTTATAACTGTACTTAAATCAATACTAGGCCTTTAAAACCAGTAGAAATAAAATTATTTAAAATATAAATATTTATATAAAACCTAAACTTCTTAACTGAAGTTGAAATCTCAAGAGAAAGGCTAATATAAAAATATATATGAAAAAATTAAACAGTTATTGCTCAAATTACTAAAATTAATGATAGGAATTTTAATTTCTTGATAAGGAAAATTAATGATAAGGAACAATAACAAGAAGGAAAGATATAATTAATTATTTTGGTAACAGGATGAAAGAATACTATGATTAGAAAAATCACTTAATAGTAGAAATAAATAGAACGTAGAGTAATAAAAATGACTGGTAATTAAAAAAAAAAAAAAATCGTAATTATATTTTAAAGATAACATAAATAAATTATTCAAGAATTCATGTTAAAGATCTACTTTACATCAAAATTATTTTTTGTGATAAACCTAAAAACTTTACGTTAAAAATTGAATAAGAACTTTTTATTTTATAAATAATATTTATTTGATTAACTCATATTATAAGCAAAAATGATGTGCGTTTCTATGATCCAGTCATTTAAATATCATTAAAGGACGTAATAAAAAACATCAAATATTTCGCAAAAGGGAAAAGATAGCCTACTGAAATATATACGTATAAAAACGAGTTTTTATGTATGTTTTGAACCCAATCGTAAAAGAAGTGAAATAAACGACATCGGATTGTTTTGCCATTGAAAATTTTAGCTTTTATATGAAAAGAATATTAGAAAGAAAGTTTTGTATTTTTATTGCAGTTTTATTACCATTTATCTTTTGAATAACGCCTTTTATTGCCGTGTTTTATAGAAATAAGAAAACATATTTTTCACATAATACATAAGAAATTTTTATTATATTTGTCATAATTTTGTACTAAAATTTAATAATAAAGTTACATATTACAGGAATATTACTAAAAAAATATAAAATTATAGAGCTATAACATTAGTCATAAAACAGTAAAACATTATTACAAAAAATAATAAAAACATCAATATCGTAATTACTTATTGTTCGAAGTATAGTGCTATGAATTCCTTTATAAATAATTCAGCATTTTGTAACAATTTCTGTAACACTGAAAACATTATAACTTAATATACAGAAATAGAATTAAGAATTCTCCTGTTTGTCGAAATTTATCCATCTTTAAAAATATAAAAGAAATAGACATTTTATTTTAATACTTATTTAAATAGAAATCTAATTTTTTGGACGCTTGTTATCAATTATCGTAATTTTTTATGTATTTTTTAGACAGGTATTATGTTTTTAAACTTAAGCAGTTTTTAAACTTACAACTACGCTTAGTTTACTCTTTCCACTTTATAATAAACCAAGTGTTCATGTTGCCATGTTGAGGAATTTATCCGTAGAGATTTTTCAAGACTGAGGGAAAGTTTTGAAAATCAGTTTACACAAAATAAGAAATAATGCTTGAAGAAGTTAGAAAAGAACGTCAAAATACGTTACAAATTTCAGTAACAAAATACTTTCCTAGCTTGTCTTTTTCAAAGTTAGAATAGGTAATTTCTCCTTTTGGTACATCTGGCGAGATCAATATACAAAGTTTCACTAACCTAACTGTCAATGAAAAAAAGAATTGTTAAACTTGTCATGCGATTCTACCATGAAAACAAAAGTTTAGGAGCTTTAGTACAGTACTTTTGGATTTATGCACGATGTCAGTATCCCACAAACATAAAGAGGACAATAAACATTTTGTTACCATTTTCAACGTCATACTTGTGCGAACCAGCATTTTTCACAATCAAAATAGTGGAATCTAAACAGAGTCTGATACATCTTGAAGATGATTTGTCTGCTGGCCTGTCAACCATAACATCAAATGTTGATAAACTCTGTAGAACACTCTAGTACAAACTTTACATCAATTTTAAAAATATATATATATAATATATAAAATATATATATATATATATATATATTTACTTCCTTGAATGAAGTAAAGGAAGTATTGTGATCACGAAAAATGTCGGTTTCCAGATTTCACGGAAATATCCATTTTGTTGACAATCCCTGAATCTATTTTGACTAGTTTCGGCGTGACGTCTGTACGTACGTATGCATGTATGTATGTACGTACGTGTGTATCCCGCATAACTCAAAAGCGATTAGCCGTAGGATGTTGAAGTTATGGATTTATGAATGTTGTAAAACTAGTTGTGCATCTCCCCTTTTGATTACAATCGACTGAAACAAAAAAGCCCAAAATCCCCAAAAAATTGGATTTTGGACTTTTTCTTAACTGCAGTAATAATCCCTCATTGAGAGCTTTTCAACGATATATCATAAGTGGTACTTACATTAATTGGTTCCAGAGTTCCAAATAAAATTTTAATTAATGAAATATTTTAATCTAGTTGAAGGCACATCGATTCCAACCAGACTTTATCTTTTTTTTTTAACGTTTTTTTTTTTTTTTATTTAAATATAATGACTTATTAATAATGTTTATCCTCTCATTGTAAAACAATTGTTATGATGAATAACAATTCAATAATAATAAAATAAAAAAATATGAAAAAGTATCTTAAGTTTTTAATGAAATAAAATTTCATGTACTTTTCATTTTTAAAAATTGTGTAAAAGTAATTTAATATGCGTACAAGAAAGTCTTGTGTTGTCCACATCAGATTTTTTAAATCGGACTTACAATGCAGATAATTCGGTATTCCTTTGATACCGAATTCGATAATTCGGTATATACCTTTGTCTTTTTCTGACGTCGCTCAACATGCTGCTGTTTTTAGAATAATCCGTACCCTTGCGTGTTAACATCTATGAACACTGATAGTCTGATTCTGAGAATATGTTCATATTGTTATTACCGGTATCATTATTATTATTAATTAAAAACAAATAAGTGTGCCGAAAAAATGCAGGTGCTCAGTGAAGTGTGTCGTCAGCCAAAACAGGTTGGAAACCACTGATTTAACAAATAACTATAATAAACTAGAAAACTATAATAATCCAAAAACGACTGATTTAGACGAGGGAAATAAAATATTAGATATTCAATAAAATTTCAATTATAATTTTTTTGAATTTTTTATGTTTCACCGAAGTCTAGTAATGTTAAAAGTAATAAAAAATAAATTACTATTCTGCAGTTTTTTTAAGCTAAGTGTAAGTAATAAAATGAAGTTGAGTATTTTGACTAAAAAATCATTAGAGGGTAAAATAGTTCATCTTAATAACAAAAAAATCTGTTGAAGTTAATATTAATATTCTAATAATAATATTAATATTAATTATATAATATAAGTTCCAACATTAATATTAATATTCAAACACGCGTGTGGCCTCGTTAGCTATTCATGACGAGGAGCCGGATAAACAACAGTAAAAGGTCGACTACGCATAGGGATAGTGTCCTGTAGGGTGACCCCCTGCCATGACGACGAGAGATTCTTTAAGTGTTGTGAGGTGGGCCACAAGGCCGCAAAATGTCAAGGCCCGGACAAATCCCGCAGTTGCTTTAATTGCGGCAAGGAAGGACATTATAAGTATGGTTGCAGAGAACCGATGACCTGCCAGAAATGTGGTGCGGAGGGCCACAGACAGGGGAGGGAGCCCTCTTTGTAAAGAATCATGAAGATATTAATTAATACCTTCATGATATTAGGTAAATACCAACAGGAGTCATCAATCTCACGATCTCCTGTGGGCCATTGCGAGGGACATTGACGGAGACCTCCTGCTAGTCTGGGAACCTAATCTTAGCGTTCTAAAGGACTACAGATGGGTCACGAATCCTGAATGCGCTTGTACCATCACCATGGTGACTAAACAGTACACTGCTAAGAGTGAGGAGGTAAGGGGTTTGTTTGGATTGCTGTGGCGGGGATGTCCTTCTTCAGCTATTACATTTCCCCAAATATGCCTATTTAGGAATTTGGAGAGATTCTTGAAGAGCTATCTTCGAAAGTAAGGAACCGGAGGGGCCCGATAGTTGTATGAGGCAATTTTTATGCCAAATGCCAGGAGCTGGGAATTAAGATATCCGATGAGAGGGGCAGAAAACTTGCCGATGTTATGGCCACCCTTGGCATGGTGTGTGTAAATGTCTTTGGCGTTCACACATTCTATAGGAGCAGTAGAGGATCCACCTTGGACTTGGCATTCGTCAGTGAGACCTACACGTGTGACGTACATTGGCGTGTGTTGGAGGATGAGACGCTCAGCGATTATAGACGTATTTAAATGATCGTTGAGCATCCTCCAAGTAGCCGCGCAGATTTCTTGGACCTCTAGAGGATGCGTGCGACACAGATACCGAGATTGTGAGGAAAGTATCTGGCCATGATGAGCTAGAGCCGGATGAGTTTTATGATGCTATAGTTGAATCCTGCCAAGAAGCCTTGGACGATCGAGATAACCGGGATAGACACAGACCAGTTTACTAATGGAACACTGAAATTTCGAGAATCAGAACGAACTGCATTAAACTCCGTTGTATCCTAACACGTAGAAGAAGATGTCAGGATTTATTATCGGATGAGACTATTGTCTCACAACTGAGATTGGCTAGGACCTCAGAAGGGCAATAATCAGATCAAAGAGACAGAAATGGAAGGAGGTTTGTGGCAAACTCGATGACTACCCTTTGGGGGAAGTCTATTGGATAGTTATAGTCAGGTTCAGCAGGTCAGTGCCTAAACTGCCTAGAGCGCAACTGGAGGACGTTGTACAGGCACTTTTCCCTCCGGACCGAAACTGGAGACCTAGAGAGATTGTAGCCGAAGAACATACTGTAGTGGAGCTAAAATATGCGGTTTATAAACTTAAAGCACGTAAGGGTCCTAGATCTGATGGCGTCTCGGCGGACATCTCCACAGTTATTGCCGAGACGTTGCCTGTGACATTGCTGGCGTCGTTCAACAAGGCAATCCAGATAGAATGTATTCAAAAGAGCTAGAAAGCTGCAAGACTTGTGCTTGTCAAGAAAGGTGATGGAGGGTTCAGACCGGTATCCTTAATATGTACTTTGGGTAAGTCTTTGAAGCTCTTCTAGCAAGGAGTTTGGAGCTAGAGCTTGAACAGCGGGGTGGTTTGTCTGCGAGACAATTCAGTTTTAGAAAAGGCAGGTACTCGGTCGATACAATAGCGAGAGCAATGAAACTTGTGAATGCGGTGACCACGGGGACAAGGCACACCAGATGCATAACATTGGTGGTATTGATTGACATCAAAAATGCGTTTAATAGCATAAAATGGGATGCTATTTTGAATCAGCTGAACGATAGAAAGGTGGCTTCTTATCTAGTTAGAATTGCCCAAGAATATCTTGTGAGTAGGGAGCTGAAGATTCTGTCGGAAGAGCGAGAAGAGGTCATCGTGACCATGGAACGAGGGGTGACTCGGGAGATAATTCCCCTACTTTGGAACGTGGCTTACTACAACCTATTGAGAATAGACTTAGCAGGGGAGAGATTTTATTAAAGATACCAGGGTAAGGACAGATCTGGCTAATGACAGGTCTGACACGGGTGGCCAGGGTCTCACTAATGGCTCATTGGCAGGCGAGATGGTTTAGGGCCTCAACGGGCAGGTGGGCTTTCAGACTGATACTCTGAATCGAGAAATGGATCTCAAGGAAGTGTGGCGAGATTGATTTTTGGACGGTCCAGAGGCTGTCCGGCAACGGAACGTTCAACGCTAGTTATGTGCAAGAGGGAGACCGCCGTCGCTGGAGTGTCTGTATTGTGGTCTAAAAGACGATGCGAAGCACACTTTCTTGCGGTGCCCGAGATGGGCTCCGCATCTTACTCCCAGGATACCTATATTCCTCTTATCCTATTTCTCTGGAAATTTTAATTCTTTGATTAATATTCTAAATTGTTCTCTAATTAAACACGTTTCTTTAGAGATTTTAGAATCCTTTTCTACTTCTTTAAAGGTTTTAATAGTTTTACTCTTATAAAAGTTAAATATTTGTTTTGTCAATCTGTTTTCGCTCATTCTGTATAAATACCCGAAAAATTGTAATCTTCTCCGGGTGATGTTTTTTTATTTTTTATTTATTTTTATAAATTATTGTTTCACTTCTTAGTTTACATAAATTCCGTCTTGGTAATCGGGTCCTTACATATAAAATTCTTTTTCTTTTTAAAAAGGTCTTTATCCGAAAGATTTTGCATATACTCAGCGCCATATAACGCCTCCGGAAGGATAATTGTTTTGTAAAGTGGGAGTTTAGCATTATGCGAAAGCAATTTTTTATTACATAAATTTCGTGTTAAGTTGACCGCTAACGCCATTTTCTGCGTACGCTCTTTTAGCGTTTTTTTTTTTTTTTTTGTAGAACGTTTTGGCTGTTACTTTTCTGAGTTATTTAAATTTTGATTTTATTTTAATTTCCTGATTTTCGAAAATTTGTAGTGCTTGCAATTTATTTTTTTTATCGTGGGGAGAACCATTATCTTTTTATGATGTCTGATTCCATAACTTGACCCATAAGAGTCTGCTTTTACTGCCGACATAGTGTTATAATTAGTCTGATTATAATTGGTTCATGACTTTGGTCAAATTGGATGTGTAATTATTGCAATATTTGATAATAATGATTGCAGACGCTATTAATATTGTAAATGGTTTGTTAAAATTTATCTGGACTAGATTAAGTTATTCGCATGATAATAATTTTAGAGTAAATTTTTCCTTTATATATAACTGACATCCCCACCACGGCTTTGCCCGTGAGTTATTTGTTTTTCCCGTCCCGGTTAATCTTTTTTAATTTTATGTTTTTTAGGAGCCAAAAGTAATCAGTCGTGTAGCTACTACTGCAGTAGTAGTAGCAGTGATTATGTTGGTTAAGCCCTCGCGCCGGACACCGTCGCATCTCTTAAAAAATCAAAATTCAATAAAAACCGAAAATTGGTTTAGGAAATTTGGGCTTGGGCTCTACTAAATACCTCGTTTATTATAGTCGAAAATGGGGAAAGTTTGCAATCATTTTTCAAATGTTATTTACCTCTATTCTCCCCCTTGAAAGTTGAATTTCGAAAACACTAGAAATTGTTTTTTAAATATTTATATGAAGATGACACACACCAAATCCCAAGGTGATTTCTTCATTTGTTACCGAGAAATTAAAAATTATTAAATTTCGTTGTTACTCTATTTTAACCCTTTAAACTCGGTAATACAAAAAATTCTTTCCTGATTTTCATTTACAACGTAAGAAAAATAATTTTTTTTTTCAATTTATCTTCAGTAATATTTTGCTGAGCGTTGATTATGAATCGCTCACGACATGTGAGCGATTATTATTATTATTATGTGAGCGAATATTATTATTTATTCATAATAATATTCATATATTATATATATATATGTGTGTGTAGATAAAATAGTCATAAATAAAAGTTACTTACCCGTCCAGCAAGTAATCAGTGTAATGAGTGTAAGAACTCTTCCAGTCAAAGTTGAAGGAAAACGTTTTATTATGTAATAATCGTACATTGTGATACTTGATTCATCTGCACTGTTGTATCTTCTCAGCCATCTAAATTCTAGAAAGAAAACACAAAATTATTTTAGCTCATTTTAGAGGCATTTTAACCTTAACGCATTATATTTATCCTTATGATACATACGTTTCTACATAAAATATGCATAATACAAGAACAGATATGTATACACAGAATGATTCAGGAGGATACGGCAATACTTTGACAATTCATTCTAGAGGCTAAATATAAGACAAAAGTTCATATAAACGTAGGTCCGAAACGCTTCGTTAGCGAGTTATACAGGATGAAAGATTGCTCCCGCAAGTTTCAGTTCCTCCAGGTAAATTTAGGCTTTCTTAAATTTTGGGAAGGTCAATTAAGCGACAAATTTAATTGTTTCTTATGGTTTTTGAGCTGGGAAATCGACAAAAAATTGATCCCAGAACTGTATCTCTCTTAGTTTTTAAGATATACCATGTAAAACGCCAAAAATAGGGTCAAAAAACACATTTTTTTACGTTTGACGTACAATAACGTTGTTAAATTGGCAATAAATCATACATTTTTTAAACGTAAATTGTAGAGAATTTAATTATAAGAAGATTGATGTAAATAATAACAGAAAACAAATAAAATTTTTAACATGTCGACTTTTATTAACAAGGACAGTATGGTGATCATGGGGTACCGGGTTTTATTGCAAATCATTGCCTTTAAGGTTCCAATTAGTTCATCGAAACTAAAAAGCTTATTTATGTATATGTGTGTGTTGGACTGCTTTTGGCTTTATATTTCAGGATTGACCGAACCGATTTTCTTAAAATTTAGCTCAAATATTTCTAAATATGGAACATTGATTGATCATTTACTTTTTTCAAAATCCATTCAGCGGGAGATATCGCGAAAAAATCAGTTTTCTTCAGAAGCTTTTTATAAAATACTTTGGCAGATTTGTTAACTACATTGTATATATAAATAATCCAAACAAATTTTTTTCAAAAAAAAACCCCCACCTCTTCTTAAAATTAAAATAGGTTGATTTTTTCTATCTCCCTTTGGTTTTAATATTTATAAAAAAATTGTTATTTTATACATTTTTCATAGAGCTATCAAAAAATATCTACAATTTTTCATAACTTATTAACCCCAGAGACCATAAAAAAGTAGATTTCTTAAAAGTTTCTATATTCGTATTTTAGCCTTCATTAGATCGGATATTAAATTTAAAGAAAATTTCACTTAAGCAAATTTATTAAGCTTAACTTATATTTCAGAAAAAACTATTTTTTAATTTATTCCCCACCTCTAAAAATATAATATCTGTTTTTTTGTATTTGGGATGTAAATTTTTAATTTTATTACTACATTTTTTTTTTTTATCACTTTAAGGGCATTTTAAACTTAAGTAGTTCTGGCTCCTATAATATATCTCGGATCCAAAATAAGAAGCAGTTTTTACATTATTATCATAAAAGTTATACTTTATTGGTTCAATATTTTTAAATTCTTTTTTAAATTTACTTTTCGTTAAGGATCCACCTTTATAAACAAAATTTTCCTTAATCTTTCCCATAAAGTAAGGGAGCCCCCAAAATAAAAAACCTTTTTATTTGAAATTTGGAAATTTTGATGCTTAAATCGTAGTCGTAATAAACAATAAAAAACACCGGCGAAGCTGGAAAGGTTTTTAAATGAAAAAGTTTTGCAGTACTTTATTAGCCTTTTTGTATATAAATTTAATTATATTAATGTGTTCTATAATTAATAAATGATGGTACTTAATGATTTGTAAAATATGTAAAATTAATTATTTCTACTGAAATTAAAAGAGGGTAAATTTACCCTCTTTTAATTTGAGTTTAAAAGAGTGACTACGTGATTTAAACATTATTTTATTTATAAAGTTAAAACTTGCATTAATTTTAATGGTGAAAAATTTATATTTATTTAAGTTTAAATTTCTTAAAAGTGCGTTAATGAAAATTTTTAATCGTAACATTTTAACTGTTATTCCCTTCCTTAAACGTTTTCTTTGTAGGCGAAGATATCTCTTTGACTAGTTTAATGTTAACGTTGACTTTACTTTTTTTGAGTTAAGTTTTATCTGCCTACAAAACAGGTGTGCAGTTGTCGTGGACATTATACGGATTTGAATACTAGATCATAGATACCGGTATTCGTTGGTGGTTGGGTTTCAATTAACCTCACATCTCAGGAACGGTCGAACTGAGACTGTACAAGACTACACTTCATTTACACTCATACATATCATCCTCATTCATCCTCTGAAGTATTATCTGAAAGGTAATTACCGGAGGCTAAACAGAAACAGAAAAAGTTGTCTTGGACAACCAGTTAGAGAACCAATATCCAATAACATACTTGAAGTTCAAATTTATTAAAACTTCTTTAGTGAAAGTTTTCAATTGTATAAACATCAAAGTGTAACCTCCCTTCATAATCTTTCATGGGCAGGGATGATTTATCCCTGCCTTATGATTTTTTTCATGAAATTTGATTGATTTAATGGTTCATGCAGTCTTAATCTTCGTAAAGTGTAGTGTGAATTTTGAGATTTAAATAGGTTAAATGTTTTTAAACTAAATTTACTCTTTCTTTTGAGATTGTAATCAGCAGCGTTTCTTAACCGCTGGAGATTGCGACCTCGAGGGGCAGTGAAATTAGCCTACAACTTTACACGTAAACAAAAATGAAATCATTTTATGGGAAAGAAATCATTTGTTATAAATATTTTACTTATATTTATAAGTTCACACAAAAAGAAAATAAATTAATGAGATGGTTGGGTTTGTTTGTCGTTTAAAATTTTCTCCATATGTTTGGATCTATGTTAGAAACACACAAAACCACATTGCGAGTGAGATTTTTGTGAGTCTATAGCATGGATCTATTGCATTCATATCTAACAAAACATAAGAACTGAGAAGTGTTTGCCATATCTGTTGATTCATTAAGTTGAATACTAAAAAATTCACTTGCTGAATTATCTAATGCGAACACCGGCAACCATGTCATTGATTCGCCTTGATATTATGTCGTTAAAAGTAGATTTTTTTCTTCTTCCACGCCTATTAAAACACTGACCATATCAATTGCAGCAGACAGTATAAGATTTACTGCGATTGTATGGGATTTGGAGATATTAGCTACCGTACTTTTAATGCTGCGAGATGAGATGCTTCAAGTGTATTTTTATCAATATGGGTTGATTTACAAATAGAAGCTTGTTGATTTCTCAATTTATGTAATTTTCTTTTGAAAAATTCCAAGGATTTGCTTCTACGATCCGGATGTTTGGTTTTAAGTATCGAATAAATTTTTATGGCTTCATGCTTTCACTGAAGACGACTTGAAAGCAAAAAACACTCTGTGGCTTTCTATCCAACGGGATAAAACCATAATTTAAATAAATTTTAGTGTACGGTCTTGTCTTTTTACCAATCGATTCCTGGATATAGATGGCCCATTTCGTTTTCTCACAGATTTATCCATTTTTCATAAGAATCAAATTGAAAAAGCAATCTTACACTTTGTGACCGCACACTAAAAACCAAAACTTCAATAATTATTATCTTCAATGAAACTCTTTAAAACTTACATAAAGGCACCCGACGGACGATTTGCTTCGAAACTATACTGATGTTCTACAATCCCTTGCGCCTCTTTTATACCACTGAGAGCGTGTTCAAACGTTCCGTATCATGTTTGAACATGACGCTCTCACAGCGAATAGTTAAATAATCATTTATCTGTTTATTTTAATTAGTAATTAAAGTATTATTTCTGTTATGGCATTTTTCCTCCAAGAAGTGAGCTTTGTTCTATCAGTGGATATTTTTGTAGGTTATGAGAGTATGAAAACATTTCTTCTTAGTAAAGATTTTAATCTGTTTACAGTTGTTATTATTATACTATATAATATGGCAATATAATCTACTACTAGCCAAGCAGTTATTTTTTGTAAAGTTTTTTTGGTTTTCAGCTTTTCAAAACTAATATTTAAATAAAACTGCAAAAATATCATTCTAAGGATCTCCTTTTTTAAATTATAAATTAACATTAAATAAAAATTTATTAACCGATATACAATTTCTCAGTTACTTCAACGATTGACTTTTGTTAATGACAAAAATCATATTCTTACGATAAACGTAGCAATTCTAAAAAAATTATCTTTCAACATTTTACTTTATTATTATAAATATACAACTCTTGATATATCATAATATAGCTTCAAGTGATTATAGCCTCAACTACTCGTATAATTTCTTGTATAAAAAAATAAATAACTAATCTACCTGTTTTGGTTTTAATAGACAAAAGTGTAATAATAATTAAGCACGTAGTTTAAACCTTTTTTTTCTTTTTTAAATATCTGTACACAATAAAATAATGCAATAATTAGGATAATGAATGATTAAAACAACAAAATCAACTATAATAGTAATTTATAAAAATATTGATTATCTAATTTAATTATTTTTTTTATTTTTTTAATATATTATAATTTAAGATTGTGGTTTTTTATATTTTATTTTAATCGATTTAGTTTTTGGCATTACAGCCTGAACCTTGACCTCCATCAGTTGTCCCCTCCAATCTTCCCAATCCATCGCCATCGCCATGTAACCTCCCACAGCCATCCTTTCAAGGTTATCAAGGACATCATATTTCATTTGCTATTTCCTGCATTTTTCTGCTACTCTCATTGTCCTCGCATTCCTGTAGCCTCCACTGTATCCTTTTGTATTACTGATTTTCCTCCTCCATTATTCATATCCATCAACTTCTCTGTTCAATTTCCACTTCATGTAAACCTCCAGGTTTATCAATTCTTCTTAAAACAATTTTGGATATGAGGTAGGCAAATTTATTATGCTTCTGAATTATCTGATATCTAAGACACATTGTTTTTAATAATGATATAAAGACAATTAAATAAAGCATCTTTATACGTAAAAATAAAATAAATAATAATTCTAATAAATATACTTATAGTTGCGTTTATTCTATTTATCAAGGGTAAATTTTACCATATATATGTATGTTTTATAGATAACTAAATCTTAACCCCAACTATCTAATTATCAGCCTAGACACATTAGACCTACTAACCAGACTTTTAAGAGGACCGTAACGACATTAAATGTCGGGTGGTTAATCTTAATTAATTTATCTTAAATCCTAGTTAGACTACTCCCGCTGAATGGTGGTCTTCTCAAAGCCTTTTAAAGTCATTGTAATTTTTCGTCTTCAGATTCACTAGCTGGATTTATTTTTTCAGTTGTGAACTAAATCTAACAAAGAGAAAAAATTTAACCCGCTTCAAGATTGAAAGAACTTTATAATATTCGATTCCTACCCTTTATTTTGTGTATATTCAAGTTTTAATCGATTTCAAATAGACACGTTTATGAGTCATTTTATGTTTTTGTTATTTAACAGAGAAAATTAATCCTGTTGTCATATTTGAAGGTTTTAACAGGTAACTTATCCAAAAATCGTTTTTAAAAGTTAAATAATGTTGTTTTTTAATCGATTAGAATCTATTTGCATTGTATTTTTGACATTCTTTCTTAAAATAATATTTTAATAGCTTAATGGGACATGACGTCTTACGTCATTTTGATATTTAAGGAATTAAAAAAAAAAAATCGTAGGAAAACTTAGGATAAAGAAATAATAAATATTCCTCTTATTTTCGTGAACTTTAGCTTACGTTCGGTAGTAGTCTTTTAATATTGTTTCTCTGTTTTCCTTTTCTAGTTTTTGGTCTAAACGAATTTTTCTTTTGTTTTTTTTTATTTTTTTAGAAACTACTGTTTTGTATGAGTAAGATATTTGTAGAATTTACAGATTTTAAATGAAAATAAAACAAAAAAATTATAAAATAAAATTAGGTTTTTAAAAAAAAAAAACAGATTATCAAATTAAAAACAATTACCAACAACTTCCTCGGTTGTATACTTCATATATTTAGACATAAAAAAGATAGACAAAAATTAATTAAAATTTTGTATAAATATTTTGTTAAAATACTAATAGACACATTCTTGTAATATCATGTATCGCATATATTTTCATTTAAAATATAAATCCTAAAACAGTTGCAGATGTTTATAGAGTGTAGTGATTTGTAAAAAATAATAATAAACACTACGTTTGAAACAGGATAAAAAGAAAGATTGTTCTTTGCAGTATTCATGGTATATTATGCGAAAGACCAGGATATGTTTGTATTGAAGTATAGATGACGCGTTGTATTTTATTGTATTCCTGTTAGGTTCTGGCCAAAAAGAGAAAAAATAGAATAAAAAGGGGAATCACGTGTACATGAATGAGAGAATCGGTGTGTAAGTGGAAGGAGAAAAATGAAAAAAACGAACTCAACACACACACACACACATACGCACGCGCGAGAGAAAATTCCAACCATTGAGGCGACAGAACCCAGTAAAGTTATTGTATTCGGCCAACACTCTGTACACATCACATACGGTTCCCTTTCTGTTATACTCGCTTCTACTCTTTATACACAAAACCGCTTTTTTATATACATGTTTGTTTTTATGAAAACAAACGAAAAACGTATAGTGGCTGAAACCAATGTGTTTTTGTAAGTTTGTGTGTGTTCACACACGCACACACACATACACACATATATATATATATATATATATATATATATATATATATATATATATTTGTGAAACCATTGAACAATATAATATCAAGCCCTCTAAAGAAATAAATAAAAGTTAAAACTTATTAAACGGTTAAAAGTACAGTGAGTACTTTTAACTCTACATTTTTCTTTTTTGTTTATTAAAATTGTTCTAAAAGTCCAGAAACTTTTTTTTACCATCACTATAATGAAAAGATGGCTTTGATGCTGTTGTTCCATACCAAATTTCCGGTGTTTGGGCAATCTATTGCGTTATAATACTTGAAATTCAGTAAAAAAAACTACCATAAAAGAATGATTTTGTTTAGATCCTTTATGTACCCACCCATTCAAAAAACTGTATTTTTGTGAAATTAAATAAGCTGCAGTATGAATTCTATTTTTATTATATAACTATTACGTGAGAAAAACATATTTTAATTTCAAAAATTCCTTTAGACTATAAAATATCTAAAAATAAAATTTTGTATCTATGGCTAATAAATTTATTTTTAACCTAATATTTTTGTTTACTGTTGAGAGAAGGTCGTTTTAAGATTAATTTGTTTTAAAAAGAGTATTATTCTTACTTTATTACATGATTTATGTAAAAAAGAAGAAAAATTACAACAGAAATCAAACACACCGGAACTGCCTTGCGGGTTTATGCGCTACTCATACACTTGTACATCACGTAACGGGTGATGTCAGCCGTCACAATTCATATTCATCGTAACATTCATGAGTTTTGAACCACCTTACCAACTTTGTATGATGAGCTGAAGTTACGTCTTGCTCTAAAATGGTACTTAATTCCATAATAATCTACCAAAGCTGAGGAATAAAATAATTTTCAAGCATATTAAGATATGAAATTGTGTTATTACTTCTTTCAAAAGTATGGTCTTATAAAATGTGCTTCAGATATCGCTGCCAACATTTATGTATTATAAATTGGTCGATTTTGATTTTTTCATAATAGTGATTTTCTTTGCATCAGATTTCGGAACGTATGCACTTTCCGAAATTTATTACTCAGGTATATGATGCACTACTGGTTGGTGAAGAAAGCTGATTCCGTGATTGAACATTGGGAAAACAGTCTTAGAAGAGCTTTGCAATAAGTTCCCCCTAAAGCCACATCCTGGTCAGAAAGCTCAGTAACACGAGTAGAATTAACGATTTTGCCTAAGATATTCTCATTATTTTCTGAAATGTTGAACTAGAAATATTTACATCTGAAATAGCTTCATAGTCTACTAGTAAATGTTCATTCCTTTTTATTTAACCGTAAGCTCCATTGATAAAATTTTAGGAGGTAGTAAACAGGATGTCATAACTATATTAAAACTATTAAATCTTCTGTAAGTCACCCAAATAATTTCTAGTTGAGGTGTGACCCAATAGAGTACTCCTACTTTCCCAATTTCGGAGTATTCCTACTGATGGAAATTTATTACTAAAATGCTAAAAAAATTTGTTTCTTATGTTTTCACGGTTTTCATTTACGTTTGTACACACATCCACCCAAACATATGCAAAAGGTTTTTCTTCAATTGAATACTCCCTTGTTTCTGATTTTTGTATGTTGAACACAATACAAATCAAAATTCTAACTGAGCACTTAAAAAATAACATCAACTTTTAACAAACCTGGCACTTTATTTAACAAATAAAAGCAACTGATGAATGAACCTTGCAATCACCTGATGTATAGTGTTACCATTCGTCAGAAACGTCACTCTTCGCTACGATGCAGGAGTACACACCGTATCCGATGTGGGAGTGGCTCAGGCACGCAGAATGTTCGGGAGAGCGGCCGTGTCCGAATACGGCCATCTCCGGGACATCTGCCGAGAGGACCGTACTCCACAGGGTATAAGAAAACGGCCTCATGCCGTATTAGACGAACCACCGTGAAGAGGCGGTACGAGAGTTAAAAAATGACAAACCAGGCTTAGGAGCCTCTATATTGCGTAACCTATAAATGGAAACCTCACAAAAATTCCGGCCGCGAAAGTGACCGTTTTAGCAATTAAATTTTGTTAACACTATAAAAAGCTAGACATCACCCCACACCGTCCCACGAAGAGACCACAATTTCATTTAATCAGCATATGCGATTCCCTCCGGAGAACGGGGCGCATTTCTCCCTCCAAATAACTAGAGCTCCGGTAGGCGCACACCTGCTAGCCCATAGGTGCTGGTACCGAAAGTACTTCAGTGGATGGTCTGAAGGGGAATCACCCCGGGATTACTAGGCTCAAAAGCTTAGTCTATCACGGTCAGAACCAGTTAATAAATTACACCATGGTCCATACGGATAGCAACGCAAATTACCAAATCCGTCTATAAATAAAACTTAAAATTTATAACCGCCACTAAAAACCGATGAAATCCGCTCGATAAGAGAAAGATACAGCAGCATTTGTGTATTCGTAAACAAAACAGAATGGTATTTGTGCCGTAACCCGACGGTAAGTTTACGGACCATTCTTTATCGTGGAAGCAAGTGTACCTGAAAGAAATTGTTTTGATATGCTACAAATATGGCTCTTTCCTCAACTGCAATACGAACCACAGAACTTTATTTAGCAACAAAATTTTGCACCTCCTTACTGACTAAGGACCAGGTGATGACAGGATTGCTTACTATGACCTCCTCGTTCACCCAATCTGATCCCGTGCGATTTTTTTCTTTGGGGGATTATAAAGGATTAAGTATATGTGCCACCGTTACCAGCTGACCTACCCGACTTGATACTTGATTGAAGCAGCTGTCACATCAATTACTTCAGACTTGCTGGTTAAAGTATGGGATAAATTGTTCTATCGACTGTATTTCATTGTCCTATCGGCCGATATTCATTTCGAAACACACATTATAATTATATTAAATACAGGCTGATTTAATGGTTAACTGTTCTAGTGGTCATTTGTTTAACAGCTGATTTTCAAAATCTAAGGTACTGAGGTTTAAATCCTAGTAAAGTTTAGTAATTTTTATACGGATTTGAATACTAGACAGTGGATACCGGTGTGCTTTGGTGGTTGGGGTTCAATTAACCACATACCTCAGTAATGGTCGACTTGAGTCTATGTAAGACTACATCTCATTTATATATCGTACATATCAATCTCACCTCACTGGGTCGCGGGACCGGTTGATTATTCTTCACTAGTTGAACAAACTGCAAATTACACACAGGAAAAAAATGAATACGTAATTAAAAAAAAAAATTCTAATTGGTCTAAATATTTTATTATTAACCGATGAAAATTCTGTGTAATAGAGAAATAGGGGGAGGAAAGAAAAAAAGGAATTTATTGTAACACAAAAATAAGCTAGTCCGTTGTTTCAACTATCTTTGAGGTTAGCCTTTATAATATAATCGCAAACATAATTATCTCGTTGATCCTTAGATAAAAACTAATCGTGATTTTGCATTATGTTTCTTGAAACAATCAATTGACACTACATTACTCATTACTCCAGTATAAAAGTGTTATTGATCGGCATAGGTTATCTTTCAAACAAACTATGTACCAATCAATAATAATCATCTACTATAATTGATGACATTAAATTAATGGTGTGTGTTTCTTTCTAATAATTTTCATCAATGCATCATAAACCTTTTAAGTACGAAATCAATATCCCCCAACTTTAAATAAAAAAATGTGTATCAATTTTTATTAATGGCAATAACTAATATTCTTAGAAATGGGTTTTTGCTTTCATTGTGCATTGTTAATTTATCTAACATTACCATTAATTAATTTTTAATTATTTCGTTATTTCACAATTTTTATTTAAATTTCTCCAGAAGACCTATAACCGTCTACAACATACTGTAATGTAAACTATTTTGGTTATTCATGAGATTATATACGAGGTAAGACATGAAAGATGTAATTTACATTTGAGTATTGGTTAAAACCGCCGATTAGGAATCACCATCTAACGTAAGTCCATCTGTTAATAGTGATGAATGTAAAAAAAATTATAACTATCACTAGACTTCTACTCTGGTATTAAAATCTTGTCCTGCTGTGGTACCACCAGGAACCGTCTTACAATTATCAACAATTTGAGATATAAATATCTATTTCATCATATTTTTAGAGTCGACAATCCACAAATAGATATTGAGGTGGCATTTAGATGCTATTAGTAATAGATAGAAGTTCCGAAATTACATGAAAAGTTTAAAAAACCCTCTTCAATCTTGCAATCGAGAGTGGAACTATTATAACCGTTTTACTTCTGCTCATTTTAACAATTTTATTATTCCCAACCATCTGTCATACTTTTCTTTAATAGATCTAGTTTAAGTCTAAGTAAATATCGAAACATAATTGAATCAATGATTTTTTTTTACGTTAACTCTTTCACTTTTAATCAATTGTAATTTACCAATAATAAAATATTGTCATAATTACGGTAATTAAATGATTAATAGGGGTAGGGTATTACAGGTGAGTGTATAGAATTATAGGCTGTTGATTACAGATAAAAACCCATTTGATAAATTGATTTTTACCTAAAAATCAATTTATCGTTGCCATTAATCTATGGCAACGTTACAATAATGCTGATTTTTTGACAAAATAATACTTATTGATTACACTTTTACTGATAAAAAATGCTACTTATTAATGAAAAGGCCCATGTTTATTTTTCAATAAAAGGTCAACATTACTCTGTTTCTTTTACCATTTTATTCGTAAAAAAAACATGATTTCAACAAATTTTATTCAATATGATAAAAAAGAGATACAAAAAGTTCATGCTACGGGTAAGAGATACATACTGGACATTAGTAGAAAATTTAATTTGCATATACAGTATAGAAATGTAGGCCTACACATGCACACCACACGCTTTTACAAAATAACAAATACACGTACATATTACATGATATGGGTTTTTGTGTATTTGCCTTAGTATAAATGTTAAAATATATATATGTATATATATATATATATATATATTTGCAAGAGAAATAGCGAAACTAATATCCAAAAGCAAGTGTTATTTAATGCCAAGCTCATGCATTGTGTGCGGAGCAATTTATCATTATTTTTCTTCTCTGTCTACCTCCTCCTTTACCCTATCACTCTTCCCTATCGCTACGCCCTCTTTTCCTTCTCATTCTCATACCTCTAACAATCTTCCGTCCAATGCAACAATTCTCATTCAAGAAAATGTAGTACGCATTCGTGCGCAACTCAAATAACACATACACTCCCAGGTGCAAGTATGTATGAAATAAATTCTCATTAATATGCATGTATACAGGTAACCGTTTCCCTTAAACATTAGATAATTTTAGAAGACTCATTTTTAGACAGTTTTATTACATTTTCTTTGTATTTTTTCGTAGTTACTGATCATCACGCCGTTTTAAAAATAACTAACTAAAACTTTATACGGAAAATATGATTTATTTTTAATATGTATAGTTTTTATGTTATATTGTTAAAATACGTTACCAAATAATCTAATTACAGAATTTATAGTTGTTGAGAGATGAAGGTTTTCGTTTTATTTTCAATTCCTACTGTGTTAAAAAAGTTATATTGTTTTTTAATTAATAATTTTTACCCTGTATATTGCAATTTAGTCCCTAAAGGCCGTTTTTATTGGGCATTTTTTTACTGTCCTACTCGATTTCTTTTTCTAATGGGTTTATGCATATAACCTTGAATAACCTGTAATATTCAGCCACTATGAATATAATACTAATTGGTTCTAATCAACCGATCTTGTTACAAATAATCAACATTAAGGTGTCATTGAAGGTCTTAACTAATGTTGCTCGTAGAAAGCGCACTTTGAAAATTTTATCATTCTCTGTTCCTCTATTTTATTTTGAATTTTTAATAATGATCAAGAACTATTACCCTAAATAATATTATACAGATCAGCAGGTGGTTTTAAGAAATATAACTTCTATATTTCGGTCATTACTCGAAAAATATTTTCTACAAATATCTCATTTTTTTTATTTAATTCTTAACCCCACTAAATAAATACTCAGCGGAACTTAAGATTAATTTTAACCTAAAACTGATTCCCCATAAGTGAAAAAGCGATCTACTTAACACTGTTTTTAAATTCTTTTTGCTTCTATTTCTATCCTTTGGTATAGTTTCCTTGTTTTATGAAAATGTTCTACTAAAATGCATTATGAGTATAATATTCAATAAATGATTCCAAGATTATAAACCATTATTATAGTAGGGCACGAAAATGAATCTTACAAAAGAATAAGTAATGAGAATGGGAGGCAATAAACAATATTTATAAAATAAAAAAGGATGTTTATTTAGAAAGCATGTTAAAAGAAGATTACAGAAGGGAAGAGGATATAAAATTCAAAATAGGAAACGCTAAGGAAGAATTCAATAGAAAAAATACATATTGTACAGCAAGATGGAGTTAGACTTGAAAAAATGTGAAGTATTTTGTTTGCAGTATACATCTGTTTGTAAATAAAATATATACTAGAAAAAAGGGAATAAAACTAACTAGAAGCATTTAAATCTGGCTCTAGAGAATAAAGTATATAAAAAAAAGTGAAAAATTAAGAAGTAATGAGCTATTTATTGTAAATGAGTTTACTTATAAACAATAAATGTAATTATTCATACAAAATTAAGATTGAGACCATATGGAAAGCAGTAAAATTGGATAATATTTTTGTGCTCATAATTTTTAACAATAAAAATTTAATTTAAAATAATTCAAATGTAAAGATGTACATATTTTCAAGTTAGTTTAATTATTGTTTTGAAGTTTATTAAAGATGAATTTGGTATATTTCTTTGTTCAAAAATAAAGTGTACAAACCAAATGGTTTGATCTAAAAAGAAGAGAATGATGAAAAAAGATGATGATAAAAAGAGGCAAGAATGATGCCTATTCACATCCTTTAATACAGCATTTCTCAACCTACGGTCGTGGTTATATGAATGGGGGTCGCGAAATTAGCCTACAATTTTACACGTAAACAAATGAAATCATTTAATGAAGAAAAAAAGCATTTATTACACTTATTTTACTTACGTAAGTACACATGTAAAGAAACAAATTACTGAGATGGTTGCGTTTATTTTTCATTTAAAGGTTTCTCTGTGCGTGGATCTATGTTAGAAACACACTAAAGCAGATTGTTTTTATGTGATAAAGATATATGCGTACGTACGTAGACGTCAAGCCGAAACTAGTCAAAATGGATTCAGGGATTGTTAAGATGGATATTTCCATTGAAATCTGAAAACCGACATTTTTCACGATTACAATACTTCCTTTACTTCGTTCAAGGAAGTAAAAAACCATAAAAAAGTGTTTTTATTGAGTAACATGGAGTTTCTCTTAAATATACTTTCTTGTGAGTGTTCACTAATGATGGTTGTTTAACAATCAAAGTTGCCGTTTTAGATTTTAAGTAACATTTTTTCAAAAACGGTTTTAAAAATACTTCGGATAAGTTTTTTTCAGCTTACATTAATAATTGTTTAATTTAACACCGTTTAACTAAGAAACAGTTTTTAATTTTTAATTCACTCCTGTAGTAATTCCTTGTATACCTGTTAAAACTTTGTTGTCAAGGAATAGTTTCTGAGGTCAGCTTAAAAGCTAGATTAAACGATTATAAATAAGAAAGATTGTAAAAGGAAAAAAAAGGAGTAACAATAAATAAAAAGCGCAGAAAGTTGAAGAAAAAAGAAACTTAATTGATATTTGATAAAACTCAAGAATATCAGAAACTATAAATATTAAAAACAGTGAGGAAAATAAGGTATAAAATAAGAAAAGGTATTTATAAAACGGATTGATTAAACTTTAAATAGCGTATTAATAATAGTAAACATGGTTGCACCTTAAAGATAGTAATAGGGTGAGAATAAAAGATGGGAGTTGGGCCCCTACCTCAATTATTACTTTTTTGGGATATCAAAAATATTATATATCACTGTAATTTAGATTAAAAAATATTTTTTTGAAAACGAAATACTTCCTTTATCATTTTAAGAGCAATTTTTTTGTATATCATCATTACAAAGAATAATTTCAAATTTGATATAATTGATTGATATATGATACTTGTATAATAAAAAATTATGCTTACTGTCTCATGCATTGTCGAAAATAAATTGCAGTCATAAAAATTGGTCATCTTCTTAACATCTGAATGAATGAGTATGATGTAAAAAATTATGCATGCCACCTATTATTAATAATGCAATACTAAGAAGAAATGCGTTGTTACGAGGAAAATAATGGCTGGAATATCACTTTTTTAACTGGCATAAATAATTAAATAAATTATTATGTTTGCCTTTTTTGTTTGTAAAGATAATGAAGGATTTTGTTTTGGTTATAAATAATAATAAAATTATTGACGTAAATAAATAAATATTATTTGTTGGCTTAATTATCAAATTTCTTTTTTACAACAAATTAATATAAAGATTAATCCAAATATAGATTTCTCCTACAATTGCTGGTATGATTCGCATGATTAACCTGAAAGAATATATACTTAATATTTTTTTCTAAATTTTAATCATTTTATTTTATATTAAATATAAAATGAATTTTAAAAAACACCAAACATTTTTCGCTGAAATACAAAAAATTATGTAATTTTGAGTGTTAGAAGTTGAGATCAAGTTAATAATAACTTTTTACTAACCATTAACTTAATGTTGACTTCAAAATATCAGAAATCAGAATTAATTTTGTTTTTACCTTTTTAGGGTAGTTTTATATTAAATTTTCTTATTAATAAGTTTAGTTTCTTACTTTTTTAGTTTTATTTTTGTTTACCATTTACAGATTTATAAAAATATTACCTGTACGAAAAAACCCGTAATATTTCCAATTACATAACTTGGTAATATTTTTATTTTTATTTTTACCCTTATCTGATTGGGTGTTCTTAAACCAATAATTTCACACATGCAAGCCATTTTGCTTTGAAGGACATCATAAGTTATATTTAGAATAAACTACGATATGGATATAAAAACAAGGAGAATAAGGAAAAGGAAAAAGAATGGTTGAAAGACTTTTGAAACACGACAATAGAGAAAAATGAAGAAAATTAGTTGGGCATCGGATTGGAAAAATAATAAGCTGTAATGAGGAAAATAAATAAGAATAGAAACATAACTAGAATAAGCCAGAGTAGGAAAGCCAACTTGCTTTTACCTATCACGAGAGGAAAATAATTGTTTAAAAAATGCTAGGAGGAGGAAACAAGGTGCAAGCAAGACAGGAGGAAAAAGAAGTGATCTAAAAGAAATGGTAGTAAAAAAACTTTAGCTGGAAATAGACGGGAATGTAGACAAACATGGCACAAGACATCTACCTTTTAAGAAGCATATTATCATATAATAATGAACTGGATGAAACAAAATTATTTAAAAATAGTGGTCGTCGTCACAAATCAGCTCTTTAACAGTTGATTTTCAAAATCAGAGGTTCTAAAGTTCAAACTCTAGTAAAGGTAAGCTACTTTTGTCGGATTTGTATACTAAACAGTGAATGCCGGTAATGCATTGGTGTTTGGGGTTCAATTAACCACACATCTCAGGAATCGTCGGCCTGTGTCTGTACAAGAGTACACCTGATTTACATGTTCATGCGTATAATCCTCATCTCATTGAGCCATGAGGCTGAATACTGTTCACAAGATGAAAAGATTGCAACGTGCATATTAGGAAATGGAAAACGAAAAAATATTGGCTTATACTCTTTATCATTTATTAATTAATTTTTTTTAACGAAAATGAACTTTAATAAATAAATCTTGAGTAAGAGAACGTTCTCATAAAATGTGGGATGGAATCGTAGTTAAAAATGCTTAAAAATGGTGCATTAAATGTAGCTGTATTATTATATTGTTAATTATAATTTTACAAAATTTTTTTTAATATATCTTGAGGAAATAGATAAAAATTAATTATTTTTCGGCAAGAAGGAATATTTCTCTCTGTAAATATTAAGGTAATTAATTGCAAAGCCAACCACAAAATTCCGGTTAAAAAGGGAGTTGTGTGTAACAATCAGTGTTAGGTTGAACGTATATTTGAATAAATATGAATCTAAATTCATGTAGGCCCTAAACGGCTAAGCTGACTTTCATAAATTTGGGATCAAAATATCCGTAAAAGTGGCGAGGATACGAGGACTGTGTAATAATATCTTTAATCTTATTTTTAATGAGTTGTCGACCTAAAAACGTACGGTTGGTCAGCTTACACGGGAACCTATTAGTAGATACCGCCTTATTGACTTTTGCTCTCTCTGTGTGTGTGTGTGTGTGTGTGCGCGCGCGCGCGCGCGCGCGTGTGTGTGTGTGTGTGTGTGTGTGTGTGTGTGTGTGTGTGTGTGTGTGTGTGTTTTAACGTAATTTTAACAAATGGATATTTTTTATTCTTAAATATATTCCAAGATATTAACATTTTTTCAACAATTATAACATCTACTTAAATGTAAAACTTACATTGAAAGATGCCGATTTTTAAGACAAGAAAATGTTATTACTGCGACTTTATTTTACTTCCAGTAAGTCGATCTTTAAAAATCCATCGCCTACTGTTTTTATTCATTATCTGTATTAATATTGTTTACTTCTAATAATTTAAGAAAATATATATTTTTTAAATCAAAGAGCATATCAATAATATCATAATAAGGGTTTATATATTATATATTTCATTTTTGTAACGTATTGAAAAATTACGTATATAATACATATCATCCTCTAATAAAAATCACTTAAAACCTAACGATATTGCATTTTGAATGGATGAAAATATTAAGATTAAATAAAAAAGATGGAACTTTTTTTTGTTTTTCCACTGTCATTCAATCAGTTTTCAAAATCAAGTCATCATTTAACTCCCTTTTTTTTAAAAGATTATATCATGATTTTTCTGAAATGTTTATATATTTTTTTTAAATGAATTAATATGAATAAAAAATGTTTTTGTTAGTTAAAATACCGGGTCTAACAATATATATATATATATATATATGTGTGTGTGTGTGTGTGTGTGTATATATATATATATATATATATATATATATATATACACCCTGATATATGCATATATATGTATGCATATATATATATATACTGTAACGTCTGGTATAGCGGGCCCAAGCAACGGATTCCTACCAATTATTATGAAAGTATTATAAAGTATAATAATTGCAGAAATCCAGAAAGGGACAAAAAGGGGAACCCTTTTTGTAAAGAATAGGTCCGTTTTACAAACGTCTTTTGTTATACTGCCCGTTAACACACAATGAACACCTGTTGTACGGTGAGAAGAGACAACGTTTGGAATTCATGGAAACAAAAGCCTCGGTCGACTATTCTCACGCTTCGACTTAGGTCCGGTCCGACAGGTAAAGAGCCTAGCATTATAAATAGTCAGGGTAACACCAGCTAAAAAAGAGTTCTGTTAGAACCAGTCTGCGAGATGTTAGGCGTCGGACCCGCAAGAGCAGTTCTGCAAGGAGTTCAGCGATAGGAGGCTGGTAGTTGTATGGGTTCAGCGGAGTTCTGCGAACCAGTCCAGCGAGACGTTACAACCTCGGTCCAGTGAGTAGAGTCACAGGTGTAAATCTGCAAAACATCAGTCCAACAAGGAGAGTCCAGTTCGATACGAGTAACGTGACGCCTCGAATAAAGTAAAGTATGCAAGAAATACTATCGTGGAGTTACAATAAAATTATAAGTGTATAATGGAAGAAATAATCCAATAGACTTCATTCATAACCTGTTAGGGTAGATAGCAAATGTATTTGCAAGTGAATACTATACGATTATTTGTTTACGAGACTATTGGTTAAAAAGGGTTAAGACTAGCAGTTTCGTTTGATAATGGGTCTAGTTTTTAATTTATCTACTTGGAATAAATTCGAACGATTATTTATTTTGAACTCTACCTTGTGTGTATTATGTGTTTATTATTTACTAATGACATCACCATTTGATGTGATGTTACACAAGATGTGTAACATTTTGATTGTTATTCTTTATTGATTACGCCCTGTTTTTTGACGTACATACTGTTTTGATTATGTGTTATGGCATGTACTTTGTTATGTATTTTTATGTTTGATTTGTTATTGAGATATAATATTATCGTTAACTCCTATTATCCTGATTATTATTGTGGTTGTAATTGTTATATTAATATTTGTCTTCATTAATTGTTTTATTATTGTCTCTTATTATTATTATCATTATTGTATTTATCACCATTTTTCTTATTATTAATTTGTCTGGTTGTAATTGTGAACATTTTATTTCAATAAACTGAAATTATATAAACATTCTAAACTGTCAACCTCTCAATATCCTGATCGAGCCGTGAAACACGCGACAATATAAACATATTGGATATATATATATATATATATATGGGAAAGACCCATTTTCCATTTTCGTAAAGTTAGGTAGCTGAAATTTGACCTAGTTATTCAATACAAAGTTTTTAGGAAAAGCTAACAAAAGTTAATTTTGATTTTCAACCCCTAATTAGAATTAAAAAGTAGTTGCGAAAGTAGCTTGATACTTATGAACCTGACAAGGATACTTTCCCTAGTTAACCATGTCTTAAACGTAGTTTTTTTCTTGCTTTTAAAGAGAAAAAGAAAGACCAAATCTTTTCTTCTACATCACCTTCAGTAGAAACAAGATTGAAATTTCTCAGCAATATTTACTTTACTAATACTCTTGAAAATTTAAGAATGTTCTTTATAATTATAAAAAATAAATAATCGAAATTAAATTTCATTCCCTTTTTTTCTGATGTATTCTGAACATGTTGTAATAGAAGCTTGAAATCAAAACAAATAATATTTATACTCAGTATTTTATAAAAATACATCACATGTTTTTGTAAACATGTTAAAAAAAAGTAAAAATAGATTTAGGACGGATTTCGAAAGTTTCTTATATTTTGTCTTTCAATTATGATTTAAAATTCAGTTCAGCTCTGAAAATAATTAATAATAAAAACAGTTATAAAAATTAAAAACACGACTGCCAAAAAATAAAAATAGATAAATAAATTGTACTAAAAACGACAATAAATCGAACTAAAAAAAAAAAAAAAAAAAAAAAAAAAAAAAAAACGAATGGAAATTAAAAACAACATTTTTTTCAGAAAATTCCTTTAAACCACTCTTTATTCAAAGTGAAAGAAAATAAAATAGTTTTGAATATTTTTAGCTTTTATTTAAAAAGTGCTGAAAACTTTCAACCGAGTTAATTTTTCTCAAATAACTAGAAGTTAAAATTCTAAATAGTTATTATAAAAGACCTTTAATAAATTTAAGCAAAAATTTGCCAGATTAATAATCGCTTTTAATGTTTGATTAAAAGAGGGGAATTTTTGAGCATAAAATATTCAATATATTCCCGGGCAAAGAATGAATATTGAAACTATTAAAAATAAAAATAATGTTTCATTTATGTTATTAGAGAAAAAGAAACATGAGTTATATTAGATGATTTTTATTTTTGTAAGTTTTGTTTTTGTCATCTCCCTCAGATATTCACCCATTTTTCTGTGGTAGTGAATGTGTAGCAATCAAACGGTAAAATTCCAAGTAAAGAATTAGGCTCTACTGTTACTCATGCAATCAAGAACTTACGTAATACGGTAATAATAATGAATATTACGATTTTTTTTTTTTGGAAGGGGGAAATATGGCATCGACTTCTACGGTCGTTAGCCCTCTCACATTCTTAAAAAAAGATTTGAATCACCGTTAGTTTCGTCATATGTAAGGGTGTAAAGGGCCCTTAAATTTTATTTAAAAACACCAAAATTATCAACACAGAACATTAATCACAAACACTGAGAACACTTAGGGTATGAAGGACTCTAATATTAAAAAGAAAACAATAAATAAAACACAAAATAAAATAAAAAGAATGTCTTTACAATACTATCATTATTAATTTTCATAGAATCCTATCCAGAGAGTACATATACATAGATCTTTTCCTTCCCCTCTTTTTTAAGCACTCCCAGGGCAACAGGAACCGCCGCTAAGCAGCACATAAGTTGCCGCAGGATGCCTTGGAAGTTGACTTCCCCTTTTAAATTGTCCCGAAGGACTTAACCCATCGGAGTCCCCCCCTTATAAAAACAATTTGACCACCTGTTTAGGACTGGTGTTTTTAAAACAACCTCCTACGAGGCTACCACCGTATTGGCAAAGGCTCTCCAAATCGATTTAGTGGTGAATGTTCGGGCAGCCATGTGAGATTGCGAAGAGGCTGGGAGGCTTAATCATGTTAATTTAAACCAATAATAGTTTCGGTTCCGCCTGGCAGCTGATGAGCTGTGCGTCTGCGGGGGGGTCCAGTCAAATGAACACCTGATTTTTAACTTCCCTGCTCTTGGGGGAGCCAGAGACCTGGCCACCATGGAACTTAGAGGTCAAGAGGAAAATTGGCCACTCACAAGCGGCGAGACAATGAGGCAAGAGCCGCATTGTCGGACCTTGTGGGATTTCCTTGATGCGGTTGCCTTGTTCAACCGATATCAGTAGTTTACTAAAGGGAAAAGTCTCCAGCCAATTGCTGTCTAGACGAAGTAAATTTTAATTTATAGATGTCATATATATTTTTGGTAGTTGACGGGGTGCGCCTACCCATTTTAATAAATATACGACAAGTGAGCGGTTGGGACACGTAAGCCGGTGGTGTATGGCACCACACTTAGTCCGCTCACGCTGTTAGGTAAGCTCTAAGAGCTATTTAGAATACTGGTCGCTAAACTATCTCGTGGTTCAGTAGCCGTTTCTGGCACAGACATCCGGTATTATGCTTTAAGGCGACCGAATGTTGTGATCCCGGGAGAAATGCCAAGAAAACCTGTTCAGGACGGCCAAAGAACCCCTCGGTGGGGAGGCTCTCCTTCCCGGTCCTGAACTATCTAGCTCTAGGCATGCTTTTCGCATATTCTTTGCCCCGCGTCCTCTGTCCACCTTCGAGGGTCCTCCATGCCATCATCGGATACGTCCCGATTTCCCCACTCTTGCATGCAAACGAGCGTCTCTTGTAAGATGGCGTCCTAGGCTAAAGGGCTACCTCCCAGCCCTATACGTGCCACGCTTCAAGACTCCCCTTGTGTACATAGAATTAGACTGCTCCCTTAGAGATTCACTAACATAGCTTTAACTTACATAGAGACTTGTTAGTTGTTCACTGGCGTATAGATAAGCAACTATTTTTGCCTCTTTTCCAGTTTCCAAATTATTTGTTAGTAGTCCTAACATCTTTCTGAGGTCCTCATGTATGGTACACACTCCCATTAGATGATTGCTGGTAAGTGCTTTATTACAAACACCGCACATTGGTCTTTCTTCACCGGTTAACAAATATGAATTTGTTATATGCGTGTGACCGATTCTGAGTCTGATCACCGCCACTTGTTCTTGGCAAGCTAGCTTCACGCCGCTATTTTATTTATATGGAGAAGTTTTAACTGCGTTTAGCTTGGTATGTAATCTTCTCCAATCATTATTCCACCTGTTTCTTGTTCTTTTAGTTTCGTACAGGAATTCTATCCAGGTTGTCACAGATTTTTGCCTTTCTGGCAAGGCCGTGGTGGATAATACTGGATTATGCGCGATGAAGTCGTGTTCAAAAAGTTAGAACCCAACACTGATATCATGCGTAAGAGATGATTTGGATTTTTTTACATATCATGAGGATGCAGAATTCAAGACTTTTGAAACAGCTAGTACAGTACAATCTCAACTGAAGAAACACCAAGACAGGATGCAGACAGATCTAAGAAATAAGAGAGGATCTAAAGGAAATTGACCTTACACTAGAAGACACCACCGATAAGATAAAACTAAACAAAAAAATTAAGAACAAAAACACTTGCTTCACACTCACAAGAAAACACTCACTACACGAGCATTTACTACACTAGAATGTTTAGAGAAAGTGATGTTTACAACACTAGAATTTACAACAAAAATCGGAACATATGAAAAAGAACTAGGAGGATCGCATGTCCCAAACAATCCCATCGAAAAGATTTGGATAATGGACTGACTAAAGTGATCCTATCAGGTCATAAAAAAAAAAATAATAATAATAAAATATTTGGTTAGAAAGCCGAATGAATAGTTAGATCTTGATATTTTCTAATACAGAGCTTTCGGAAAGTTGCTGTGCACTGGAATTATGGAAATGTAATGACGAAACTTTCTTAATTATTTCTTTGTATTTTTGTTTCATTATTTTATAGAAACGTATATTTCAATAACTGGAATAGTATAAAAAAGATGTTGAATATGACCTCCTCCAACATCAGTACATCAGTGCATACGTTTCAATTTGTCTTCTGAAATATCAAAATTTGTTCATCTGATATATCAAGGAGCTTCTGTTCATTTAGTTTAGGTGGACTTCCACTTCGATCAGCGCTTCAACATAGCAGTTTTCCGGAAATTTTTCGATAAGAGTTCAAATTGCGCTTCGGCGAGGGGCAGGAGTACTTGGAACCTTTTAGAAACGTTGTGTTTCATTAAATCAGTATACTTGTCACCTTTAGGAAAGTCGTGTCCAACGAGAAAAATAGCGTTTCTCTACAAAAATAACCATTACGTCTCTCACAACTATTGATTCCGTTAAACGAAACAACATGTAACGAAACGAAGCACATTCAGTCACAACTCAACAACTGATGTCTTGGTTTATCACTGAGCAACTCCCCAACAAACCCACAAAGCAACTAACCTAACGTCAATAGAACAGAATGCACCACATAATTCTGAAGCATACTGCATAGCAACATTCCAAACGATCTGTATTTTGTTTATTTGCACTTAAGGTTAACAACCAATGCGTAAAATAACTCGGATAACAAACAAACAATGAGTAACGTTTCTCCTGATCTCTTTGATTTTATCAAGTGCAAAATTAATTTAATTGGAATAATCTTGTTAAAGTATAGTAAGGTCCACTCAAAGTTCCATTTATCTGAAACTAGAATAGAAAACTAGTCGAGTTGAATGGAAATAATTTTAATGTGAATATTATTTGTATACGTTGCACTGATAAACGTAAAAGTTTGACAAACGTGCTCATTGGTTGTAAGTTACGTGTCTTATTATTATGAATTAATTAATTGGTCATCGTACGAGAAAATAAAGATTTCTTTTTGAAAATACTGTCTTAGTTTAATATTAAAATTAATATTTTTTTTTATTTCATCGTAAGGTAACCGATCATATATTTAATAAATTATACAATATATAATATTAATCGCAAGTTTTTGTTTACAATTTTAAGTTTTCATTTGTATCAAATTCAAAAATTTAATCTATACGCTTAATAATACACATTTGTTTGGATTGATGAATAACTAAAGTTCTTTAAACAATATCTTTGATTCATTATCATAAACTTTAAACTTCTGTTAAAATCTATATTTATGTTTGTTTATATTTGTACAAATAATAAAAAATGTCCAATCTTAATTCTAAAATTTTTCTGTTTAATTATTTATCTGTTAAATTATTTATAAATCTTTAATTTAAAAACAGTTTTTTATCCCGTATTCTTTATACACCGTAGTTAATTTAAATTAACTGCGATATATTAGGTACACATAAACGCTTTAATTTTACATCTTAAATGCTTTTTATTTTCAATTAAATTTTGTAATACTAATTATTTAGTACTACAAAGTACGAAAGAAAGTAATAAAGTAGTAATTATTTTTTATTTTAGTATTTGGAGTTGCTAATTTTTAATAATTTATTCTATAATTTTCTTTTTCATCTTACGAAAAAAAGGGGGAAAAATTGATAATATCAATATTAAATTTAAAAATATTGAAAAACAAAATATTAAATTGTATACGTTAATTGGATAGAGATTTACGGTACTAATATATTAATGACTGAAAGTAAAAGAATAATAATTTTTTTTTCCAATGTAATGTAGTCAAAAAACATACCTTTCTACATTAATATCACAGTATATGCAATATAAACATAGAGATTTATGGTACTAATATGAATGACTGTAAAGAAAATAATAATCATATTTTTTCTAATGTAATGTAGTCAATAAACATAATTTTCTACATTAATATCACAGCATATGCAATGTAAACAAAGATTTATGGTAGTAATATGTTAATGACTGAAAAATAAATAAATATAAAGAAATAACGATATTTTTTCCAGTGTAATGTAGTCAAGAAACATAATTTTCTACATTAATACTATAATATATGCGATGTAAAAATTAAAACATGTCTAAATTTTTAACATTTCATTTGCTATGCTATTTCCCAACCCATAGAAAAATACGCAGGTAACTTGAAATGTCACTTATTGAGATTAGATTGTTAAATCATCATAGCATGTAGTATTTATCATTTATAAAAATATTCTAGCCCATATAATAATCTATATTATTATAATATATAAATTGTACATTAACATGTATGAATAATTAAACATAACTTATACAAAAAAACAAAACGTTTACAGTAAACAAAATGCAATTCAAGTATTATGATGCATATTATTCGTATCTTCTTAAACAATGCTTGCTTAAAAAACACGTTTGAAAAGAATTTTTTAAAATTTATTAGACGGAAAGTTTTGTAAAAACAAACTTTATATTATCTATATATCTTGTATTTATGTTTAAGCCTCTCTCTCTTTATTTGCGCGCGCGCGCGCGTGTTCGCGTGCGTGTGTGGGCACTCGCATGTCTGTGTGTGTTTAACATATATATATATATAAAAATCACATAAACATACAATAACATTATTTGAGAATAAAAATTAATGATTATTTTAATGAAATCTATTATTTAGTTCAGTAAATGAGAAATAAGTTGTGAATGATAATTAGTTATTTTAGACATTTTTTTAGTTGTATTAGTAGTGAATTTAATCATACTTTAAAAGTAACTTAACCTATATTTTTCTGTAGTAGAATCATAGAAAAAATTTGTAATTTCTCTTTCTCTCTCTCTCTCTCTCTCTCTCTCTCTCTATATATATATATATGTGTGTGTGTGTGTGTGTGTGTGTGTGTGTGTGTGTGTGTGTATATATATATATATATATATATATATATATATAAGCAATATTACGAAATTTCAAATATTGTTATTTTAAAATTTAATTTAATTATTTCACATTATTTAAATGCATTTACATTACTTTCTTCTCGTAAAGGCAGTTTAAAATATTACTAAATTCGTCAATTTTGATAAGGGATGTCACCATTTGTTTTTGTTTTTTTTTCACTTGATTTTTATGTATTATTTAAAGTATTTAACCAAAATAAACCATTTTTGTAACACAAGAATTACAGTAACTACAAATGTCATAAAAACAGAAGTACGGTTCAAATTTTAAAGTTGACATTATTTTTCTGTTAATTATTACACTTTACGTTAATATTTAATACAAATTTTATTCCTTTTTTTTATTAATCAATGTATTAAACAGTTTGTCGTAAAATAAATTAACATACTACCTCGAGGTACATAGTTATGTAAAAAATCAATGTATTTGATAATAAAATAGAATTTTAAACAAAATATTTACCTACTTTTAGTCAATCTGGATTATAACACTGCAGCTATACTAATGTTTATGATGAATGTTATTATTTATTATTTTAGGTTAGTGATTGTATAACTTTATTATTCATTAATTTTTTACCACGATATAATAAAATTATTCCCTTATACAGTATGATTTATATAAATAAATGTATTTTTTTCATTTTTTATTATAATTAAATGACGACCTTTATTGGAAATTAAATTATCATCTGTCATTTAACTATCACATTCCCGCCGCAACAATTCTGTGTAAAAGTCGCGAAGCAACTGATTCAGGGCATGATAAAGTATGAAATTTCCCTTGCCCACTTACTTAAATTTCCCTTTATAGTTAATTTTTTCCCTTTTTAAATATTTTTTATTCTTGCCTATCATTAGTAACTTTAAATGTTTAATAATAGAAATACATGCTTAATTAAATTTAATGAGTATATTAAAATAAATATCAATTATTTATTTTATGATTTTTTTTTTTAAATCTGTTTATAAAATTGATTAATTATAAATTACATACCTGTATATATACATATTTATTTATATATGAGAAAGTGTTAAAGTATATATATATATACTATATACTATATACTTATATATATATATAATGAATTAATTTTATTAATTTTTTTTTTTTTAATATTTAACGCAAATCCTACTTATTTTAAACAAATAAATAAATAATTTTATCAATAATAATAATGACAACCGTAATAAATAAATTTAGGATCAAAATTATGTTGAAAAATTTATGAATTTGTTCTACTTAAAAAATGACACAGAATAATTCATTTATAAGTTAACATCTGTAGCAGAATAATAGTACCTCAGTCTTTCATCCGGAAGATCCCCGGTAACGTATGACATTTTGATACCCAAAAAAATTTCATTTCATATTCCCATACAGAAGTTTCGAGCTTATAATCGAATTAAACATCAACCAAAGATTAAAAACAAAAATCCTTATTACCCGACAAAAGGGTTATTTGTACCTAATGGCAGGACGAAATATGTATCTTTTATTATTTACTATTTTAATGAAAATATGTACCTTCGCTTATTTACAATTAAGAAACTGATAAAGGACATACGAAAATTAAAGAAAAATTAAGCAGTGGAAGGTAGATATCACTCTCTCGGAACTGAATGTAATTACTTGAGACTGGTCAAGTGGGCGGCGTATTAAAATACTTTTCAAAAATTGTTATATTTTAACGTACACAAACTATGATTACCTGAAAATTTCTAAAAAATTAATGTGTATTTCTAAATTAATTGAAATAAGTATTATTTATATCTACGAATGTCCAAATAAATTTGTGAAACATTTTAACTGGTTAATTACCATCGTATTCCAACTTCGTGGCAAGACCATTTAAATTCCGTCACACTTCGTTACGTCAGGTCACTTCGTCACCTCTTTGGTGCAGGTTGGAATAATGAAACGGGCAGCAGTCTTGGTAATAGTTATAATTTCTACCTTCGTTAAACTGCGCTATAAATTGTTTTTCCAACATTTCTAAACATGTTAATTCTGAACTGGAGTCTAGAAAGAATAATTGTCCGTATTCCCTGAAATATAAAACAGAACAAACGTTAACTACTGGTGAGTCTCATGCACATTTCATAACTAAACAGAGACTTTCGCCTGTACCACATTTATACATTATGCTGATTTATAATACTACATTCGTAAAAAATTGACATCTTTTAAATATAACAGATTCTACAAAACATCATTATTAAATCTCTTCAATATATTGACGTAGAAATGACAATAGACTTCTTTTATCAAAAATATTGAAATTTTGCACTGTTGAAGCTTATAGGTTTAATCTTCAGTCTCTATTTAAGAGTTTGTCGAACTCTTAGATTGCTAGGTGCCAAGCTGTAAGCTTACCTCTGTGAGAGATCTGAGTATAGAATGGATTGTTTAAGACTATCCGTAACATCTGGAATTGGCCAAGTACGTATCGACCTAACAGTATTAAAAGACAGGCTTCCTTAGTGTTTCATTTCTCTTCATCATATTAGTAAAGGAAGAAGGAATATAAAGGGATTAAATATTTTTAGAAGGAATTCTGCTCGAAATCACTTCTGTACCGTCAAACTGACTAGATTTTGGCATAGTTGACACACAAAATACCTCCTAACATTGACTATGTAATCTTTACTTCTACTACTACTGCTGCTTCTTTGCGGGAAAAAATGTGTACTCGTAACTGCAAAACACGAGCATAAAAGTTTCATAAAAGTTTTGGTTTGTTATTTATTAATGATAACTGTTTAAATTTTTTTACAAATTTATGAATAAACCTACATTTCATAAAAAGAAAGCTAAAACTGACGAACATTTAAGTTTTGTATCTATACACTATGATTTATCAGTAAATTGGTAAATTTTATTTATCAATAAATCAGCCAAAATTATAATTGATGAGACGAAAATTTAAACTAAATTTCATATTTATTCAAAGATTCTATACTATATAGAAATACAGAGTTTCACGAGGAATCTGCAGTACTTTACAAGCATATTCCGCTTATCAAAACAATGAAAAAGTTTCATATAAACATAGGTCTGGAAACGCTTCGTTAGCGAGTTTACGGCTAGCGAAAGATTTCGCCTAGATCTCAGCTCCCCCAGTGAAATGAGGTCAAACTGAAATCTTCTGGACGTTAATTAATGAGGGCAAAATTAAGGTTTTCTATGGTTTTTAATCCGAAAAAATCATTACAATAGGCTTCAAAACTGAATTTCCTTTAGTTTTTATGATATCTGACTTGAAACCCAAAATTAGGGGTCAAGAAAAACTTTTTAATGTTTAGCTAAAAAATAACTTTCTTAAATAAACAATAAATGCATAAACGTTATTTACAAAACTTGTATAAAATTTAATCCTTAAAAATGGGATGTAATCAGCGTTTATGAACACTGAACACAATGCTTTCAAATTCGTTTTTATTGAAAACCAAACACAACTAAACAGTTATGAAAACTGAACCCTAAAAATGAAAATTGATATTATAGGCCTATTTCTTTCAAAATAATATTAACCAAATGTTCACATAAATATTTCACAGTATTTTTCATTTAAATTATTTAATTTGATTTTGTATAAACTTACAGTATTACATTAGCTGTTCAAAATGTCCACCAATATCAAAATTGGTACTGAATAAAAGAAAAAATTGGAAGTTACTTATTTAAGTTACATTAATAAAAATAAAACAAAAGTGTATATATATATATATATATATATATATATAAGATGAATATCGAATTTACAGCAAATGTAAGTTTTGAATCTTTAAGAGTATTTTCTTCATAGTATTTAATGGAAAAAAGTGTGTTCTTCAACTTTTAGAGCCAAATTTGCACTAGAAAATTCTACCATTGAAAATAATACACGTATATGGTTTCTTTCTTCCTCTTATCTCAAAAAAAACCCTTTTGTTTTAAGATTGACTTTATTAATTGATGTTGTAATATGAGATGATTTTTAATTTTAAACTTCTTGCTTACTCATACGAGTATATCTGATTTTGTTAAAAGTTAACACATTTTATGTAATAAAATTTAATATTTCTATTCTAATTTTGTTTAATTGCAGTTGTCAATCGTAATTTTATTTATTGCACAATCAGAAATAATGAAAAAATTCTTTACTTGCATCCTAACGTCAAAATTATTTAATTTTGTTTTTAAAGATTTAAAAAAGCGAACTTAAGTTTTGTGTATTAATTTTTATAAGTCATTATTGCCAGGTAATATTAACAACCAATCTATTATAGGTTGTCATTAATATAAAAGTAATTTGATATTGCCCTAATTTTGCATCCTGTCTCAAATTAAATACCGAAAAGATTTTATTACTAGATTAAAATGTTCAAAAATAGATATATTTTTTTAGAAATTCAAAATTACCTTTTTAGATTACAAATATACTTTTTAAGAAAAGGTTTCATCTTCCTCTAAAGAATACGGGTTACAACGTTATTTCTCAACAGTAAGAGTTGCATTAATTAATTTTTCTGTATTGTCTTTCACAATCTTTCTTACCACTGTGACACATGTAAAGCACCTGTGGTAAAATAAGACAATCACATTAGATAATTATCATTTTTATTTGAAATAGTGACGTTCATCGTACAGCCACTATCGTTGGTTAACAGAATTAGTATAAATTTCGGTGGGATTCACATATTATATGTGAGTAATATAAATATATATATATATATATATGTATATATGTGTGTGTGTGTGTGTGTGTGTGTGTGTGTGTGTGTGTGTGTGTGTGTGTGTTTATGTGTGTGTGTGTGTGTGTGTGTGTTATAATATAAACGCATATTAATGTGTTTCAGTTTAGATGTGAATGGGAATCCACCTCACACCTAAATCGTGCCGACTAGATATATGGTTCTTAATATACTTGAAAAACGTCACTCATTTATTTAAGTAAATTGTATCTCTTGGACATTTTTTCAATCCGTAAGTTTGTGGCAACTGTTATACGTAGATACACCACATTATTATATTCTTTATATACATTTTTCAAGGATTTATTTAGATAATAAAACCCAAATAAGAAAACGCATGACTAACCTTTTTTCTGATTCCAAGCATCTAGAGGATTCACATGATTTAAATAAAGATTATCAGTCGTTATCTGCATTTGATTCTTTTTTCCCTTTCATCAAAGCTTCGTATGTGTTAGCTTACTAATGTAGCCCACTTTTATGCGTGGTTGGAGACCGACCAGCATATTTTTAATTTTTTTCTAAAATATTATTTAAATCCAGTAGATCTTTTTGTTAATTAGTTGTTTAACTCATAGTCGTTATTTTACTTAAAATTGATATAATTTTTGTTTGATGTTGCACCAAATTTTTTGTTATATTTTCTTATTTTTCGTAGCAGCAATATTTAATAAATTATGTTTGTTTTTTCACAACGTAAGTAAAAAAAAAAAGTTGAAATTAATAAAAAGAAAAAAAAGAAATATAAGTAAAGATTATTGAACTTTCTATAATGTAATAGTTGTGTAAATTATTTTCGTTTATTTAATTTTTACGATGTGTTAATTTTTTTTTTCATTTTTTTAAAAATTTATCTCAGAAACTGCTGGAATTAATTTCATAATTTGTGTTATTTTTACCGCATTTTACGTGAACATACTGTTCCTTTTATTTCCAAAAATATATGAGAATAAGTTTTAAAAGAATTTTCTAAAAATTTAAAATTGGGATAATAATTCTGAGAATAAAAATAAAGATTGTTAAAATAATTTTAAAAACTGGCAAAAAAGTTGTAATACTTTCCTGACATTTGTTATTTATTCTTATAAAGTGGAAAAATAATTATATATGAAAAAAAGTTACGTAAGGTTTCTTATTTTGGTGGGGAAATTTATGATTATTGTAACATTGATTTATTGTAATATTATCATTATATGTTTAAATAAACAAAAAAGTTTTAAAGATTCAAAACCCCAGTAATTCTCCCCCTCAAAAATCACCTTCAAAAAGGTTTTTTGATTTTTCTACGTTATTATTACTAAAAGTTCATTATTTAAAATTTTAATGTTATAAAAAGTTTAAATACACCTAAAAAGCTTCAGAAATTAAAAAAATCTATGTTTTTAAACTCTGAGCGGCTCCTCCACCATAATTTTCCCCCAAAGTATTATTTGGATCACTTGCACTGCTACTATGCCTAGGAAATCATTAAAAAAATATGCAATAGGTATAAAGATACCTGTTTCGATTTTCGGGAAAGAGGTAATTGTGGGGCAATTTTTTTTTAAATGGTAAAATAACCATGCACTGAGCTTGATATAAAGTTGGTTTATGTTTGCTAAATTTTGAGAAAATTGACCCCAAAAAACTATCCATCCCCTCCCCTGGAGATATTGATCCCATCATGTTGCCTCATATCCACAAGTATCTGAACAAAATTTCATCAAAATCGGTTGGTCTATTCATACACTATTAAGCTTCAAAAACGCCACTCACGTAAATTACGAAAATTAGCCCCAATTTTTTTGTTTATTTGGGGTATCTGGGTCATGAAACGTCAAAAAATGCAATAAAACCCATATACAATTTTGACATACACTATACTTTCTTTCTCGCAGTCCAGGAAACTAATAAAAATTGAAAACGTTGTAACAAAATAAAAAATGTTTATTTGTTTGCGAAATTTAAGAACTACGTATATACAAAATATTAAAAAAATGTATTTAATAATATACAGTTTGCTAATTTTTTAACCCCTAACCTCCTATTTAGTTGATCTTTTTCATAGCCTTTTGTTTTTCTTCTTTTTTCTTTCTTTTTTTATTGTTGAAACGATTTGAATTGTTTTTTAGTTCTATTCTTCTTTGAGTTATAGTCCTTTTTTTAAAAAATGTGAAGATGTCCTCCACTATCATGTATGAACGCAAATTCTTTCACTCAAATAGCCGCTTGTAAGTTATATAAAAGGGTGCATTAAAAGGGGGAAAATGTTTTGTGTATTTATGAGTGGTTTATACATATATAAGTTTATCTTTTTTTGTGTACTTGTATCTTTGTGCGTGAGAATGTTTTTTATATTATTTTTTTTCTTTTTTTAAGGGAGGACGTGAAAAGAGAAGGCTGAAATAACTTCACCTAATGGAGCCATTCATTCATTAGGCTTATCCCTCTCATTATTCTAAATCGTCTCGCCCATTAGCATGCTCAAAAATGTGTTTACTTTTTCTACTAAGAAATATTATTTCATTTTTTCTCGTGCGCGCGCGTTTTTATGTGTGTGCGAGTATGTGTGCGCGTTTGTGTGTGTTTATATATATATATATATATATATATAATGTATCTGTTCATTTCAGCTTTTTTATTAAGCCGATCTTAAATTTGTTTAAACCGATTTAGTAGTTAAACTAATAACTTAAAAACATCTTATTAAGAAATTAATTAAATTAAATAAATATTAAAAATTTACAACGTAATACTATGGATTATTTGAACAAAATAATTACCTTTTTTTTTAATTAATTTTAACAAGTAAACAAATTATTTGTAAGGTCGTTTACTTTTTCATAGTTTACGGTTGCACCAACTGTAAGAGTCATTAGCGACTTTAATAAAACTAAGCGTTCATAAGTAATTAGGCAATAAGCACTAAACATATCATGAAAAATATCGAAACAGGAACATGACCGGTAGACTATTTTCACTACGCACAAAGTACTCCGTAAGGGATCTCACGTAAGCAAAACTGCTAAGTAAGAGCTTTCATCCCATTATCACAGAGAAACCGCAACAGGATTTTAATGCATTTCTTCCGGTTGAGCAAACACTTCACATCTGATCCCAGCTTTAACTGACGACGAATAGTCGTCCCATTGGGCAATCTAGGATTAACTGGTTTACAGACAATTTTACATTGCACACCTCACAGTTCTGATGAGGAGAGCCAAATAGATGGGCGTGGGTTAACTTTCTGTGCCCAATCGTAAACCGAGTTAGGAGTCTTGGTCTCTTCTGTTGTTCTGGATAAAAGGTTTCTCGAAGATGTTCTCGCGGATGCCATGTAAGGCCGTGAGAGAACTCAGCAGCCAGAACTTATTCCATTGAGTACAAAGTTTGACACGGACTGCCATCGTGAAATCATTGTTACACATCAATTCCAATCGGAGGCCATTTGTTGCCGCTTTCTTGGCAGCCTCATCAGCTCGGTTTTAGTTCAATGAATAACATTTTTTTTTTTTTTTTAAATTGTTAAATTGGTTTTATAAAACAAAGATTAAAACTATAATTATTTAAAAAAATTAAAAAAATAAAATTTTTTATTACATCAATATTCTTTTATTTTATTTTAAAGAATTTGGGCAATGAAGATTCTGTATTTTTTTAAATATTTGCATAAAATTGATAATAAACATAATACAAACTAAACATTTCTAAGGAACTCTTAATGGAAACTTAAATATAATTTAAAACATCTCAAATTTTGTATATTTTAAATATTTTAAAAAAAAATTATGCCTAAACCCTTTTTTTTATTATGCTCTCTATTGTAATACAGGTTGAAAACTATTTCTATGCTGTTAAGGCCTCATTTATAGAGATAAACAAATAAAAATAATAATAACTGTAGATTGAAACGGTAAAAGGTTTGCGTAATTTATTGAATTCGTGTTTTTAGAGTACTGTTTTAAGTAACTTTATTGATGATTTCCACGATAAAAAAACTTTAAGAAAAAGTTATTTTTAAAGAATTTTCAAGGTTATAAACGTTAAAAAGTTAATAGAACTCTTCGTTTTAAGGGTGGGGTGTATTACATCCATCTTTAAATCCTGTGATAAGTATATAAAATTGTTAGAGATATTATTAATGTCCGCATTAAGAAAAAATACCCTAATAATCTAAAAATATAAATATATAATCTATATCTATATAATCTAAAAAATATAAATACTTGTCTCGGATTTGATTGCTAGCAATTGTCTGGCATCTTTTGTCACAAACGATATAATTATGTTCTTATAAAAAAAAAATGTCTGTAGAATGTTTTTGATTGTAATAATTTTTTTTTTTGAGTAGTGATTTTGAAAAATGTTTTCAGTATCTTTACACTTCTATTATTTTTTATAAAGTTTATAATTATATTTTGTTGTAAGTTACAAAACACATAATATTCATTATTTAATAACATAGAATTAGCATCAATGAACTCTGGGAAATGTGTAATTTAGAGAAACAGAAATATGCCTTGTTTTTTTTTTACCAACTTTTTCCTCTGTTATATAACCGAAAAAGTAAACAATATTCATTCGATTTGTAATTTTTTTTTAAGCGATCAATGAAAAACAAATATGTATTTATATCAGTATGTATTCAATCAAATTCTAATTTATATTAGTTTGTTTTTCTATAGATTTTTTTAAATGTTTCTCTTTTAGCCGATTTATTTTAAAATAAGAGATATATAGTTAAAAATCTAACAATTCATCCTATTTTTGATCCTCTATTCAAAAGCACAGTAGTTCTTCACTATATATTTAGTTTACGAAACCATTTTCTGAAAGAGAAATATTTTTATGTCATATTTAAACTTCTACTTTTTTGTGTTACTTTTGTAACAAAAAAAGTTTTGTATTACTGTTTAAAATTTGAAGAAAACCTATAAGAATTACGTTAGTGTTACACATGCGAAGTGCACATAGCTTTTCTATATTTTTTCCGGTAAACCGATTTCAATGTTCCTAGGGATAACAAAAAAAAAAAATAACACTTAATAATATATTAAAACCGACCTTATTTTTTGTTTAAATAATTTAAAAATAAAATCCGTTAATCATTTCTAATTTAGCCACCGTTTAAAACAAATATTGAACTACTTTAGCTGAAGAAGGAGATTTTTACAGTTCTATACGCTTAAGTGAGACGCGTATACACTTTCCTAACAAACGACTGGAATTCCCTGCTCCCAGCTGTTTTAAAAAAAAAACATTTTGTTTTATTTTCATCCCTTCTTCCTTCTCTTCATTAATTAAATTTATGAAACTATATACTTAATTTAATATTTATTTATTAATCTGGAAGGGATGACGTCCATCGTAGGGGACAGCTTCACAACCACCCTTACTGCATCAGTCCTTCTACCTACAACCTTCGATGAAAAACTAATCACAGTTACCACAATTTGTAATAACCTGATAAATGTCTGAAATTATTTGCCACAAAGTAGGAAAAACAGAAATGGATCCAGTAAAGACCTCAACGGGATTTCCAATTGGTACCGCAGTATAAATATCACAACAAATCCATTACCAGGTAACAATTTGCCTATATTATGACCACCGTTTCTTTGTAATTAGATACACCAAGCAAACATAGTACTAATGAATTCCGCAACATAGTAAAAAAAAATTATTTAAACTTTTTACCCGCAGATAATACCCGCCGCATTAACATTTGGCCTACAAAATTAGGCAAAATTTTAAATGTTTTCCTAGCATTGAACTTTGTATCTAGCCGCATACGTTTTCCCGTTGGTAATTTTAAATTGTAATATGGCGTAAAACTTATTTTCTCAGTATTACTCGTTCGTATAATAAAACTTTTCAAACATGAGTCATATGAACTTTTAAAAAATTTATGTTGATTTAGATGAATTAGTAATAAAATAAACCTCTGATTTTGTTTATTTATGTAGAATTTAATAAATATTTTTATAAAAACTTAACGAATTTCATTTTTATTAAGGAATCTTGTTTTTTTTGTCCTTTTATACTGAGATTTTAATGTAATATATATTACCACCCTTCCTCGTAATAACATTGTAATGACGCAATAAGAAATACTAATACAAGATTTATTTCTATGTATCGTGTTCCATCTAAACCACTATAATTTAATTAACGGCACATTCTTCATATTTAATATAATAAAAAAGAGAAATGTGGAATAAATAAAAATTAAATAACTGTAATTCAATTTGTTTAAGAAATTTTGAAGTATAGGATATACAAGAAAAAATTATTAAATTTTAATGGATATCCTTTTCAAGATTGGAATGGATATAGACGTGTTATTGCTCTATCTGTCAGAGTTGTTTAGCGTTAACGCCGTATTACTACTTTGCACATTGGGATTTGTACACACACGCGCACACACACACGTGTGCACGCGCGCACATACACACACACACATACATGATGTGTATATATACATATAACATAGAAGCGGTTATAGTAGAATGTTCGTTATGTTATGTAACAGAGGAATGCCAGTTATGAATGTCACGTCTATGTTTTGTCACTCCGTGACCGCGTTGTACAAATATCTGCTGTTACAGTACTATGAGATTGTAAACCTCCCTTCCACTTTACTATTGATGCAACCTCCACTGATTATCTAACCGAGCACACACCAACGTTGCAAAACTTTGTTCTATTATTGTCGTTAACTCCCTTACATTATTTAGAATTCATACTGGTAATTCAACCGACGAAATTGTAATCGTAGCTACATATTTTACAGAATAAGTACGTAAAATAAAATTTATATAAAATTCCGGTTCAGTTTTAATCTTTAAAAACAATAATATTATTAATTAAAATTAAGTAAACAAAAAAAATATTATAATCAAACATTAATTGTAGAAATGGCAACAACTAACAAAAACAAACAGTAATATGTCAAATAAAGAAATAAACAATCTTTTATATAACAATCAAAATTATATTTTCCAAACATTCTTCGCAAAATATCCGCACGGATCGTTTATGTTGTAAAACCATAATTAGTTACGCTAATGCTTGCTTTTCATAGATTAAAACGATACAATTGTTATCCAAGTATTAAAATATATTATAAATAGGAATAAAATAACTTATAAAAATAGGTAAAATCAGTTAAATAAAATTAAAATGTAAAGTGCTTTACTTAACGGTTACCGAAGTAAATTCTAACATTCCGAGAACCATTTACAGACAAAAAAAATTGAACTGGAGCAATCTCAATTCCAATTGTTTTGTTCTTTTAATTGTTTAATTTTTTTTAAGTATCATTAAAGATCAACTATCTGTATTCTTTAATTTCATTTTTTGCATCGACATAACTAGGTTTTCTTAATAGATAATTTTCGTAACTTAAGTTGCTTTAAACTAGTCACAAGTCACAATAAATTAAAAATAAACTAAATTAGGCATGAAATATACTAATAAACAAAATCCATGTTTGAAACATAATCCATGGGACTTACACTGGCTTTAGTCCAACCTAATTGGAATTTCATACTCCAAGATCTACGAGCCTACTTTTAGAGATATTGTATTATTTCTTATTTTAATTTATTTTTTATTTTATAAGTACAGCTTAGCTTTCTTTTCTCTATCGCTTCTTCAGATTGTTTTTTTAATTTTTTCTTTTAAATTTATTTATTTGTTATTATTTTCTAAATTCCTTTATAATTATTTATAATGGTTGTTTAAAAATCAACATATAAATTTATTTCCTGTAATATTTATACTTTTATCATCGGTAGACAACTGAAAAAAACAATTAAAACGATATTAAATTAAAAATAAACAGTAACCGATGGACGAAGCCGTTACTTGAAGAAAATCAACCGTAACAAAAGTTTTAAAAAAGATGTTATTTGATTTTCACAAAAAAGTCTATTTAAAATCTCACAGCACTTGTTTCGGTACCCAGTATCTTCCTCACGTGTTACAAATAGAAAAAATACACGTTTTTAGATAAATTAGTGATACATAGGATGAACTGCAGAGATCGGTGCATGAATTCTGTACTGTAAATCTCATTTTAATGGCAAAGTATCTTTTCCTAAAACAAAAGCTTCTGTAGAAAAAAAACCTGGAAATGAGTATGTTTTCCTGTTCGTAACACTTGAGGAAGATACCATATACCGGTGTTGTGATTTTTAAATAATTTTTTTGTGAAAATCAAATAACATATATATTTTTTTTTAATTTTGTTAAATAAGTAGTACTTAAAATCTGAAACAATCATTTTTAACCCAGATTTTAGAATAAGAATAAAAAAATAAATATATAAAATATTGTTCAAGTCAATCCTAATAGAAACCATGAATTTAGATTAAAAATTTCTAACACATTTAAACCTCCATCCATACGGCCCATTACGAGTTAGTGCACGCATCTTTTATAGACTGCATACATAAAACGTATCTCAAGATTGAACCAATAAAAGGAAAATCAATCAAAGAGAATCTCCACACATGAACAAAACTTTTAGCAGTTTAATGTTCGTATGACTGAAAATTGCTCTATGTATGGGTAAGAATTTATTGAGTTCGTTTATGTCCTCGTTGTCTGCATAGGTAACATTGTGACTGACATATCAGAAATGTGACATTTATTCTAAAGAAGTTCCGTCGATGAGAATTTTAAATTTAATTGGCTCTTTTCCACAGAAACCATTACTTTTGTCTTAAATAAAAATATTTTTCCATTAAATATAGATTTACAGTTTAAATCTATACTCATGCACCGATCTTCACAGATCATCCTTTGATCATTTGATCCATTGATCTTTGTAATCTATCTGAGAACGTGTTAAGAAATCAACCATCATCCACTGAAGTAGGTGGAGCTACCAGCTTCCAAATACAAAGTATCTCTACAGCACACATTTTAAAGAGTCTGAGTGAAGTACAACCTTGATAAAACTCCTTAATATATAGTGTGATTGAATACAATTTTACCGCCTGCCATTTAAATGTTTGTTCAGTTGTAGAAACCTATAATAACAAATATAAAATATTCCATTAATTCTCACCTTTCTACGGGTTATTAATCTTTGTATAAGTTACAAAAGATATATAATTTTCTTTCATTTATTTCAAATATTCATTTTGTCTAATATAATACAAGAATATAGAAAAAAATGTAATTTGTGATTCTACGTAATTTTCAGAAACCTTTGATAGTATGAACTATTTTCCATAAATTTCACTTCAGAAAATTCCAATAATTATGCTGTTATTTGTATAATTTTACATCCCACATATCCCATTAGAAATAGCTGAAGAACGGACGTTACATGATGTAACTTTTTTCGTAATCATTATATTGAGACAAATATATTTCAATTTTCTTTGGTCATTCTAAAATTTTAGTCAATTTAGCATAAAAACATGACTTTTTTATGTTTTCCATATTAACAAACACAATTATTTTTATACATTATCTCTTCTTCCATGGAATGTGCAAAAGTCACTGAATTTTTTAGTAAAACTGTTTTGGTATATTCTTCATAAATCTATTCTCCATATTTCTCTATATCACATCGCATTTCAAATTTATATTATAAAATTCTGATTCTAATTCATTTTTCTTGATTCCTAGCAAATTTTTTCCAGTTCTTCATCTCTGAAATTTACCAATTACAAAAAAATGCATTCTTCAGCAGTTGACTGAAGAATAAATTGAAATTATGATGACATTGAATGTTACGAAATATTATTTTCAGTAAAATTATAATACTTTTATTCAAATCATTAATCTTTTTCAGGAGTACATAGTTGTTATACAAAATCCTTCTTGCAATGTTTGAGAATATAATTTTGAAAGAATCCAAAATAAACTTCTGATATATGATTTTTACACTAGGTTTGGTCATACTTACCTGAGAAATTTTCCAACAGTTTATTTAAAATTTCTTTTTTGTTCCTTCTTGATGTATTCAGATTACCGTACTAGCTTTATTAAATGTTTATTATATATAAAAAAAATAATAAATAACTCGCTAGTTTCCATGTATTTCACTTCAAAGATCTGTTTTTTTGCCCCTAGGTTATCAGTAAGTCTTATCTTTTACCTTTAAATAAGTAGAAATGTATACCATTATACATCTTGATACTTTCAATGATGATTCATTTAAAGAATATAAAACTAAATGCCTATGGTGAGGAAGATTTTATTTACATGGGTATGATTTAATTTTTTTTTTTTTTTTTTGAGCATATATTTATACGTTTAGTCTTATTTTAAATCCTTTCAGCATATACCTTTCATTTATTATTGTATTACCGCTGATATCTTTTTTTTATCGCTAATGTTGCATCTACTAAAATTCTACTTTATTAATTGCAAAGAGTATAACGTAAATTCAAGTAATTAAAAAAGGGAGTTGTTTGTGCCTGTATGCTTTCATCGAATATAGATATAAATAAATAAATTACTCTCCATTAATTATTTCCAAGTGAACCAGATGTATTTATTATTATTAAATACCACCATTTTAGTTCACCAGTAACAGCATAATATTTCAGTAACTCCAGGATTCAAGGTTAGCGACATGGAATGATATAGATGAGGTATGCTAAAACCGATGTATAGCTACGTAGTAAGAATATATTCAACAGTTTACAGATCCAGGCAAACAGTCTATAATTTTTTTTATATTTTGCCCATTTATTAACGACATTATCATGGATCATTGTTTTTTTAAAAAAAAAAAAAAAAAAAAAACATTTTCTCTATACAATTTCGGTGTCGGTGAGTACCTTTAATTTTTTTCTAAGTAACATTTCCAGCAATGACCACAAGAGTGGTAAATAAGAATATGTTTTATATCTCCTTGACCTGCGATGTAATCTCAATTTAAAAAAAATAATAATATAATATATTTTTATTCTGTAAGTAGACGCTTCAACTGTGAGTTAAGATCATTTTTGAAATTCTTACATAAAATATTTAAAAAATTATCTTTTATCATTTATAATATTTTTCTATGTTTATCATTTAAAATGTTTATATATTTTAGTGTAAGTAATTATTTTAATAAAATATCAACTTAACAAATTAGCAGAAATATTATCTTACTTTACCTTATACTTAAAAAAAATTAATTTTTAAACAAAAAATTTAACAAAACGTCCAGACTCAAAATCTCAGTGTTTACCTAAACCCTTTTCTTCCGGTAAGAAGGTTAAAACAAAAACCTTTAGGGTTGAGAAAACATTTCCTAAGAGGTAAATGAATTTAAAACTCAATTACACCAACAAAAACAATTAGAAGGAAAAGAAAGTTTGCCTTATCCATTTAACTAACCTAAACAAAGCGATATCTTGAACAGTTGAAGGAGAAATTACTTAAACCTATTAGAATATATTAAACATAAATTTACTAACTTTTACTAAAAGCTCATTCTCTTACTGTTATTTCATGTTTAAAAACAAAAGGGAACATTTAGATTTACCTTTTCTTTTGAATTTCATCCATTGTAAACGTTTATTCAACTTTGAAAATTAACACAAAACAATTTAATGATTTAAACAACTTTTTTATTATTTTTACAATTTTTAAACTAATTATTCCTTCTTTTTTTTTTTAATGCATAAAATAATGTTTTTATTTGTTAATGCGATTTGAATTAACTTATCAACTTTTAGATTAAAACTTTTAGTCGCTAACATTAAAATAGACAATTTATTTTCGTATCCATACGTAGTCGTCGATTATGTTTGAATGATTTCATGAAGCGGTGGGTTGACTAATATATTTGATTGTTCAGCTGGTTTTTTTATCTTTAATACAGCTCTATTCCATTGATACCTTTACTTAACAGTTTCTGTTATTGACTGGATTTTATCTTTGATTGTTCTGTGATCTTAAATTTTGGGGAGTTTTTTTAATCGTTACTTAAAAGCTAGTTTATTGTTCTCTCCAGAAGAGAACAATCCTCTATGTACATAATAAAATTTACCTTTAGTGTATAATAAAATTAGCAATATTCATCTAAATTATTGTAAAATATTTAGAAAATGTTTTAATTTTGTTAATTCAATAGGACATTAATGTATAACATGAAAGAATTTTTGTATATTAATTTGATTACATGAAAATTTTACATAATTAAACGGCATAAGACAGTGAATTTTTATTAGTGACGGACAGATGACAACGCAGTATAGATGGTTTTAATTTACACATTTAGCAAATTTATATATGTTTATTATTTATTGTTGTTAACAGGAAAAAAATTCATGTATTGGAATAATTTTTACGATAAATAGTTTGCTGATTTTCTTTTTCGTTATAACCCTCTAACCTACCGAATTTATTTTTTTAATTATAGTGTATAATGAAAAGGCAGTCATTTTATTACAAAATAGAATTTAATATTGTTTTTTGTTTTTTTTTTTTATAATGTGTAATGTTTTGAACGTACATTAATCTGGTACTTATTATCAACATTTCTTATTGTAAATGACTTTCAGTTTAAAAACAAAAATCTTGAAAGACGGAGAATATATACGCTACGCTTAACTTCGTTTTACATATTTTTATTACGAACTAAAACAGTATCACGTTTAATCGATTACAGTTTTTATTATATCATGTATATAACAAACTTATTACTCCTAAAAGCGTTTTAAAGAGCTTCAAAAATTGTATCAAAAAAGATAATCTCATTCTGTAATTTTCATGTAAATCGATCATTTGCGAAAGAAATTATTAACAAATATCTATTCTTTGTTAAGAAAGTGCGGCATGTTGGTTAATACCTGAAGAGAAGAAATACCAGTTATTACTTTAATTTTTATACCTAGGTAAAGGGTAAATATTTGTACGAGTTGTATAAACGGCATATAATCTTTATTAGTATCTGATATATGATGATCCTGTATTGTTGGTTTTACACATTTAGCAAATTTATACCTGTATATTACTGAAGTGAAAAAATTAGGCACGCCGCGAATTTTTGGATGGGCAATGAAAAAATCTGATCGGCAAGTCAAACGATCATTCGAATAAATATGGGGTAGCCGAGTTTAGTTATGTGAGGGAGAAACAGTCAGCTGAGTAGTGAATAAGTATGAAACGTAAGATTTTGTTGCCATACGCTCATTCGGGTAAACTCCGGAAAGCCGAGTTTGTCCAAGCGAGAGAAAAACAGTTATTTGTTACCGTGGGTAGCTTCTGTGGTTGGCTGTTTCATTATACATTAGACACATTTAAAATTGTTCTTCGGTGTTACGTATAATTATACATGCAACTAATATACTTACTTATCTTTCAGTGTATACGTTTAGTGCGTCATCGTTCTGACGCTGAAAAATATTATTGAAGTGTAATTCAGTCATTGGGTACGTGAATAAATTTATATATTTCTCATATGTATATATACACCGGGTGATCATTTGTTGAAAGGTTACCACATTTATTATTGAACAGCTAGCAGTCCCATCGTATTTTTGTTTGCAGGCATTTACACCATTCTCGGGGGAGGAATTAAAATTATTTTCAAAGGAGTGAAACCCACCCTCTCCACTACACCTACCCAAACTCAAAAATTTTAAATAGCAATGGTAAGATTTAATTACATTTGTTGACCACCGTAAAAGAATAATATATTTTGGTGAAAATAAAATTAAAATCTGCCCTCCCCTTCGCTCATTTTGGGTAGTAATTTTTCAAATTACAATCCAGCAAAAATAACTGTAAAATTACGTGACATTACTTCTTAAACCGATTGAAATAATCATAATCTGTGGATTAAAACTTTGAAAATTATTTTTTAAATTAGCAACTCAAAATATCGCCCTTAGAGGTTTCTTAATTTTCAAGAGTTGAAAATTTATTTTTTTAAATAAGACGATGTAGCTTGTGACACTTCATTGGAAGGCCCTTTGAATGACAAGTAATTTGGTGCAAATAAAATAAAAATTGGTTCCCTGGTATTGAACTTATGATTATAAATGTGGTTATTTTGGTATACAATGTTACTGACCCAAACCATTACGTCTGAAATGGTCCGTTCTTGTTAAAAATATGAATTTTATGCTTTTCCAGCGTTGACAAAACGTACCAGTAAACACAGCATTATAACATCAATTAAACCGAGCCGAAGGAATTGCAGACGTCCAATCAGATGAGCATTGGCAATCATCGCGTCCGCCAAGTGCCCCTCCTCATGCCGTTCGCTCAAGTTTTATCCTTCAGGAGGGCTTGTATGGTCGACCTCTCCTTCCAAAAGCCGAACTGATTCTTATGTATTCCGGGGGCGGTGTTAATTTCGGCAACAAGCCGAATGGCCAACATAAGTTAAACGGCCTTAACCATTTGTTAAGAAGGCGTAAAAGGCGGTAGATGATGATCCGGCCACTAACACTCGGTTTCTGAAGGAAGACCTTCCGGGCCTCCTTCCAACATTCCGGGAAAACTCCTGCCTGCAGCCCTTGAGTGGCAACGTCGACCATGTCCCACGGAACTTCTAGCAAGAGATCCTTAATGATGGCAGCCGGTATTCCGTCAGGGTCAGGACTGCGGTTGTTGTGGAGTCGACTCATGGCCATAGTCATCTCATGTAACGTATACCACCCCTGCTCAAAGTCAGAGGGGCTCAACAACACCAGTTCGGCACATGGGAATTCCAGCTCTGCCGTAGCACGTTCCTCCGTCAAGATCGGTAACCATCAGCCAAATCGTTTTATAACCAGTTGGTATGCCCGGCCCCAAGGATCATCGTCTAGTTCAGCACAGAGTTTCTGCCATTTCCTTCTCTTCGAGTTCTTTATGGCGTTCCGAAGAACTGTACATAGTTCTGGGATGCGAGGCCATAGGCATCTTCACCGCGACGCCTGAGTCGTTGCATGGTCCTCCTGTGCCGCTGGAGATCCGTCCTCAGACTGCTGATCTTGGTGGTCCACCAGTAAGCCGGCCGATGACGGCGATTATCCCCTACTTAGCACCGGTGAAATCTACCTCCGCCTTCCGGCGTGCCGAAAGGAATTTTTTTGGTATCGTAATTATTATATTTATTATGAGGTTTCTTTTTCAAAATATTTAATTTTTATAATTTTATTGTAATGATGAAATTAGTTATCCTTATTTTATGGAATCATTATCAGTAATAATCCATGAAACTGTGCGGCTCTGAGTAATAGATTGCCGATAACATTGGACCTCATATTTTTTTTAAAATACTTTTAATGTGTGTAGTTTTTAATTGTTCCATTTTAGAAATTTGATAATTTTTATTGGATAGATATTTTGCATTTTTTATTTGTAGGTAGGAATTATATTTATTTTCTTATTTCTGTTATATATTATTTTAATGGAATGCTAATAGAGTTTGTTTTTCAACCAGTATATATATTTTATCACATATATTTCAGTAATTTCAACTTGTATATGTCATTTATATCATATTAATTATGTTTTATTACTTTTATTTTTTTTTGTTCTTTATCATCTTGAGAATAAATTATATTTTTAATATTTTAGCTGATTTTAAATGGAAGTTTTAATAAACATGACTGCCAAAATAAAATAACAAAAGAAATAAAATAATAAAAAAATAAAAAGTCTTCGGGGTACCTTCTGAGCACGGTTTTTTTAAAATGAGCGCATTCTGAGCGTGTTAGGCGTGCTGGTAACAAACATTACTCTTTAATATAGGATAATTACTAATACAGGATAATTTGAGGGTGCGGGTGATAAATTTGCATATAATATAATTATATATATATATATATATATATATATATATAATTACATATATATATTTATTTATATAGCCTATGACATTCCTGGTCCCGGTAACGTAAGTATTCCAACGCGGGGTCATACATCTAAATCGGTGAGCTGATAGGATGGAAGATACGAGGGTTACCTTTTTTCAAGGTCCGATCGGTCGCAAAATAAAAACCCGCGCAAAAATCGGATGAACCTTTACGCATATGTGTTGCTCAGCGTCTCTAGTATGGCCTTCAATCACGCCGCTTCACTTCGTTTAGTTCTGAACATGCAACTAGCACGGAAACATATCTACAACAATAGCATCTCCCGCCAAGTGTGAAGTGCGTGTGGTAATTCGATTTCTTCAAGCAAACCTTCTCCAATAGAAAGTGTATGGCTACTGTGTTCTGGGACCGGAATGAAGTTCTCTTGGTGGAATTCATGGAACGTGACACGACCATCACTGCAGTCTCATACTGCGTGACTCTTCAACGTCCACGAAAGGCAATTCAGAATAAGCGGAGAGGAATGTTGTCATCAGGCATTGTCTTTCTCTATGACAATGCTCGGCCGCACACTGCAGCTGTAACAAAGAAGTTCCTGCAGCCTTTTCGTTGGGAAATGTTTGATCACCCACCATACAGCTCGGACTTGGCTCCATTCGATTTTCACCTCTTTGCTCACATGAAAGGCTGGCTAGGAGGACAACATTTTGGCACAGACATCGAGCTGCAGACCAGCGTAGAAACATGGCTGAAAACACAGGCGGCTTCGTTCTATGACGAGAGTATTGGAAAGTTGGTACCACGCTACGACAGAAGTCTAAATTGGAGTGACGACTATGTAGAGAAATTTTTTTTTCACTGTGGTTTTAAAATCATGACCGATCGGACCTTGAAAAAAAAATAACCCTCGTACATGCATACATCCTAAGCACATTACACGTTTTTGGGCAGTCGTGTACTATATCTAAATCAGTTCAGCCTTTTGCTACTACGGTGGAACATTCATACATACACTCTAAGTATATTATACTCCTTTTGGGACAGTCATGTAAAAAACACATGTGATTTTTATTTATTTTATGGTCTTTTGTAAAACTTCTGTATCTTTTATTAAAATTGTTCGATTTTCTTAAACGTTATTTGTTATTAATTTTTAACTTATCTGTTGTCGTATAGGTTAATTGAACTATTGTGGTTTTTCCTTTGCTTTAATTAATTTTGTATTTTTTCTATATAATGAACACCTAACTCAAGAAAAAGAATAGCAAAATATCATATAAAAATAATTAGGCCTACTAGGATTCGAAGCTAAGACCTTCTGAATGTTATACTCGCTCTCTCTTTTTTTGTTTAGCCTCTGAAACCACCTTAAGGTATTACTTCAGAGGATGAATGAAGATTATACGTATTAATGTAAATGAAGTGTCGTCTTGTACAGTCTCAGGTCGAGCATTTCTGAGATGTGTGGTTAATTGAAACCCAACTACCAAAGAATGATTTACGGAATGAACTATTACACTTCACCGGAACAGAACACAAGGATAACGGTCGGATACATATTTCCCTATTCACCGCACAATCTGGACAACAGTCCCTTGTTGCTGGGTTTTTCTTATATCGGGCTGTTATTTGTTTATTTAGGGTCAGTTATAAATTTGTTTTGCTTACTGACGGAATTTTGGATTGCGTTCCAATCCTTACAGATTAATTTTAAATATCATTACTTGGACTATCCTAGCGAGACTAGCAATTTATTTACGACTTTCTCGCGGCGCGTTCCCCCTTCACTGAAGGTCGTCAGTGCCAGTGCCTTTCGGTTTAGCAGGAATGCGCCTGATGGGACCCTAATTATTAGTGGATGCAATGCACCCCTTCGCCGAAGGGAGACGCATGTGCTAACGATAGGCCAAAATGTAAATTGGATGAAAGAAGGATGAATTTAGGTTTTGTAGACATACTCCACCACTAACGTCGATTAAATATATTCTTATTATTTAATATTATATTCTATATAATCTTTCTTTTCGGGTATTTTTCATTTCTACTGTGCTATAATTTTACCATTTTTAATTTATTACAATCCCGATAAATTATTTTATATGGATAGTTTATGAGAATTTATATTTTTTGTAAAGACAATATCTAATATAGGTTATGAATACTTTAAATTTTTCTATAGTGTATTTACAGTTTCCTTATATGTGAATGTATTTTAGTGATATATTTACACCTTTCTCTGGATTTGCAATAAATTACAAGTTAGATGAACAATAAAAATACGGAAATTACAGTAGTTTGTAATTTATTTGGCTGCTATGTTAACTATAATAAATACTATAGAATAAAAAAAGTAAATAAAACAGAATATTAGATGATAATATTTTATATAAATGTATAACTAAATTAGGCACTATTATAAAAATAAACATGTAAATTATTATTTTATTTTCTGTTCATAATATTAGGTAGAGATCTAAATTTATCCATATGACGTCTTTGTTAGCGAACTTTAACTTAATGTTCTGCTGTAAATTTAGTGGCTCATTTCAGTTATTTACGACACATATACAATTCAGCTTTGTTAAAGTGGTGTGTGGGCAACCTTGTATGCATTACTTCTAACTATATATTACGTAGCCTATATCCATATAATCAACGCTTTTTTATTCAACACATAATTCTTTTCCTTAAAAGATTTAATGTTTAATAAAGTTTAGCTTAATATAAAATATTGTTAAATATTATCTTTGTATTATTTTGTTTCTTATTTTAAAAGAAAATGATTTAGAATATATTTTAATTATATTAAATGTGATTATAATTTAACCGCATAATGAAAATAAGGTTATAATAGGAAGAAACAAATATGACACTCCAATTAGTTTTTTCACTTTTCTGCAAAGAAGTAGTAAAAACAGAAATTAAATATAATAATTAATTTTTATAAATAACAATCAGATTTTTTGTATAAAAATATCTGCCAAAATATTGCAAGATTATATCTACTTTACATATATTGCTACTTTCTTCATTTTCTTAATCGCAGTTTGAACAACGGGTAATGTTCAGAATGATATTTTGAGCCTATAGTTCAGAATTATCCCTTTCATAATTTCAAACGATTTGGCAAATTATTGAACCAAATTCCATCCTGAAGATAACCTTTATTTATGAAAGTCATCCTGTCTTCTAGTAATTTAATTATAAAAATTAGAGTTCCTAAGATTACTTGTTAATTTTATTTTTTCAAGAAAATAGTGGGCATCGACTGCTATGGTCATTAGCCCTTGTCCCAAACTAAAAACACGCCCTCCATCATGAAAGTGACTGGGTTAAATTCCAGTCTTGTCAAACAATTCATCCAAAATACATACTTGTCGCAAAACAATAAAACCCCAGAAAACCGTTAAATGACAAAGGTGTATACTTAAAACCCGCAATCCATTTCTGTAGAAATGTCGTCAAGTTATCAAAGCGGGTGTAAAGGGCCCTCAAACTAATAAAGCACATCCTTAAAAAATTCGTCAACTACATTAAATTACTAGAACACAAAACTGGAGAATACAAAGATCAAGATACAAACACAGCTAAAAGTGATTTCCATGATTATTCGTGTGTATGAATGGATCATAGTCGCTCCAATAAACCGCTTCGCCTTAGAAACTCGATCATTTTCTTTTCTCTTTTATCATTATGTGACAAATCATGAACCAAATTTCCGGTTAGTTTGATCATCATTCTGAGGTCTCTACACAACGTGCACTCTTCTATTATGTGTTTCACTGTGATGCATGTGTCACAGCTTCCACATCTTGGTCTCCTGGTAGCATGTAGATCGAAGTAAGTATAGTATGACCTATTCGAAGACTAGTAACCCAAAATTAACGTTAAAAAATACTCGTAAAATCACTTTTGAACAAGATGTAAACAAAACGCCGTACAAGCCGATTTAGCGTTTTTGTATGATAAAGTATGCCTTAGAATTCGATGAAAACTCTTTATTAGCGTTGTATACCATTTCGGAATAATGATGAACTACGGTGAAAAATAATCGCCAAAATATTACGACAAAGAACGAATTAAAATTAGACAAAAACTCAACGTGGAATATTCTGACAAAAGTCCTTTTCGTGCATATTGGCTACGTCGAAATATTCCATCATATTCCGGTAAGGGGTTATCCATTCACTGCCCTCACAGAATCCTTCAGTACCTTTCTAATCAGAATAGGAGAGCCGACAAAAATTAAACCAGTGAAAAAGATATTCGCTCTTAAGTAACACAGGTTACATCTAAAATTTTCCACCCTAGAAGACCGAGTCCCGGCAGGAAATGCCCCACTCGGGGTGTCCCCGTTAGAGGTATTGGCATAAAGATCAAGTCCCGACTCCCGAAGTGGGGACCCAGGGGCGGCATAGCCGGGCCTGGTAGATCCTACTCTGGGGGTTTGAGGCGGGCGCAAAGTGAGATCCGGCCAGCGGGCCGAGAAGTGGAGGCCCGTTACAGTAAATGACACTCCTCTGGGCTGTAATAATTAACTGCAGGATCCGGCGCGGGGGATAAGAAAAAAAATTACCGCCCTCAGTGATTACTTCAGTGACTATCTAATCACAATATAAAAGCCTATGAAAATTAAACCAATGACAACAGACATATACCCTTCAGTATCTCACTTACCGGAACATATAATAAAAAGTTATTTTTCATGCAAAACATATTTTATTATGCATAGAAATTAATATTTAACCTTAATATTTTACCTACCTTGAACATGGTAATGATTAATGATGTTTTCAAATTGGCCATACATATTACTAATTTATATTTTACACTGTAATTAAATTTTTGTATTTACTACAAAAATGTTATGCTATTCTAAGTGTTTTTAGTAGTATTTTAGTGTATGAAATATTTTACATCATGAAGCTAAACAACGCCCATGGTCGCACTCCGTATACTAGTATATTGAGTCTGTACGCTTATACAGGGTTATCATAAAAGAATGGTGCGGTTTTGAACATGGTTTAAATTAAAACAGAATTACTTACAGTTTATGTTTTTATTTTTCAAATTTGTTATCTCAAACATTTTTTTACATAATTAATAAATTGCAATATGTGCGTCCTTAGTCGCTCGACAAATGTCCAAACGATACTCAAATTCTCTCCAAACATTAGTTAATATTTCTTCGTTAATGGTTGTCATTGCTTCATTAATCCTGATTTTTAAGTGGTTTAGGTCACGAATTTTTTGTGCATAAACACCGCTTTTGATGTACCCCACAAGAAAAAATCGCAAGGTGTCAGGTTTGGACTCCTTGGAGGCCAAAGTATGGGTCCTTGCCGGCTTATCCATCGATCTCCAAATTTTTCGTTCAAAGCGTCCGTGACCAATACATTGAAGTGCGGGGGTGCACCATCTTGTTGGAAATGAAGCCGATGAATGTTTTCGAGTTAATCCAGCTGAGGAAAGCAATAATTGGTTAACATGTCAAGATACACAACTCCATTAATTGTTTTTTCAGCGAAGAAGAAAGGCCCTACTACACGATTTTTCATCACGCCACACCAAACATTAACTTTAGGCGAATCGCGTTGTTTCTCAATAATTGCGTGTGGGTTTTTAGAGCCCCATATTCCTGAATTGTGTCTGTTAACACATCCATTCACATGGAATGTAGCTTCGTCTGTAAAAATTATATTGTCTAAAAATGATTCGTTTTCACTTATTCTGTCCAACATTTCAACAGCGAAATTGTTACGTTTTACACCGTCATCGGGTTTCAATTCTGCAGTATCTGGATTTTATAAGCGTGTAATTTCAGATTTTTATGTAAAACTTTGTGAACTGTTGATTTTGGAATACCTAATTCAACGGTTCGACGGGGGATGGACTTCCCAGGACTTCTAATTGCCGATTGTCTAATTGTTCAACTGTTTCGTCTGGTACACCTGGTCTGCCGGTTGATTTCTGTTTCTTAACCGATCCGGTTTCTTAGAATTGTTTGTACCAACGTGTTATATTATTTTTGTGTGGTGGATCTCTTCCGAATTCACGTCGAAACGCACGTTGAACTAAAATTACGGATTTTAATTCAGCCATCAATAAAACACACTTTGCTTTGTCTTTATCTAAGAACATAGTAACTCACTAAACTCACCGCAACAACAATACAAGAACTGACGTTGTGGTTACAACTGCTGATAAACAAACTTTTGGGTTGGAGGCTTTCAGGGATACCAATATAACATCTAGAAATTTCCCTACAATCTTCCTATGAATTACTGAAACCGCACCATTCTTTTATGATAACCCTGTGTTGTGTGAACTCACTACACATCTTCTTGAGGCATTTGCTCTCTTCCCGTTTGCAGGTATGTACTCTGGAAAGTGCCTTTCCTTCCACCTCAGAAGATCCTCTTCTAGTGATGTCTTCCTGTTTCGATTTGGCTAAAAAATGTTTTTCAACAATTGTTTCCACCAAAGCCTCTCTAAATTGCAGATATATGTAGTTTCCTCCACATTTTTGGCCCAAATATATGCAAATTTAATGCCCATAGTTAGGAAGTATTTGAATTCGTTTTTGTACCAAATTTTATGTCTGTTTCGTTCAAGTGCGTATGCTCCAAGCATCTATTTTATCAACATCTTCCCAGTAAATGATGTAATCATTTATAATTGAAGCAATGATGGATGGCATTTTGGCTTTTTCTTCTTACCTCAACTGGAAGAACTTCATGCTGAGTTGACAATCATAGCACATTTTTTTATCACATCACTACAATAGCATCATTTGACCGGAATTTTCTTTCAATGAAATCATATCATTTTTCTTCAATTTTATTTTACAGAATCCTTTTTTATTACACTTTCCTGTTCCCACCAGTTCAGTGAATTTATATATCCAAATAATAGGCAACTCTCGTCTACAATAGAAATTGTCGGAATACACAAAATATCCCTCTTTAAGCAGGTCATGCGTCAAAATAAGTTCATCATTTATTGCATACAAATAATTTGCGTTATGGATTAGTTCTGTTTCACTTCCGATATATACATGTATCTTATAAATGTATCCTGAGGTTGATTCAGAAAATCATAAGTTTTGATTACAAATCTAACTTGTTTGATTCATATAACTGAACGAAAATCAACCGACCTTTTCAGAAAAAAGTCTTATATCGATAGCTACTTTCTTCTCTGGTGTGTAGACAGAAGAAAATATTTAATTTACATATTCTAAGACAGGGTTTCCTTTTGTAATCACTCGCTCTTTTGAGATTATTGTTATTGGAAACTGTAAAATTAGATAAAAGTTTCAAAAGTTTGTTTGCCGTAACAACCGTAAAATCTGGGGTTGCAAATAATTTTTTTTTTGTATAATATTTATATATTTCGGGCTTCCAAATCATTGAATGCAAAAAGTAGGCTGAAATTATTAAAATAATTCATTCTATTTACTGGTCTCCGCCCTTAAAATCATGAAAATTGCTTCAGAAATTTATTTGACGTAAAATTATCTGCATATACGTTTGTTGGGTTTTAATTATTTTAACCAATTAGCAATTATTTTAACCAAAAGCAATACTAAATATTTCACTTGGTTAAGGAATAACAAAATTTATACCTGATTGTCCGGTAATGTTTGAGGGCCTACAAAGGAATCAGGCCGATGGTATATTACCCATTCGATATTACTTGTATGTCTTTGAATAGGGCTATATGCATCACCTCCAACGACCACATTAACATAATCATTATTACTTTCAGGTAAGAAAAACTACGATATGTCTTCACAAACGTGTATAATGTCTAAATATTCATTTTTAGCAGTAGATGCCATCTCAAATATAAGAAAACCACATACGTAAAACTGGTTTTTTATAACAGTTAACAAACAAATCAATACTTGTTTTCCTAACTTCTTTAACGGATCGTCTTGCGGCTTCCGTGATTTCGTGTAATTTAACGAAGGAACTGATCTTTGTAAAATCTGCATTGATTCTTCTTACAACCAGATATTTCCGTACTGCTGATTGCCTCTTCGGTCGAAACTAGTTCGATCCGACTTATTCTTGTCGCTAGCTTCGAAACTTTTTCTTTGTTTCGGGTATGAAGCCAAAGGTTCTCCAAGACGAGGTTTTTTATGTTGATCTTCTACCACAGATAATTTGGAAGTTGATTGTTCCATAAAATTTTAGTCGTCAGTCTATATGTAGCAAGGTGCGGGTGGAAAGAGTTGGGCGTGCCGAAGATCATTGATCCTGCCTGGGTGCCCCCAGTCAGCCGCCTCCCTTAGATTTAACTCGGGCCGGGGAGTCAGGTACTGCCTGACTTACGACATCGACATCCCAGTGACTGACACACTAGGCGGCGAAAGACTTCGGCAGAGCCAGCTCACAGCAGCCTACCCTCGACCCGGCTCCAAAACCGAACTGAGCATTCCCCACAACCGGGGAATGCTCATCCACAAAGGATGAGCATTCCCCGTCTGCACTCCCCCCAGCTTTGGCAAAACAGATCACAGTCATGCTTTCCGCCACCACTGATCATAGTGAAACCGAGAAGCACAACCGCAGCCAGCTCAGACAGCTCGGGATCGCTAATCTCGTACTCCACAGGGAGCTCCTAAGCAAGACCATTTCCCAGTTGGCCGACGTAAGTGAAAGTACGGAAGTACCATGTCGTTGCCCGCCCTGGACGTGTGCATAGATGTTATTGCACGGACGTGGGATTGGATTTATCAGGGCATTATTATTATTATTTGTTAATAAAATAGTAAAGACAAAACTTGTATGCTGTAATTGTATTATTGTTTATGAAACTATTTTTACAAGATTCTTTCTTGTTAATTTTGATGATTAAGAAATTCCTTTTGTAAAACAAGGGATAAATTTAAAAATTAAAAAAACACAACTGCCAATAAAAACGTTACTGACAAACACTGTTTTTGTTCTGATTTGATTTCATCATGATTTTGTATTATACTAGCAAATATCCCGTTTAAATTTTGAAAATCAGAAGATTTATTTCAAAGATATAACTTTCCGAATAACTGTGATCTGTTAGGTTGAGAGTGTACCTGATGCATGTAAAAGTTAGTCTTCAACCTACTAAGAAACACCCAGTTAGAATTTTTTAAATCGGACGATCGTTTGCAGAGATATTATAAGAGCATCCCATTGCATTTCCCAAAACAGCGTCCCAGGGGCACCCTCTTTCACCAGTTGTGATGTTTGGTCTATCCTCGCACGAGGTGCTCGCATTACTTCACCCTAGCCTTACAAGAAGTCCTCCACGGGAAACCCATTATTATTAAACAGATTTTTTTTTAATTTATTCAATATTATTTTATTATATTTGACGTAAATTTAATTCTATTATTTTTTGTTTCATTATTCATTCGATTGATTTGAATCATTCCGTTCAGACCCAACTCACACAATAATATAGGCTCACAGTTTAGTAATTCAGTTTATTTAAGTTTATGCTTCAACCGGCAAATCACCACTACTACACACATATATATATATATATATATATATATATATATATATATATTTATTTAATTATATAGCATATGATACTCCCGATAACGTTATGATACAAACGCGATGTCATACATATAAATCGATTGAGCCGTTGAGCTGCTACGATAGAACAAACATACATACACCCTAAATACATTACACTCCTTTTTGGGCAGTCGTGTAACAAGATCTCGAGTTAAATTTTGCTTAAAGTGGTACTTTAAGCAAATTTTAGAATTTAAGCAAAATGTGTGTGTGTGTGTGTGTGTGTGTGTGTGTGTGTTCGGTGTCTTTTTAGTACTTACGGTAGTTGTGAGAAATTTTAGATGCTGGATTTGTGTGTATAGTTAACTGATACTAAATAATATTTATTAAAATTGAACAAAAAATGAGGTGGTTCCCTATTAACCCATGACTACTAATAAAATGTGTGCATTTTGGTGAATTCATCAGGTGCAGAAAAAATTGTTAAATCTTTCCTCTCACAATCATCATTAAATAAAAAAAGATAGTGTCATTTTTTTGTAATTCATCAATATTAACCGTACCACAAACTCTCTCATAAATCAAAACACTACAATTCCTTCTCCCAAATAAAAAAAAAAAATAACTAAATGTTCAGGATTTTAAACGTTTCACTGCTTTAAAGTAGGAATGCATTTAAAGAGTTAAAATAAAGAGGGAATCAGCCTTTCGTTTCTGTCTGTGGTGAGGGGGGTAATTTAAACAATATTTTTATAGTATTTATTTGTTATAAAATGCTCTTTTAATTAATTAAGGAAATAAACATATAAGAAAAACAAGTAAAGATAACGGTCAATAATTTTGTTAAAATTGAATATTGAGATTAAATTTTAAGTTAATGTACATACCGGTAAATAATGTTACATACCGGTAAAATTCAGCGCCATTGTTGATTGATTTTTTAACTTTATTTATACATATTCACAACATTATTGTGAAGTAATGTCAAGACCTAACTTATAAATATTTTTGTATTAAGACAGGATGGGAAATTGTCTTTTGAAAATTCCTGATACGTTGAATATTTTTAAAAATAAATCTTATTAAATTTGTAAGAATTCACTTATTTAAATAAAATCTCCACAAGTAAATTTATAACCTTTTCATATTGTCATCTATCAATTCGCCCCTTTTTTTACCGTTTTTATGTAATACTAGACCTCAAAATTAATTTTTTTTTTCTGGATTTTACATTGGCCTTAAGTTTCAATATATAAAATACTAAAATCCACACAAATGTTTCTAATAATATTTCTTTTTAATCTCCGAATTCAAATGTACGAGTAAATTAATTTTCTACATTAAATCTCTTGTGGCTTATGCACATTTGCTTCTGGATATCTTCTTCGCATACGTAAGTAATTTTATTAACAAATTTTCGTAAATTCTGTTATCTTTTAATATATATAATAATATCAACCTCTTCATTATTCGCTTTTTTGCATTTCATTTTAGTGCAGTTTTGTCAGTTAAGTAATGAATTCATTTCGACATCTAACAATTTAAGTTACGATTATAAACGAATTAAACATTTGGACATATATGTCCCCGGATTGCTACTTCATTCTCAAATGTTTTCCTTAGATCCTTTATTGCTGTTTCTTTCATATAAAAGTTAAATATAAACGGGCATATTCTGGTCTCTCTCTTTTCTGTATTATAAATTCCCTTTACTCATATTTTACGTATAATAAAAGCTGTAGAAAAAATACAAGAAAAATTTTCCTTTACAAGAAAAATCCAAAAATATTTCGAATTTTTTCACAGTTAATATCTTTCGTAATCCATTTTTTTAACTTGTCATACACACGGGTACGCGCATCCACACCCTCATATAAGATATGTAATAAATATTATATACTCTATTATATATCATATGTTTAGTGACTTGTTAATTAAGTATAACTATTTTAATAAATATATAGTACGTAAATATGTTTGAAGTACTGTAAATTTTGTTTGTTTTTTAAATTAATCATTTATTAATATAATTGTATGCATGTAAAACATGGAGAAAAAATTAGTACGCGCGCACCGCAAAAAAGTGAAGGAAAATTTTCGGTGTTTATCATTAATACTTTTATAATTACTGATTCAATTCATCATAATATAGAATTCTACTTATCTGGATTATTACAGTTAACCGATTTTTTGTATAATTTAAAAACAAGCTATGCTCTCATAACATTACTATGTTAAGTAACATCGTAACATAATTAGCTTCTTGTACCACAATAATTATATACTACACCAATAAAAACTAAACAACATTTAAAAGTAAGTAAAATAAAAATTACTTATTAAAATAAAATTTAGATTCTTTTTTATTCAGTTAAATTCAACTTTTTTATCGAAGAAATGTTTGATAAAATTATATTTTAAAATAAAATAATATTAAATAAATATCGAAACCTTCTTTTTGTTTCAAGAATATTAAATTTTATGTAATAAAGTTTGTTTGTTTTTTAAATAAACGTATTAGATGTCAGTAATAATACAAATAATAATAATAATGTCGTGCAATCTGTTTAAATAAAATACTTGTTTAATTGTTAGTATAGCGCAAGGTTTTTTTTTCTACCTAAATTTTAATATTGCAATGTTATTAAAATATTTTAATATTTACTTTTTAAAATAATTTATTAGTTTTCTAGTTCATATTGAAGTTATATTCTTAAAAGTAAAAAATTAAATTACATTAAAAGTAAAAAATGGAAAAAATTCCTGTTTGAGTTTGATTTCCTGCAGGAGTTTTCATTCTTCATTTTATTTTTACTTAGTCAGTCGTTAGACTGGTAGGGATTATAATTCTTCTGTTAATTGGCTGATCCATTTTTGTTCGATTTTTGCAACGTAGTTCAATATTTAAATTGTGTGTATAACTGCATTTTATTAAAAAAAAAAAGCTATTAAAAGTCAAAAGAATATATTTTAGAGAGGTTTATCTACATATTAGTCATACTTAAAGAACTGATTTCGAAAATTAAAATAAACAAAAAAGAAAATTAAAATAAAAAAAACTAAAATAAACAAATATCCACATGATTAAAATATCCAAAATCCAAAATGAAAATACAAAACACATTAGTGTTTTGTATTTTTATTTTGTGGTTTTTCAATAAAAAGGTATATCTTAAGAACGGACTGGAATATTTTATGATATTTTAATCCACTCGGTTAAAAACAGGAATATATAGTGGAAACCTGCAAAGTTAGACAGTTCATTAGTCCATCCACATTCAGTAATCCGGCTACTATACACTGTAACACGAGCCCCAATTTAATATCAGAATATACTATCAAGTATGGGAGCAAATATTCTCAGAACAAAGTAAATAGAAGAGAGAACTGGAATACTGGCTGACTGAGCTGGGTACTCAGCAGGATTTCTACAGTGCCGCCAGCGGAATGATAGTTTCTGGGAAAACGTCTCTGAGACGGCAGAAGAGACTCTCTTGAAGAGAGTCTCTTGAAAGAGGCAGAAGAGAACGACCGGAGGACGAAGGGGAGAAGGACAACTCCCTGTTGAGCTGTTCGCTGGTCCGCGCTTGCGTGGATTGGCAACGGTGATGACGCACGGGGACTCTGAATCCCCTGAGTCCGAAGGCTCCCGCCGGGGCCGTGGTAATGCTTCCATGCCGGTCTGGCCCCAAACGGGGGAGTTGGGGAGAGGGTTTAGGTTTAGTCGGTAGGGCGTAGGAACACATACGCACTTTAATTAACACCTTGCGGTACCTGTGACGAGTCCGACACTGCCTCTTATGGGGCGTACGTAACTGGTATTCCCCCTACTCTCAAAAAAAAAAACGTCGGTATATACTAATCTTTATTTTCGTATCCTGGAGAAGGATATCTCAAAGCAAAATTATTAAATCAAGGAATTCACGGTTGCTGTGAAATTCTTATTTCCGGAAAATCAAAATAAGAATTGAAGATACAAAAAAGGTAATTTTAGATTACGGAAAACCCCCCCCAAAAAAAAAATTAGTAAAGATTAGAAAGTAAACCTCTACTTATAATGATATAAAAAGAGCCAGTATTTTGAATGTTATAGAACATTGCAGTGCAAGTTTATAGAATGCAATCCAGCTACGTTAGAATTTAATGCCGAAACAATACATAAAATGTTTTCTTTTCTGTGATTCTGACTCGCAAGTAAAGAGACAAAATATTCCCTGATGACGAGCTGATTACTCAAATTCTAGGAAATGTTACAAACTATGACACATTTATTTCGGAACTTGTAAATATACCACAGTGGGTTATGAAGATCTATCCGTCCATAACGAATGATCTAAATGGATAAAAGATCGGGGCGTAGAAGTTGAAGAAGATCTCTCTACTGCTCTATATGCAACTGCAGGACGAAGTTCTTAGGGAATAATTCTTTGTGAGAAATAATATAATATTATTATTGACTCCTTTTTTTCTGTTTTATAGAACATGAGGATTTTTAAGGAAGGGTTTCAAATAAGATTTTAAATTTTTAGTAAAATTTTCTTAGATATATTTTTATAAAATATTTTCTTTCATAAAATACTTTTTTCTGGCAAATTTTGTAACACGTAAATTTTAATCATAGTTTAGATATTTTAAGCAACTTTGCTGTTCTGTTTTTAATAGGTCTAACTTCTTTTATTTAATTACCCTTTCATTTTCAAAATCCCTCATTTTTCAAAAAGGTCAGTAGTCTGACCTTTCGGACTCCCAACACCCCCGCAGTCAAATATGATCATGGCTACTGAGATTATACTGTAATAATTGTATGGCTTTAAATTACCGAATTGATGTTTATTTTAATGAAGCGTTTGAAGATGGAATAGGGTTCAAGCTTCGTAGATAAAGAGAATTTTTTAATTTCTGTTGATATAATTTTGTTTTTGTGTCAGTGAGTTGATTAGTTCGATGTTATATTCCATTCCTTTATGTACTTTGGTAATTTTTTTCTTTGACATAATTAGTTCATTGTAAATCCACAGTTATTTGTTTTAACTCCGTATTCCAAGCTTTATCCTATTTTACTATTTTCATCTTTTATAAATCCAACTACTACCATATTAAACAAAAATGGGTATCTTTTTATGTGGCAAAGCAATTTGGTTCATCTCTTAAAATTTCTAAATAATAAACATATCTAATCGTCTAAAATACTTACTTTATATGCCCATCTAAATTTTAACATCCATTTGAAACAACATTTTTATAGTCACCCGTCGATCTCCGTAGCGAAGTGATAATCTCGACTTTTCACCCGGAAGTTCCGGGTTTTAATTTTGATGACGCTGACGTATATTATATGCTAAAAAAGGTTTTCTATTTCATATTTCCAATCACAAGCTTCGAGATTTTAGGCTGAAATAATTAATTATCAACAAAAAAAGATAATAATAATATTTTAAGATTATTAATATTTTGTTAATTTTATTATAGAGAAATTGTTTAAAACTAGCAAACGTTTAAAAAATTCATCAACTTGGTTTTAATTTTTTTTTGTAGTAATTATGGATAAGTAATAGGGATTAAAAATATAGATTATTAATAGAAGAGTAATTTTTAATTTTTTTTATGTACAAATTCTTCATTTTTAACGTAATTTTTAATATTGTAATTTCTATAAATAATAAAAATGATGATTTATTTCTATATGGAATAACACAGATCCATTATATATACAGTATGGATATTTTATCAACCATTCCAAGAGAAATTTTATATTATTTATAGATTATATATATTCTACACTTATGTCACCATGAAAACATCACATTTAGACTTTTTTTCAAACATATTCATGCAAAAAGGATTTTACGCGTATCCCCTTTTATACACAGTTACATTCACACACAAATACATTCAAAGAGAGTGAAAGAGAGAGAGAAGAATGGAAAACTGAATGTAATATATATATATATCCCTGTTTCTAATGGGAAAGCACATTAAAAACACATCTCAACGACATGACCTGTGCAATAATTATTATGCTGTAACATTAATTTTCCCCTCCGTCCCACGTATTATAAGAGTTGAAGTTGTACATGTTAAACACGTCTACTTCCTGAAACAATCCTTTATCAGCTTTTCGTTTTTTTATTATGTTTGTTTTTTTTCTTTTTTTATAAGAATTATTTTATAATATATAAACACAGTGTGTCCCGGGAGAATTACTTCATAGGCGTATTTCTCTCTATAAAATAATTTAAAAAAGTTCACATAAACATGGTCCCGAAAACGTTTCGTTAGCGAGTGAGGGATAGAGAAAGATTTCGCTCTGATTTCTGCTCCTCCGCTGAAATGAATTGCTACTGAAATTCTGAAAAGATAAATTAATGGGCAAATGTAGTAGTTTCTTACAAATTTTGACCTGAAAAAGTTTTAAAAAATATGTCCCAGAACTGTATCACCATTATTTTCTACTAAATAGGATATAATAAATTAAAAAATTGAGTTGAAAAACACAGTTTTTTAGCTGTGGCGTAAAACAACTTTGTTAAATTGTCAATAAACAAATAAAACTTACTGCTTAAATTGATAGATATTTAATTCTGAGAAAACTTATGCAAATTATTTACCAAATACATCCCACAACTACAGTTTAGTTGTACTTTCATGTGAAACTATAATAGAAAAATTACGTTAATACGTATTTGTCTGCCTGCAGTATTATAATGTTATTTCTTAATTATTGGAGTATTAACTCCCCACTAGGTGCGTTGTAATCTGTATATAATCTCTCAGAGAACAAGGCTCAAAAAAAATTTCAAACATTGTTGTAATAATAACTCAGAATCTTGCTTCAATGCGCTGTAGTTGAAAAGTTAATTTTCAGTATGAAATTCCATTTAATTTGTGAAGTGTTCATTTGTGATTATGTCTATTTAGACGTTGAAGAAAAAATACGAAATTTCCTCACGTTAGCGAAATTCCTATAGATGTTGTATGTTGGAAAACGTTACATGAAAAGGTGGCCAGCATCAAAATGTTGTGCATTAATAAATTAGTGTACCATATTTTAAGATACCATTAATTGTTATTATATAATTTGCCAATCTGTAGTAAAGGTTTTGTAAATGTAAAAGTAAATGATTAAATTTTTAGAATCATCCATTATATTGATTTACCAATTATTTAAAATTAATTAATTTTTCAAATAAATTCTTTTTTTAAATTAATATAATTAACAAAGTAATTATATAAGCTTTTGCTCATACCTATAACTTTATTTGGAATTAAGACAAAATAAAAAACAAGTGAAGAAAAAGTGGTTGAAAATTTGTTTTAATTAATAAAAGACCTTAAAGTTTTTAAGAGGGGGGAAAAGCCTCTTAGTCTATTCTGTTGTTTTAAAATGTCAGTTACAACTTAATCTGTTTAACACCATACGTAAGTCTCTCTGGGGAATTATTATGCAAAATGCGTTCTCACATTAGGTTTTATCTACGCTATATAAGTTTAATATCATACACACACACACACGCGCGCGCGCGCGCACATTATATATATATATACATATATGGTATATTTTTTAACACTGTAATCTACAGCGTGATTTATACAAATGGTTTAAACATATGTATATATGTCATCTCATTAGCAGTTGTAAATTTGACCAAAAAAAAGAAAAACATTATTCAAATTCATTTTAAAAATATAACCGTATTAAAAAATTTATTCGTAATCTAACGATTTTTCCTAATATATAATATGTAAAATAGGGGTTGAGTTATGTAATCTTCTTTCATAAACGAACACTATATTTTAATCTTAGGGTAAAATTTACAAACATTTAAAAATATTTTTGTAAAATTTTATAAATTTTAGGTGCTGAATGGTTTAATACAAACTGATATGAATTACAAGTTACTCCTAAAATATTTGATGGTAACAAAATATTTTATAAAAGTAGCAAGAATGCAATGATAGGAGAAAGTAAGGAATATGTTTTTTGTTTCTTTCTTCATTGATCCGAACATATTGTTGCAAATCAACGCGCTTAACCGAGCGAAAGATAAAATGTGAAGTTTGCGATAATCACAAGAACTAGTGAACATCATTACTTTCATGGAGAATAATTCTTATTGGTATTGCTTATGCTTTAGTTATTTTATTTTTCATAACTATAAAATAATTTCAGAAGATAAAATAAAACAACAATTTTTTTATATCAGATAAAGTCACGTAAACTGAAAAGAAATTTATACGTGGGAATATGGAATAAAAATTTTGTAGTATATAGAAGGTAAAAAGAAGGAAGGTAGAAAGAAGAAGAAGAAGGTAGAATATAGAACGTAAATTATATAGCAGGAGTTAGTAACATGCCTGAACGGGGTTCGAATCCTTAACTTTTCATATGAAAGGCAAAGAGATACCATTGGCGGAGTGCTTAATTACAATTTTCAACATTTTACTTTTTTTTTTGAAGACCATCAAATAGTTGGAAATAATTCCCTTATTACTATCTATTAATAATTTATTCATTTTAATTATTTGTAGGATAATATTAATAAAATCTCTTGTTTGATGTCGAGGCTGACATAATACGTAATACAAAAAAAAAGTTTGGTAAAATAATGATTTTACGTCGTGTATATAACTTAGTAGGATTTTGTAACATTTTTTTGTGAAAGATGAACTAATTCTCGTTCAGTTTTTACCTTTAATACATTATTTAAGTGCGGTAAAAACTCGTCATTTCCTTTCGCTAAATTGTTTTCACCATCGCATAAACCAACATCAATTTCCTTACTCCTATTCACTCGATCCTATTTTTCTGTATTCAAAATCATCTCTGTCCTACAAATTACTAAACATTTGACATACATCATGAGCAGGACTTTGTCTAATTGCTTGCCTACAATTTTAATATTTTTTTGTAAATGATAATAATAGTAATAATAACTAAAAATACTTTAAAATATATTACTATATATTTATTATTATTATTTCTTTCTTTTTTTTTTTTTTTTAGGTTTTCGAGACATCGACTGCTGTGGTCATTAGCCCTTCCACTTAAAAAAAAAGGAAAATAACACTAAAGTTATTTCATACTTCAAACTGAAAACTGTTGGTTCATACTTGATTTTAAACTCAAATACTGAAATACATGCTCCTAAGTACGTCACATTTGTTTACCTTTTAGACTTTCCTTTTGGCTATCCTTTCTTCATCTTTTTTCATACTTCTTACGGCCTTTACTTCTGATGACAAGGTGTCTGAGGCCTCGAACATGGCACCTTCTTCCCTTTCAGACACCAGTGATGTTCTACGGCTAATATCAGGTGATGACAACTTGGACGGAGCAATTAGTATGGTTGTTATTGAATCTAAACGTGAAGCAATCGCTAGTGATATATCTTCGGTGGCTGAAGAACTTCAATCTCCAAAGGTGTACTTGGGGGGGAAGTACTCGCCCTTTGTTTAGGTGTCCTCTGGGCTTTCGGAGGATCCATATGTGCGGGTTCTATAGCGTATATATCCGGTGATTTCTCTATTGTTACTTGCACCTGCATTGCACTAGCCTCAGACTTTTTCTGTACTCTTCCCACATCCTCCTTTGCCTTCTGACTGGTCGAAGGACTGATTTTTTGGCTTTGTCAGATGTCTCCTTATCTTTACATACAACATCCATTGACGGTTTTATCATCGCGGGTTTTCCTGCTTCTTTACGCTGAGAAGATTCGATCCTATTGTCCATCTGTGGATGAGTCTTCACAGGTTTAATTGTTTCCTTTCACTGACTAGATTCAATCTTAGTTTCACAATGATTATTTCTATCAGAGTCGCAAGACTTGGTGCAAGCGTAGAAAGCAACTACTCCACGTTAACTTTGGTTGTCGAAGGGGTAGCAGGTATTCTGCTATCAATGGAGGATACATATGCCTTCCAAAATTCTTTTTTTCGCAGATATGGTACATCTGGCGTAAGCACGATGTCTTTTATAAGATATTAAATTATCCAAGGTAGGACGTTTCTTGAATAATTGAAGGCCTTCTTTTTCTTGCTAATCGCTATACTTATTTCGACGCTCTACAACGGTACTGTGTGAGTTTCGCCGAATTTGCGATGATTTTAGGAATGTTTTCCTCCGCTGATTTTAAAATTCCTCGCGTTGCTACATTTATGTCTTCATCAATGTTTCCAGCATGACCTGTCATAACGAAGTTGTTTGTGTATTCAGTACAATCGGCACGTTTAAGACATCATCGTCGAATATAATTGGAGGCTTTTTGCCGTACATTTGTTTTAATTATAACTGGAAACCTCTGTTTTCTAATCCTTGTGAACCCAAAAGTAGGTTATGCGCGTTGAAATCCTCTATTAAAATTATTGATTCAGGGAGTTGGTCATATAAGTTTTGAAAAACATCGATGTTCCAGTTTCCGTCTGGCAGATAAATGTTAGACTAATACAACAACCGGATATAGTAGACGTATAACGACAGCTTGTAACATAGTATATAACTGTATTCGTCGAAAAGGCAGATGTGAACGTACAAGGCTGGCAATATCACCACCACTCTGCTGCATCACCACCTGCTCGGCGATCAGGTTCAACATCTGTAAGTATTGCATTGTATCAATACAAATTAAAATCATGTTCTGGCTTAAAGTGTGTTTCTTAAGACACACACATGTAGGGTTGTGCTCATTTATAAGTAGTTGAAGCTCAGACAAATGTGAGACACAATCTTTAATATTCCATTGTATTATATTTTCCATTTCTTTTATGGGCGTGGTTTACCTTTTGACCATCCTTTTTCCTTTTTTGTAACCGTGGTAAAACTTGGGGGGTCATTTTATGACCCCCACAGAACTGCAGTCACTCTCCTGATCTGAGAATATAGCAGTTTCAGGGTTTGGCAGAGTTGCACCCTGTGTTAGATTTGGTGGTTTCGGCAATCCGGTCGAGGGTGCATGTACTACAGACAGCAAAGGCGGGGGAGGTTCCATCTTCGCGCCTTGCGTCGTTTACATTTTCTCTAAAACCACTTGAACAGACGCATCGCTCTTCTACGCCCTCTGTTCTTTTAGTGTTTGATTCCCTTGAGGGAGATCTTGAAGTCCCAGAGGACTTTTTTTTTTGAAAAACTCGTTGTTCCTTTACTATCAGCATTGGATTGCTGTTTATAGTTGCGCTTAGTCTCACTAATCCCCTGTATTTGCGACATCGATGGTTTGTTTAAACTGGTGTTGACATTTGACTGTTGTCTACTAGTCGGCGGCACTGGTTTAACTGTAGGGAATTTCTTTTCTATATATTTTTCTAAAATTGTAGTCAGAGCTAGTGTCAATTGCTTTATTAAGCTTTCAGTTAGCTGTGGCGAAGATGTATGTGTGTTAGGCGCAGCTGTCTGCACAAAGAATTTCTTTCTCGGAATTTGAACGTTAGTTAGTTTCCTCGCTTCAAGATAACAAATGTTTGTTAGAGTTTTAGTCTCTTGTATCGCGATTTCTTTTTTGACGCCAGGACAATTTCTAGATCTTGCTGAATGTTGTCCTCCGCAATTCACGCGAATACTAGCAATCATTCTCCTTGTCATGAAAACAAATCGGTGATAACACTTTTTTTTAAACATTTTATGTATAGTGTTATAAGAAATCAATTTGTAATGTTAATATAAATTAACATTACAAATAAAATTGAATTCTAATAATTCTATATATACATATATGCTCACACGTGTGAGTATATATGAATGAAGCTCTCTATTTACTAATGTTGATTATTTAAAAATCGATTGACCATCCAGTTTTGGATTTAATTACTTTTATTTCCAAACAGTTTTTGAGCGCTTTCTTGTTTTCCGATTTATACGTGTTATTCTATAATTAAAATTAAAAATGTAAATAAAATAGTATTTCGTTTCGTCTTTTTTTATAACTTAGTAAAATTTAAATGTGAATTTAAATTTAAATCATGGACAACAACAAGATTAGAGTATAGGTTTTACGTATTATTTAAACCTAAATAACTATATAAGATAATTAATTTAGTTATTTTCAAATAAACTCTCGATCAATTATTAATAACTAAACAGAATATTGTGGTACAAATATACAGATTAAGTTAGTTATACTAGTAGTTCTAAATTCTCATACATTGTTAATAGTTTCCGTTAATATAATTAATTCTGTGTTAGTTTAAACTAAGGTTTAATCAATTTAAATTAAAGTTTAACTAACTTTAATTAAAACTCTAGATTCCTATTTTAACAGTAAAACCGGGTGTTCTCTACTTTTAATTTTTTTTTTCAATTGTTGTATGTACATATTGACATCATAAGGTTAAAATTTAATTAAATAAACGTAATAAAATACACAGTATTTATTAATAAAAGAGTTAAAATATTTTAGGTATGCAGAATATATCTATAGAATAAAAATATCTTTGGAACCTCCGGGACCACCGTTAGGTATTGCTTCAGAGAATGAGATGAATAACAATTTTTTTAGCGCGTGAAAATGCCATGCCTGATTGGGATTCGAACCCGGAACCTCAGAATGAAAGGCCGAGACGCTACCACTCGCTCCACGGAGACCAGCATATCTATGGAACCTCCTAGTATTAATAAACTACACTTACAATCTTATCTTTGTTCTTTTGCCTGAGCCAAATAAAATTAAAAATCAAATAAATAAGAAAACAGATGCAGAAGATATTATCCGATATTAGCGCTGACTCTTTGGAATTTAGGTATGTATATATATATATATATATATATATATATATATATATATTTATATATATATATAAAATAAAAATATCTTTGGAACCTCCGGGACCACCGTTAGGTATTGCTTCAGAGAATGAGATTAATGACAATTTTCAATTTTTTAGCACAATTTTATATATATATATATATATATATATATATATATATACTTTATTTTTATGAGTTTTCGTGCAAAGGATTTTCCGTTTAAAAAAAAAATCCATTAAATTTTACAGAAGAGAATTACGTACAACACAATACGAACAGAGAAACACCCTTTTATGAATTACAAAAATTAATGGTTGAAATAGTCCATTTGGGGAAGAGAAACGCGATTGAACAACACACCAAAAAAAATTTAAGTACAGAATCACTGACTCGAGCATAACTCGTAATTAGTGGTTAAATTCTAAAATAAATTTGTTAAAGTTAATTTTTCTTCTTAAATCGCTTTAATTGCTATTACAAACTAACAAATTTTTATTAAACGAAAAAACAAAAATGCCAAGTTACTTTTAAAAGTATATTATTGAGGTTCAGATTATGGTATTAACCCTGGGATTTTTTAGATTTTTTTTTTATTTGCAAGATTAAGATGTTACTTCATTATTTTAATTTCTGATGTAATTTTGTTATAATACAAAGAATATTTAATAGTTTTTTTGGAAACAATGTTGATATCTATGAATATGAAACTGGCCTATTAATTTGTTGATCGTGACACTCCAAACGTTCACCGGAAATTGTTGCTGGAAATTTGATTCAAGTACAGCATGTGGGTTTTCTTCAGACCACAGATAATAATTCCGTGTGATGTTTATGCTATTATGAATAAAAGTAACTCCGTCTGAAAACCGTATGAACGGAATTATGCAGTAATTATTAACCCGTTTTCAAAACTACAGTTGTCCGGCAGGGTTACCAAACTGAAGGTAATAAAGTTTCTGAACATAAGGACGCAGCTCCTGAGATGTATTGTCCTCCTCCATACTCTACTTTGTGGAATGTTGAGTCGTGTAGAAATTCTTCTTTGCGTGCTCGTAGTATGACTAAGCTGTACCACCAGAAGAAAGATTCCCCTTTCATCACCAAGTACCGCTTAACGTTCAGTTGATACATGAGGCTGGAAAGTGAGCCATTTTCACAAAGATTATTAAAAGTTTTACTGAAGAAATTTTTTCTTAATTTTACAAAATAATTTACGGTTTGGAACTACTTGTCCAGGATACGTACGCCAGTATTCTTCCACCTTACACAAAACTCGGATCAGCATATTGTGCATGAATGAAGAGATGTGGCATTTAAAAAAAAAAAAAACTCAAAACGGAATTTCAGTTTTTTAAATTCAGATTCAAGTGAAAAAATATAGGTACAGTTTAGAGTACAACAAAACCAAAAACATTACATGATTTGATTCTCAAAAATAATAAAACACAATCAAAAGTATGTAAAAAAAACAACTAAACCGCCTAACGTTTACTATTAGCACGTTACCACAATTTTAGATAAAATCAGTAATATACAAATTAATTTTGAAGCACATAGTGTCACCCATTTAATTTTTAAAAATCTAAATTTATTGTACTAGAAACAGCTGTTTTTACTTTTACAAATTCATAACATATTTCTTTGTTTTGTTCTGTTTTATTTTTTAATAATAAAAGTTTATTTTTTTGTTTTTCATAGACTAAATTACATGAGTTTTTTCAGAATTAAATTCTCCACAAGTTTTGATAATAAAATTTACGAATTCGTCATTTAACGAAGTTGTACTTCAAACTTAAAAAAACGTGTTTTTCGTCAACGAATTTTTCTGTTTTACGTTGGATATCGTAAAGATTACGGGAGATACGGTTTTGATAGCTGTTTTGTTAGATATTTCAGGTAAAGAAACTTAATAAACAGCCAAGGCTACTCCTTATATAACGCCTTAAAAATTTCAGTATGACCTTTTTTCACCTAAGGAAGTGAAATCCGGGCAAAATTTTCCGCTAGCCGTAACTCGATAACAAATAGTTTTCGAAAATACATAGGTATATGTACTTATTTCAAGCTCTGTAATCAATTCCCAAATTAATTACCTTTCCTCGTGAAACACTTTGTATATATATTACTATTAATAAAATGAGCTATATTTAAACAAGAATAAATTTTATAAAAGTATTTTTTTAACATCGCAAAGATCTACAGGTTTTTAAAACTAGTCTTAGCCAAAGCAGGTAATTAAATTATAAGATAATTTTAAATATAATAATAATTTTCCATTTGCTACACCGATTCTTTTTCGGTGTTGAAAAATCTACAACCTAACCATTTTAAACCTTTTTTTAAAGAATGGTCATTCATTTTGTCCCTTCTTATATGTACGTTATTTAAAATTTATATTAATTATTTAAAATATTTTTTTTAAATTCATTAAATTGATGAAATTCAAAAAATAAGTCTTTACACCTTGTTATTTAACAAAGAAGTGATGTTTAAATTTAATTAAATTTTGTTTTTTTTTATATAAGGAACAAGTGTAGTTTAAGGTGATTGAACAGGATGTAATACATATTATATATATATATATATATATATATATATTACTTGTATATTTTATGTATATAATATATTAGAATTATGTATACAGGATATACAGATGGAGGAAACAGTGAAGTGTGTAGGAATATACAACTTAATTGAGGGGATTCTTAATTATTAACAACAGAACATTCTATGAAAATTTAACCATTACTTTTAATTAGTTTTTTTTTAGATAAACTGGAGATTTACCATTTTGTTTACGTATTTAAATTTTATATAAGAAATTTCTTTATATTAAAATATTAACATCAATTAATTTTTATATCACAAAAATAGTCTAATGAGTAATTACGTAATATTTTCTAATTATTAAAAATTAAAATATTTTCTATCAGGAAATATAATGTGAAATGTTTAGTTATAGATTTTGATATTATCTGCAAGAAGGGATTTATTTGGAATATTATTTTTAACATAAATTTGGAATATAGGGAAGGATGTGTTATAGTTGTTACAAATTTCTGTCCGCCCCCAGTTGGCACGAGTCCCGACACGTCGGCAATAAAGTGATACCAAGTAACTGCGATCAAATGAATCGATACATCTGCAAACTAAAAGAACGATTTCCTTTCTCTTCCACTCTCTCACTCTCTCTCTCTCTTTCTCTCTCTCTATCTACGGTCTATCACTACCTCTTTATCTGTCTCACAATCCTGTACTCTTTTTTTCTTTACTTTTACTCTACAAACAGTAAAAAGACAAAACACAAATTATTAGTTTTAAAACAAGTGAGAAAATGTTGCGCATATATATATACATAGATTACTAATATTTTTTTTTTTTTTTTTTTTTTTTTACCAACTTCCTGGTATTTTGATTTTAACAAATTTAGTAAAATATCAACAAAATAAGTTAATGATGATAACCAAAGGATTTTTGTTAATTTTTTTGTTTTATTTTATTTAACACTTAATTACTTTGTTTTAAAATACTGAAACTTTTGTAAAATCTAAACATACGAAAATTCTTCATTCAAGTTATTCAGGACATATCTGAATAGTTAAGCGCAAATTTTAAACGCTCTCAGTAAATAAACACAAATATGGAATGCTAAAAACGTATAATTTTTTTAATAGCACGACTAAACGTGATATAGTATACAAATAATAAAATGTATAAATGAGTAAATGTCAAATTAAATGCAAATATTTCTTAGAGAGGATATTTCCGGTATAATTGTGTAGATCGATCTTCCGTATTTACCTATCGTACCTGAGATTATCGTTATTACAGTGGCAGTGTTTGAACTGCCGACTATATTAAAAAGTCTTTGAAATCTCGTTTAGAAAGTTCATGAAACAACGATATTGATAAACTTAAACGTGATATTTTACAAACGCATTACAAGCTTATAAAAAACTGTTAAAGTATAAATATAACATTCCTAAATTATATTATTTAACTTCTTACTAAAGAGATTTCGTAACCTTTTTCAGACGGCCATCATTAACAGTAGTACCTCTGGTAATTCCAACGAAAAAGGAGCTGATATTTATTTCCGAAATGTTCTGTGGATAAATAATTAACATGTAATTGAAATAAAACGGCTAATAATTTTAAAAATTCTATACAAATGTAACTTTTTTCTCGCAAATCGTTTATTTACAGTCGGTTCCGAGTAAGGAGCCACAAGTAAATCGCATTATAAAAAGCACTTGATGAGGGGTTTCCAGCTAACAACTTCAATAAAACATATATATATAAATAAAGATATGTATTTATAAATTATATATGCAGTACAGTAAAGTCTGTATAAACACACTCGCATTTGCGTGCAGATCTTTCTGTGAGTTGTTCTATAGCAGCTTCAGGAATGCGTGGGTGTCCTGGTGATTTTGTTTGTTTATCAGAACCATCTGTCTCAACGAAGGTTTGGTGCCAAGAGTAAATTTTATGCCAACTAGGAGGCTCCCTACAGTATCCTCACGAAAATTACGTTGAACTGCAGTTAATGACTGCTAAGTCGTGAAACCAAAACACACAGTGAGCACGTTCCGGACCAGTAAATGTATCCATTTTTAACAACACTGGTGACTGCGCTGGTGGCCAAATTCGGTAATAATGAACTACGTGAGTCAAAATTTGATGTGTTTTGCTATGAAATGAGACTTCAACCGAATCTGTAAGTTATCTAAATAAATTTTTATATACTTTTAAATTTGTGAAGTCCTTCTTGAATCACCCGGGAATAAAATGCTATATAATTCAACGTTCATAATTATTTATTTTAATAATCTACTTTATGAGCATTTAAAAAAAAATATTTTTAAACATTTTATATCTTTATTTTTATATGTATTTTTTTTAATCACTAAAGATGAAATTTTAACTATAATTTTGTAATTTGTAATCCTGGTAAATAAAATAAAGATCTTTTGTTGTAGTCTATTCTTTACAGTGGGGCTGTTTTAAAATTTCTTCGAAATTGTTATTATGCATAAAATAATCTTTGTCTGTGACAAAGATTAATTACAATTTTTTTTCTTAGATCTCCTCTTACAAAAACGTAAATTTTAATTAAGCGGCTTTTATTGAAATTTACCACATTTATCTTTGGTTTGTTTTAAACAAACTTTGTCCTTTTCCAATAATGATTTTAATAATTTGTTGTGGTCAAATAACTAAAAAAATAAAAAATAATGATGAACTTACATTTGTTTGAAGTAAAATTTTTAATCATATTAACAAAAACTTTACGACCTAAAATCATCTCATAAATTAAAACTAACATTTTATCAATACGATAATTTATTAATCTATCTAAAACTGGGAGTACTTCTTTCAACAAACGAAATTTAACTACTTGGCACCTAAAAAGAAAAGTAACATTCATAAATTTAAAGTTTTTCGATTAAACATTTTTTTTTTCATTTTTCTGTCCGTGTTTCATATTAATTTAGACATTTTTTTTTTGTTGCTACTTAAAGGTTTTATTTTTAATTTTATTAATTTATTGATTTTTTAAACTTGTGATCGATTACTTAAACAAATTTAATTAAACTGAGTTAAGAAATAACCAAATTTATCTTTAAAAAATAATAAATGCACATCCAAATATATTGAACGTACAAAAAAAAAAATAATTCTAACTAAATAAAAATGAATTTATTAAATTAAGCGCCGCATAACTTTAAGAATGGCTTTGCTATTCCTGCATCACAAAAAATAATCGATAAATTTAATTACATCAATTTATATTACGCAAAAAAAATATTCCATGACTTAGATCATGCACAGCTTTTTCACTACTTTCAATCATTAAAAGTCGTATTTTTATTTCATAATTTTCATATTTAAACTTATTTAGATACAAGTAACCAAAAAATATTTATGAAAATTTCTTTAATCTTGGTTCCCTCATATCATGGGGTTTAATTCATTATAATGATTACCAAAATAAGATTTAAGCATAAAATTTCCAAATTTCAAATAGAAAGATTTTATATTTTGGAGGCTCCCTTATTCTGTGGGGGCAGTTTAATGAAAAAGGTTTTGTAAAGAAGGAAATTCATAGTAATGAATAAATATATTTAAAAAATTAAATAATAAATTAAAGTACGAGGGTAACTTTTATGATAGTAATGAAAAAAAATTTATTGTTTTTTTGGATTCGGGGTATGTTATAGAGTCCTGAACTACTTAAATTTTAATTGCCCATTAAGTGACAAAGAAAACCCATTTTTTAAATAATAAAAATTAAAAGTTAGACAAAAACCAAAAAAAAAAAAAATGTTTAAAAATAAGAATAAATTTAATAAAGTTCTAAAAATATTTTATATAGGTTAAGAAATTTATAGATGTTATAGGTTACAAATTGGCTTAAGTAAAGTTTTCTCTAAATATAACACCACTTCTAATGAAGGCTAAAACAAGAACGTAACAATTTTCATCATTTTTTTTTTTTTTTGTAGATCCGGGGATTATAATTTTGGAAAATTGTAGACTTTTTAATAGCCCTAGATGTGATATACAAAATACCAAAAAAAACTTTTTTAAAGTATAAAAAGCGAACGAAGATATATGCATATTTCAATTTTAAGAGGTTTGGCTTGATTTTTTGAAAAAAAATTTGTTTGAATTATTTATATATGCAATGTAGGCATATAATGTTTATCAATAAATTTGCCAAACTAAAGGTTTTTCTAAAATTTCTCTGAAGAATATCGAAAATGGTTTTTCACCCTACCCTAAATATCCCCACTCCTAAACTAATTTTGAAAAGAATGTGATCAACGCTCCATAAATAGAATTTTTTTTTTTTGAGGAAAATCGGGTTCTATCAATCCTGAGGTATGAGGCCAAAAGCAGTGTGACACATACATACATATGTAGATGTTTTTTTTAGTCTAGATAAACTAGTTGGACACTAAAACGTAAAGATTTGCGTATAACCCGATACCCTATTTTTGATTCTCCATTCTTTCGCCTTTAATATAGTTATTCTAGCTATATTCACCGGGAAAGTGAGAAAATAAAACTACAGTAGCATGTCTTTTTCCATTTTTGTTTTTATTGTCGTAAAAATTAAGAAAAGACGGTTTTTCAATATATTTTTCGACATACCGATTCAGACAGCTTTAAAAACCGACAGCAATAAGAATTTGATTTATTTTGCCCAAAATGTCACAGGTGTTCTAAACAAAAGTCATTTAATTAAACTAATATCGACAAAGTAATAAATAAGATTTAGATGAAAAATACAACACAAAATTTTCACCGTAGGTTATTTTTTCATCTAAATTTTTAATTTCCAAAAAAATGTCAAGAAAACCCGTGTTTTTTACTATTTTCTCTCCGATAAAAATAAGACGGAAAATTACATCAAATTGTTGTTTTATACATTGTACGCAGAAAAATAATTATTTTCGCTTACGATGTTTTTGGACAGTACAGTAACACAGAAAATTCATTCGCTATTTTATATGGCGCCTAATATAGTGTCAATAATCCTGAATGATAGGAAAATAAAGATAAAGGAAAATTTTCAGTTTTATTAAAATTAACCTATTTTAGAAAAATTCTGAATCAAAAAATACTGAATCGAAAACGCTGGATGAACCGTCAAATCATATAAATTTAAAAGATACTCGTAGCTGCTTCACATTTAGAAATGTAAATAAACCATAAACTGTATATATGTACTTTAATTGCCGTAACCATAATGGTTTTAGGTAACATGACATGAGAAAAATTCACTCGCAATAATGATATACCCATTTCTAAAAGAATAATAAGCTTCCATTTCCAGAATTACTAAAGAGAGTGAGGAATGAAATGTTTTCCCGTTATCTTCACTTCGCGTATCAACGTGCAAAAACTATTAAAATGGAGCTATAAGTAACACCTTCATTCAGCTCATCAAAAGAAAGGCTGTATAATGAGCATCATTACTCTCTGGAATATTAAATTAATTCTGATAAGTGCCAATTGTACATCAGCTGCATTACATCTTCACTGTTATAAAAAAAAACGGTAAGATAATGTAAAGCAATAGATTAATATTGGATACCATTTCTGTTAAAAAAAGTCAACAAAACATTTCCATAATAAAAACTGCCAACAATGTTTTAAGGTTCTGTATTCGGTCCCTTTAGGTCAGTAAAAGAAATCTTTATTTTCTAGACTTATACGAAACAACCAATGATTTTCTATTATACTCATATAATGGTTACATTATTCTTTACAGTTTAACTCTTTTTTCAATACAGGGAATACAGTAACCATTATTACAAAATTGGTATTCGATGAAGTATTATTTCAAAGGAAAAATATTATATTGACTCTAGTAGAGAGAAAAAGTATTGCAACAAAACAGATTATACGGAGGATATTACGTGATCACTTTCTCTGACGCGAAATATTTAACCACATTTTTAATTAAAAATATCACTCCATGACCTAATAGTTCGTAACTTCATTACGATATTTTTTTTTTACCTTACTATGATGAAAATGCAATTTATTATTTTAAAAAACCTTACTAGCTGTATTATTTTTAAATGACTGAAAACTGGAAGGTCTAAAAACGATTAAATTAATTAACAATATTGAGAAAAGATTATTTATCAGGCAGTTAATTTTTTTTTTAAACTTATGCAAGTTCCACATGAGCTTAAATTCGATTTAGTTAGTTGTTTAAAAGTGGCATTCTTTTCTGTTACTTTTTCTTTAGATTTTTAAAGAAACATTTTCTGTAAAAAAATATTGAATTACATAGGATAACTGAAATATTACTAAAGATTAAATAAAATCAGCCTTAATTTTTTATAATTATTATTAAGCAAGTAACTAAGCCTGAAATTCATCGGTAAAGACATTAATGCGTGCTAAGTAGTCATACATACTGCCTCTTGTTTCAAATAGCATACTGCATAAATAAAGTTGTGAAGATAAGTGCATTCTTAGAAAAATTTATCTATACAAATGTTGAACCCAAACATGTAAATCTTTTGTTGATTTTTTTGATTTTTTTTAATTGCTTAAAATAACTTTTGAAAATAACTAATTTCACGTTATCCAACAAGATCTTAATTTATAAGGCTATCCTGCGCCCAATCTGGACACGTACGGGTGTAGAATTGTGGGGAACAGCTTGTACTAGTAATGTGTGAAATTATACAGCGATTCCAAAACAGCGAGGGCGATTGCCGAAGCATCATGGTTCAAGCGAATTGATGAAATTCATGATTATCTGGAGCTCCCGTCGGTTCGTGAGATTTCACGATAGCTCAGAGTCAAATACCTACAAAGGCTTGAGAAACATGTAGACCACTTTACAATTAATCTACTCGATAACAGCAGGGATGTCCGACGGTTGAAACGTGTCCCTGTACTAGACTTAGGATCCGCGTAACAATTTGGAATTTAACAATGTCCAGTTTAGCGGTGTCGTATCTAATTTCTTTGTTACTTCTCTTTCTTTTTATTCTTGTTTTTTTTTCTTTTTTCTTTTTATTTTTTGTTATTAATGTTTGTTCTTTCGGACTCTATGGTGCTGAAATTAATTTTCTGATTTATGACTGATCTTCTTGAATATGTCATATTGGATTTTAAGTTTACTTTGTAACAATTTACTGTGTATTGCATATTTTGGGGATTCTGTAAGGACCCCCTTAACACATGCTTTTGTCAGGATACTTACTTGCAGCTCAGGAAAGCAGATTGTAATTATAATTTTTATTGAGCAAAAAAAAAAACTAATTTTTTAAAAAGTTGATGAAAGATATATTTCAGTATCAAAAAATCTTGGAACAAAGTACACGCAGTTAGAGAAGCAACCAGCTGGTAGAGTAAGGTCCCGCAATCGATTCTTGGCGTAGGCTTGGTATTATTTTATTTAGTTTCATTCGTAAAAATGTAAACTTATGTATGAGTACATACAGCTTATAAAATAAAACACACTTTTTATCTTTTACAAAACCTGGAAACCTATCTAACAGTTTAATGTTCAAAATTTAAACTGTACACCAAAAATAAAACTAAAAATTATTATTCTTCTTATAAACAGTATTTACTTTTTTCTAATTTGCTAGAAAAATAAATATAATTTTAAAAAATCTTGATTTGGTTTATAGACCGGTAAAAAGTTATATAAATTTGAATACATTTAATTTTAAATTAAGATGGAATAGGCTAAGGTTAAATGATTTTTAAACTGTAATTAAAAATATCTAAAATAACAGATATAACAGTATTTTGGACAATTTAAAAACAACATATGAATATAATTAAATGTGTTTATATATTTATATATATACACACATATATAGATTGTCTGTTTATTTGCAACAGGATCGACTGATTGCTTTCAAATTCTTAGGATACATTCGTGTTATCCCTGGGAAGGCTTTTAGTAATAGACTGAGTCTCCACCCCTTTGGGGTTAAGTTTTGGATCAAAAATGTTTATTCCAAAAAATAAAATTAATCCTTTTACTCCATTACATTTCTGTCAACATGGTAACAGAAATATAATGAAGTAGAATGAGTAAAATTCCTTATCTCTACTGTAAAATATTTAATATTCACCCTACTATAGTTACTACTGTTCTATCTTTTCTAATTTAGTTTTTTTTCTTTAAGTATTGGTAAAGCCTGTATTTTCTTTGTCGTATCCCCTTCTCTTTTCATATGTTTTGTATATAACGTCCACTTTCATTATTCATTTTTCTTTTTCTTCTTCCTTCCTTGTAGATTTTTCAATCTCTTTCATTAAGCTCTCTAAGAAGAGATTGAATCTGGTACGATGATCAAGTGCCGCTAAGCGTAGCTGATTTTCAGTGGAACAATAAACCAAAGAAGAAAGAGATCAGCTCCTGGAGGTTGAACGAGCATACAGGTACATATGCAAAAGTTTGTCACAACCATGAGGATAACGCGTCAGAAGTCCAAGCTAGACGGTTGGACGAGAGATGCGAGCCCTAACCGGTTCGGTTCTCTATTTATATAAATAATTATTTCTAAAAATGCACTTATCTCCACTACTCTATTTATGTAGCATCGCTGTTAGTAATAGTAGGCAGTATGTAGCTACTTAGCACGCTATTATGACTTTACCGATGAATTTCAAATTTACTTATTTAATAATAATGATAAAAAGTTGGGGCCGATTTTATTTCAATCCCCAGTAATATTTCTGTTATCAAATGTAATTTTATTTTATTACTAAGAAGAACTAAAGAAAAAAATACCCCTTTTAAACTACTATTTAACTAAATTGAAATTAAGCCCATGTGAAACTTGCAAAAAAGTCTTTTATTTTAAATGTCTGATAAATAATTTTTTCTCGATGGTCTTAACTAATTTAAGAAATTTTATGCCTTCTAGTTTTCCAGTTGTCGGTTCAGTTAGAAATACAACAAAAAATTGTCGAAATAAATACGAACATTATTAAGTAATGAATTGATATTTTTATGTAAATATTTGGTTGAATATTAGGCGCCATAGAGCGTAATCACGTAGTATTCTCTATTTTATCTATTATGTTACAGTACTGTTTCTTCTCTTCAACAGCTACTTCAAAGAATTACTCCTGTCAGTAGAACTTCATAGAATATCATTGTTATAATAATGGTTGTATTTTTTTCTAAAATCAGCCAGTTGTAATAATTATCAAAAGTTTTTTCCACTGTGATAATACCTAATTCAAAGAAAAATGTTAAATACAGTTCAAAATTAATTGTAAGAAACAATGAAAAGTTATAAGTCAAATTCTATGGGTTGCGGGAGTCCTTTTATGGCTTTTTTTTTGTTCATATATTTCATTTGTTACTGTTTACATTACTATACCAGAAGATATTAATTTTTATAAACCAAAAATCACGTGAGTGAAATTTTGCTAAATTTCTTTTTATTTAATAGATTTTTCCCATATTATATTTAAAATAACATTTTAAGCGTATTTAAATTAATCCCGTATGAGGTATAAACCAAACAGTCCCCAAAAAACTTACACACACACACAAATTCTGTAAAAATACAGAATTTTACAAGATAAATTTCTGTACTTTTATCGTAATCTCAAAAATTTTAGAAATATATATCAAAATGTATTTGGTATTTATTTATACATTTTTTTTATTTTTAAGTCTCTTCTATGTACTATATCAAACGTTTTTTCACATATATTCTCTCAAACTTTGGGGCTTTGTTAAAACTTTTTTGATGTACAACTAGAAGAGAATTTTTACAACTGATTTATTTCATATTCATAAGTTGTATTTTTGTTTAACTAAAATAAACAAACGTCGCCCTCCTTGGCTGAGTAGGTAGCGTCTCGGAGTTTGCGCGGAGGTTCCGGGTTCGAGTCCCGGTCAAGCATTTGGCATCTTTCCATACGCTACCAATTTTCAACAGGCTAATGACCATAGCTGTTGATGACCGCTCTTTCATAACAAAAAAAATAAAACAATAACCGAAACAATGAAATTTTTCTTTTCAAATAAGTTTTTTTAAAGTTATTTTAAGCAAACATAAAAGAGAAGTTAAATCTCAAAGGCCTGTAGAAAATTAAAGAAGAAAAAAATATGGTTGCCAGTACAATACGGTACCTAGTAGTAAATATTTTGCCGGGACGCCTGACAAAGTGATGTAAAATATTAATGTGAAATTTTACCGCTCGATTTGATCCGGTTTTTCTCCGAAAGGGATTAATTGAGGTGCAAACAAAGCTTTGAGCACATAACCTTAAACAGTGGCTGTCGTGTAACTAGAACATTTTAAACGATAAAACTGATATATACTCTCTCTTTCACTCTTTCTCTCTCTCTCTCTCTCTCTCTCTCTCTGTGTGTGTGTGTGTGTGTGTGTGTCGATCCCCTTATCCCCCTACCAATAATATAGCTCTTTTGCACTGAAATGGAGCCTTGTAGAGGTTATCCAAACATACTTTAAATACACTTTTACATATATGCTGATTTCAAGTTGATTCATTCAACACACATGTTCACATTAAAATATGAGGAAACTTATTAAATCGCATGAGTATTGTATGTTTGGATTAATTATATTACACAATTGATCGAAATAATTTCCTAGTATATTCTTAAAATAATAAAGTCTGTCAGTCACCGTATTTGAAGCCAAAATATATTTGATAATAAAAATATTAGAAATTGATGAATTCCCCGGCTGGTTCGTATCTGCTACATTTTACTTAATCTAAACCATTTATTTAATAAAAATAAAAATATTAAAATTGGAAACGGAAGTCCCTGATTGGGTTTAGACTTTTGAACAGTTGTTTCAAGTACTGATAATTTCGATCTATTTCGCAGCTATTCGTCTACGGACTTTGAAATATATTAGACTTCATATGTCGGTTTAATTATTATTTTACCATAGTAATGTTTGTCTATTTCTATACTATGAGTTAGCTCTCTTAATAGTTAGTCTTGTTTATGACTTTGGATCTATCAGATCCATTTTTAAAAAAAATATTTTAATGGAACTCTGATAAAGATAAATTTGAACAAATGTTCTTTATCTCATCTATTCGGCAAGTAAATGTTTGTTACCACCCTTCGTGGCTGAGTAGGTAGCGTCTCGACAATTTCGTGTGGAGTTCGCTTGTTCGAATCCCGGTCAGACATGGCATCTTTTCATACGTTAGAAATTTCCACAGAGCTAATAACCATAACTGTTTATGCCCGCTATTTCATAGTAATAAAAAATTGTTCATAGTTATGTATTCAATAAAGTTTTCTGCATTTCGAAAGAATTATATTATTTTATTATTTACTAAATTTTATATCTATTTTAAGCAGTTTTATTTCGTTGATGCTGATTTAATTTAAATTAATTTTTAAATTATTTAATTTCCTTTATATTTGTATATTTACCATTTTTAAGGCAATTTTTTTCTTTTGCATTTTTAAATTATTTCTTATTCTTATATAATACGTAACCTTATTTTGTTGCCATTCAGCTTGAGTTGAATTTAATATAAATATTCTATTTGTCTATAAAAAATTAAAAGTATTTAAGTAACATAAAAATCCATTAAGTAAATGTATGTAGTAAATATAATCTAAATTTGTATATTTGAAATGATTTTATTAACGAGTTAATTGATTTTTTTTTTTTTTTTTTTAGTTAATGTAATCGTAGTTTGTAAATCTCTCTTTTCTCAAAGGTTAGTTTGTTTTTTCAAAGTAATGTACTTCAGTTTATTCCTTTTTTGCGGTTAGGCTGACAGTGGACCACGCGAATATCATTTCTTCTCGTTTCTTTTTCTTTTCCCCTAATATTCTTTCATTATTTCCACGTGTTTGGCCTTATTCTCTTCCGACAATTTCACTTTGGTGTGAATCCTTCCTCATCGTTACAAACGTAACTTCGTGTATTTTTTGTTTGAATAGCTTTCTATCTTTCATTTTGTACTCTTGGATTCTAAAATACTTTTTATAATTCTTTCTTCATTTGTTAAAGGTACCCGTGGTTGCCCTTTTGTTATCAGAGTTTAATGTTATTTATGTATTTATTCTGTTTGTCCATTCTGTACATACGGACTAGAAATCTCAATCTCCTTCTTCTCACCGCTTTTTCGATGTCCTCTATTTCTTTATACAAAACTTGATTGGATTTAAATCGGTATCCCTCTCTTATTTTCTTGAAGCCCAGGATTGTTCTCAGTGTTCTTCCTAAGGAAACACTATTTTTTTAAGGGTTCCAGGTCGGTAAGATATAACGTTTCACTTCCGTATAGTACGATTCATCTCACCACGGTGGCATAATGTCCGAGTTTGGCCTTTTTAAGAGATGTTTTTTATTGTAGATACCTTTGGTCAGGCAACATTATTTATTCAAACTTGTTTCTTCACTCTTCTACTGCCGCTCTATCCGTACTGTTGTATTTATTGTTTGACCTCGATATTTGAAATTCACTATTTTTAAAATTTCCGTATTCTGTGCTTATTTTTTTTTATTCCAGGTATTATTTCTGATTTTTCCAGGGATATCAGCAGACCTGCTTTCTTATTCACTGTTTTATATCCGCTAGATGTAGAATTGCTTCTTCCTCTGTCTCTGCTAACAAAGTCAGGTCATCTCCAAAGACCAGACATCTGACTTGGGTAGCGATGTTTTTTGTCCCTATCCCTATTTCTTTTTCTTTCTTTTCCTAGAAGGTCTTTTGCCCAGGGGTTGAAAAGTATGGGAAATAGTACATCTTCATATCTTAATCCTGTTTTAATTTCGAAGGGAGCGCTTAGATGTCCTCCGAATTTAATTTTGTTTGTGTTTATGAGAGTTAGCACTGAGTTAGGTTGTTTTTTATCTACCTCGTATTCGTTCATTATTGGTAGCAATCTTCTTACTTTATTTCGTTTTTTTATTTACCTCGTTATTTAATAACTTTTTTTAAATATTTTTAAACAAGGCATATACTCTGTTAAATGATTATCTTTTGCAGTAAATAAATAAATAAAATAATATTCATAAAATGCCGGCTTCCGTGGCGCGAGTGGTAGCGTCTCGGCCTTTCATCTGGAGGTCCCGGGTTCGAATCCCGGTCAGGCACGGTGTTTTTCATATGCTACACTTCCATATCCCTCGTACAAGCTTTTGGTGGCGATATCACCAAGAAAAAAATAAATTTATTTACTAAAAAATACTAATTTTACTCTACATACTCGTATTTATTAAAGTACATTATTCTCTTTCAACAGAGAATAAATCATTTTATTCCTTACATTTGGTAGTTTTTGTAAAATCTAAAAAAAAAATCATTGCGAAATTTAAAATAACTGTATACTTAGCAGAAACTATACCATAAGATTTTTATTTAATTAAAAGTAACACATCAATATACGCCACATATCACAATTGTTACTCCCTCTGTTACAATATATCTAAATTTTTTTAATAGCTAATTATAATACCCAATAAATTACTGCAACCATAACATCAATTTAAAATAATTTTATAATAGACCATCATAAAATAACAGCTATGTAATCGATTAGAGGTTTGAGGAAGACTCACACACGCGTTTGACACTGAATATATTCTTTAGTATGCTATACATATATATTACCTTTTAAATCTGCCTGTATTTGAATTTAGATGTGTAAGAGATATGTTGTGATCTTATTTAGTGTATTATACCTAATATGTATTAAGGATATATAGATTAGATGTTTTGTTAAAATCTGTGTAACTGACATGAGTATTTGCATTTCATATATTTTTGACTGTTTTAATCCCATACACATCTTATAAATAATAATTTAATTTACTGAAAGTGTCGTTTTAGGTATCAATAAAATATCAGTAAAAGAAATTAATATATATATATATATATATATTTATTAATCTGTAATACTTCAAGTTAAATAAAAAAATAAAAACAATAAAAAATAACTAAAATAAAATTAATAAATATTTTTATATTAAATTTAAATAACTTAGTTTGAGTTAAATGAAAAATTTAATTTAATAAAATATACAACTAAAAATGGTTATTATATAAATGATATTAATAAAAGTTAGTTTGAATATAATAATAAAATAAGTGAATTATCAACATTAAAAGAGAAAATAAAATTATTTATCATTACAAATACTAATACGTATAAATGAAAAAAAAAATTAACTAATTATAAAATTCCTTTAAAACAATTATAAAAAAATTAGATAATATAATTAACAAATCTAATTATAATCTTTATAATACCGCAGAATTTTATTCTGTTTATTTTGCGGAGAGCAAAATTAAAAAACAAATACTAGTATAAAAATATAATAAACAAAATCAAATTACGCTTATCACTTTAGGGAAAATAAACGTACAATTTTAAATATTAAAAATCAATACTAACAAATTTAAATCCATACTAGCCAGAAAAATATATATATAATAAAAAACAGTAATGAAAATATAATTAATGAATAAGTAATATTTTATCAAAGTAATTGGATCAGGAAATACAGCAAAACATTTAATTTAAATTATTGAACTTAAATTTAAAACATACGTTCAAATTATACTAAAGGTGTTGGAATACCTCATGCCAGTAAGGTTAAGGTATGTGGGCTTTTATCTTGATCGCCGTTTAACTTAGAAAGATCATGTAAGGGAGAATAGGAGTCTGCTTGACATTAAGTTTAAAAGCTTTTATACTGGATACTGAATAAGAGATCTCATCTTTCTTTGTCTAACAAGATTCTGCTCTACAAGGCTTTCTTAAAGCCGGTATGGGCTTACAATACGTTCGAGAAGTTGAACGCCTAATTTCGAGGTACGTGTCCAGGTTGTGGAAGCTTGTTAATCACCTAACTTTGAATTTAGTTGACAACAGTGAGAAGACGTTAGAAGGCTAAAAAACTCCATGTGCTTGATAAGGTTGATAGACCGTTATAATAAATCCGGTTGGTTGGAAATACCACGTCTTATAATTTTTTTTTTTTCGGTTATTCAAATTTATGGATGCTTACGTTTGTTACTTATCTATAGTTATTTTAAAGTTAATGTTTCATTTATTGTCGTTCTATTTACGTACTCGACATGATTAATAGTGTTAAGATATGTGTTAATTCTACATTTAGCTGATACATAGGCATGGCATTTTTTATATGCTAAAAAAATCCATTTCCATCTCCCACGCACAAGCTTTATGTGACGATATTATCAAGAAAAAAAAATCATGTGTCATTTTATATTATCCTACTTGCGTATCACATTTTGATTAATATTTCTATTCTCTGGTGTGCCGAAGTGTAAAAATGTATTAACTCCGTTTTGAAAGGTGGATTCTATGGTGAATAGTGTCTGTATGGGATTTATTATACCTGTATGGCATTATTATACGTATAAAACTATGCAACAGTTCCTAGACGCTATCAAGTATTATCAAGTTATTTCATAGTTACTAGTTTTATTGTAACTATTCATATAAATTATTTTTATATTCGTTGAGGATTATAATCGGTTAATTCTAATACAAGTGAGAGTCTATCATTCGACTTACTTATAGCTTCAATATGGAAGCTGATTGTAAATAAATGATTTCAGCAAAAACAAAAAAAATATATATCAAAAAATAAATAGCTTTAACTACCAAAGATATCAGCAAAGTAATTCAGTTTTATATCGGCGACTATCGGTGGCAAGCATTCCCCTCTGTGTAATTTTCAAGTTTTAAATTTTTTTAAATTTAATTACACAATAAAAAGTTCTGATAAAGTAAACATCTCGGTAACGTATATTTATAATAAAAAACTAAGTAGGGAATTAAGCAATTAATTATGTAAATAATTTAATAAAATTAATTGATATAAGAAAGATTATGCATTCTAAACTTGCAGTAGCATTTAAATAAGGATATCATCAATATCTGTTGAATGAGATGAATATCATTTTAATACTGTTATTCATCGTTTTACCTGAATTCAAGAAATGTTTTCTTGTTATGGTCGCTAGCTTTGTTTTAAATTGTGATTTTTTAAAAATACTATTTTAATGTTTTTTTGTTTTTTTTTAGTATTAACGTTTGAAAGAATTTTCTGCTTTAAATATTCATCTGTCGTAACATTAATAAAACAAAAAAGTATTATTTTTATGAGAGATAAACCTTTTCTTTTAAGTTTCTCACGAACCAGATAAAAAATGTATAAACCATTTGTAGAACTTATTATTTTCTATATCAATTTATTGAAAGTTTATTTAAGGAAAATCTATACGAATGAAAAAATTAGATTAAAAAGTTGTTCATTTTTCGCTTCTTGAATGACTTGTTTACTTTTTAATGTTTCACAACTTCGTTAAGATACGATATACATAAAAAATTTGTATTACAGAATTTTATCACACATTTTAGTTTTAATATTTTGCGTTTCAAAACTCGATTTTTCTACTTTATCAATAAAAAAGAAATTCTCTTTTAATTTTGAATAAAGGTAGGACATTTTTCCCTTTTAATCATGTGTTTTAACAGTACTATTTTGCTACCCATTATTTATATAATTTATTTAATATCAGAATGGAAAATATATGTATATAAAAAAAAATGATTAATTTCCATTAAAACGGGTATCTGTAAATAAAAAGTACAGACCTTTCATATAAACTTGGTTATAATAGATATATTTTATTTATCTGTACACCATTTCGTTCTCTATATTATCAAGCAGCTGTAGTATTAGAAAGTAGATGACTGTCTGCTTGTATTGTTAGAAAGCTCACATCTAACATGACTAAAATTTAATAATAATTTTTCTTCACAACGCTTTTTCCATTCCGTTTTTAATTGAAACTATGAAGCAATGTACATTTCGTGATATTGTTTCTAACTTGTACATTTCATTGTAGAAAATTTCTTTAGCCGAAATATAATTTTTTTTTAACAGGAAGAAATGGGGCACTTTTAATGGCTAATTTCTTGTAATTTCTTTTCAAATAAATTTCAGTTACATGAATTACTAAGAAAGAAAAATTTTAAACTTTATATAACTTGATTTTTTCCATTAAGCGGTTTTTTCCATTAAACACATATTCTTTAAGTACGAGCTTTTTCCTTTTATAAAAAATAATTAAGATTTTATTACATTTTTATACAATCGTGTGCAATATTTTATTATTTCTTAATAAAATATTAGTACTTTATAAATGTTTAAAATGATGAACAAGATTAATCCTCAAAAAGTTTCAAGAAATTTACTAAAATTTTAAATTAAACGTTTCGATTTTTTAACAGCCATTATCAGTAGGCAATACAGAAGAGTTACAAATAAAAAAAAATTTATAATAAAAAAATACTAAAGAGATAAATTAAAGAAGAAGAAATAAATTAATAAAAGAATTAAATAATAATATTTAAATAATAGAATTAATTGAAAAATAAGCAATATTTATAAAATATTATAAAATAACTATTTTAATACAAATACAATATACTGCAATAAACGATTTGTACAGTCGTTTTAAAGTTTTTCATCATCTAGGGTTCTGCCTGGCGGTAGGTCTCTTACGCTGCTACTGTCTCCATTCATCTCGGTCTTTTCCTTCGTCTTCTTGTAATTTTCAATCTTCAGCTCATCTGCTAACTTTATCATTCTTCTTCCTCGCTTCCTTTCTTTTTCTATTGACCTTCCAACGCAATTGCCGAAATGTCATTCCCTCGAATTACATACCCTAAGCAGTATTTATTTTTTTTTTCTTCCCGCATAAGTGTTCTTTCTTCTTTTCACTCCTGTTCGTTACTTCTTTATTTCTCACTTTACCCGTCCATCTTTTACTTTCTTATTCTTCTCATTACCACATCTCAAACGTCTCAAACCAGTTCCTTGTCGTCACGCTTTTCTTCCATATAACAAGCTATTTCATAAATAACATTTGGCTAACTTTTTCCTCTCAAGACGAAATAGTAATAGTACTTTTCCTCATAGTAATTTCTTCTTTTTACTGAACGCTTCATTGGCCATTTCCATCTTTGCTAAAGATTAAATAATAAAAACGTTTTCGTTAATTAATATAAAAATATTTTTAAACCTTTTTAGCATAATCTTGCTTCCCAAATTATTTAAACTATCGTTTATTATATTTATTTATTTGTATCCAAAACGGTAAGTCATTTAAACAAAGTAAAGTTATATTATTTTATTAAATTCGTAATCTTTTATATTTATTTATTTTTATAAACTTAAATATAATTTACATCAACGTGATTGACAATATATATTGAAAATAGTATAAGTAATAATTATACAGATAATTTTTTTTACTTTTTTTTATTGAAAATTGGGTAAAATAGAATCTTACTTCCTGCTTGACCGCTAAAGTTGTTCTAGCTTTGAATTATTACTAGGTAAGCCACCCTGTTAAAGGATATATATTTGACAACAAGCAATCTATGTACATGCACATCAATAATTAACACAGATATAATTTATAAGCATTTATTGTTCAGTAAAGAAAAATGCATATTTCACTCAAAGTTTTCATACCAGATCCTGTTATATTGTTTTATACTCAGTGTAATTTTTATAACTCGCTAAATGTACACTGACCAAGCATACCTTCTTCTGTACAACCACTCGACCACACTCAATATTTCTAGGTCCTTCGTTAATTTACGTATTTATTTAAATAAACTCTTCACTAGAATAGGATTTTACAGTCTAGTAGTTACATTTACTGACCTTCATAACTCTGATTATCTGTTAAAATTGTATTAATACCCTATAGAATCTAGCGGAAAATATAAATAAAGATAAAATTCAGTCAACCAATATGGTTTTAAGAAGATACTGCTACTTTTAGATTAATTGATAGATTCAAATTATTGGTATTCTAGATGTAAGTATGGTTTTACTTTTTTTACTTTTTCCTTTTAGTGATAGCTTTTAATATTATAAAAATTAAAAGCTACCATTATTGTATTTTGTTAACAGTAAGAAAATTGTTTCTACTATATTTTGCTATCATTTTTACAAACCATAAGTCTAATTATATTGTTTTACTGTAATTTCTTGTTGAAGTTGATAAAGTGAATCCTGAATTACAGTTTGATAGGGAATTTTATAAAAATAAACTTTAAGTATGTATAATTCATAAAACGTGAATAATTTATATTTCATTGTTTAATATTGCTAAATTTAGTTGTTTTCTCGGAAGGCATACATATCTATCGATTGTTAGCTTTGCTTTCTTTTTAAGTATATTTGCCTCATATATTTTTTTCTTTCTTTTCTATTATATTTTTTCTAATGAATAAGAACGAAAGAAGAAAGAATTGAAAGGTAGAAAAAACAGAGATAAAGAGATAGAATGACAAAGATGAAGAGTTAAACTGGAGTTTTATAGATCTATAAAAAAATTTATTGTGTTTAGTAGGATAAAGTAATAGAAATATTCAAAAATCAATGCGTAAATTGAAACGGTAGAAGATTAATTGCAGAATTTTAGAATCAAAAAACTGCTATGAAAATGAGGGATGTTCAAACCGATTGGATTGACGTAAGAAGAAGAGAAAGCCAAGGGAGTTGCTTATCTCCAATCTTATTTAATATGTATATTAAAGACATTATCAAAAACGCTCTAGAAGAAGATAAAGGAATTAACATAGGAGGGAGTACAATAAGTAGAATAAGATTCGCAGATTACATGGTGATTTTAAGAGATGAAGTTCAAAGTTTTTGACAGATGATTACAAAGTTAGAAGCCACTATGTCAGAATATAAATTAAAACGAATGTTAGAAAAACTAAAACAATGAGGACAACAGGCAATAAACCAATGGATGTTTTCACAAAAATAGGAAGTACCAAACTGATAAAACAGTACAGATTTGCGTACCTTATTAACAAAAGATTAGAAAACAAATTAAAAATGAAGAATAGCAATGGCTAAGGAAGGAGTTCACAGTTTTTTCGTAATAAGATTGAGTCAAACTTGAAGAAGCGTCTTCAAAATTGTTACGTTTATATAAACTTAAATATTTACTTCTATAATCATCTAATATATACCCACTAAAAAAAATAAAATAAAAAGAGAAAGGCTAGGATCATTGAAATGTGAGTACGGAAGAGTCAGAGAGATGATTAAATTGACTAAGTGAAAAATGAAGAAATGATATGGAAGTAAATCAAAATAAAAGCCTAATCAAAATAATTCAGAATAGAAGGTTAACTTGCTACGTCGTATAATGAGAAGGAAAGGGTTGATGTACGAATGCTAGAAGAAGCAAAAAGAGAGGGGGAAAAGACCAAAAATTATAGGTAATCTAAAAGGAAATAGGAGCCATCCTATTTGTTTGGAGCTATCTCAAGATATCTCAAAAGGTATGAACCGGTAGCCTCAAGACAGCCTGGAGCTATCGTTTAGTTTAAAATAGTAAAGGTTATTGACAGACGAACGTAGTGCAAGGGATGTGCTTCGTCAGATAACCATATCACGATGATTGAATTTTTGAACCGTGATCTCAGCACACACAACTGTTTAACAAAGAAATTGTTAATATTTGTTCATATAGAATTAAATCTAATATGTTCTAAAAAGTATTATTGCTGGATTGGAGTTCTATTTTAATTTAAATTAACCAAATAGTTAAAACAGATCAATGTTTCATAATTCTTGCGATTCAGAAATATTTTTTTATTACTTTTCTACTTTTTTTATGGCTAAATTGGGAAAATAATTAATAAATTAAAATGAAAAAAAAAACATAATTCGTAATATCGAAGAGTCAAGTTCATATTAAACATCGATTAACGAAGGTTAATGATTATAAAGACACAAATATATTCTTCGTGAAATGGATGAAGAAGTAGAGATGAAATGGATCGATTTTATCTGATGTTGGTTCAACTATCATAAAATGATGAAAAAACATCCGACATATTTGGTTTACCAAGTAATAAAGAGAATTCTTTCCTACCAGAAAATTTGCTAAAACTTAATGATATTTTACACAATTCGTTGAGATGCCAAATGTTTTAGAAGCTATGAAGATTATGAATATAATTCATTCTGAAGATATAAATATCTATTTATAAAGCACAAAACGGATAACGGACAAACGGATAAAAATGCAATCCCAGACGTATGTTCTATAAAACCTTTTTTCCTTGTATTGATGTTAGGTATACGCTACATAATATTGAATGACATTTTTTATATAGTCTGTATAAATATTAAAAAGTAAGCATATTTTTTTATTTTCTTTAAAAAACATATCTACATTAGTTGAAATAATTGTAGCTTGCTGTTTAATTTAACCAGAACATTTTTGAAACTAAATTTGTTTATGTGATTCATATGTAGAATAAAATGTATAAAGACAGATATTTCCAACAGGTAATGTACAATACAGTAATTTAACCTGGTCAGAATGTCTACTCACGCGGATGTTAGTTTAAACAAGTTTGTAATCATCCAATCTTCCATCCTGATCTTTCTATATATCTTTTCTGTCACCCACTCACTCGAACTCACTCTCTCACTCTCTCTCTTTCTGTTTTACCCAAACACACACACACACTATCTATTCTCTACTGTGTACAACCTCAACCCATAGTCTAACAGTAGAACAGCAGCTGACGTCACTAGACAATAGCACGTTGTACATATATTCATTATGTATGAGGGTTCTCTGATGGAGAAGAGAAAGCATGATGGTAAGAGTTTGAGAGAGAATGCGAGAGAATGATAATGCTATGCTATAAGATAGGAAGAAGTGGAGAAGGGCTCCACCATCACTCCGCTCGATCCCTCTTAACTCGATTAACGTCATCATGGAATAATTGTTATTCGTAATTTGTAATCCATAAGGAAGTTAGTGCTATTCCTCTACAGTACATTCATTAACTATATCCTATGGGATTCTTGTTTAATCAAATATTAAAATATATAATTATTAACTAAACAAATTATTTTATTTATTATTTTATGATAATTTGAAGATTTATTGCATTATACACTATTTCCATTATTTCGTATTCGTATAATGTGAAACATTAATATTGTTGTAAAATTTCAAAATTGTATACTTATATAACAATCATTTAAATAAAGGCCTTTTTTTAATTTATTTTATTTTAATGTTTTCCTAAAATGCTTATATGTTAGTTAAATGAAAGTGTAATCGATCAAGAGTTTTATTGATTATAAAGGGGGGAAATTTAAAAATTGTTGAGAATCATTGTATCTGAAGTTAACGCTTTGAAATTAAATTTGCAGAAGAAATATGTGAAAAATTTAAAAAATAATACCGTAAAAAATCTTACATACACCAATTTATTTTTCTCAGTTACTACTATAATAATAAAAATAACTCTTACGCAAGAAAACCGACTTTTCGTTTTCCGACGCTCTCACTATTTCGCCGTCAGAAACGCACTGATTCTCAGAGTACAACGGACTGCTTACGTTAGATTACCTAAAATTTTTTTTCGGATTTAAATTGAGCGTAACTCAAGAACGACTCAATAAATCTTCCTCAAATTTTCATATGGAGAACTTCAGATACACTACTACGGCTTATATAAATCTAAATGAAATTGATCTTGTAGTTTTGGAAATTTTCTAGCCACAAAATTGTGTAACAGGACAAAATTTAAACATAAGCCATTATATAAGGAAACCCCAACGTAATTAAATTGTCTTCTCGTACTCCTCATACCTCAAAATGTAAAGAAAATCCGTTTTTTTCAGTATACTTAGTCTACTAGGAAGGATAATAATTTAATCTATGTTTCTTAATACTGGCAAAAAGTAAAACTATGGTATTCAATTAGCGAAATTACTTTTCTTAATTCAGGCGTATTCTTGATAACCTACACAGTACTACTTGGCTTCAATTATCAATTGATATCTGAATCAACAATCCTTTAAAATACTTAAACTTTCTAAATAAAACAAGGAAATAGTGTTAAACAATCTAAACATGCATTATACTTAATTTCCTAAAGTCGATTTTTTGATCCAGTGTCTTTAGCATTTACTAGTTTGTTATACATGGCTCGGATTTTCAAAATTGAATGATATTTTTAATATTTATTGTTATTTGTTTTTTTTTGAATAAATTCGTATTCAGTTCTTTTCAATGAACGAAAGTTCGGTATTGAATTCAATATGTATGTGTGTGAACACTTTTTGTCCAGGAATTTGATTTTTTGATTTCGGTTCAGATTAAGCATCGTTGGAGGATTATAAAAAAAATCACGAATGGCCACGATCCATCGGGTTCACCTCAAAATTGCCATCAAAATTAGAATTTTGTAATAATTATTACGCAATAACGGTATAAACTATTAATTTGGTTCAAACGTACTAAAGTAAGATTTACTAAAATGTTTAAATATAATTTTTTAAATCGAGAGAAAGAATGATGGTAAAACTAACTTGTTAATAACTGAAAATAATATGTCATAAAATCTCCAAAACATAAGACAAATAAACTATATTTAACTTAACTTATGTAGCGTAAGTAGAAGTTAGCGATATTAACTTTTTTAGAAATGAATTAATAATCGTGAGAACATTAGTAATAATAATGTTCGTTCGGGAAAATCTTACTAGGTTTTTCGTTGATAGCTGGTTTAAATTTAATTTCCCTTTATAATATTTCATTATAAGGAAACTTTATACAAAAATTATTTATAAAATATATTTAATTATAAATTAATTTTTAAACAGATGTTTTTTCCAATAATTTTTTAAAGAATCAAAGAAAATTTATAAAACTGCAAAATGATGCAAATTAATTACTAAAAACAAAAATCTCCCTAAATAGAAAAGTTTTTTTTTTCTTTAGGCGATTACGCCAGGAAAAGAGTTATGTGTTTTAATGGTACGGTTCATTATTTCTTCGTGTCTGTATAACTCCAAGAAACTCCAGCAGTTCTCATAATGTAGGCATCAAACGATACATTTCAGTTAAAGATACTGGGTGCGTGTACATTAAATGGAGAGAAATATACATCAGACACACACACACACGCGCACACACATCTATATAATAGTATACTTCTGCCGGCTATATTTTAGCAGCAAGGTATTCTTATTATTATAAGATTAAATATGTTTGGTTCCCTCATCAAAAAAGGTTATCTGGAATGAGATACAAATCATTAACAAAACTGTCATAACCATTTCTCAAGATAACAATCATCTTATGCCAGTATTAAAAACTAAAGTGAGCAATGAAGTGGTTTCTCATTGACATATTCATTGAGCACATATTGTCACAAATGAGCAATTTAATCCCGTCAAAATCAGGATATGTTCAGTCTACAGGTGAAACTTTCAGTTTGTTTATCAGAGGAATTTCTGGCTGTACAGTGAATTTCATTACACATATAGAAAGCCAAATATGGCTATTTCATGTTCTTCAGTTCTTCATGAACCTTCGTAAAGTGTTATTTCTGAGGATGAATGAGGATGACATGTATGAATGTAAATGATGTGTAGTCTTGTACAGTCTCACGTCGACCATTCTTGAGATGTGTGGTTAATTGAAACCCGACCACCAAAGAACGCAGGTATCCACGATCGAGTATTCAAATCCGGATAAAAGTAACTGCCTTTACTGGTATTTGAACCTTAGAACTCTCGACCTCGTAATTAGCTCATTTGCAATGAGTTCACGCATATAGTTTATTGAAAGAAGACTAAAGAAGACGTATCCATTATCTCAAGAAATAATGCAGGCATGCTCCCTGCTTCTAAGTAAAAGGGAATAAAAGAATAGTTACAAAATTAAAACGTAGTAAATGTATTTTTTCAATGGCTGTATTAAAACGTTTGAATTATAATAAAACGCTGGACTCTCATAATGAGAGTCATTATGAAACAGATTTTCATTATGATACAGTTGTTCAACCAATCAAAAGCCTACTCTCTTCAACCATTGACCAATCAGAAGCATCGGGTATTTTTTAATGTAACAGCTGTTGTTTTTTTTATTTTGATTTTAACCCGATTTATTAGTTAGCAAGCAGAAGGTAATATGAAAGTACACCAAAAGGTAAATAGGTTTCTACATTACACTCTTTTCCCTTTTTTATTACGTCGAATTCTGATGTAGAAATGAGTTTATACCGATCGATATTAAAGAAAAGGCAGAACTTATGACTAATAACCTACTGCCACAGAAATATAATGTTTAATATATTTTTTTAAATTTTTTAAATATCCCGTAAACAATGTATTCTGCCATTGATTTAAATCAGTAATCTCAATATTTTTTCTGTTGTTGAAAAGATACGGTATGAAACTCTCTCTGAGTGCGAAGTAAGTTACTCGCCAAGGCTCGTGTCGTACTTCGCACTTGTTTCTTAATGGCTATCATTATAGGCGCTCGTTGCATAATGTACTATTATATTAAAATTTATCATCAAGACTTTCTTTTAATCAATAAAAATACAAAAAAGTTTTAATTGGTAGAACTTTTAAATAATTTATAATAAAGTAATCCATTCGGAAAATATACTTAGTCACTATTCTACCAACCTCATGGCGAAGTGATACAGCTTATTTATTTTTCACCCGGAAGATTCTGGATTCAAATCCTAGCAAAGCTTACTATTTTTCATATATTACAGATATAATATAACAAAGTATTTTGATTACTGATAAATTAACCAGCTATAAGGAAAAGGGAAGGAAAAAATTGTATTGATAAAACCAATTACAAATGAATCGTTATATGTTATTACGAATAAACTAAGAAACCATTTAAATTGTTCGATTGTTAGTTTTACAATTTATTTCTGCAAGATATTTTTTTTTAATTACTTAAGTCGTAATAGCAATTAAAATTAAGATCATTTAATAAATTATATTTATTAAATTTAAGATAAAAATGAATGTATAATTTAAAGTAGATTTCAATTATCACGACAAATTGTTGTCTGATAAATTCAGAAATTAGAATGTGAGGAAAGCTGAAATAATAACTTATTGTGTTATAAACGGGAAAAAAATAAATCGAAAAAAATATCTTTTGAAAATGTCATGATTTTTTTTTATTAAAAAACTTAATTTTTATCATCAAGTTATAAAAACCCTTCTTCTGTTTCATATTAACTGTTACTGAGTACCATTTACAAATTCATACACGGAGCGGCTTTATTGGTTTTATTATCATAAAACATTAATTCATCTAAAATAAACGTTAAAGATGTAAAAATCTTTTCTTAAATCCGTTTATATACATAGGCTTCATATTTTATTTTGGTATAAAATAAAAGTAATTTAAAGAGTACCTAGATATTTCGGTAAAACGTTTTCTATATCATTACTAATTACTATTACGAAACATATCTAATCATGGATTATATGATTTTTACATAACGTTGTAGAATATCTTTTAAAAGGAAAAAATTATTCTAACCCTTTTTTTTTAAATTACCTACTTTGGTCAGATGGTTTACAAATTTACCATATTTTATCAGAAGATTGAAAAAAAAAATGGAGAATCATTTATTTACATACATTCATGTATAAATATCTATTAGTTTTGTCGAGTCATCTTATAATCTGTAGTACAGCGCTAAATTCAGATTAAATGCTTAAAAAAAGCTGACAAAGTATTGCATGACTTTCCCGGCTACGACGATCAAGTATAACCTGATAAAAATATAACTTTTATAAAAGTAATGAAAAAATTTCTTCTTATTTTGGGTCCAGAATATAAGTGAAGTTTTTTTATAAATCTAACACCCCCTTTAATAAAGCTAAAGTAAGAAAAAAAACATTTTGCAAAAAAACTTTCTGCACGTTAGTTCCGGGGTCTACAATTTTAAAAAGTTGTAAACATTTCTTGTTAACTACGTATGTATGAGGTATAAACTTTCAAAAACTTTTTGAAGAATAAATAACCCGAATGGAAGTAGAACGAAAGAACAAAAGATATATTTATCAGTTTTAACAGGTGGGGGACGATTTTTTGAAAAAAAGATTTTTTGTATTATTTACATATGCATTACAGGTAACAAATTTGGTTTTATGAAGATTTAATTCCTCTGAAGAATATCAAAATTGGTTTTTCCCAGATATTCTTCCACTCCCTTAACGAATTTTGAAAAAATAAATAAGATCAATGTCCCATTTACAGAAGTATTTCAGCCAAATTTGAATAATATAGGTTTGGTCAATCCTGAGATATAAGGCCAAAAGCAGTGCAACACACATACTTACGTAGGTACATACTTGTTATTTTTTGTTAGTCTAGATGAACTAGTAGGAATTTAAACGTACAGATTTGAAAAAATCCGATACCCCATTTTTGCTAGCTATATTTTCCGGGAAAGTAAAAATTAAAAATATTATGTCATTTTACAATGACAGACCTCCATAGTATTCCAAAGACATGTCATCAGAAGATAGTTATTCCATTATCATGTCATCAGAAATCAGGCGGTTGTTTTCCCTACCTTACTTTTAAATAATAAATAATTTATTTACCATTTACAATTAATTTATGCTTTATATGATATTATTAATAATTCTAAATTATATTTATAATTTATTTATTTATTTACTATTTTTAGATAGATATTTTTACATAATTTTGTGAAGTTTGACTGTTATGAGGGTTTTTTCGTTATCGGGTTTTTTATTTTTAATTTACTTTTTTTTTATTTATAAATTTTCGTAAATGAGACTGTATATTATTTTATTTTTTATTATTTTACCAGGGGTTTTAGGATTCTTACTATAATTTTATCCTTTTTATTATAATAGTTTTATGGTCAACATACTTACAAGAGTAATACACTAAAGCCATAAGGGTAAGTGAAACAGTTGAAATATTGAACTGGATTGAACGGATGATTAAAACATACTTTAATCGTTGGTCCGTCATACCCCGGATTGGCAATATTCCAAAAGTGGAATCCAGCGCAGGTTAGTGATAGAACCCTGTATACTTGTTTACAGAACTGCTGTCAAATTCTATCTAAGCTTAGAAAAACTGAGAAAATTTGGAATGAAGCCGATTTCTTTTTAAACTTTGTTTTACGTAAGTATTTATTATATATTATGCTTGAATATACACATGAGGGATGTCTAAACAAATAAATGTATTAATTTTCTATTCTTCATTACATTTCATAAATAACAAGAGAAAAAAGTGGTTAATTAAAATGTTGTAATTTCGATTAAAAATTTTCATCTTAATTTTAAAATAGTCTATATTAATAATATTATATATTTACAAAAGTTATGTTGTTCAGTTTTATTGAAGTACTTTTAAAAACTATCGTCAGTAAAAGATGGAATGCTGTAAATTCATTTGTATTTTTCAAGCAGATAACGAAGGAAGGAATGAATTAAAACGCTTCTACCCACTCTAAGTAATTCAGTAGTTAATAAGACCAACACAAACATATACTTATATATATATATATATATATATATATACTTATTTATTGTAATTAAACTTATACGTACCCAACAGTATTTTTTAAGAACCAATAAATTCGATTAAAATGAATTTAAAAACATTTGATTGAATAATCAAAGAAGTTCTAAAATTTTGATTAAAAACTGTTATATGAATGCATACGCGCGTGCGTGTGTGTGTGTGCACGTGCGCTCATTTGTATTTTTTTTCTTCTCCCTTGGGCCGGATCCTGCAGTTAAGAATTTACACAGCCCAGGGGAATGTCCTTTACTCTAACGGACCTCCACGTCTCGGCCTGCCGGTCGGATCTCACTTTGCCCCCGCCTCAAATCCCCATAGTAGGATCCTCCAGGTCCGGCTATGACGTTCCTGGGTCCCCACTCCGGGAGCCGGGACTCAGTCTTTATGCCAATGCCTCTAAAGGGGACACCCCGAGTGGGGCATCTCCGCCGGGACTCGGTCTTTTTCGCTTGGGGGATACAATAGCTACTGTTATAGTAATTTTTTTTTTGTTGAAAAAATTAAATTAGGGAACTCAGAAAATCTAGTATTCAGCTATATCTCTTAACAGATTTTGATTTAAAAAAGTAAATAACAAATATGAAAATTATATTAGGTAGATTTAATAAGAAAGCTACCTATTGTAATGGGTATGATTCGACTTCCGGAAAATGTCTACATATCTTCGCGTTTCACATCCCCCATCACCGTCACATATCCTAAAATCACGGTCAGTTCAAAATTTTATATATATATATATATATACACACGACGAGTATATATATCACTTTCTTGTGAATATGATAACTGCCGTAATTTTGCCCCAATCACTTTCAAATCGATATATAAAATATAACGACCCTGAATCTCGGTCGAATTCGTTAATGGGCAAAATCGGATCATGAGCAGTAATGGGGGGCTTTTTCAAAAAACAAAATATCGCTACAACTTTCTTATTAAGTAAAATATCAAAATCGTTTAAAGTTCTTATTATTCTTTGAATAAGGACCTAAAACCTTTTGAAGTAAAGATTTTTGATGTCACTAACCATTGGTCCAGTAGGTGGAAAAAAGGGGGTTTTGAAGACAAAAAAAATCATACCTCCCTTAATAGGCACAGTATCGAATCGGTTTAAAGTGATATTTAGCCCTCTAAACATTACCTAAAACTTTTGTCTGAAAGAAATTTTGATTTGACAACCCTTACGGCAAGGGATGACCAAATATTTGCTGGAATTGTAAGAAGAAGGGGCGTGTCGTATGCTAAATATGGAAATTTTTTTCAGATATAACCATTGTAGTATTGAGTAAATTTGAATTTTTTCTTAACTTTAAGTTGGAAATCTTTTTTATCCCCTACTTAGCACCGGTGAAATCTACCTCCGACTTCCGGCGCGCCGAAAGGGATTTTTTTATATACAACTTAACTTGTTCAACTTGTAACTGTTTCAACCAATCAAACTGAGTATTTTTCTTCTTCTGTATAAATGAGACTTTATCGGGGAAATAGTGCATTCAACCTTTATCACGAAAATATTTTTTTTGTAAAAACCTAATTTTTAGCGTTTTTGTTGGATATCAAATATTTAAATATTTAAATTTTCAAATGACTATTTAATATTTTTTTTTAATTACGCGTTATACATAGTATCGCTGCATAACATTGAATTTGTACTAATTTTTATAAATATTCATTCGTTTAACAAAAATCTTATTTCTATTTTTCTATTATTATCCTTTTGAGTGATCAACCGAAATGAGTTGAAATTGCAACCTTTCGGCAGTTCATCCGTTAGTTTGTGTTTTAACAACGTTTTATAATTTTTATGAAATTTTATAATAACATATCTTGCTATTAGGCTGAATAATGTAATAAGTTTTCCTAAGCTCTCATTTTCAAAATGACCACTAAATTATTTTGACCGTGGTGTTAGAGAAGTGTCGTAGACGGGTAGTTGACATCGATAAGCCTGCGTTACTTACAGGTGAAATAAGTGTTTTTCCCTCCATTCTTTTTATTATCCACCATTTCTAGTTATACCTCAGACTTTAATGTAAAATACTTCATTTTTAACTTTAATATTAGTGTCTAAGAACACTCTTCTGTTACAGCTGTACAATATTGTACAATTCTCAGTACACTATCAAGTATTTCATTTTACGTTGACTTTCGATAAAATATGATGCAGTAGAAGTAAGCTGGTTATCAGGTTGGAGGGGTTACGAGCATAGACTGCTGGGGTCATTAGCTTTATTCTGAAACAAAAAATAAAAAAAGAAGATTTCTTTGCCTCCCTGATGATTGTCATAGAACATTAAAAACCCCAAAAGAACACAAGATGGTAAGGGTACACACCTTGTAGATCTTGCCACTTAAGCACACATAATCCATTCCTAAAGATATGTTGTTAAATCTATCAAAACACCTGTAGTTCTTGAGATTTACAGGGATTTCCCCCATACCACCTATCACTATTGGTGGAATCTCATTCTGATGCCACATATCCTTTATCTCGTCTGCAAGCGGCAAATGCCTTTCTATTTTCTCGTTTTGGGAAATTGTCTAGACAATGCCACAGTTTCATCCATAAAGAGTGTGATTTTTTCTTCTTATCCATAAATACAATATCTGGTTATTATGACTTATTGTCCTATCGGTTCTTAGCATTTTATTCCAGTAAAGTTTGATATTATCAGTTCCGCCTTATATGCATAGTAAGGCTTCAATACATTTATTATACCGTTATTGTACAAACGTTGTTGATGAATTACTCCTGCAGTACAGTCGTGCTTCCTTGTATACTACCTTGGAGCTAGTACGGGACATGCACTTACATGTTAGCTTCTTACACCAGTTCAGCTTCTTTCAAGATGTGTTTCCTGTAGCTCCCTGTGGAAACAACCTGGTCTTGAAACCCCAGCATGAATCCCTCCGTCTCCAAAAAAATACCGCTTCTATTCAGCTATATATAACCTCCCTTTTGGTCTATGTCTTTGTTCTTCAAATTAGCTGGGGACCGTCCATGCAGCTCTTTACTTTCCAGGCTTCGATTCTGATAATCTCGGGGACTATTTTTATGCATGGATCGTACAGAGTATTATTCAGGTTAGGGGTATCAAAGCTTCATCTGCTTTCACAATAGCTTGATGCAGACGACTATCCTCTGCTCTCTTGTAGAATTATTATTATTATTATTATTATTATTATTATTATTATTATTATTATTATTATTATTATTACTATTATTATTATTAATATTATTATTTCATAAAAATTTTTTTATATATTATTAAAAAGCTGACAACAAAGTTGTAGGACTTTTCCGTCACGCGGCTTACACACATACACACACAACCTAATTTAGCACTCAGTGCTACACTAGCTCTCCTTGTGGTGACAGGGGGTACTATTGACACAAAACATACCCACTTAGCCATTAGTTTAGAGCATTTTATGGGGTGGGGGTGCGATTTTGCAAAAATAATTTTTGCAAATATTGTTTTTTAATTAACAAATATGCCTAAGAAAAATAAGACATTAATCAGGCGAAATCTCGAGATACTGAGGTGACCTTGCTCTACGACCTCAAACCTTTGATCTTTTAAGTTGAAAATTGAATTGCATCAATGCCCCATATTTAGATTCAATCTGACCAAGTTTGGTCGAAATCGGTCCAGTACTTCTCGAGATATAATGTGATTTAGAGTGTGACATTGAACACACACACGCGCACGTACATACAAGCATCCGGAAAATTTTCATCCTTTTTTTTGGGTTCCTTATGTGCCAAAAAGTCAAGATTCGGTGAAAATTGTATATCCCAAATTGGACCGATTACAGTACTTTCCCTTCTACAGCTCTGCTATAGCGCTAGACAGGAAAAGTAAAAATTTTCAAAATTATATATTAAAAATGAAATATTTTCAAATTTTGATTATTTCATGGTTTTATAAAAGTTTTTTATCGTTTTATTATAAAATTACCGGCAAAATTTGAACTAAGATAAGATGCTTATGAATTAAAAGATGCTTAAAAATTTAATGAATAAAATTCTATATTCAATTTTTAATGAATGTTCTCTTCTTAACAATGAATTATGTGGATGATCGAGTCAAATAGTTATTAATAAGGAAATTTCTATCATTTCAGGAATCAAATCTTGAACTTTATTAAGTTTTCTCGTCTCTCTACCGAATGAAACGTTTAAAGAAATTGCTAGAGAAATTCTGATAGGAGTGTCAATATCATAGAGTTTAGGTAATTGATTTCTTTATATGTATAATAAATAATTGCTCAAAAATTAAAATAAAAATAAATGAATAATGTTATTTACTAATCTTAAACAAGATAACAAAAGTTGTTATGTATCTTGGATTTCTTTTTCGTATTCGTGGATGTAACTAATAATTCTTTGAATAGAAGACCTTCCTCGTTCGGTAATGAATTTAATAAACCAATAAAGTTAATATTAAAATAAAGTAATAAAAAATGTTATAAATATTTGATCGTAGTTATTGTGGATAATTTAGTCTGTGGCAAAAAAAAATCACACTGCATTAGCAATACGTAAGCACCAAAAAATTTAAACAAGTAGCAATTTCAAGAGACACCAAACACTTACATGATCTGAAAATTTATTTTCACTATATCCCCATTTTTTATAACAAACAAAACCAACGCAAGTCGAATTACTTAATAGTGTGCGCTTCTTTTCTGTTTTTCCTCACTTGAGGCATGACACGCAAAAAGACCATGTCCCGGCTACCTGGGCGGGGCCTTGCGTCCTTCCGAGGTAGTTTGGTGCGAGGGCACTCCCGGAACTGAGATTATGCTTAGTTGAAGATCCGTCTCTGGAGGGCGAGGAAACAAAAGATGACAGAAAAAAAACCTTTGTGCTACAATCTGGAAATGGTAGCCTAATCAGGAGCTTCTGAGAAACCGTCTTTTGGTAGCAAATATGAGCTGCTATATTCGAAAGCTGTTTTATTTGTAATTTATCTCTTGACAAATAAGTTATTTATGCATTTGTGTGAAAAGAAAGATTTTTTTAAATAATTTTTAACTAAAATAATTTACTTATTTTTTTCTTCGAGTCATTTTACTACAGTTACAAATTGAAAAACTGTTCCTTTTCATCTTATTATGATTATTGTTAATGAAAGCTTTAATTATTAAACAGTATATTTTATATTTAACAAAATTAAACATTAGTTTTTTAATTACTATTTTTCTTTTATTTTAAGAGATAGTCACATTTTTAAGAGGACAAATTAATTATATGAAGTATGTCATTTTCATACCAATTTTAGCTTTCTATCTATAATGTTTTGTAATTCCAGATTACGCTTGTAGAATTCAAGCGCTTAATAGTCTTTGCTTTTACTACAGTACCATTCCTTTATCTTGATCATTGCCCGCGTTTGTAATATCTTCAACTACATTGCATTAATGTTTAGTAGTTGCGACTTTGTAATCAGCTTAAATATACTTTACGGTTTTAAATTTGCAATTAATCATTTTAGATAAAGAATAATTTATAAATAGGACTTAAATTTATAATATTTTTGACATGTATAATTTTATTAAATTATATTGATAATATTATAAGAAACCTTAATTTCTTATAAAAATATACAACTGTTAAATATACATCCGTTTTTTAGGGAATAGGGATGCCTTATTAAAAATCTGATGTGGACATCACATATTGCCACTTTTACGCCAATTAAATTACATATACACATTTTTAAAGCACATAAAATGTTATTTCACTAGTAACTTCTGATTTTTTTAAAATATTTTTTTTATTATTATTGAATTATTATTTATTGTAAAACTTATTTTACTGTCAGATGGTAATAATTATTAATAAATCAATATATTTAAATTAAAAAAATTAAAAAAGTAAAAAAAGGAAGAAAATGTTGCAAACAAAAGAAATAAACAGGAAGAAAATGTTGCAAATAGAGAAAGAATAAAAGCATTAAGAGAAGATGATAAATATAAAGAGGAAGAAAACTTTAAGACCAAGAAAATAATAAAAAGATTAAGAAAGGATGATGAATATAAAGAGAGAGAAAATTTGAAAACTAGAGAACGTGTAAACAAATTAAGATCAGAAGATTTATATCAAACCAAAGAGCAAATAAATGATTGGCAACAAAAAACAAATAAACAAAATGACGATCACTCCGACTTAGGAAGAATATTGTCCGACAATATCAGAAGAGTAATGACCTAAAAGATAAGAATTTTATGTAATTTATTAAGATAGGGCATGTATGCCACAGTGTATATATTGTTCTTGTGAGGGTCTATTTTTCAGTCACTCTGTAGTTAATTTTAATTTAGATCAAATTAAATAAAAATTCCAAAATAATTAAATAAAATTAAACAGAAATTAAACTAGAAAATCGAAAAATAATACCATTCGAAATTATAATTTTCAATTAATATTAAATAATCAGATGTTTCACCAAACCTGTTACATATACACATATGTGATAACGCCTATTAAATTACATACACACATTTTCAAAAGCACAAGATTTTATTTCACTGAAAATTTTTTTCTTTTATTGTTATTATTGAATAATTATTTTTGTAAAGATTTTTTTACAATCACAGGTTAATGATTATTAATAAATCAATATATTTAAATTAAAAAAAAAGTTAAAAAAAGAAAGAAGGTTAAGTCTGATTCGAACCGATGTGCTTTCCCTTATAAGATACAAATATTTCTTTAATTAAAATTTTATTTGGCTATAACTCTGGAACCAATGAAAATAAATACCACTTATGATACATAGTCGAAAATCTCTCATTAGGCTTATTATGCAATTAGGAAATAGTCTAATATCCAATTTTTTTAGGGGGATTTTGGGCTTTTTTGGACACTTTTGTTCTAGTCGATTTCAATCAAAAGGGGATGTGCACAGCTAGATGTTACAATAACCCTGAATCCAAAATTTCAATATCCTACGGCTAATCGTTTTTGGGTTATCCGAGATATGTGCATACGTACGTACGTATAGACGTCACGCCGAAATTAGTCAAAACGGATTCAGATATAGTCAAAATGAATATTTCCGATGAAATCTGAAAACAGAAATTATTCTAGATCGTATACAAGGAAGTAAAAATGTTTGAAAGTTTTTAAACTCAACAATAAAGTTAAGCTTCTATTATGGATAGTAAAATTTATAACGTGATTTTAATGATTTTACCAAAATTATAAGGCAAGTTTTGTTTAACCGTATTCTTATATATCTGATGAAAATTACTTAATATGAATGTGTGCTACTGCATATAATTTATTTTTTATTAATAAAATTTACAGAGAGATTAACTTTAAACCTTTGTGAATAACAAATTTATGCTATACATAAATTACGTATATTTTTCCCATCTGAGTCGAGACATTTATGATGGATTATATCACGAAAAAAGGTTTAAATTTTCTGTTTCAGTTATTTTTTCTGTAAGCTCTGTGCTTACAATTACTTTTAAGTAAATTTATACGTCTAAACTGAACATGTATATTGGTTTGATATCAGTTGCATTTCAGCTGGCTTGGTATGATGAAATGCAAAAGTATATTTGATTCGGCGAAGAAGGAAATAGGAAACCATTTCACTCCTCGTTTTTTCTTAGTAAGTTTGGCATGAGATGCTCGATATCGTTTAGAATAATTTTATTATTTTTAGTAGTGAAACATGTTAATTCGTTCACAACAGTACAGTTGACATATAGTAAGAAAAAAATTCAGTCTTTCTAAAAAAAATGTTTTTGTATTATTTAGCCCACAGCACTGATCTAGAGGTTAATTCGTCATCGCAAATTAATTGTTTAACAGCTACTTTTCGATGTTGAAGGTTATAAGGTTGAAATCCTAGCAAAGGTTAGTTGCTTTTATACGTATTTTAATACTAGACAGTGAATACCGGTGTACTTTGATGGTTGGGGTACAATTAACCACACGTCTCAGGAATGATCGACCTGAGCTTGTACTTTACTACACCTATTTACGTGTCATACATATCATCCTCATTTCATTGGGTCGTCGGAGGTTTGCTTACTGTTCCCTAGTTGAACAGATTATAACGTACACATTAGGAAAATAAAAAAACATAACATTTTAAATAATATATATATTTATTATATAACATACAATTCTAAAATATATATTGCATATAAAAAATATATCACTTTAAATGGTCTTTTTACAGTAAAAAAAAAAGCCTCTACGAAAGTTTTAAATACTTAATTTAAAGTAATTAATGAAATTAATTAGTAAGCTATTATAATATATATTAGTAAACTATATTACTATTGGGGAATTCGTAATTAAAATTTCCAAAAAAAAAATTACTGGTAAATCTTCATACTTTAGACGTATTTAAAAAAATAAACCTAAAGATCGATCTAATAATTTCAATGATGTTTCTTAAACAAATATAAATGCAATGTTTCACTAATGTAGATTATTTATTAGGATCATATATTTTTAACTATTTTATTTACAATGAAATATTTCTTAATTCTTCTTCATCTATTTATTTCTTCACAATTTTTAAAAATAAGCCATTACACTGAAGTTTTTTTTCTTGTTGTATTTGATCATTTTTTCATTCATTTGTCATTGGATATCAGTGAATCATTTCCAGTACGATTTATTTTTATATGGGCAGGCATTAATTCTTTTTTTTTCTTTCTCCTAACAGTAATGATTTTATCCTTGCATTTCACCCTTGAATCATAGTTATCATCAGCAAGCAAAATATTCCAGAAAAGTTAAATAATTTTTTAACCAACAAAAACAAAAATCTGAAATGTTACTGTTGTAAAACAATTGTATTTTTGATTTAAACCCATTTTTACCCATAAGTATACTTTTAAAGAGATAATTCAAAAATTGAATTGTTGCAAACCTCTGACGAATAACTAACTACTTACTTTAAAGTTCGTATTCAGAGTAGACATTTTTCATATATATATTGAAAAATACGAGTAGAAGTTATTACTGCGTCAATATGCATAAAATTCGTCACTGATTAAATCTTCAAAAAGATCAGTGAAATTTAATTTCAATTAGGAGTTCATTTTTCTTGTTTTTTCTTCACTTAATGTATTCCGAATAATATTGCTAATATAAACTTTTTAATACTTTTATTAATATTTATTATAATATTTCGACCTAAAATATGGTTTTACTCGTACACCTATTTTAATGGAGATGATAGACTCAAAATAATAAATGAAAAAAAAAATTCCAGACGTCGATAAGCGAATCCAAGAGCATCTGATCTAAAAGTCAACATGCTAACTACTACTCGTACAAATATTCGCCGACCAGTTTTTTTCATTGTTCTCATTGTAATTCTGCACTTTTTTTTTGGAAACAAGTTGATGATAATCAAATTTAAATCGTCATTTATTCTGCTTCCTCTCTGGCCGACATATCATAACTTAATAAAAATTAAGTTTTTTATTTTTATATAGACAGGAGTGAATAGAAAGTAATAAATAGTAATTTTCGCATTTATTATTACGAGTACTTTAATTGATTTTTTTAATCCCTGCCTAACTAAATTGATATTTTTTCTTTCAAATTCAGGTTTTATTTTAGTACGTTTCTGAGTTTTTTTTTTTTTAAATATTTACAATCGGTTCCAATTTACAGAAATCATAAGTAAATTTGAATTAAAAAAGATGACTTGCAGAGCAGATTTTCCATTGAAATCCCTCAAAGCACTGTATTTGTAAACATATCTTAAAAGTATACATAAATAAATAATAAGCATAAATAAGTACGTACCAATATAAGTCCAAGGAACATTGATAAAGTTCAGAACATAAAGCAAAGAAAACATAAAAAAATAGTCTTATCAGTCACACAAAGAATCAAACAAAGAAACAGTGAAACAAATCAGAGAACCAACAACAGTAAGTGGCGAAACGAAACGAAGAATTTTGACGATGCATAACACCCTATGGTAGCTGTTTCAATTCAGATCTTGAAGAATTTGCAGATCTAATATATGCAGTTGCTTTAAGCGTCTCACATCCTCACTGATATCGGAGGTTAACCGCTAGCCAACTCACATTCTGTTCAGTCTCATTTTGTCTTGTACCGAATCGCCTTATCTCCTCCCGAACTGTTGGCAATCCCAAATAATCATGTATTTCAGTGTTTTCGCTTCTGTGATATTTCTCAATAGCTGGTTCTGAAATCGCTGTACGATTTCGATTTTACTCTTACTTTTCGTGCCCCATTGTTGGATTCCATACGTTCAAATCGGCTTCAGGACTGCTGAGTACAGCAGTAGCTTGGTAGTTTGTGATAGTTGCGACCCCCTGCCTAACAAACTTTACAATTTAATGTTAAGCCGCGTCTTTTCTCTCTGAAATGAATCCTTTACGTCAGACGGCGAACTAGATGCATCCTAAATATCGCACGCTGTTAATATGCAGGATGAAACCGCCATTAAGATGAACTAGCGGGCAAGTCACCCCTCCTCATCATAAACGCAATACGCATAGACTTAGCCGGATTAACCTTCAATTACCATCTAGCTAGCCAATCGTTAATTAGATCCAATAAAGTTTGCAGTTTAACAAAAGCTACGACAGAGTGAGAATCCACAGCCAGGATCGCCGTGTCATCCGCAAACGATACAACTCTGATAAAAGAAGAATCGTCAAAATTATGAGAGGTCACCGTATCTAAATTAAACTTATCTAGAAACAGTGGCTTATTTATTTAACTGTATAGACAAATTTTCATATTGCTGAAAATGTTTCTGTATGTATGATCATCAGTTTCTAGGAGGTGATTAGTAACCCATCGGGTTGGTCTAGTGGTGAACGCGTCTTCCCAAATCAGCTGATTTGGAAAGTCGAGAGTTACAGCGTTCAAGTCCTAGTAAAGACAGTTATTTTTACACGGATTTGAATACTAGATCGTGGCGTGGATACCGGTGTTCTTTGGTGGTTGGGTTTCAATTAACCACACGTCTCAGGAATGGTCGAACTGAGAACGTACAAGACTACACTTCATTTACACTCATACATATCATCCTCATTCATCCTCTGAAGAATTATCTAAACGGTAGTTACCGGAGGCTAAACAGGAAAAAAGAGAGGAGGTGATTAGTAAAAGGTTGATTTTGTTATATGTAGTGGTTTTATGTGTTTTATACCTCTGGGAGAATGCTCATACCATCTGTCCGATGAAGTATTTATATAATCAAAGCAGATTAATTTGAATACATCTTGCTCCTTATTTATATGTCCTTCTATAATGCTGTATAATTCACCTAGTTTTTCGTTTTAAAAGAGAAATAATAATAATATTCTTGCCTATAAGTTTTAGTATTTAATGTTTGTTTAATTTCTGTTAGTGTTAGGTATTTTCTATCATTATATATATATATATATATATATATATACATATATATATATATATATATATATATATATATATATATATATATATATATATATATATATATATATATATATATACATTTGTGTTTTTTGTGTATTTTAAAGGTGTATTTATTACTCATTTTTCATATATTAATATTAATAAAGTTAAGTGATTGCGATTTGTTATGTTCATATTTTTAATTCTAATTAAAAAGAAATGATTCTTTTGCAAACTGAATTTGAATTCAGTTTGCAAAAGACAGTTACAACAATCAGTTATGTGGTGGTTCAGGAGTATGATGTTATAAAAATAATAATAAAAATTTAATACTTATTGGCCTGTTACTTATTGAAAAATATGTTAGGAGCCTTTTTAACTTATGTAATATTAACAATTTGGGTTCTGGTAACCACTAAAACGGAGCTGCTTAATTACTTAAAAAATATCTTACGTAAAAACGATTTCTGTAAAATTTTTAATGACTAATTATTAATTTTTAATATATTATAAAAATTACGTAATCTGAAAATTATCCTTGTTCTGAAAAACGATATTTTTTTATATTGTTAACGTTGTAACATAAAACAAATCATCCAATACATGTAAACGTCTATAACACATTGATAAGCTTAAAATACCACCCAATTTTATTTTATATACGTACATCAAATGTAGTATAGATTCATGTGGTTTTTGTTTAATATTTTATAAAATAAAGATCATTCTATAGTTAAATTTTTACAGTTGACATGGTTCTTTGAGTTCCGGTTATATGGAGTTTAACAAAAATATGACACAGTATTACGTATTACAAACACAAAGTAAATGTTAATGACGTTGTCAAGCGGAGTTAATTTATCCATGTATATATATATATATATATATATACACACTTACCAAATTATGTTTGTGTCGTATGTGCATATGTGTGTCTGTATGTGTTTGTATATATATTGAACTCTCAGTAACATAACATACGCACTATTATTATACATGCACGCGCAACGTATTGTAAACTGTCGTGGTTGGTTATGTAGTAGGTATGTGTTATTGTTGGTGTTGTTGACAGCTTAGTAAACGGTTCACCACTTGTCTTCAAACCCCCCGTTGCGAAATATTATCGGACCAGTTATATTATAAGATCATGCAATCACGAGCGTTTGTAAATTATAATAGTAGTTCTAAATTACTATTTAGCCGATTGATCACGATATCCACTCATCTGTGAAATATTAAATACATATTAAATGTTATTGTTACTCGTACTTTGATCTACGTTATTATAAAATAAAATCTTCCGTAATTTTAAATTAAAAAAAAACACACTGAAATGTCATTTCCATTGTCAATCACAAATAATTTACGTAATAATATATTTCCTACAAAATTATAAAAATAAGATACACGCTGAACAACCTCCATATTCCAGATCTTTTTCCCAGCGAGAAAGAAGACCTTCAATCAAAATTTTTAAAAATCATAATTCTTAGAAAGATTATTTAATATTTTACTTTAATTCTGATTCCGTGCAATCGTTTACTTAAATTCATTTACAGCCAGTAAATAACACAAAAAATCGTTCTATTAAGATAAAGAAAGAAACTTCTGTTTCAAATTTCCAAAATTCTTTGAGAAATTTTTATTTTTCCTTTTGTACACGTTGTTAGAAAGTGTTCGCTTAAATAAATTCTCAGCTAGTAAATTATAAAAAAAATTATGTCAAAAAAAGTGTAAAACCTCGTTCCACATTTGAAATTAAAGAAAAAAACGTTATTGGAAAGTATGTTTTTCAAATTTTTTATCATTCATGTTCATTGTTTTAATAAAATATATTCCGAACATATATATTGAAGACTTTTTAAAGTTAATATCATTACCAAATTAAAATTAGTGATTAAATTAAATTTAATCTTTATAACTGGAATAAAGCACATTTTCATCTTGAAAAATTTATCTATTATACAATAATTTTTTTTTCTGTGTTTAAGTCTCTCTTAACAGTGGGTTTTTTTGTGTATTTTCTTTTAGGTTTAATGAAATTTATGTTTTATTTTATTTATTTTTCCTTTAAGCACAGAAACGCAATTTTGACTTTATTTATTTACATAATTTTATTTCATATAATTTATGCCTATAATTATTTTTATAAAATAGCCACATTTTCCGTTTTAATTTTTAATCAGGTTTTTCTCTTGCAACTTAGGAAGTGCTACAACTGATAAAAATAAAAAAACATAAAAATTTCATTAAAAATAGAAAATAGATCAATTTTTTTTAAAATAAAAATTTAAAGCTTATATTAATCGGAACAACTTAATAAGTTAAGATGTTTATTCATTTATCTATTTAATTAATTACAAAATTATCGTATCTAGTTTCGTTTTTTCTGGTATTACGAGCTGTAAATAGAAAAATAAAATTAATTAATTAACGTAAGAAAAACATAATAATAGTATAATTATTTAAAATAAGAGTTAAGATTAACAATAATAACAAATAAAAAATAAATAAAAATTCTTTGGTGGTCTCAGCGAGAGTCAAAATTCCGTTCCAAGTTAATATACTGTCGAGTACCTTGTGTGTATATATACATATACACATATTGAATAATAAATGGATTTAACTTGGGTACTAATGGGCGTACTATATTTTTTCATCGTTATCGGAAACTGTAATGTGTCATTGGTAATGATATTTTTTTCATATGATTAGTAATGATATTATTTTGGGCTATATGCTTATCAGTCTTTATGACTGGTAAAATATGTGGTTTTGTTATTGGTTAGGATATAGTCTTCGCGCTGTCAAGCGCGTTATTTATTTTGATCTGTAAAAATTTGTTGAATTCAAATTGATAAGATTTATTTAGATCTTACGAGTGGTTAAAAAAGAGTGATTCTTATTAGTTGAAATTTACTGCATTGCAATCCAGTCAGTTCCTTTCATTGTTATGATTGGTGTAAAATTTTGTGTTCTTGTTTGGTCACTTGACTGTATGAAGAACGATGTGAAGCTATAAACTGTGTCCGTATCATATACAAATAGTTCCAGCGAGTCACTTACTATCTACTGACACGAGCAATTTGTCTGGCCACCAAATAACTTTCACGTGAACGTTACGGTAAATCTCAAGACATCTAATTAAATTTTCATTTTATATAATGCCTTTACTACCTTGCAATAACTTTTGTTTTACATTTACTACATACATTTTCTTATACGTTTTATCAGAACGACTCAAGCGTGGTAGCGTTTTAGCCGATCGTCCGGTAGGTCCCGAGTTCGAATCCCGGTCAGGCAAATTATATTTTTTATACGCTAGAAAATTTCCATCCCTTATTTCCACGCTGATTTTTAAAGGTTTTAGGGTGAATTAACAGTCTACAAAAAATAAATTGTAATAGACCTCTTATTTTCTTTTAACAATTATTATTAACTCTTTTGATTAAAATATCTACTTAGGAATGTGTAATGGCAACAATAACTTAAAATTTCCTACAAAATTAAAACTGTTGTTCTAAAAATCTCAAAGACGAAAAAAATAAATTAGTTGTAGAGCATATAAGAGAAACTTTTGTCAGCCTATTTACAAATTTCACATAGAAATAAATCTAGGTTAAAAAAGGAGTTAAATAGGAATTCCTTTTAACTGCTTCTGGGAGAGGGGTAGGTCTTTCTAATTTTTGATTATTTTCTTAAAGAAAATTTTTTGTAATTGAATAAAGTAGTGTAGTCTAGTGGTAACTGTGAAAGAAAAAGATCACAACGTTGATTTTTTCGCCGTTATTATAAAATTAAAAATTAATGCATAATTGCAATAGAACTAGTTTAAAATCGAGAAAGTAGAATATCTTAGGGTGAATAACAATTACTTTTAAATAAAAAAAAACACTAAAGGGAGTAAAATAAAACGTTGGGTTCATTAATTAATAGAATACGATGCAAATCAGACCCAGCTGCACAGAAAATAAACAGAACTTCATTGACAACCCGGATGGGCAGTGAATATATCTGTTGTAAATTTTTTTGTTTTGTTTTTTACAATTCTATAAATTTAAATAATTTCTTATAATTCCTGAAAATAAATTAAGGAAAACGAGAGAATTTTTTAAACATAAATTATTCTATAGTAGATCTCCGTAATGGAGTAGTAGCATCTTTGCTTTTCCAGGAATTATGGGATTGAACTGTAGTCAGTTATGGCATTTTCACACAATACAAAATAATTATCACCCGTTTTAGTAACTATTATTGGGCGTCAGTCTGTTATTCCATTATGTATAAATGTATTCTTAATAATATTGTAATCTTTATGCTGCTTATAATGTACAATCTTTTGGGCGTCTAATTAAATAATAAATTTTCATAGGATGATTAAATTTAATTTGCAACAAGATCAAACCTTATTATTTCGCTTTGAAGAGTTATAATTGAACAGTAAGCTGACATCATTATTAAATATTTATTATCCCTCGGAAACATAATAATATATCTTGAAGCTAAATCTCAGTCTGAAATTTTCAGAATGTTAAATGAATTGTTAGATTGTTAGATATTTATTTTATACTGACAGATTTGAATAATTTGACCGATTTTTAGTAAGTTATAAAACTTTTTATTTTTATGCAATTTGATAATAAAGTTTCTAACTTTGCTAAATAAATAAAAATCACTTTTTTCTAATATAATTTATATTAAACTGTATAATAGAACTATTCGAGATTTGCAGCTCAGTTTCTTCGGTCAACGATAGAAATGATCGTACTATGATTCCATTGCTTTTTTTTTAATTACCTAACGTTTCGACCTAAAAACAACTGCCAATCAGTTTATATAAAACAATAAATTGGAATTTATTGTTTCGGAAAAAATTTTGCCAATCTCCGTGGCGGAGTGGTAGCGTCTCGGCCTTTCATCCGAAGGTCTCGGATTCGAATCCCGCGGTCAGGCATAGCATTTCTCATACGCTACAAATTTCCATTAGAGGTATAACCACAGCAGTTGATGTCCGTAATCTCATAAAAAATAATTAATAAATTAGAATATATAAATAAAAGAAAATATTACTCTGTCGATGAATTTTTAATATTATCACTATAATATGAAATAATAAAACGTTTTTAATATTTCTCTAAGTGTGACACCTTTCTCTTCATTATTTTTTTGCATAGTTTACAGATCTGTAAATAGAATCTTTTTGTCATCCTCTGTAATATATATGATACGTTAAAGGTCAAGAAAATTTAATAAAACTAATGGTATGATGTCATAAACTTATATTAAAACTTCTTATCAGATGCTCTCATTTGTAGGTAGCCTCAGGTACACCTCGATTTAAAATCATCAGTTATCAGTAGCATATTAATACTCCATTTGCTTTTGTAATGGTTTTCCAACAATGGAATAAAGAATGTCCCAAAATGAACTGATATTTTAAATTTGCCGCCATATTTTTCTCGGTGAAACCAAAGTAGAGATTTTATATGCTATTATCAATAAACATTGAGGTTAAATTATGGAAAAGTAAAAATTTGAACAAAGCATAGAAATTTTATATAAAACAAAAAACATAAGTTTTCGAACAAAAATCACCTTTATCGATAAGACACATTTTCCTCTTACCGGCTTTGTCATAAACAAAATTGTCAAATTTGGGGATCAGAAAATCCAAAAAATGATTGAAAAACCTGCTATGCATCCTCGACGCGTCACGGTTTGGTACGGAGTTTGAGCTGGGGAATTGATTGGACCTTACTTCTTCGAAAATGAAAATGGATGTGCCGGTATCGACAATGGAGTTCGATATCGTGAAATCATTTCAAACTTTTTTTATTGTCTAAAATTAATGGTTTGGATGTGGAAAACATGTGATTTCAACAAGGAATTACAACATGCCACACTGCCATGCAATGAAACCATGCAGTTATTACAAGAAAAATGTAATGGTCATGTTATCTCGCAGCGAAGTGATGTGAACTGGGCGCTAAGATCATATGATTTGATACCGATGGACATTTTTCTTTTGGGTTATCTTAAGAATAAAGTGAACATAAATAAACCACAAACAATTGAGGGCCTCAAAGAAGAAATTGGACATAACATTGCTGACATTTCCCAGAAATTATGTCAACATGTTTTGGAAATTTTTTTTTTAAAATACTGAACATGTGCAGGAAAGGCCGGGCGCCATTTGTTAGATGTTTCGTACCACACAAACCTCCATATCGCTAATTTCTAATAAAGCAAATATATTATCAATTATAAAATTAAAAAAAAATTGGTTTCATAAAAATCTTAAAATGTCAGCTCATTTTGGGACACCTTTTATCTTAATGGAAAAGTTCATCATGTTCATCACTTACTGCCCCAAAGTATGGCGGGAAGAAATCCAGATGTGAATGCAGGGAATGAAATTTTAGAACCCCCATAGAAATGGACATATTAAACCCACAACTCTATGAATTTATCAGTTAAAATATCCTGGTAATTTTGTGATCAATGGACATCCAGAAAATATTTCCGCCAGTCTCTTTAAACGCTGTCCAAGCAATGAGTTTTACATCGGTCAATGCAGAGTTAAACATTTCATCTCTGACAGCTCCCTTACTTGTGAGCTAATAAAATTTTCTTCTTCAATTTTTGCTTCATCTTCTTTTGTGAATCTCGGCCTTAAGTACAAAAATCCTTCCAACTATTTTATAATTTATTTATCAATAATAGTTTTCAATAACATCATACATTTCTTTCATATTAATTCCATAACATCCTGACTCCTGTAGGGTAAGAGAGCCGCCTTGTGATGATCCCGGTCGCTACCCCACTCCCTTCGATCCTAACCCTGATGGGCGCTTTACCGGAGGTCGTCTTTTAGATACTCTAAACCTGATAACACATCACAGTCACAGATTGGCCTCTATCAGGATGCCACCGATGCAGATGCCTCGGTAGACATTTTTATCAGTGTATTATCGCCTTCGGAAGCGCGATTCCCGCGCCTTTGTAAAACACCGAAGGTTTCACAAAGTCTTCTTGATTTACTTAAACATCAAGAAACAGATTCACAAATTTAATAAGCCTCTAATGAAAACATACCCTATATCTCTCTGTTGTGGTCCGCTTTCGGGACCAAGGTTATCCATACCCTCCTTATACCCTCTTATACCCTCCTAATACTTATACCCTCCCACACTGCAGCTCCATCACAGAGTTCACACATCCATTTTCATCCTAACAGCGATTATCTCAGCTAATCGAGACTTGATGCCAAAACGCCTACCTTGGCGAAGTAAGCACCCGACGGGCCACTAGCTAATCGGGTTGCTATTCTATCTATACATCTATAACAGCACCAGAACCTTTCAGCCAGCAACTACATTCCATTGTCTCTTGGTTTTCCGATTAACTTGAAGATCAAAACCAGAATTGATTCTCGCAAGCCCTCTAGCTACTTTGGTACGTTCAGGTTCTTGCCTGGGGCAGACATATAAGACATGGCTCATATTATCCGTGGCCCTACTCTCCGGTCACAAGCTGAATTGATCACCCCGAATCTGGCCAACCTATCTCAAAAAGCACAATGTCCAGAAAGAAACTGTGTAATATGCCGGCTGGGTGAAATTCACCTAACTACCTGCATACTTCTCACATCAGGAAAAATATCGTGCGAGTAACATCCATCGGACGATTCACTCCACTTGACCTGCCATAAATATAAACCCTGATCGTCTATTTCTTTTATGCTGCCAGTGGTAAGTTGACCAACCTTCTTAGCGATCATAACGTAATTGGCGCTCTCTGATATCTACTATTTTGTCGGCAAGCCCACAAATGTGACAACTGCTCACAATGAGATATGCAGCTGGAAGCCTGATTGTCCTCCTGTGACACCTCACACCTCTTAGCCGCTGGATTTTTTACGCATGTGCAAACAATTACGTAAACACTGAGTACGGCCCTCGCTCTGAAAAGAGCGCAAGCAAGGGTAGGGTGAACCCTTGACACTGACTGAACAGATTGTACTAAACAGTTGGCTAACAAAGTCAACAAGTTTTGTATTGTTTTGAAATTGTATAGACATGATTAATTTTGTTCATATATCTTTCAGTAGAGAGATATAATGCATAACTTATTGTTTCGTGGTTACTAACTGATTAATAGAATTAAAAATATTTATTGAGTACGTGTAATGTAAACATATAAAATAAAAACCTACTTATTTGACATCAATAATTTTCAAAATTTAAATTTTTGAATTTTTTTCAAAAACATAGTGTAATGGAAAAATTAGGTCTTCAGATTCGTTTTTATCATTAAAAAAGTAATTGGTTTCATGTATCGCTGGTTAAAAAAAAAAATCGTGCTTATCAGTGTATTCACTAGATAAATCTGTTATTAGAAAGCAGGCTATTAGAAAACTTTCCACAAATTCGTTTAATCTTTTGCTAAAAATAGGCACTAAAATGTTATTTAATTAACGCCTTCAAAACGTTTTTTTTTTTTTGTAAAGTGATTTTGAATCATTTTACCTATTTGTTATTTTTAAATTTATTATACTTTTATTATTATGCATTAATATTTTTTACAACTAATTTTTTATTTGACTGTTATAATGCTACCGTGATAAAAATGGTTTTCCTTGATTCTTCCAGAGAAATATTTGAGTACTTAATTTTTGTTACCCATGGAATAGTACACGTTCTGACGTAATGATTGTAATGTGTCTTTATGTTTTTATCTGGATAAAATATTTATTTATGTAGCTTATGTGCTTATTGTGTATTTTTTTGTGAACATGAACGTGTTTGAAGATTGTTGTACATTTTATGAATTTGTAGAGTACAAAATGAATTGGTCTTAAAATTAATTAGAGAAAAAATAAATTTTTTATTAGATCTAATCATTGGACCTAAACATAAACCTTTCTACAGTATTATATTGTTATAGAACATTTTTAATATTTGGGTAACGATATTTTATACGAAACAAATGCTTTAAATTAACAAAATGTTAAATAAATTCATTTCAGTTTGCGATTGCTATTTCTCATCTTCTCCAAACAAAGACCGAAATGTTGATACGAAGGATGAGATTTTATAAAACTTAGCTTACTCTATGTAAGTATGAGAAATAAGGTCTTTTAAAAATGTACATTTTTGCAATGAGATTAAATAAATTAAAAAACTCTTGACGGAAAAAATAGTTGTAAATTTTTAATCTAAATGACAGAATAATACGAGTAGAAGTATATAGACCGGTATACATACACATATCCTGTAAAAATATTTGAGATGGTGATTTTGCTATATCGGTTTCAGCAACGAAAAATGGAGACTAACTAAAATATAGATGAGTATCAGAAGTACAGGTAACCTTAGATCTTCAAAGAAGACGTATTGCAATGATTTTATAATTAATAATATTCGATAATATTATTCTAATTAATTACAGAAAGAGGTTTAAAATAAAAATCTTTTTTCTTTATTAATCGAAGAAATTAAATTACGTATACGCCAAACAAAAGGGGTTTAATTTTATTTTACAAAAAAATATATTTAATGCTTAGTTGAAACGTCTATTATCCTTTGAATAGTTAATAATGAAAAAAAGTAATAATAAAGGAAAGGATAAACATGCAGCTCCCACGGTTATGTCACACATTAGATTTATTGCAAAGAAGAACCTCATTGTTAAAAAGAAAGGCAAGTAGGGAACAGCTTAACAACGCACGCAATGCCAAGACAACAAAGCTGATCTCAAAAAAAAAATCCGGCAAACAACAACTATTCTGGAAAAAAAACACCGACGTCCCTATTACAGTGAATATAAGAGGAATGAGAAGCAAAGGGAAAAAATCTGTAGTAACCCGGCAACGGAAACCCCTCGGATTAGCTGCATGCATTTCATCGTTCCATTTTAGTATAAAAGATTTTCCTGATACACAAGAGATCTTGCGTGTATTTATTACTTTTATAGAACAGTAAATCTACTTTTATTAATAATTTACAAATTAATATAATTTCTACAGGCCCTATTATAAATGTATCATTAATTTTGTTTCAGTACGTGAAATTAATTTATATCGGATAAGTAAATATAAATTAATTTTTTGTTGAATTTAATTAGTGCTGTTTATTTTGTTCAAGCAGTCATGCCTTATTAAATTGTGTCCACTTCTTTTCCCGCTTCTTAATATTTTACCTCCATTTCTTCACCTCTTTCCATTCTCCCTTTTTATCCGTTTTTTCTTGTTATCATCTTCGTTATTATTTTCATTATTAAAGACTGATTTTTTTGGAACGTCCCGGATCATTCTTTATAATTATTTTTAAATGTTTAACTGAACATGTAATTCATCAGTTTTTTTTTCATAATTGTTCTAGTTAGATATGGTTCCCTATACTGCTGATTTTTCTCTAAGCTTAAAATACTCTTTAAGGAATACGACTTGATGAACTTCAGAAAAACGCTTCGGTGAAGTAAATAGCATTCTAAAATCAATTTCCTGAATTTTTTTCAACAGTTTGAAAAGTAATGGGTAAAATTTGTTTAATTAAGAGAATAATACTTTGAAGGAGATAAGAGTTAAAATCAAACAAATGGATTAGTTTTGTTTTATTGTTATAAAAATAGGTTATTTTTTAATAGACCTCTTATCAAGCTCTACCCCGTGATATAAACAACTTTTTTAATTTATTTTTATTTAGCTATTTACTTATTGTTCATTTTAGTAAAAAGATTATTTTTTTTCATTTTTTAATATCAGATTAGTTATGCATTATTGTTTGTTGTATTATAATTCAGTTGTTAATAAGCCACAGAAGAATGGTTATCGATATGATATGGATTGATTTCTTAATACGGCTGAAATAAATTTTATTAAAATTTTTTTTCTTGTTTTTTTTTGTTTTTTTGAATTAGTTTATTTAGAATTAGCTTTCATATTGAAACTATGAGTAAGTCGAATGACGGACTATCACTTGAAATAGGGCCATCCAATGATAATCCTAATAAATCAAACATTAATTATTTTACGATAACCATAGATAAATAATAAATATAAGCATTCATAAATTTGAGTAACCAAAAATAAAACAAAAACAATTATAAGAAGTGGTATCGGCAATAAACTCCTTCAGGTAGATCAAGCATATGGAGCCTTTTCAGCCTCCTAACGTCCTGACTGTTGTCAAGTGAATTCAAAGCTAGATGATTAACATGCTTCTCCAGCCTGGTCACGTATCTCAAAACTAGGCGTTCAACTTCTTCTCGAAGGTATGGAACACCTTTGTAATCGTGGATTTCGGTATTCCTCGATAATCACGGGGCTTGGGTTATGTTCCGTAGTATTTTATTCTAGAACCGCTGAATGACCTCCACATTGTTGTTACTGATTGTGCCCCAGAGTTCGATTTTGTAATTCCATATCGGCTTCAAGAAAGCCGTTTAAAGTAGAATCTTGTTGGATAAAGAAAGTTGAGTTCCCTTACTCAAAATCCAATGCATCTTTTTAAACTTATCATTAAAAATTTAGTAAGTAAAAATAAAATAATTAAATAAAGAAATGTTATAAAATTATAAGTAAATTATAAATTATACGTAATTATTATAAAATTAGTTTCATTTTTCTTAAAAAAAAAATGATAATAGTAAAATAAAATATTAATAAATTTCAATTCAATAAAATTAATCGTATTGAAGAGAATGAAAATTAAATGTTCTAACACAAGGAGGGTTGATTTTCGAAATAGAGTAAAATATGTTTCTGTAGGTTTTATTGGATGATGAGGAAAGGGTTTAAGGAAAAGATGCGGTTTAAATGTTAAGTGACCGGAAAGGATAGTCTGTCTTATCACAACTGCGTTCCGGTCTACTGGATTCAACTACCACCATGACAAAGAGAATGGCCCCTCTCCCTTTCAATCCCTAATTCTCTCTCTCTCACTCACTCTCTCTTTCTCATAGTAAATAGGCTTGATGTGAGAGAATTAAGGTAAGAGGGGAGGAGTTGAACAGAAAGCCTGTATCATATCGCGTGTCATTCCCATTGTCTGTGTTAGATCATCATCTTTACACCAGAAATACATCGCTATTGTACTATGTATCAACCCTCTCTTGTCTTCTTGATTCAGTACAATTAATTCAAACCTAGTACTGCATTTAATGTCCGTTCTTAGTTGAATTACATAAAAGTCCTTCGTTTTAATAGTTGAATTAATTTAAACAACCACATTGTAATTCCCTCAAAGAAGTAGCATAACTACAAATTGAGAACTACAGATAAAAAAATTTATTTTTTTATATTAATGGGTTAAAAATTATTAAATACAGGAGCAATAAAATAAATTAATGAATTTTAAATCGATCTATTCAGAAATTATATCGTTAATTTTTCGTATCAATCATAATATCGTACCTAAGAATGTAAATATTTCATCATAATTTAAATAATCTTATACGTCACTGAATCTTGTAATAAATTCAACTGAAATTTTTTATTTTAAACTGAAAGTACTTTGGGTTGTAACTGAAATACAGTGAGATGGACATCACGTAACATATAAATTACGTATAGGACAATTATATATGAAAATTAAAGCAAAGAAAACGAACATTTTAATAATAGATATAAAGGAACAAGGAAAAACGTCAAATTGGACTAGGTGAAGTAGAAGAGTTAGTAACTTTCGGTTATCAATGTCCTAACCCACCGGGTTGGTCTAGTGGGGAACTCGTCATTACAAATCAGCTGATTTCGAAGTCGACTGTTCGAAGGTTCAAATCCTAGTAAAGGCTTTTAAACGGATTTGAATACTTGACTTGGATATCGGTGTTCTTTGGTGGTTGGTTTTCAATTAACTACACATGTCAACAATGGTCGACCTGAGACTGTACAAGACTACACTTCATTTACACTTATAGATATCATTCTCATTCATACTCTGAAGTAGTACCTTACGGTGGTTCCGAAGGCTAAACAGAAAAAGAAGGAAAGTGTCCTAAGTAGAAAGATGTATGTACTGCAATATGGATGATATATTTAGGATAAAAATTGGTATGGAAGCCTTAAAAAATATATAATGGTTAATATCTGAACCAATATTCTAAGAATTATGAATTTTACTGCAGAATTATTCATATAATTTTTTTTTTTTAAGTTTTAGGAACATCGACTGCTATGGTCATTCGCCCCCTTCATATCAAAATAAAAAAATTTATCCATGCCCGACGACGACGGGCATTGATCGGCACCCGGTTTCAGGCGCCGATTGAGAGGCGGCAACCTGGCCGACCCCCAACACGGGAGCAGCACCGGTCACCGCCTGTGGAAGGGGGGACACTTGCCCCCCTTGCGTGGATATTTGTGGCCTCTGTGGTTTAGAGGCCACCTCAGTTGAAGGAGGCTAGGCAGCTTCCATAACACACTCTTTCTTCTTATCCTGAAGGATATCGCTGAGACGGACTTGACCTTCTGGTTTGGCGTCCGTTTTCTTTTCTACAGGAGCAACTTTCATTTTTACAGATTTATCTTCAGCAGCCTGCACCACTATCATTAGCTTAACAAATTCTTTACTGCTGAAAGGTTTCATCTTGTTTTCGATTATCCTTTCAATCATGCTAGCCAAAGTAGGCGCAAGTTTGTTTATAATTTGAGTCTCATCTACAGCAATTGGAGCAGAACCAGGAAAAGCAGCCGCAGCCTGAGCATAAGTTGTTGTTGCTCTAGGCTTGCGGGCGTTAACAATCCTCTTTGCTTCGATGTAGCTGACTTTCTGCAGGGTTTTAACTTCCTGCACAGCTACCTCGTCTTTGTAGACAGGACAATTCCTGGATCTACATGAGTGCTGTCCCTTGCAATTGATGCATGTAGATGGATGGCTCTTTACACGGCTCTCCCTCATGCACCTCTTCGCCGCACACGCATATTTGCGTTCTCTCACATTTGATAGCGGTGTGGCCAAAGCGTTGGCACTTGAAGCATCGCATTGGTTGCGGGATAAATGCCCGCATATCCAATCGATGTATCCCCGCTCTTATCTTCTCCGGCAAGGTAGGCCGGTTAAATGTGAGAACATGAGAGGCTGAAGGTAGGACTTCGCCATTCCTCCTCATGTTCAACCGGCGACACACTATTGCAGGTGAGCCAAAATGGCCTAGGCAAGAAGGATACCTCCCGTTACTACACGTGCCACGCTTCGAGACCCCATACGTATAAAATTTCCATCTTAGAGATTCTTTCACTGCTTTAAAATTTTCAAACATTTACAGACTTCTAAGAAGTCCACTGGCGTGCAAAAAAGCAACTATTTTTTCTTCATTTCCATTATCCAGATCAGCAGTAATGTCATTTTTTAGACGGAACATCTTTCTGAGGTCCTTATGTATTGTACACTCTTCTATTAGATGCTTGATTGTGTTAATTGTGTTGATTGCTTTGATGCTATTGGGATCTGTTAAATTTTTATTTTTCTTTGGTACTGGAACAACATGAGCTTTTTTCCACTGCTGCGGGTACATTCCATCCCGCCATATTTGATTATAGAGTTCTAATAATCTGCGTTTTGCAGTGGTATTCAGCTGCCTGATCATATTATAATTTATTTCATCTGGACCAGCAGCTGTGTTACCTGCTTTTTCCAACGCTTTCACGAATTCTTCCATTTTAAATGGTACATTATATGAGTAATTATACTCAGTTCTAAAATTTAGTAGACCTTCGAGTTCTTCTTTTTTGGTTCGAAAACCTTCCTCGTAGTTGGCCGTTTTGCTGGCCTTCTCGAAGTGATTGGACAATAGCTCTGCTATTTCGTTTGGAGTATCCTTAATTCCATCTTCATCTTGAAGGCTAGTTATGGGCGCAAAATTTTTACGCCCACAAATCGCCTTCACTTTCCTCCAAACATCTGATGCAGTAGTGGTTCTGTAGATGGATGACACGTATTGCTGCCAGGATCGTTTCTTCGAGTCAATCATAAGACGTTTTGCATAAGCCCTGTATTTTTTAAAGGCAATAAGATTTTGTAGGGTAGGACGTTTCTTGAAGGCGTTATACGCTCTTTTCTTTCTTTTTATAGCTTCACTTATTTCTTCGTTCCACCATGGAACGGGTTGTTTCGTAAGTTTCCCAGATGTTTAAAAGTTCCTTCGGCCTCGCATGTTTTAACATTTAATAGGCTGAATCTTCCTGAAAAGGTACGAGCTGGAATCCATCGCCTTGATGTACGAGTATTTATTCCGCAGCCGATGAGATGTTTTAAGTGTCAACGATTCGGACACACAGCAGCTAGATGTGAATCGCAGGAAATATGCATATGTGGAGAGAAAACACATGAGGGGAACCCATGTAAAGACCCTCCAGTTAACCTCCATGTTAACCCATTATTATTATTATTATTATTATTATTATTATTATTATTATTATTATTATTATTTATAATTTTTATTATTATTAGTTACTTATTTATTTATTTAGTGTGCCAATGTATGATAGGAGACATGGATTTAGAGAAGGAGATTAAAAACAAAAAAGGAAGTGTTTGGTTTGATCAGGGAGAAGAGTGGACAAAAATATTATATTAATCAAAATTGTGAAGATTGAAGAGCTGCTGAATACCGTTTGAGGTAAGAAAGTATCACGCACAAATTATTAAACATTGTTTAAAAATAAAATAAAATGCAACAATAAAAAACGGTTAGATGGATGTTGTCGTAAATCCCTACTGTAGAATTTTTTTTTAGTAACTATAAAATAAGTTAATAATTTTAAAAATATAAAATTTATTTTCCAATAATAATTTTAATTAATTATGCAAATATATAAAGCCTAAGCTTAAAATATATAACTCCTTTCTTAATTAAAAATTAGGCAGTAAAAAATAATTGTTAAACTTTTTTTTTATTTTTGATGTTTTAATTTTCTCTTCGGTAGTTAATGTCAACAAAAAAAATTCTCCTCTTACCATCTTAATTTTAATGTAGTTTGATAATTCATATGTATTTTTAATTGATAGAAGGGAATTTTTTTCAAAATATAAAAAATGTGTTTAGTTATCAATTAAATCAGATAGTTTAAGTCCCTTTTATTATCTCGACAGTCCGTGTCTCTGACATACAGTTTCTGTACGTAGGTTAAATTCACATAACATCATTTTAATTAACTTTCTTTTTTTTTAATTAATACGGTTTTATACAACAGAAAAATCTTTTGTAGTGGCTGGGATAAAATTAGTCAATATTTTATTAATTATTTATTGATTTTCAAATTTTATCATTTACTTTGATTTTCATAAAAATTACTATTATTTTAATACGAATTGTATACATTGTAAATTATTCTAATTTATAGCTGTGCAGCACGTTTTAATTCTAATTCTTCTTATGACTGTAATGAATGTAATCTAACCGAAGTATAATTAGTAATAATCGGATTGATTTCTCTGAGAATAATGATGTTCATTAATCCAAAACTCTCTGTAATGAACAGAACAAAGGTATAATTTTTGTGATTAAATATCATTCGCATTTCATAAGAATTGATATGCTAATATGTAAGAGTTCATTTTGTTCGCTGAAGAAAGCGATGGGAAACCTTTTGTTTTCTTTCGTTTCCTATAAAACTTGCCGTTGGATATTTGAAATTCTTGAGAATGGCTAGTTAGTTAGGCACTTCTATCACTGGAGGATCTTCCCATTGCAGACGAGAAGTAATGGGCCAGTCGCTTTCTTAGACAAGATGACCATCTTTTAGAGTCTAATATTTGATGAGGAAATCTCTAAAACAGACTGAATTCATCCGACCTGGCAAATCATTCGGGTTGTTGTGACATGAAACATGGAGGTAGACGCCAGGCTTATGACGTGATGAAATTCACCTCTGGTACAAACAAATTGAGAAAAGTTTAATTTCTGTTTACCTGTTAGAGGAAACAGAGTTTGTTGTATGACCATTTGCAAATTGGAAGATATAAAAGAAAGAAATGATTCGAGAGAGGTCGGTAGCTGTACGAAATTAAGGTGAGTGGAGAGTGTAAAAGAATGAAGAAAGTAACAAAGAAAATGGAATCTTACAATCTAAAGAAAATTTGAAGATCTGTTCAAAAAGCAGATATAGGCGATAGACGTTAGGTGTGATTCTGGTAAAGTCACAGGCTTATTACATTTCAGTATGAGCCGTAGTATAAAATTAATTGTTGTTCACTCACAAGCATCCGGGAAAAAAATTGGAGTTCACCAACGCTTAGCATACTAGTTTTTGTAAATCCCATGATAATCCCAAAAACATCTGATAACCGTTAGAGGTGTACCTGATGCAGGATACATTTTGGGTTTCCATAATATTCAACTCCACCACAATGCAGTTACCTAACTTCAACTGTCTCAGACGGAGAAACATGACCACCTTAATGCCCGTTTGCTCTTACGGCTCTGTACCTGTTTCCATCCCAGTCACAGGGGCAGGGAGACACATTGTAAACAAATTTATATATACGATAACTCTACTAACTAGATGTAAGGTGCATTCCATGTCTGAAACTGCAATCTTAAAATTATACTGGGCCCCTTAAATTCCACATATCATCGCTCCTAGGATTTTAAATCTTAATTCTGTTCAAGTCTTCATCCTATAACAGTCAACCTTTTAACGTTATTAGTATTCTACTGAAAGTATACACTACCTGTAATACCAGCCAAAAGATTTATAACTGGTTGAACAGAATTTAAGCTGAACAGTCTCACTCAAACTCCTAACGATCATCACGTTCGCGAGAAAATATTTGCTACTTCAGTCTACTTCACTGCACGATTTTTTTTTATAGATTGCTAGACGCTTCTAGCGTCAACGTCGACTACGATTACATTTCAAATACAACAAATAGTTGTTACTGACAAAGATAAATTGCAACCAGTAATATTTTTAATCAAATTAAGATCTTTGTTAATCAAACAAATAAATAAAAAGGTTTGGTTCATCTTAAGAATAACATTTAAAGAATTTTTTTTCGATTACCTGCAACGATTACAAAATATCTGGAAAATATTTTTATCATTTTCTATGTATAGAATCGTTTTATATACTTTCACTGACTATCTGTCTTTTTTGTGGTGTCTGTTAGTGTACATGTATGCTTGTGTACATATAGGTTTGTTAGTGTATCTAATAGTATTTATTGGTTAATAAATTTTAAATAACTTACAAGCAATAAAATTCCATTAAAATCTTATTTCTTTTATACAATTTAGAAATTCCAGGTAATCGAATAAAACTCAACAAAAGAAAAACAATCAATACTATCCAATAATATTGTTACAAGGAAAATAGAAAGAGCAAGTGAACATTTACTCGTGTTTATAAAGGGCATGTAATTTCTTTAATAACTGAAGTAAGAGATCGAAAATTGAATCACGTATATTCTTTTTTTTATTCTGTGCACGTTGCTTTATTGTAAATATTTTTATACAGTTGAAAATGTAACAACTTAACTGATTTAAATTGAGTGTGATTTTACAATTTTGCGTCGGTTACATTTTTTAAAAGTAATTAATGTTTTATTTGAAGATATGACTAATATGAATTTTAGAATATTATTACAGATAATTTTTATAGATTATTATTATTTATATTATACAAGAGTTACTAATTAATTACTAGTACTTTTGTTTCGAGGAATATTTACTTTTTTGTATATCACTAGCCGTTTCTCCTGAGTGAAAATTTATTCCAAAAAAAAAAATGAATAGGTCATTAACGTCAAAATATCAAAACAATAAATAATTTAAACACATCACCTGTTTGATATCAACGATCAGTTACTTTTAACTTAGCTGTATCTGTATGCGCGTGTTAGCAGTATATTTACCGTTTGGGATCAGATATTGTTAGAAATGTATCTATATTTTAAAATGAAATAAATGACACGATTTTACTCATTTCAAAACGCTCATTCCCGCACCAAATCGATTCAAAAGTATACTAGCTGTGCAGGTCATAACAATCTCTGAATGGCCGGATGGTTTTAAACTACATATAAAAGCTGAAAGCAAAGAAGTGGTTGGTAAGAAAGGAAGACCTATTCGTACAGAATCGTTGGAAAACACCCAAACAGTTCCATTTGACGTCATTCAAACATTTTTTTTCAGATCTGGATTATCCTCGTAGCGTTATATATTTTCTGATGATGGTAATATATAATAACTATTAATATAACGTAACGGTTTTAAGGGATCCAATATAAATCATAAGTCACTTCGAAAAATGAGACATCCCTCTCATGAATAGCAATCGTCCCAGGCTAATCTTATTAAAGGACAATGAGGAGTGATTTTCAGTCACTTTCTTCACCATATGCAACATACGTAGAATATTTCTACATGGCGACATAGCCAAGCCTATTAAAATGCAGGTGATATACCACCCTTATAAAGATTCCTCTACTCTGCTTATTACAAAAATAGTCTAATAATATTGTTGTGTATTCGCAGTTATATTGAGAGACTAACAAATGTAAACATTTCTTATAAATACGATTTATTATTTTAAAAATATATAAAATTAAATAAATATATATAACATACAAAATAGTAATTCAAATAAAAAGACAATTGATTTAATGACAATTAAATTTTAAATACCATAAAGCAGTCCAATTTACTAAAAACTTTATAATGACTGATAAAAACTAATACTGCATTAACAATAGGATAACAATAGAAAAATCTAAAGTTCATATAATTCACTTTCTGCCAATATTATTTGCTTTTACTGTTTACAAAAGACTTACCCCACACTTTATGAATGAATAGAATACTGTGTCACTTTCACAGCTATTTACAAATAACTCACCGAACGGTTTATTGTTTTAACCGCTGTCCACACTGGAATATTCGTAACGAACTCTTCAATCGTAGTACCACACGCTTTGTTTTTGTTATCGCTATTATCGTCGCTGCACCGAACTCGGGCTTGTAAAACTACTAACTCTGCTGGTCACCGACAGTATTTATACTTCCTGGCATGCAAAACCAGGACCCGACCCGTTCTTTTGATTGTTGAAGCGTAATAATTTTCATTGGCCGCGCCCTTACGTTTTTCTTTCTTTCTTTTTCCTGTTTATCCTCCGGGAATTACCGTTCTGGTATTACTTCAGAGGATGATTGAGGATGATATCTATGAGTGTAAATGAAGTGTAGTCTTGTACAGTTTCAATTCGACCATTCCTGAAATGTGTGGTTAATTGGAACCCAACCACAAAATAACACCGGTATCCACGATCTAGTATTGAAATCCGTATAAAAGTAACTGCCTTTACTAGGACTTGAATGCTGGAACTCATAGACTTCCAAAATCAGCTGATTTGAGAAGACGCCATCACCACTAAACCAACCCGGTGGATCCTTCCGGTAATGTTTCTACAACAGAAGCTTTTGGAGGTGCCATTGTCCATGTTACAAAGAATAAATTGTTAAGCAAAGACCCGTTCCTCTAATAAAAGAATCTCTTTATTTCCTTCTGGATTCTTCTTTTCATTATTTTTTTCTCTTTTTTTCTTAATTGGAAGAAATCCGTTACACTGGCCCCATTACAAGATTATAATTTATAATAATACAATGTTATATTAATAATAACATCAAATACCTAATATAATGAACATCGTTATTCTTAGAGAATGCAACTATGATTGCATCTCTTGTATTTCAGGTGATTTACATGAGACGAAGCTATAAAAAAGTGGTGTATCCTTTCTGTTAAAAAAAATGGAATTATATACAGACTATATTGAGTATTCTTCACAATAACTGTAAAAATCAAGGGTGTTCTTATTTTTAATTCCGCAATCACTTCTCTATAAAATTGTAATTCATTTTACTGAAATGTTTCTTTAAAAATCAGAAAGAAAACTAAAAAGAATGCTCTTTTTTTAACAATTTAAACATTACTCAACCACTAATCACTCGACTTTCATATGTGAAACGAACAAAAAAAGTGATGAAAATTAATTAATTATCCGATAATTAATCTTTTTTCATTATCCTCACCAGATTTTGACGTATTAGAATTAACTATTTTCCAGTTTTTCCGATTTTCCATGTTATAGCTTTTCAGACATAATTGTTTGTAAAAAATTAAACTGGTATTTTCGTTTGGGTAAACTGGCCAAGGAAAATTTGTACGGTAATTAAAAGTAATCATTATTACGAGGGGATAAAATAATATTTGAAAAAAAATGTTATTGGAAAATAATTGTTACTTCAAGTGCTCTGAGGAGAGAAAAAGTTATATGATTATATAACATATTAAACTTTGCTCATAAACAAAGTACCAATTCACCAACTGTAATAAGATTTTGAATAGATAATTATTTCGAAAATAAGTATTTTTTTTTAACGCGGTTTGAGACCAGCATATTTTTTTTACATAAGAACTATTTGTTTCCTACAAAACTCTGTCAAATTATATTTAATTACTGTTAAACTATTTTTATTTATATATATACTCGTATATTTAAATTAAAATCTATATAAATAAAAATTTAAACGTTCGTTTGTTCAAAATCTTAAATCTCCGAAAATTCTTCACCGATTGCTTTGAAATTTTGACAAAACGTTGCATTCGACTACGCGCATGTTTTAATGTACCTACTATTTATACCTAAGATGTCACACCTGTGACAGGTAAAAACATGCTTTTTTTCAAAAACAGCGCTTTCTATTGGACGAAAAAGTAACAAATACTATAATAAATATTTTACGATTCCATTTCAACGTTTCCAACATGTGTGACCGCTATAGACCAAAGACTAGCGGACCGATTTACGCGCGGGAAAAAAGGAAGAAAGGGAAAAATCGGAAAAGGGGAATAGGGAAAACTCGTAAAAGGGAAAAATTGAAAAAGGTAAAAGGGAAGAATGGGGAAAATTGAAAAAAAGAAAAAGGGAAAAGGGGAAAACGGGAAAAGGAACGGGAAGGGGAAAGGAGAAAAATAAAAGGGAAAAGAGGAAGGTGAAAGGGAAATAAGGGGAGGGGAATGGGGAAGTTGGGGAAAGGGAAATTGGAAAATGTGGGAAGGAAAAGGGAGCACGGTAAAATGAAAATGGGGAAAGGAAAGGGCGAAATGGGGAAAGGAGGGAAAGAGAGAAAGGGAAAAAAGAAAGGTTAAATTTTTTGAAGTTCCGTAATGTTAATTTTGTTAATGTTTCATCAAACTTTCATCCTGTTCATTTAATCTATATATATATAGATTAAGTGTATTTATATACTCAAATATAAATATATATATATATATATATATATATATATATATAAGTATAGTTCATAGTTATCAAATGAATTTTCAAATTGGAATACCCAGTGTCTCATATTAGACTATGTATTCCTACATTAGATATTGTTTAACTGTGGTATAAATAAAAGTGTTTGGATCCGTTAAAAAATTATCGTTTTGTTGTGATTTTGTCTGTATATTTTTAAATGGAAAAAACAAAACAAGTACAAGTTTAATGCTATTAAAATAAACAACAGTGTGGTCTATTTTAAAATAAAATTTATAGTTAAAATAAATAATAAATATTTGTCTAGATACAATATTTGGATACAATGTTGAAAAATAACTAATAGAACGACCACAAAAACGTATTTATTCGTTATACAGCATATACGTTACACATGTATAGGCCACTTAACTTTCACTGTTAAAATAAATTTGCGTTTTTGGAACAAATCTCGTTATTTAAATTAACGTTTTTATATATATATATATATATATATATATATATATAAACGTTAAAAAAAAAGTTAAAATATATATATATATATATATATATATATATTTAATTTATACCCCTTTTTCTTCTTAAATTGTATGTAAATAAGTATAATTACCTAAACTGTTCGTACAAACAAATTCATTTATTCATATATTGCTGCCTAAAAAATGTTCTTGATTTAACATTTTAATATTACAGCATATCTATACCATATGGCTACCGCATAACAATAAACTAGAATTTTTTCAATAGATTTATTTATTTTATTGTTATTGTTTGTATTGTAGACGTAATTAATTTTTTTCATAGAATTTTAACAGACTGTCAACCTATGAATAAAATAATCCTGGTTGCTTTTTTTTAAATTCCGATGCAACGCTAGACACTTGTTTTAAATTTCTCTCTGATATCAGAAAGAACCTAAATAAATGTTAAAAATATTTTTTAAGATTAAATTTTCGAGTAAATATGTTTCAATAATCACTCTTGCGAATAGTAAATTTTACTTTCTCGCTTGAGGTACATTTTTTTAGTTCACAAGTCATAATTTTTTTTATTTTATAAATCCTCTTCTATATTGTGGAATCATGGAAATAAACACAATGAGAGTAATCATTTCACCCACAAGACGCCTAAAAAAGTGCTTAATATAAAATCCTAACAACAAAAAATGGATAAAACATTCATCAAACAGAGTATTATTAATTTTAAAATACTTATTTCACTCTGAAAAAAAAATTAAGTCAGGGAGGGCGGGTATATTATTTACCGATAAGAAAACGTATTTAGTGGAAAACGTTTACAGACTTAACAGCATTGCCTACGTTGTGTTCATAACTCATTCTGAATAATTTCAATAAATATATTTATATATCCAATATATTGCATTTTAGAAAGTATTTTGAGGCTTGACTTTACCCGATAAATATATCAATCACAAAGTTTTATTTTGTAGTCTCGGGATAAAAAACAGAGTACCCGAACAAGATATACATAGTCAACAGTTACTAAATGGTTTCTTCATTTATTTAATTATGTTATTGGGCCACTTATTTTTAAAAACAAATTTTAAATAACATTAAATATTAAAAATTGAATTAATCTTTATTGGTGTCTATGAATACGTAATATACGCCTAATACCATTATCTTTAAATATTACTTCATTATCTAGTAAGCAGAATTTGTATTGTATAATACCTATCACAATTGAGTCAAAATAGACTACGGAGACGTGTGTCAGTTCTTTTTTATATTTTTTTGAATTTGTTAATATAAATTAGTATTAAATGTAAATTTACTGTTATTAGAAAGTAAATAAATTATGTTAGTGGATACGTTCCATTTTTAAGATTTTCTACTGTAGTTCTTAATTTTAAGCGTGCGAGTATAAAATACAACAGAAGCATGACAGGAGAAAGCATTTTATTATTGAGGATATTTCTCACGTTTCCTCATCATATTTCACACAAAAAAAAACCGTTGCCTAACTTATAAATTAAGAACAAAATTGGTAATATTATGGGTAGGAAAATGGATTTCCATAAAATTCTCTTTGTATGTAGATTGCCATAAATGCGATGGTTGTAAGAGTCACGAGTCGGTCACAAGTTATTCCGAAGAATGGTATATCCGTTTGAAAGAAACCAGTATCCTATTTTCTTATTGAGAAAATAAAAAATAAAGTGATTTCCTATTCACCAAGCTGAATCTGTTATGTATCAGGATGTCCATTGTAACATAGATATTATTTTCCTCTACAAGTGATAACCTCACTCTGTTCATTATAAGGACTGAATACATGGCAAATATCGTTACTCTCAGTAGAATTAATTCTTACTAATATTTATTGTATATTAGGTACGAAATATTGAGACAGATAATGTAAAGCAACAAATTAATTGAGCAGATAATGTATTGTTTTACAAGATCAGAAAGGAGGACGCGAGTTCACTTTTGTTGAAAAGGAGTATGAAAGTCGCTTTTCTAGGCAATCATTTTCTAATATTACTACTGAATCCTCCAATAGTACTCTTTTTTACGATAAATTAATAGTTTTCCTTCGATAAAATTTATAGTATTCAAAATAGGAAACTTTCCTTATGTCTACTACTGACTACTCTTTACTTAAGAATGGTCGAGTTCAATAAGTAATATTATTACTTGCATCGCTTATTTTTAAATGCATTATTTATTTTTAGAAACGCTAATCTGGTTGAAATTATATATTTTTTTGGATAATTATAACGGCAAATAGCAATAATATGATGAAAAATTAATGTGATATATATGTAAGTAAAATTATTCGCCCGAAACATAATAAAAAATGCATTCATTTGGAAAAATATGAAATATTGAAAATCTTGGCAGACGTTTTACATATATATATATATATATATATACGCTGTACATTTATATATTACATATTTTTGTTATAGAAAAAAAAATGGCGCCATACAGTAGATATTATGACAGGAGAAGCTTCAGTTTTAACTTGTGAAACATTGATAATAATGTATCATTTTAAATTTTAAAGCTATATGACTAGAATTTATGGCTTGATAAGACGTCATATCCAATCCATATTGTACATTCGCGTACGTTAAAATGTGTATACTTAAACACATAAAAGACCGTTTATCATTTTTGTTGTATTGTGTTTTTTTTAGTATTCTTTTTTTAACTGAATACATAGTGTATATTATCAGTATAAAAAATTGAACAAAGAAACTATAATATATTATAATAAAAGTTAGATTGAATTAAAATCAATGTTTAAAAAATATGCTGTCGTGACGTTATCTCGTTTTTTATTTCCATTTTCGATCCCATTCCAAGATAGGTAAACTTGACAAAAGGATATCATTTTTTGTATAAATATATATTTTATATGTGTGTGTATATATATATATATATATATATATATATATATATATATATACACACACACACATATAATATATATATAATACATATATACATTCTTCCTAAATTAAGAGTAGTTTTGTAATTATTAAAAAATTTTCTATAATTTATTAAGTCCTTAATTGAAAATATAACCACTTGATACACAAGCAAATTATTTTTTTTTCTGTTGGAATGTACAAAATAGAATATTCTGAATTCTGTTTTTAAACAGCTAATGATTTTGTAAGCTTTATTCAGGGTTTTCATGATTTTATTAGAGTTTGTTATAAATATCACACACACACACACACACACACACACACACACATATATATATATATATATATATACCAGAATGTCATGAAAGAGAATACAGTATATCTAGGTGTATGTTGAAAGATTTGCTTAAGATATCTCTCCACCTCAGAGAATCTATCACATATTTCAAGTTAAAAACATTGAAAGTAGGTGTGTAACCTAGCTTCAGCTTAGAGATTGCTATTTCAGTTTCAACTCACTATTATAAAATAATGTAGGTCATGAAGAAATCCCTGTTCGATTTATTATTATTTAGAAATATTTGTTATTTATTTTTATTTTTTTTCACACATTGATTTTCATGGAACTACAAATAAGTACTTCAATAAAATTTACAAATATCAAACAATTTCTTTTTTAACTTTGAACTGATTTATACATATATATGTGACATTTATAATATATGTATATATATATATATATATATATATATAGAGAGAGAGAGAGAGAGAGAGAGAGAGAGAGAGCGAGAGAGAGTGAGAGAAATGTCAGTATGTCAGTAGCAGCATTGAAATGTACCTAGTGTTGTTAAACTTCGGTTATTTACTTCAACCGGTTTAAATGTTGTTTCAGCATTTTACATATTTTCCTTACTTCATATCCATCAGTTTTTATAATGCTTCTCCTTAAGAATCCCAGCTGTTGCAGGACCATCAGGTAATAAGGAATCCACTTTCCTGTATTACTCAGGATCCAAAAATTATACTTTTTTTAATATAATTTTTACTCGCTCATTATTAATAAAATAAATAAATGTAAAAAATAAAATTTAAATGGTTGGTTAGAGTAGAACAGTAATGATAGTTGCTCATCTATGATATAGTCTTGGAAATTAACATAATGTATATGGACACATATGTTAATTTTCATTCAAAATATCAGTTTCCCCAAATTAATAAGAAAACATGTAATAAAAAATGTTAAACAAAAAAGTTTTTATTATTGAATTTTTATGTTCATCAAAAGAAGCCATTGCACATTTTTAGGAACGTTTAACCATTGAGGTTTAGTGAAGTTTTATTCTGTTTGAATTTTCCAATAAATCAGAATATAGTACTTCCACCACCTTTTTCATTTAACCAATTGGAATTCAGCGTGACACCATCAGCAAGCTTGATGATTAATAAGATAATCAAATTATTTCCAATGTTCCATGTCGGGTGTTGATGCCAAACAACAAATTTGATTTTATTTTTATTTTCGCTGACCCAATTAAAATTTTTGTAACAAAAAATGTGTTGGCTTTAACATTCTAAATAGAAATTTTTATAATTTATTGGTAATTGGATTTTTGGGGTGAACAATTGTGTGATACTTTTATCGTGTAAAGGACTTATAGATAAGTTGTTTATTATTTTAAATTTCAAAACCAGTTTCTTTTGTAAAGAATTAAGAGTGAACACATAGATGAAAGAAATAAAATTAAAACATTTTAGCATACTACCTTCGTAAGTTTTATAAAAGATAAAGAAGTAGTTTATACTATTTATCCCGAAAATTGGATGAGCTATTCAAAAAGGATAATTTTTATTAGAATTTCCCTGTTTTTATTTATCTTTTTCCTACTTTAGTTCTAAAACTATCAGCCGGATTTCAATGAAAGAATTATTTTACTAGAATAAAATGTCAAACAAATTTTTTTTTTATGTCAGCAGTTCAAAAAATTCAATTTTGACAGTTGATAACGTGAACATGAAATGGAGACTTTTCATGAAAAGTCTTTGAAAAGACCATAAAATCTAACAATCTCAGTTTAATATAGTGGATACTATTGAAATAAACTTGCTCTCAATAATCATCATAAAACCAGATAATCTTGATAAAATAAAATCGAAAAGAATCTAGTAAATGTTACTGTTACTGATTGATTGCATCATATTGTGTGACCATTAGGCAGATAAGAGAAGGCAGAGAAAATTCTGCATTCTGATACTTCATATCTGTTGGGATATGAAGTCACTCAGCGAATGACCAGTTATTACTATCACTCCTGTTAGATTGAGAAGGAAATAATAAACTTTTAATATTTGTACATTCCCTATGTCAGATCTATGTCCATAAAAAGAGGCTAACGCTATCAAACAGAATTATAGCCTACACCTACAGAAGAAAACACTCTAAAAAAATTTAATTTTATCCATCATTGAACCCAGAGTAAATAATTACCAGCTTCATTAATAGTTGTCATAATCTCTAATTAAGTTCTGATCAAAATGATTCTTAAATTTTGGGTCTCGATTATGACTGTAAACTACCCCAATCAGTCTCTCTATCAATTATTCTCTCTTCCTTAGATAAGTTCAATGGCAATTCTATTAGCCACCAGGCTGGTTATATTTTTGCATCATATTAGCACCTTCTAGTTACTGCCGGAGCAGTTACTTCTTTAACAGTTACTTATTCTTGTTCGTATGGAACAGTCCAATGACTGAATTTGCTGTCAGAGACAAATTCTATTTTCACAAAGAGGAAGGATAGTAGCGTAGGTACCTGATAAATAAAACTAAGTCTCCTATTGCTCTTAAATCCACTCTAATTAAGACTTTGCCTAATCAAGAAAAGATTTAAAAATGTCTTTACTAGTTTCTTTAATAAGGTTTGATTCTACGAATTTTTGTTTAAGATTAGGCTCTTCATCTTTGTTTCTTTATCAATTTATGAAACAGTTTTAGTCCTTCTTACATAAATTTCATAATGTTGTTCAGTATTAATTCTTCTTAGTCCCTTTTGTAATCAAAAAATCAATCATCATGTCATTATCCTTCACAATAAAATATTTATGCACTAACACAATGCAAATTTTCAAGAGTGAGAGAAACATTCAAACAAGTACTTATGACAAGTCAGTATTATTAAAACTGTTAATGAATGATTAATGAAAATTGTAAGCAAATCTTTACCACAGATTTAATTGTAATCTAATGTATAATTCTTAAACTATTAAAATAATAAACAAATATTGAAATTAATAAAAATTCAACTTATAAACCCCAAACTTAAAAATTATTAATTTAATTTAGTTTATAAGTTAATTTATTTAACATTTATTAAAAAAATCATTTATAAACTTTTTTCAATTGTTTTTGTTTAATTTTTTTCATTTAAATATTGTGTGAATGTGACAAATTAACGTATTATTTTCCTCTATATGTTTATCTTATATGATGTAAACAAAAGTATCAAGAACAATAACATCACATACCATGTATATTCATAAAGACATGTCATAAATGAAGAGATTCATTTTTGCTTTCTCACAAGTAGAAAATTCTGTTGTTTGTACATCAGCATCACAAGCCCAAAAAATCCTACTTATCATTCAAATGTGAGTTGTGTTTATAAAGACCATAGTAAAAAGACCTACAAATAATTACCTCTGTGGAATTCATTGCACTCCATTTCTTTGGGACCTATCATAAGATATAAGTTTCAGATATTGCTTCAGACGGGGAAAATAGGAAGGAAGTCTGTTGTAATAGATAGGGAAGGAAGTTTAGTTACATAATTAGAAATTGCTCATCTGTAACACTTGCACTCCCAATTTATATACTATCCTATCAGACATATATACATACTCATGTGTATATACATAATACATTTACAATATATGACAATCATCAAAATTGTCTCGTGACATTAGATTTCGTCCCCTCTACACATTCTCTTGGGTATTTGTTGCTGCATGATAACAATATAGAGTGCAGTTAAATACATGGGAGCATTGAAACTTAATTGAAAAAGTTATTCCTTCTAAAGCAATTATTTTAACACAAAGTATTGTAAAACAAATAGTTATTTCATTTATTGATTATTATTTATTGAACTGATATTCCAATTTTTCCTTCATTAAATAATTTTAATTTATTTATATATACTTTTTTCATTAAATAATTTTAATTTATTTATATATACTTTTTACAAACTTCCTTATCTATTAATAGAGGAATAGGAATTTATAGACTTATTTCTTAAATAAATAGGCTTTTATTGAAATCGCAAATTTACTGTTCTTATTAAAAAGAACTTGTGTTAGATTATTAAACTGATTATTTAGTTTGTTGACAAAAATTATTTTTCTATATACTGTTATTTTCATGGAACAGAATTGTGCATTAAATTTATAATTTTTGTAGTATGACATCTTCAATTTCCTTTCTAAGCCTAATTTTCAGTTTTACAGTCAATGCAAAGTTTTGAAAGTTTACTTTTTAATTAAGATATATCCTCACAAGTAAAAGTCTGTGAAAAATCAGGTGATCTTATAGAGCTTTGGATACTGACATATTGATAAATTAAGCAAAACTCAAGACTTTTCCTGCAGAAAAGGAATTCTTATGACACTATGCCAATGAGCTGTAGCACCATCTTCCATCCAACAGCAACAGCAGAGAGACTACTACAGAACACTATATCTTGCCTTGAAATTTGGTCCAGGATTACCGGCTTCACTTTTTCACTTTTTTTTTTGTTTAACCTCCAGGGCGACCATTAGGTATTGCTTCAGAGGATGAGATGAATGATTTGTAGTGTGTGTGAAAATGTCATGCCTGACCAGGATCATTTTTTCACCTGAGAAAACAAAATGTGTAGTCTTTTCTCGCCTCCAGAACCCTTTTATTTCATAAGTTTTTCTCAATGGAGAGCTAATTATACTATCTCTCCTGATATCAGATTTTTAGGTTTATTTTTTGATAGCCGCCTTACATAGGTCAAACACATCAAAGAATTAAAAACAAAATGTTCCAAATGTTTAGATATGCTGTGAGTCCTTAGCAACACCAATTGGGGAGCCGATCAGTCATGTATGATATGTTTTTATTACTCTTAGTTTGTTCCTGTTTATATTATGGTTGTGTCACCTACTCTTCAGTGCACCATAGCGCTTAAAATCCTGGATGCTGTATATCATGCTTTTCTTCGGCTTGCCACAGGTGCCTTTAGGTAACCCTGTCGTAAGCTTACTTGTTGACTGTAGTGAGCCATCACTTTTGAATACACGGGACCACCTGTTAGCATCTTATTTTGCCCATCTCAAAGGATAGCCAAATCACCTGGCTTCTGATTCAGTCCATGGGAATCCAAATTTAGAAAGTATGAGGACCATCCACATTGTACTGCATCTGTCTGAGATCGTTCCCATCATCTACTGCACCTTATAAATTTTGACATACCTTCTATTTTCCCAACGTATCTGTGCTCATATCCTCCGTGTAGAATCAACCTTATAAATTTTATGTTTGACCTTAGGATATACAATAAAGAATCAACACTATCTACTGCCTTCCAGCAAACATTTCACTATATTCTATCCAAGATAAACCCAGACGCAGTAGAATACACTGCTGTATCGAAACAGAACAATAACATTGGTTGTGCATTTGTTGTCAATGATAGAACTTATATGTTTGGTCTACGTGTTATTACAAGTATGTTTAGTACTGAACTATACGCTGTAAATAAGGCTCTGAATATTATTAAAAAGTACTGAAATATACTTATTTGCAGTGACTCGTTTAGTGCTCTCCAAGCCTTAGAAAACTTTAATTCCTGACATCCTATAATCATCAAATTCTACAATGCAATCGCTGAGTTGAACCATCACAACACGCAAGTGAGTTTCTGCTGGATCCTTAGCCATGTAGGGATTCTGGGTAATGAACATGCAGATTCTGCTACTAAAGACGTATGTAGTCAACCAACCTTCACTACCCGTGTTACTACATCTGACTATGTGAAACTCACTATTCGCGCCAAGTAGCAAGATGACTGGATGACAACAGTATATAACAAACTCCGGCACATTACAGATTCTGTGTTGCCATGGAACTCCTCATACCGAAAAATTTGTCATGAGGAAGTGGTCCTCTGTCAATTGCAGATAGGACAAACGGGAGCTACTCACAGGTGTCTGTTGTCAGCAGTAAATACACCAGTATGCATACAATGCAACTGCCACTTGACTGTGTGCCACATCCTTGTGGATTGCATGCGTTACGTGGCCTTGCGTTGTAAATTTAAATTGCCCAGGAACATTCGTTGAATCCTGAGCGATAATGAAGTTTTGGACCGGGTATTTTTATTTCTTAGAAGTATTAGTATGTTAGATAGTGTTTTTTTCTTTTTCTTTTTTTTGGTTTTACTGTTACAAATTTTGTTTTAAATCTTCATTTCTTCCTGTTATCTGGTTAGAAGCCTTTTACACTCCTCTCAGAGTTTGTTAAATTTATTTTAGTATAGTATACCATATACTATACATATATACATATATACTATACTATACTATACATATATATATATATATATATTATATATGTATATGGGATGGAAACATATATATATATTGGCCATAAGTTTTTGTATTATTTTTTTTTTGTTTTAAATTTTGTTGTTTTTGTTAGATTTAATATTTTGTTTTTATGTTTTATCTTTGTTCTCTGGGCGATGATAATACATAAATGTTTTTCACAAAAAAAAAATGCAGCACCATCTTGTTACAATCAAAGATCTTTTTTTTTAACCTCTGGGACTACTGTTAGGTATTACTTCAGAGGATGAGATGAATGACAAGTAGCATGTGAAAATGCGATGCCTCACCGGGATTTCAAACCCGGGATCACTGATGAGAGGCCGAGACACTACCACTCACGCCAAGGAGGCCGGCTATTATCAAATATTTCCAAAGTAATGCTATTCTAGTTAAAACTGAAACCAAAATTTGGGTCATCTTGACCTATAGCTCCACAACAAGATTTATCAAATGACCACTGTCGTCTTACTCAGAAAAAATTGTGGTTGATATTGCTGTTCGGTTGGCAGGCAAAATAATCAGGTTTTTTGTTTGAATAAAAATGCTGTATGTTAACAAATCCTGTGATGTGAAAATCAGTATTAACAGACATCAATAATTATCTATTGAATGAATTTATTTGGATTTACACCTTCATTTTAAAAAAAACACACACAATATATACAATGAAATTTATCAATTCTTCACAATTTGTATTCTGATGGAGTGAAAATCAGGATTTTAATGAAGGATACAGCAAACACGGTGACTATCTGATTAATTTAAATTGTTGAAGGCCTTTTTGTAGAATTGGTTGATTATCATATTTATAGCTATTATTTTCATAGCTATTTCATTATCATAGCTATTATATGTTTAATATAATTATGATTGAAAACAGTTTTCAGTTGTCGAGTCATCTTCAAATCACATAGTGAGCTTGTATCACTGAAATTTCTTTCCCATGTTATTAATTTTTAACAAAAAATTGTCAAAATATTAACTGAATTTAGACTTCTCATTCACTCTTCATATACAATTCACTGTGAACACTCCACATTGAATACTCCATTCTACCATTTCAATCACTAGATCTAAAACGTACTATCATACTAGTAAGAAACCTTTAACACAGTTCCTTTTAAATGAACAGATAGTTCAAAGTAGGTAATTTTCCATGTAATCTATAAATACCTCTTCCAATCTACTGCTTGGGATTTTATAAATTGATTTAGCTTTTATTACAAAGTTATAAATCATTTTTAGTTTTGTAATATAGTTATGAAGGGTTCTGTTGTTTACAATACCCACCTTGAAGTTCATGTTTTGTTTGTTCATTTAATGTGTTATTTTTGCAAATTTAGAATTTTTCATTTTCTTCAAACATATTCAGATTGTACCTTTAAAGTACTGTAAATAAAATGTTTATGTTACAGTTAATATCTTGAAAGAGATGTGTCCTTTTTCTATATAGTTAATTCATATGTAAAAAGAAAGTTTTTGGGAGATTTTTATGTTTGAGTATTTATTTAAATTTTTTGGATTTGATTGCTATACACAGCATCACATGTTCTTTGTATTATGTGACTATGCATCCGAGCTGCCAGATGTAGTACTTAGTGCTATCACCATAGGCGTAACCATAGTGTGGCAGGGTGGGGGTGCTTGCCACCTCCTGGCTCATTTAGTGAAACAAAAAATTATAGGTCAATTATCAATAGGTTATAACAGTACTTTCAGTAGGCAAGAAAGCATGCTTGAATCATAACGAGAGCACTAACTCATATTTGCGTTAAGAACATTTTTCACAAACAAAATATTTTTTTACAAATTTTTCAACACGCTGTAATTTTTAAATATTATTGCATGAAGATGATAAGAAAACATTTTTAAGCTTTAAATTTCTAGTAGAGAGTCCGTTCAGAAGCTTAAATTCTTATTTGCTTTAATTTTTTTTTGAGAATTGTAGTAGTAGTTTTTTTATTTTCTTTTAGGGAGACAGAAGAGGAACAACCAACCAGATAAAAGTAGTAGCAAACATTACAGTGATGGAGATGAGAAATCGAAGCAGAATGTTGGGGAAAATCAAGTGGATCTTTGCTACCATCTATTTCTGGTTTACAGGATCAAACGTATTTTGATAATGATGTGAATCACTGGCTTGAACGTTTGTTTAGTATGACCTCATCTCAAAAAATGAAAGATTTAAAAAACTGTTTGTCACAAACTCCAAGTTATGACTTTGCTAAGGATGATGTGTAATTAAAAAGAAAATTCAAATACAGCTGGTTGGTGGATTTTGCTCCTTGGCTGGTGTATTCCAAGAAACATTGTACATTTACTGTGTTGTTTCCATCAACTAATGTGCATGTTGTTTTGGGTTCTTTCATAGTACCTTACTCGCAATAAAGACATGCATGAATTCACAAAATGTCACACATCATCTCAGAGGCACAAATTGGCAGCAACACAGCAAACTCTTTTGTTGAAAAAATAACCTTGATGTACAGCTGCTTTCTGTCCACCAACAAGAAGTAGAAGCAAAAAAGAAAATTGTTCCATCAATAATTTTGACTGTGATGATTTTGGGTACACATAACCTGGATTTTGGTACACATTTACCTTTGAGGGGTAAAGAAAATCATGACAGTGTTTTTGAAGACTAGATCAAACTCAAATATAATGCTGTGACCACATTCTAAAAGAGCTCATAGAAAAGGGTGCAAAAAATGCCATTTACTTGTCACCACAGATTCAAAATGAAATAATTGGCCTATGTGACATCGTTAGAGATGACATCACTACTGACATAAAGAAAGCATGTGCTTACAGTATCCTGGCAGATGAGAGCAGTGACCTGTCAGGGAAAGAGCAACTTTCAATTAAGGTTGGATTTTTTGATGAAGAAAAGATTATGGTTTGTGAGAAATTTCTAGGTTTTTTGGAGTGGATTGACATGGATGCAAAATCTGTAGCATCTGCAATTAACAACTTTGTAGAAAAGGTAGGCCTTGATCCAGTAAAGTGCGTCGGACAAGGGTACAATGGGCGTTCCATTACGGCAGGAATGTATGGTGGTGCCCAGAAAATTATTCAAGAAATTATACGACAGTGTTATACTTTCACTGTGCTAGTCACAAACTGAACTTAGTTGTAAATTACTTAAATGAAATAGCATTGCTTTAAAATATAGTCTCCACAATAAACGAAATAATAAGATGCTTCCAAGAATCGGCCCTTTGTCAAAATTGCATACCGACTATACCAATGGTCTGTGAAACCCATTGGTCTCAAAAATATAAAAGTATCACCACATTCAAAAAACACTATAAGCAAATCGTTACGGCGCTTGAAAACCTGTCAACAGATGGTAACAATGCAATGAGAAACGCTCCTTTTCAAATGCATTGCACTGCTACAAAATCAGAATTTATTGTTAGTGTTTGTCTCATAACAAAATATTCGGCACTCCTGCAACCGGTGGTAAATGTTCTTCAGTCAACCAGTGTGGTCTTACTTCAATGTGCAAATCACATAAAAAAATCTCAGGCATTATGAGAAAACACTAAGCAGTTGTTGAAAGTGAAAATGTTACAGCAGAGGCTGTGATAATCACCGAGCATCTTGGAACAGATTTCAGTTGCTGCAAATCATAAATCAGCAGAAAGATCGCGAAAATCCAGCAGTACAGACTCCTAGCAAGTTTTGGAGAAGATCACTAATTATTCTGTACATAAATTCATTAATAATGTCTCTGGAGCAGTGTTTTTCTAAGGAGAACTTGCCCGCATTCTCATTGATTACATTTAACTCTCACATAATGCTTCATAAGATGCATGAGTATTTTTGTAAAAAAACTACAAGTTTTTGTAGTTACAACAATTTGAATGATTCCCTCAGTGAAGCTGAACTTTGGTACAACCAATGGAAAGGAAAAAATGTGCCAAATACTGAACGAGGTAGAGCTAGCTGCACTAGTTAAAGAAACCCAATTGTTCTACCCATCCATAAAATGGGTGCTACTTATCTCACTTGCACAGCCCTGCATAACGTGCACTATCGATAGATCCTTCAGCACCTTGTGCAGGATAAAAATTTGGTTACGTCAGCAATGACAGAAAATCAGCTTGTCGGTCTTTGTATGATGAGTGTATATAAAAAGAGGGTTCTGGAAGATAAAGATAAATTTGAGAAAGAAATTTTGTCAAGAATTAACCAGAACTCTCTAGGCTAGTGCTGAAATAAGATTTAGATAGGTTCAAATAGTATTGCAACTAATTACACTTAGCTTTTTTAAAGACTTTTTTTTAAAGGCTCAGCTTTTTTGTAATTGAAATTTCTTTTGAAACAAAAAATGTATGGTGATTGTAATATGACAATACATTACATGCATTTTGTACTCGCCTAAAATCTATTTCTACTGTAATTTGCTGAAGGTAGATCCCTCTTTACATTCCAACAGTAGTCAACTAACATTCGTGGGTTCCATTTTCCCTGGTATCATGTTTCCATTGTAGATATCTCCTGGTGAAAGCATTCTCCATATTCATCACTGATAGCACTGATATTATTAGAGAATAAATCAAGTGTGAATGTAAGAAATGGACGTTGAGTGACATGTTACACCCAAGTTCTCTCAACTGAGTTCACTCATAAGTTTTCTGTAGTTACTAGCCTTATACTTTCCAAGGAAGTTGTTTACCACATTTTCAAATGATTTCCATGCAGCAACCTCAAAGTTACTCAAACATTCTTCAAGCGCTGGATCACTCATTAGTTTTCTTATTTGCAGTCTAACAAATATACCTTCCTTTATTTTAGCATTGCTTACATTAGCATTATATTTTTTAGAAACTGAAGCCCTGCATCATTACGATCCACTGCTTTAACAAGATTTTTGAATAACCCTAGTTTAATGTGTAGTGGCGGAAGATAAATTTTTTCTGGGTTTACTAATGCATGACTAACAACATTTTTCTCTCTTACAGTCAAGACCTCTCTCTTTGGCCACTCTCTTTTACGTAATGGTTTTTCCTACTGCTGCTGTCGCACTCTACCAAAAAGCAACAGAACTTAGTGTATCCAAATTGCAGTCCAAGTAAAGGTGCTGTTGTTTTAAGATCTCCACAAATATGCTATAAATATTTCTCATACTTAATCCTGCTTTACATGTTTCATATTTTTATAAGTCTCCTTCATGTGAACAGCATATGCTATTGGTATTGATAGGTAATTATTTCCAATGTGAAGTAGAACAGCTTTCAAACTAAGCTCTGACGGGTCAGTAAAAAGTCTCCATTCATCAGGATGGTGTATATGTCCCAAAGCTCCCAGTAAAGAGTTCACATAATTACAGTCTACTAAGTTTTCATAATAAGAGAAGAAATGTTCAAATTCTGACTGTCTGTCACAGAAAGCACTTATTTTAGTATTTGGTTTTAAAAGATGGCATCTTTTCAGTCTTGTTGCCAGTATTTCAGCTTGATTCATTGATAAATTTAGATCACAAACCAGATCATTTAATTCTGATTGATTAATTAAAGGAGGTTCAGTTCATCTATTTTCAAAAAGTTTGGATCTCTTTCTTCATCACTTGATAAGGCAGCACAAGATTCGACATTTTCATCTTCATTTAAGTTCCATATTTCTAGTAGTACTGGAATTGGAAGTGCTTGGCTATGTGGCACTGGCCGCATGACAGAGGGAATATCAGGATATTTATTAAACAGTATGTCTGGTTTTAGCTGTTGTCTCAGATATCTTTATTACACAAAAATAACAATCTATAATGTGATAATTTGGTTCTCTCCAAACCATTGGAATTGCAAATAGCAAGTGATGAAATCCATTTAGCCAACCAGTCAACAGTGTTACACAAGAAGCACGGCAAATATGGGAGCCCAAAATTTGTCCTGATCACCTAATTCACATCTAAAGTACAGTTTATATGCCTTTTTTATCAGTGGAGTTATATTTCTTTTCTGAGACTTCAACATTACCTCACCATAAATATAACAGAGATTGTTTGGATACTTAATGCAACTGCAAGGCACTGTTAATAGATTACAATAAATAACATTGTTTAAAAAAAAAAAACACTTTATAAACACACTAATTTAATAAACATACTTACTTTACTGAACAACATATACCTGCAAATATGAAAGCCAGCTATAAAACTGAATGTTACACATATAAGAACTCTTGAATGAGAATTAAAAATATTTCTCTAGTCTGCATGACAGTTTATAAGTAAATATAATAACAGAAATAACTAATGAATGAATGATATGTTTATAATAAGATGAAAATAGGAAGAATGAGTTGCATTCTTGTTCATTTCAATTAGTGTGTAAATAATAAACATGATGACCAACATCTAACAAATCAATGTGACAACAATTAAGGGACTGTAATAAATAAACAGGATCTATTTAGTTGATAAATGATACGATAAATATGTTCACAAAATGCTATACTTATGGAGTTCACACATGATACTACCTGAAACTAATAATGGAAATAACAAAAAAAAACTAAGCCTGATAGAAGAATTCTGATTTAATATTTGAAATCAGCATGAAAATACTGTAAGAATCAGTTATTCACTGTCATTTAACAAAATCATTGTTTATCAGTGTTACTTTTAGTGTTTTCAAATGTTAACCACTTAAAAACTGTTATTTATTTTTGCCCCTCCTTAGAAAATCCTGGTTATCACTGTAATTTAATTTTGCACATTCCTTGGCTTTCTTATGTGTAAGTTCATCTTTTATCTGACTTTAATTCATTAAAATCTTTTTCAAAATCTTACTTACATCTTTCAGCTTCATGTACAGTAATTCATCCAACATAAATTTTTCCTCTACAACATTATTAAAGGTTTGTTGCCATATTACATTTAAGACAACATATTCTTAATTAAAAACCTATGGGTAATCAAATACAATTAAACTAGACTAATTATATTTTATAATAAAATAAATGTATTACATATTTTTTAATTACATTTATACATTGTACACAATTAATGACAACCAAACAGATGCATTCTGGAATTGAATTTCCCTCTGTTGCTTATAATTCTGTCAATAAATGTCATATTTTCATTTTCTCACAAAATAAACAGACAAAAACAAAAAAAAAAATGAATTTTAATTTGTAATTACAGTAGAAAATAATTTTAATAAATCCAAATTGTAGAAAATGATCTATTAAGTTCATAGGTGAACTTTTGTATCTTAATGTAACTGCAATTAGCTCCAAAAAGCCCCTGGATAAAACTGTAATTAATAACTGAATCATTTAATAATTTTTCAATTCATTAAGTCCCATTATCCTGTTCACTGTATTAATTTTATCATTGCTGTGATCCCATTTTTGATTTTGCATAATCTATTTCAGTTATATATGTAACCAAATATGAGGGTATGCTATATTAATTATGTTATGTACAGTTTTGTCCAGTTATTAGCTAGCATTTAATTATTTGTAAGAGTTAAAAGGAAGTGGATGCTACTCCATTATACTAGACCCACTACAACTTGGCTAGGGTGTATAAGATATTAACAGCATTGATAAAGTTCAAACCAGCCATTAGACGTTTTACTATAACAATTTTTTTTTTATAACTATATTTTTTCATCAGAGTATGGTAGTTTCAGTATACTGTACTTAATATGGTATAATTGTTTCTTAGAAACTCAAATACAGAAAGAAGATTAAGAAAGATTTAGCCTACAAAGTTTATTTACAAAAATCTTCACTTTCATTATGTTTTTTATTTGTCATCCATAATTTCAACCTTAGAAATACATCACTTTTTCCCTCTCTACAAGAAATTGATCATTGTCATTGCTTCAACAAAGATGAAAGAAATATCAATTTCACTTTTATTCCAAATATTACAGGATATATTTTTAAAGAATTTTTATGTTAAAAACAAGTTCTTTATAAAAATATCCTTCTATAAATTTGATTATTTTTTTTTATGTTTATTATTAAACATAAAAAACAATGTGTAGATATTGATAAAAGTTTGTTATTCATAAAATGTAATTCAGTAAGCATTTTGAACAATGTATCATAAAAATCACAGGCTGAAATTAGTTTTTATTGTGCTGGTCAAATAGTTTAGAAATTATGTTTACTAAAAATTAGTTTGGATTTTCATGAAGTTATGGTGAAAATCTTGTGTTTAATTTTATTATATCTATTGAGTTAAATTGTATTCTTTTCCCTAATTTATAAATTAAATAAAAATGTATTTTTCAGCAAACATCATTTAATAATGAAACCTATTCTCTTTTCCATGTTTTTTCTGTTTGGATTGATCAAGATGTTTTATCATTGTTTTCCCCGTGAAAATAACTTTTTCATTATTCTTGGAAAAGGTTTCTTTCTAATTTTCTGATCATCTACTTTTTAATAGAACTTAAAAATTTACTCTTAATCACAACTCTGTTGATTCATTCATTTTTTCAACGGAGTTCTTTAACACTGGGAAGTGCCTTGAAAACTGTATACTACTAAAAGGATGATTACGAGTTCCCCCATTCATTTATTTCTCAGCAAGGGATTGTACCAGTGGAGATCAGATCATTCTCTGTAAACTTGTTACACAAATTGAATAATTTAAAAAAAGGTCCTAGGTAATATGGAAAATATATACTCTTTTTCAAATTAATTGTTCCAATATCTAAAACATCTTGTAAAGTAGCATCCTGAAAATTTGAGATGAATGTAAGGATGAATGGCTAAAGTCATGTTTAATAAACTAGGGTTCAATCACATCGTCCTTTTCTTCATATTGTGTTAACAATGTATGAGTCACCTGAGGGTGTCTGTTTTATTGATCTGTTACCATGTATGGAATCCAACATGTGCATACTTTTCATTAATTAAGTCGATTTTGGATAGAGCAATCTGATAGAGCTATCCACACTGCTGACACTGATATTGATTGTATAAGCAACATTCTACACTGTAATTCAACAATAATTTTGAATCAGTGGGTTAATTCTGTCAGCCATTTCTTCAGTTGTCAATGTTTACAGATAGTGAGAGTGCAGTTCATTTTCTACATGTTTTTAAAGTATCTTTAAAAAATCTCCTCCATTTAAATGTTTCACATTTTGACCGTTTCACATTTTCTTTTATAAAAAATTTTACAATAATGTAAAATTTTTACCAAGCACTGTCCCATGCTTGGATGTACTTTTTTTTCACTCGTATTTGTGAACCAGTATCACAAATAATTTAGCACTTTTTAGGGTGTGACAAAAAATACCAAAAACTGATTGCTGACTAATGATCATAGAAGTCAGTAAAAATTCAGAATCCTAGAGAAAATAAAAACACAGAACACACATTTTAAATTAGCTTGATGAAATCAATTCATACAAGGCCTGCAATACATAATACAGACATATTTTTTTTTAAAAATACAAAGCATTTTGCACCAAAAACTCAAATCTTCTGTTGGACAACAACAATATTATAACTTATTTATGAAACTAACTGAAAACAAATACTAAATATCACTAACATTTTGACTTTTATTACCAGTTGTTTTAATAAACTTAAATTTAACAGATATGGAGTGGCATAAAATATTCTAATAACATAAATAAAATTAATTAAAGAGCAGATAAACAAAAAGTGTTAGAACAAAAATTCCAATAGAACAAAATTTCATTTTACTATAAATATTTTAAGTGAGCATCATAATATGTTTGGGATTCTCTTAAAATTTTAATTCATTATCTTAAAACATGAGTATGTAACATATATATTCATGTCCTATAACTGAGTTTTTTTTGTAATGTACAAATATTCACCTCGTGTATAATTTCGTAAGCAACAAGTTTAATTATTTAAATCTATAAACTTTTTAAACAACAACTACACTGAATTTTATAAAAATAAATCTTTTCCATAACTGATGCTGCTGCCATTGACTTTTATTTAATTAGGCAGACTTGTAATCAGAAAACAGTAAAAAGCTATACTGAATTTGAATTGATCTGTTCATTCAATATATCATTCTTGAATTTTTTAGATAAAACCCATAAACTAGTCAAATAGCAAGAGACGCACAGAAAGCCAAACCTCACCAAAACCATCAAAGCTCTGCCCTAACCTAACCTAGCCTTTATTTTTATTTACCACAATAATATAGAGTGTTTTCTTCCCACACTCAATTGCATTGCCTGCTAGGACCCCTGCAATCAGGTGTTCAACCAGAACCTGTGGGCTTTAATTTGCCCTCCTGCATTTGCTTCATTATCCAGGACATTCTAGACATTATCTTTTTCTGAAGCGCCACCTCAAGATTCACCACTATGTCACCAGAACTGCAGCACTGCTATCTTCAATATTCATTACTGAGCCATTCACGAGCTCTGTATACATAAAGCATTCTTTGGGCCATCTTATGAGATCTAACCTAGCAAACTCACCATCCTCAATCCCCTGTTCTAATGTTTTCTTGATTTCTTATATTCTAAAATTGACAGGAGTCTGTGTGGCCTGTATCACCCTCCTTAGACAGGCATCAATCCCTTTTCCATGAGCAACTAGATAAACAACCACAACAGGCTGTCGGAAGGAATTCCTAACATTGAAGAGGATGAGAACTGGAATGCACCTCCTATGCCTTGACCAAACTGCCATTTGTCTACAATATCCATGACTATGTTGATCGCCATGAAAGTCATATTGCAACTATATTGGTATGAAAGCAAAATTGGTGTGGACTGGTTGGATCCACAGCATCCGACAATGTTATCTGCAAGTTGCACCACTACCATCTTCTCGAACAATTTCATAAAATTGTTAAATAGATCCGCCTGTAGGCAGAAGAGTCATCAACTTCATGTCCCACCTTTTTAATAGCACTGACCCTTCCAGTCCCCCTGGTATGTATTCATTGACCAGGATGTCGTTGAATGCCTCCAGCACCTTAATGGAGCCGTATCAACCACAATCCTGACCACTTCAATTGGAAGACCATCATGTCCATGGCTCCTCCAAGTCTTCATTCTCCTTTAAACAACAATTAACTCCTCCTAGTCAAAGCATGGAATAGTATGTAATGTATTATGCTACATGTAATTTTTTTGGGGGGGTTTTCAGGGCGAAAAACTCTTTCATGTTATTACCGCCCAAACATCATATATTTATTTTAAAAACTAAGTGTTAAAAATTTATTAACACAAAATCATCTTTAAAAATAATTAAAATCCATCTTATAATGAAAAACCTGTAACATATGCTTTAGATAAGATAATAAAATTACAATCTGCTTTCCAGCGAATGGCATAAATAGCTGAAATACGGTAATTCAAATATGTGAATACAAAGACATAGTAAGTAAATGGCATAATTAGCACTGTGGTAGTAAGAAGTACTCTATACAGAGCTAAGGCAGAGTCACTACAATTGAAAATTAGACTGTTTAATAATGTAATTAGGTCAATATTCACATGTTGACGTGAATCGTGAGTCCAAAGATAATTGAATGAGTTGGAGCTCATGCGACTAAAATTTAATAAACCAATATTTTATTGGCAAAGAACTACTAGATAATAATATTAGTTTAAAACAGGTTATGCTAAAGTAGAATATTTATAATTAATTGGGTATAAATTTATGAATCAAATTATTAAAGATGTCATCTTAAAGACTTTCAAGAGTATGTTTTGATCACACTCATAACTTTGATGCTGCTAGTTGCTTTGGATCGAGGTAGAGGGGTAATTAAATATAATTGGGTTAGTTATATAAGAAATACTGTAACAGAGTTGGGTTATGAGACCAGTCTGGTTTGGGAAACATTAGACCCAAAAGAAATTAATTTGAAAAAAGAAATTTTTTTTTTTAAAATATCATGCTCATCTGATTAATTTTGATTTAGTTAGGATAATTGCATTTTCTTACAGTTTATGTTATGAGTTGTACATGATTTACTCACCAAGTATTATCAGTAATAAAGAAGTACTGCTGTTTTATATACTGTATTAAAGATGATTAATCAAATTATGGTTGCTTTAGCTGAAAAAAAGCAGTAAATTTTTGAAAAACTACAAAATGAAGAAGCATCAGTGCTTTGTGAAGGTTATGTTTGAGAGATAAATACTGATATAAATATAATGAAAGAAAAATTACATTTTTCATTTCATAAAAGAGTAAGGACAGAATTGAAGTTATTTTTAGCATTACTAATATTCTAAAACTGAGACCTTTTTTCTGAATGAATGATTTTGATTATTTGTATGAAACTAGTAAAAGTGTGGTAAGTTTTTGTTTTATTGGAGATATATTTAAAAGATTTGTAAAACTCATCATTGAACTATTTTAATATATAAAGAAGTTTAATTTTTCTGTAAGCCTAGGGTTTGAATGCTATTGATATTAGAAAAGAGGCTTTTGCCTTAACCTGGAGTTGTTTTTCTACTGTATTTATTTGATTAAGGGTACACATCTGCTTCAGTGTAATTAGCTGTGTAGTTCTCTCCACTACTAAGAAGATGTTGATAGTATATTTGACAATAGCAGTGAATGTGATAAAAAAGACTTTTTTTAACTATTAACATTTATATTTATAAAACTGCCAACTTTGTTTCTCTTTTTATTTTATTTTTTTTAAAGAAAAAAGTTCAAAAAACACAAATAATGAATGGCCTCAGTACTACTGTTCATTTGAAGAATAGATTTGATGATGATGACAATGAAAATGTGGATGATGAAAAAGATCCTGATTGGCATAAAACTCCTGTGTTTAAGAGACTCCAAGATTTAAAAGTATGTTTAAATTTTAATGATAGTTCTGTAAGGTATATTCAATTCACAGTATTACACAGCACAATAGCTTTAGACAGTCATGAGATATGACAAATTATTCTACAGAATAATCCAAATTAATCTGAACATAGATGTTGTTTAATAAAAAGTAACTACTTAAAAAAAAAATCATACCTGTACAATTTGAAAATATCTAGTAATTAATATATTCTCCTTTCTTCCTAATCACTTGATGAACTCAATTTGGCATGGATTCGACAAGTTTAGTAGACACCTTTTTGATCTCTTCATCATGAAATGATATCGATATTATTGCTTTAATGAGGTAAATTTTTGTGGTACAATTCATTTTTGAGAGGTTTTATAATTATTACCCAAATATTTTCAGTTGGGTTTAAGACTGAAAAGTTGCCTGGCCACAGGATGCTTCAATGTTTGGTTCTTCGAGAAATTTTTCCACTGTTTTGGTTGTATGGCGTAGTGCCAAATCTTTAGGAACACTCATTGCCTTGTGGGAATTTGTTTTGAAGTTGTGACTGTCTCAATCCTTTCCATCAGAATCTTGAAATAGCCATCAACTTCAACATACCATCTACTGGAAGTAATGAACAAGGACCTTCAAATGTGAGACAACCCCAAAACATTTTTTTCTGGGTATTTTTAACAGATTGTTGGATATGAGCCAATGATGTATTTTCATCTGATGCTTTTTTAACGTATAAATACTTATACTAATGCTTATACAGATGCTTTTTCCCTGAACATATAAATATGTCTGAAATATTATGAACATTTAAATATTATGTGTTGAAAACATAACATTTCTTATCTTCTTTGGTCCAGTTAGCATGTTCTTTGGCCCATAAGAGTCTTATTTTGCACATTGCTTTTTAGCTGGCCAGTGAGCTTTCTGTCCAACTGTAAGAAGTTGGCGTTTAACGTTTGTCACATGTGAATCTGTTCCACTAGTTGCTAATTCTCAATTTAACTCCATAGGAGATAATTTTGGATCAATTTACTTTTCTCACTAATAACTGATCCTCTGTTAGAGTAGAATTTCTTTTACAGCCACATTTGCTTTTCCTTAGAGCTGAAAAGGAACCAGTTTTTTAAACTGTTTTAGTATTATCAAACTAATCAGAAAGAGGAAACATTTTTGAACGCTTTCTTGGAGTTATGTCCATTATTATACATACAGGAACATAGAACAAAATATACGAAACTATGTTTTTTATAATAAAAATGGAAATAAACTTTCACAAAACACTCTTTATAACATAAATTGCTAGATAACCTTAGAACGATAACCTCACACAACACAGACAACTTAAAAAATTGATGTGGCAAGCAGTGTAACCACAACACAGAAATAAAAAAAATTCCTAAGTTCGGATTAATTTGAACACTGCTGTACATGTAATATATTGTGAGTTTACTGCTTTCTAATAAATTTTAGAGATTATTCTAAAATTCTTAATTTCTTCACAATTCATATATATATATATATATATATATATATATATATATATATATAAATGGTTCAGTGCAAAAAATATTCTTAACTATTACTGAGAGTTTATAAGTTTATTTAATACTTAAATGACAGATCAAGGGGCATCACTAATAAGTATGACAACTTGATAGAGGCATATATGAATTATATTTAAGAATCCTGAATAAAAATTTAATCTTATGCCCAAAACAGTTTTTTGATTAGCATTCTTGTTTTTTTATTGGTGCACATCAAAGTCCCACAGTAACTACTCTAAAAATATTCAGACTTTATAAGTGGTCCAACCGAGATCAGCTGATCCTGATCGGTCAAGAACGACTCATTGAGCTGAAGATTTTATAACTATTCTTCATGATTTATTTAATATTTATATTGAACACTGTTCACGCATACAACCACGCATTTTCAAAACAGAAATTTGTCTCCAAATTTATTTTCAAAATTAGTGATCATTCTTTTTTTTACAAAAAAATGAGCAAGTATGACTATCTACATGGAACAGGTCAAGTATGGTTCAAGTCCCATGTTTTTTTTCTATTGAAAAAAAAACAAGTAACAATGGGTTACTTGATCAATTCCATTTTTTCTATAGGGATCCCATTTTAATACAAGACATATTGGCTTTAGCCTACAAAAAATTCTACAGGATGAATTCAGTAAGAAAAAACACTTAAGAATACTATTTAAAAGTAACTTGTGATAAATTTTGTCCATCACATCTCTTTTGCTGAGATCAAGTATATATATCATTTGCAAAAAAAACCATTACCTCAACATAAATATGTATGTAGAAAAAAATTTCTTATACTGAAATATAAAAGAAATTTCATATAGTAGGAAACTGATTGAATGAAAGTTTTAAGCTTGACAGAATGTTTTTTTATTCCATTTTTTGCATAAAACTGAAAATGTATGTGGAGTTAATAAAAATTATCTTATATTGAAATAAAAATGAAACTTTGTAGAAGGAAAATGATTGAATAAAAGTTTAAGCCTGATAGAATGAGTTTTGATTTCATTTTTTGAAGAGAGTTGAATCTGAAATTGTCCATAGTGATCCATGTAGATAAAGTCTTGCTCCTAAATAATCTTTTTTTGTAAAAAATAAAAGAATGATCACTAATTTTGAAAATAAATTCAGACAAATTTCTGTTTTGAAAAAACATGGTTGTATGCATGAACAGTATCCAATATAAATATTAAATCATGAAAAATATTGGATGTGATATATATATATATATATATAAGCTCTTCAACCATAAAATTACTATTTAATTTTTAGTGCATCTTCTGGTTTTAAGATAAAGGTAAACTTCAAAGACAAGCTTTTTTATTCAAGACTACTATTACTTTAGTGTCAGTTTTTTTCATTTGCTGCTTTTCTTGTATAATTCTTGTTGAGTAATTTTGCAGAACAGATTTTTTATTGAAAATGAATTGAAACTAAAATCATACAGATAAGTGCTATCTCTGTGAATGAAATAAATTATTCTGCTTTATCAAAGACTGTAGTGTTTTGGTAATGCATTTATATATTTTAAAATTGAATTATTTTTTATTAGCTTTAATTAAATTTTTTATTTCACCAAGCCAGGCATGTTTTGATTTTACTAGTTGATTATGTTTGCATATTTATTGTTTTTTATTAAGTGTGATTTCTCAAGTAACTATTTAGTAAAACTAAAACTAAAACTGTTAAATAAGGTAACTCAACTAATTATTTAACTATTGATTCCTAAAAGTAATATGTTTTTTAGACTGGAAAATAATTATTTTTTTAAAATATGATTTGTGCAATTAAATAGATATTTATTTTTGTATTTACTCATTATGCCTGCAAATATTCTTAAAAATATTTTTTAAAGTTTCTATTTCTCATTATGTAACAAAATATACAGAGTATCACAAAATTCTGCGGGGACTAATATGTCCTAAAATGCTTCATTTGCAAGTATGCTTGGATTTCAGCTACCCAGCTGAAATGAGATCATACTGAAATTTTTAGGATATTAATAAAGGGGCAGAATTAGTGATTTCTTATAGGTATTGATCTGAAAAATCAAATAAAATAGGCCCCAGAACCATAACTTTAGTTTAACTAAAGTAACAAATTTTAACAAGTTTACTATTGTAAACAGATTTTGTAATTTAATATTATATACATGTGACCCTACTAGGTGTTGCTAATGACCAATAAGGTTGATGTGACATTAAATAAATAAAAAAAAAGAAAGAAAAGAATATTGATATGTTTAATATTTTTTTTATTAATTTAATAATTTTTTAAACTAATTATTCTGATTAACCTTCTCATGCAAATACTTTTATACAATTTTTTGATAATAAATTTAAAACAAATCAGTTTTCATGAGGAAAACATTTTCTGTATACACAAATACATAACCATAAACATCTTTCCAAGAACAACAACTTCGTGAAACAGACATCTGAAAACTTAATTCCTGGTTTTTCCCCTCCAGTCAGTGGTTGTTAATAATATGCCATATAAATTCACTTCTAGAGAAGCCTTCAAAGTCAAATGATAGGAAAAGTGACATGATTAATTGGTTAGAAAACAATATTCCATTTAATAAAGCAATATTAAAACTACAGTTGTATGATATAACTAAATTACATAGAAATTCAAAATTAAAGTACCATTTTGATGAATGATTAAAAAACATTGACATCAGGTTCTGCAACTTCACATTACCACCCTGATTTAAATCGGGTTTAGATGGTATGGTTGGCTCTGAAAAGATATGCTGGTAGTAATAACAATTTTTAATGTCAGATATTAAAAAAGTAGCTTAGGAAAAAATCAATGAAATGAATAAGCATGATTAGAAACCATATTGGAAACAGGTAAAAATAGCTGATACTGAGTATAAGAAGATGGAACTGCTAATTGACAAATTGACAGATAAATTTATCATACATCTAGACAGTGGTTGTGGAAGTGACTGTTCTGATGAAGACAGAGAAGAAGATGAATTTGCACAGGAACTGGACACATGCAAATTTCAAGTGTTAAAAACAGTAATACAATCAACAATGAAAACAATCTTACAAAAAAAAAGAATTAAAAAATTCTAGATATTGTACAAAAAAGAACTGTTCAATAATAACTGCACATCTAATTTAGTATAATTATGGATACAATATACATGCAAGCACTAGTTAAAGAGTTTTTTAGTTTAAAAATACACCTAAATTAAAATTTTTGTTTTTGCAAGCTTCATTGAATTATTAGTACTATTCACGTAATAATGAATTATAACTAATAAAACATGAAAACGTTAATAAATTAAACATGCATAAATCAAAGTACAATTATTATTGTTGTCCTATAAATGGGTGTAAATGTTTTCAAGTTCAGTAGTAACAATCAAAAAAATTAGAGCTGTGTTAAACTAGATTATTTCCATTATATAACACTACTTGTAACTTCTTGTTAAAGAGAAAAGTCATCAAGAAGCTTGCAGGATATTCGTCAGAAGTAAAATCCAGATTGCTTTGAACCCCAACTCTTACAGCGGCTTTTCAATAGCAGAAAAATTAAGCCTCAGAGTGGAATGGTTCTCTATACACTAAGAAGATGCAAATTGCACTAGATGTTTGAAACCAACACCTGTATTTGATGAATAATACATTGAGATGTTTCATCCCATTCTTTATTTGAAAGAGAACAGTTGAGGATGAAAAACTTCAGCAGTAAACTAGCCTGCACCACTCATTATATGGTTACAAATAGAGGTAGCCAATTTCAAATCTAGAAAGATTCAGTGCTTAGTTAGAAAGTGGTGCATTATACAGGGAAGACAAATAGAAAGCTGAAATTAAAGTTGAAAAGAGCCTAAGTTATGGCTGATTAAGTTATGGCTGATTGTGGTCTTGGCCAAAATCTCAGGATATGTCCTGCATGGACATGTTTTTACAAGCTGAGAAATGGAGTTATGCAATGCAGGGAGAAGATTTGCAATTGTGGTTATCTGAAGCTGATTTAAGTGGTTTTGATTTCATGATGCCTCTCATCCACCATAATGTCCATACTTAAGTGAAGCATATGAATATTTTGGTTTATTTGAAACAAGTGACAAAGCTTTGAGAGCTTAAGAGAGTAAACAAAGGACACAATCAGAGCTTGATAAATTGAGTGTTACATTAAAAAATGTAGTTTATTACTATTATAACATAATATTTTATATTAAAAAAGGTATTCTAGTATTGAAATAAGTATTTCTTATTAAACCACGTAAGAAATTGAAATAAATTTTCAGTAATAACCTGTATCAAAAGGATTCAGTTAAGTAGATTGAACAGGAAACTGTAGATGTATTCACTTTTTTAGGCTTTATTTATTATTGTAAATACAGTACATATCTGTACTTACTAGGATTTTTATTATGTATTATGTGATGAATTTAAAAACACTTAGTTTAATAAATTTGGTTAAAATTATTTAAAAATCAGTAAAAGAACAATGTAAAAAGAAATACAACAAATGATTAATATAGGATAAAAATGCATCAACATATTAACATTAGTTTGATTACTGTTGATATCTATTTCTTACTATGAAATTACTCATAGTAATACATAAATAGATTATACAAGAAGTAAGAGAAAGAAAAAGATAAAATCTATTACAAGGATCCAAGAAAAAAGGCTAGCTTTTGGATGATGTAAAAAGAGCATGTGGGTACATCAACAAGAGGACTATGCAGTATACATTACTCTGTACAGCTACAAACTATGGAGGATAAGCTAGAAACTATAGACTAGAAAACCAAATCAAAATTTTATGTGAAAAATATACTTCACAAAGACCAGTTTGATTTCAGAAAGACCATGTAATTATTTAAGAGCTAATATTGATCAGATTAATCACTGAATGTAGACTAAGGAAAATAAAGCTACCTATTTATGTTGTGTAATGTTTTTATGTATTGAATTAGGCATTTTTTAATCATGTGATGTAGTATGTGAAAAAATCCATGTGAGAAAGTTTAGAGAAAGAACAATTATTTACTCTATTTTCAAAACTAACAAAACAGGTTAGGTAATAATGTAAATTTTATTTCTACAGATACTAAAGGAACTTCCCAGCATTGCCTATAATGGATCAACAAACCATTAGAACACCTTATTTAAAGCCCATATTTATAATTGAAAATAATAAAGATATGAAATTATATTAAAGCAATTTGTGACGATAGTAGATAAAATCAGTGGAAAATAACATTTTAGTTTGTAAGACGTTAATTAAAAAGTACTGAAGTAAATACTAATTTTATACATTAAAAAGCTATACCCAACATTTTTTTTAAATTATACGACATCTATTTTGTAAATCTTCACTACGCCATTACCAGTTAGGGTAGCTTTGTTCTATGAGCCGCCAAGTATTTCTTCTCACTTATTTAACTCCCTGTGTGAAAATCAGCTCAATGGGAAGGGTACTATTGAAAGCTTGCTCTTTTAGGATTTCAAGCCTAATTTTAGGAATTTACTTTGATTTTGGAAGAATTGTATATACATTTACACTACGTAAATGGTGTTTCATTTGTTTAGTACTGGTATTCAGTGTTAGCTGAGTTTTAATGCAGTATCATATCAATATTTAATTCTGAAGACTGTGTATCAAGTGTATTATACATTCTTTGGATGTGGTTTAAAATCTGTGTAATTAGAAGAAAGACTGCAGCCAACTGATTATCCAGGATCATACAGCTCCAACACTTTAAAGATTATAACCTATGAAAGAATTTGTTTGACAAAATTAACAAAAAAGAAAAAAAATGTTTTGTTTATTGTAAAATAAACAACAAAAGTGTACTTTTACTTCATGAAAACATACCTCTAAACATGATGTTATAAAATATACAAAATGTTTTATAAATAGTAAACATCTGAGACAAATTAACTTTTGAATAATATTCAGTGCTAAACTGATTAATGAACAGAGTAAATAAAAAATAATGTATATATATTTATTAATTTAGTAAAATCAATTCTTCCTTTGTTGTTTTTCGTATCTTCCTCTGTACTAATTATATTAAAGACAAAGTAAAACTCAGTAATTCACCACAGTACAGAATTTAATATTTCTTACCTTATTATTACTTCATTTGTATATCAGAAGCACTTTCAAGTATTTTCGCTCATCGTTATTTGATCAAAAAATTAAAAACTTTAAAATTACACATTAAAAAATGAAACATTAAGAAATTAAAATTATCGCATATATAGTGTAAAATATTCAGTCAAAAAATTAAATTAAAACTTAAACATTCTTAATAACATCAAGTTTTTTAATTTTTTTAAATTTCCTATACATGCCTGTTGCCAGCCACTACATACAATACTGTATACATACAGGCATGTATAAGAAATTAAAAAATAGATTTGATGTTATTCAGAATGTTTAATTTTTAATATTTAATTTTAATTGTTAACTGCATATTTTACACTATAAATACAATAATTTTAATTTTTGAATGAATTATTTTTTTTACACTCATTAAAAAATTAATTTTAATTTTAATTTTTTGATCAACTGACCTTGAGGGAAAACCGTTAAAAGTGCTTTTGATATACGATGAAGAAGTAATAAGGTAAGAAATATTATTAGATTATGTATTGTGGTGGATTGCTGAGTTTTACTTTCAGTCTTTTTTATATATAAAATACAAAACATCTTACTCTCACATTAACAGCTATTTGTATAACCCAAAATACTTATACACAAATTTTTTTATTTGATTTTATACTATTGTTATTAAATAATACATTCTAAACGTGATAAAAAACAAAGTTTTATTGAATACTTCGTTGTGTAAGGTATTTTATTTGACATACAAATTAAAAATTATTTCAATAATTCAGAAACATTTCTAGAATAACTATTTAAACTCTTATTTATTTCAAATCATTAAATTTAAATCACATTTCAGTAAGCTAACATACCTGACAGTTTAATTTTTTTTATTTTATTATTTTTTTTAAGAACTTGGTAATTATCTTTGCTGTAATAAATATTACTGCACATAATGAAACAATAATTATTATCATTCCCTCAAGCACATCTAAAATATATTCTTCATACCATTTAAGATTTTCACATTCTGAACATAATTGTGCAAGTCCACTGTGACGTAATACATATTTTATCCACACTATTGCTTCCTCTACAGCTTGTTTTGATTTATCCTTGTTAATTTTATTAAATTTCTTCATATTTATTCTGTAACTGAAACAGAGTGAAATTAGCTTTTTATTTATCCACATTAATTGCAGGTTTAAATCCAGTTACAGCTCACAATTTGTCTTTGATAATGAGAAGTTAATTTTAAAACATGAGAAAAATTTTAAATCTGATCAGAATTAAAAAATCAGAATTTCACAGATGTGTAAGATAAACACATATTTACACTATTAGTATTACTATAGAAACAGTAACTATGGTAACTGAATAAGATGGTAAACTGCATTTCTTATTACCTTCTTATTTCTTTACATCACTTGTAAATCTTCCATAGGGAAATTTTCATAATTGTTCATTAAACTAATCTGTTAATTTAAGTTAAATAAGAGTGGAGACAGCTTTCTCATTCTGTTGCCATTTTTTGGGGGGCTAATAACGCCAAAAGTTTATAAAACTTAATAATAATATTATTATGTAAAAATAATATTAAAAAATGATATGAAAAAATAATATTATTATGTAAGCAACATTCTTAATATATATGAAGATTTCTTTGTTTAGAAATTTCAAACATTTGATGAAAAGTTTTTCTGGGAAATGTTATGCTGGTTCTTAAACATATATATTAATAGATTTACATAAATACGTAGGTAAAATAATAAAAAAACTCATCAATGTCAACAATGGAAGAAATTGGTTACATCACAACATGCTAGTACCCTATAGTAAGGTTTTTATAAATATTTATGAAATGGCAAAACAGAAAATAACATGTATTTTCTATGGCAATTATTTCAGAGGAGTGGTTTGCATACTGTGGCATTTAAAACCTACCAAATAATGTTAAACACCAAACAGTTAATCACTCAAAAGTTTCATTGACTCACAGCAGAAGCAAACACTCAAATGATATAAAGTTCATGGAAGTCAGCCAAACATTTGAATAAAATTGACTGTGGCACAAGTAGAACACTGCTTGTCACATCTCATTGAGTTTATATAGCACCAGCCCTACCAAGATTGCAATTTGTTTCTTCTTACGACCCTCCACAATAACCAGTGAGGGCAGTGTTTCATTTTTTTGTTTGTTCACTGGATGTTGGTTTAAGATCATATAATAATGTATTTCTGTAAAAATAACTCTTGACACATAAAGGAAAAAATTCTTTTTTTAAATTAAATTTTCATACATCTTCAGTTAATTATTAGTATTTTTTTTTTTCTTTTACAAATATGCACCTGATCAAGTTCCTTGTTTTCCAGATTATGACGCAATGGCTGCTTCTAGCAGTTAAATTACAATATTTTTATTCTGTTGAACAGCATGACGAAACATGATAACACTTAAAATTTATTGGATATTAAATAACTTACTTTCAAAATACTAGAACTTACAGTAGGATATTTGGCTAATTAGCACCACCTATTTTACAGTTACCAATAGGTCTGTTGATAATAGCACATGTCCTTAAAAGGTAAGGAAACCTCTAATTCAATCTATGTAGTGTTTATTCATTTAATAAGTGTCGTCAAATTTTATGAGTATTTGTAAATTTCATATTATTCAGATGTGCTGAAATCAAGTGATATGTATACAATTTACTCATTGAAGTTAATATTTTTGTTTATACATCCTGTTTCTATGAGATGATTTGCAAAATTTGATTCAATTGTTTTTAATACGTATGTGTTTGTCATATCAGTAGGTAAAGGTGCGATCAGTCTGTCCAATGTAGTACTTTGAGCAGTCACAGCTGTTGAATTTGTATATTCTTGGGTTGTGCTTATTAGTGAAAAGATAATCAGTTATTTGCATTAATAATATTTTGTTAAAGAGTATATTAAAAAATACAGTAGATACTACTAGTTGGATAAGAAGTTACCATAATCAACAGTTTCTAATTTTGAGATGTACCAGGCCTACAGTCAAATCTTAATAAGAATATAGTTAGGATTTATAAAATGAATCACTTAAAAATGATTAGAGTAAGACTTAAAAACTCTATTGCCAACCCTTTTGTTAAGGGTAATATAAGTTAAAAGTCAGCACTGTAATAAAATAAATAAATACAGTTAGCATTATTAGGAAATAACAAGAGACCATACAGTTCTGTGTGGAATTCCAGTTTTTTTTTTTTTATCTGAAAATCTTAAGAAAACAGAACTTTTCAACTTAATAAACCAGAATACTTGCAACACAGAAAATTTATTATTAATTAATGTAAATCTTGAACTTGTACTGGAATGTTATTCGTAGAATGATTCTGGTTGCTGAAATTAAATTACAGTTTTCTACAAGTGGCATTTAATTTAAATCACAAAAATAATTTTTTTTCATTAATATCCCACATAACCTTGAAACATGTGAATTGGTATGTGGAACAGCACATATATTAAATAAGGGTCAAAACCATTTTCATTAACAATTTATAAATTGTTATTTATTTTGTATCTTCTTATATTTAATTTACTATTTTTATTCCATATATTTATAATTTAAATTACTGATATGAAGTTTAGCTACTTCCATCTCTTATTCTATAAGTAATTGTGTATTTTGACAACACTGCTCTGATCAATGTTTTATTATAGTTGTCCTTTATTCATTCAGACAAATGCTGGGCAGTTTCATTTTTTATCCGTGGAGTTGCATACCTGCCCATTACTGACATGATTTATGTAATCTATAAATCAATCAGAGCAGATTATTTGTTTGCCTATATTAGTTTATGATATAAGTGATTTAATATTTATAATTATAATGAAATACAATGAATAATTACCACAAAGCTTACCTATCATTAGTCAGTATCTCATTTATTGCATGTTCTAGAACAGCTAAAGTGATATCATTAAATTCTAAAGCAATTCCTGCACCAGATTGTTGCAACTTTATAGAATTAAAATCTTGGTCAGCAAACAGTGGTATAGCTAATACAGAAGCCTTTGTTTTAGTATAAGTCATTGTTTGGAGAAAATTATTAATTTCAAAAACTCGCAAAAGATTTGAGTGTAAAGTATTATTTGTTAAAAATACAAATAACACAGCATAGTCTTATGTTCAAATATATATATTTATATATTAACTTAGCAAAAACAATTCTTTTGTTATTGTATTTGTCCATATTCCCCTATGTACTAATAACTCAAAGACAAAAGTATAAAAACTGTTTACTACCAAGAGTACAGAATTTTATAATGTTTCTTACCTTATGCTTATTATTTTTTAATAGCGCTTTCAAGGTTTTCCTTCATCATCAGTTAAACTTTTCTTTTTTCTTTTCAAATCATACATTAAATTCAAGCAATAAAAATTACAACATATAAAAATATGTAGTTAAAATATTAAAAAATATAAGTAAAAAATCGGCATAGATGAAGTCCTATGCAAGAACTATCGCATGAAAATAAACAAGAACAAAACAAAAGTAATGAAATGTAGTAGAAATAGCAAAGATGGACCACTGAATGTGAAAAATTATGGAGGTAGAAGAATTTTGTTATTTGGAAAGTAGAATTACTAACGATGGATAAAGCAGGAGCGATATAAAATGCCGAATAGCACAAGCAAAACGAGCCTTCAGTAAGAAATATAATTTGTTTACATCAAAAATTAATTTAAATGTCAGGAAAACATTTTTGAAAGTATATGTTTGGAGCGTCGCTTTATATGGAAGTGAAGCTTGGACAATCGGAGTATCTGAGAAGAAAAGATTAGAAGCTTTTGAAATGTGGTGCTACAGGAGAATGTTAAAAATAAGATGGGTGGATAAAGTGACAAATGAAGAGGTATTGCGGCAAATAGATGAAGAAAGAAGCATTTGGAAAAATATAGTTAAAAGAAGAGACAGACTTATAGGCCACATACTAAGGCATCCTGGAATAGTCGCTTTAATATTGGAAGGACAGGTAGAAGGAAAAAATTGTGTAGGCAGGCCACGTTTGGAATATGTAAAACAAATTGTTAGGGATGTAGGATGTAGAGGGTATACTGAAGTGAAACGACTGGCACTAGATAGGGAAACTTGGAGAGCTGCATCAAACCAGTCAAATGACTGAAGACAAAAAAAAAGTAAAAAATTAAATTTTTTTTATTATGTGGATAGCCACACAATTTTAATGTTTGATTTAATGTATGATTTGAGAAAAAAAAGAAAAGTTTAACTGATGATGAGGGAAAACCTTGAAACCGCTATTAAAAAATAATAAGAATAAGGTAAGAAGCATTATTAAATTCTGCACTCTTGGTGGTAAACGGTTTTTATACTTTTGTATCTCAAATTTAATTATTTAGCAATAACATTTAAATTTTATTCAATTTAATTAGTAAAAATAATTTTTAAAATATTATCTTTAATGATTTTTTTAATAATTTTTAACAATTCTAAATTATGCAATCATACCTAGAATATCCTGTTGGGGGTAGCCATTTTTTTACTAACACATTTTTAGGTTGCCCAAGTAAATTACCAGATAATGTTCATTTTCGGAAAACTTTTAAAAGCATTCATAAATGCTGTTCTTTTTTCCTCAGAAAGCAAAGTACTCTTCATGTTGCTTCCAAGACTAAAATATATTACACCATCTACTCCTTCATCCATCCACTTTTTTATATCCTATAGTGTTAAATATTATTATCATATTTATGCCTAACTAAATATACAGTATCTCTTCAGTACTAACTACTTTAATCCTAGTGATCCTAACCTTAACTTATTTCCTCTTAAGCTTATCCTGAAAAGTTGTGACCTTTTACAGGTAGTTCTAAGATGTAATATCTATAATTAAGATCTAATTGATTATCATCAATTAATAGTGATGATAATCTTAGTGATTTATTAAGAGGATGCTTTATAATAAAGCATCTTGATCTTGTTTACAAACAAAATCAGTTTGGTTCCCAAAAATAAAAATCAGTAAACAATACACGTTTATACAACGAGCCTGAAATAAAAATATTAATACTTGAGAATAACCAAGAAGAATATTACAACAGTTTTCTCTGTATTTAAAATAAGATATTTACAGACAATCTTATAAATGATTTTCTGAACTGCTAACAAATAATTTTCTAATCCTCTATAGTAATTAGATGTATTTCTCTCATCTGTGAAGAGAGCAATAACAAAAGGTATAATATTTTGAGGAAGATTTTTATAAAAATTAAGAAAGGCAGGAGCCAAAGACATGTCTTGGGGATCTCATGATCAACACTTTGAAGTAATAATGTACTTTAATAAAAAGTAATTCACTCTTTGGTTTCCATAATTACTAAGTTTTCCACTAGTAAGAAGTGAAGAACTAAATTGAATTTTTTACCAAGATTTTAAAGAGTAGGAATTTTTTATGAATTTTATTTAAAATATTTTTATAAAAATCTAAATTAAAAAATGTATAAATCTATTTAGACTTTCGGTAAAAAAAAAAAATGTAGATAAATCTGGATACAAATAACTTGAATTAATTATTTTTCAATTTTCCAAATAATTATGGAAGTCAATTTATATATTTCATAGAGATTACTTATAGTAGGGCTAAAGTTCATAACTCCACCACTACTGGGTATGTGGGGTTTCCCGCATAGTACAGGGAACCAATAAAAACAACTTCCCCTTTAGTACAGCAGGCCAGATACCTGCCTTATGGTATAATTCACAGGCTGCTGTATCGCCTGCAGGTCTTCTCAAGTTGGGTTGGGGAGTCCTGGGCATGTCAGTACCAATGATGACCCCAGGAGGCTCCCAATTGCCTTCTTAACCATGCTGCCCCATCACCAACCACACTGCTGATGATTATCCTTACTGATGTTCTTCAGCCATCTTTATCCTCAGGATGGTTTCTGTTAAGGTGGAGACTGCCTCTGAAGAAGTCTCATTGGCCAGAATTAACTCCAGTAGATTGCTTACATCCGGCTGATCAACTTCCGCACAGCATCAGGATCTCTCATCCACCCACCTTCTGCATATGAAGAAGGTGTGTCCTACTGTATCCTCACACTCACAGTAGGAACACGTCGGTGAAACACTGTTCTGTAGGAACACTCTTCTTCCAGTGAAACAGATAACTGTTGAATGCATTGTGGCCCATCAGGATTTGGGTCAACTAGAAATTAGTTTCCCCATGCTCCCATTAGACCTACCTTCTTATGTTTGGGGAATGCAGAAGGTCCACCTTCCTGTGTCTGGAAGAATGCAGAAAATCCACCTTCCCACTGTTGATGTTTCCCACATTTCCTGCCACCTTATCAGTACGCTTTCCCGAGCATCCTATTTGAAACGCCAGTTGCCCGGTTCACATGCTCAGCAACTCTCAATTCCACAGCAGCATACTCGTTAATTGAGAAGAAATTTTTTCCAAGTAAAATTGAATCTTTTTTAGTGTCTGATAAATATATAATATATAACTACCATAATAAATTAATCAATCAATCTTCAGATTGATTAATCAATAAAAACTAAAGAATTAACAAAAACTCTAAGAAAGTTATGTAATATTTTATTGCCTATAAAAATAGATCAGTTGATTAACATTAAAGGGAGTAAAACCCACAGAGAAAAAACCTAAAAAATGAACAATAATACTTTAAAAATTAAGAAACAGTAAGCTGTTAGCAGTTATTTATAATTTGGTAAAAATTTTTAAAATAATTGAAAAAAGTATTATTTTCCAATACTTGCCAGTTTTTTAAGCATATCCTGTTTTATATTATTTATTTTAATTTTTTTCAGTAAATATAGGCAGGAACAGAGCCTTCTAAATGAAAGTCAGAGATACTACCCCTCCACCAAAGAGGTAGGAAGCTTTATTGTAAGTACTTATAAATCATTTTTTTTTTTTTTTTTTTGTTCTTATCGGTTATCTGCCCACCATGTACTTTTCTGTTCCAACAGGTTCAAACAGTAAGTAACAATCAATTTACATGTTAGCTATGTATTATTTACTTAAATGTCATTATACTTTATAATTAGTGAAACAATCATACAATTTGATAATTGTTATCTCTACTGACAGCAGTGCTTATCATTCAACTGATATCTTTTGAATACTTATTGTTTTTATTCTAGTTAGTATTTCATTTCAATTAGATTGGTTTGGAGTTTTATGTTTCTAATTTACATTGTACGAAATGAACATTTGGAAATTACCAAATACAGAACAGAACACCATGCAGTTCTTTATTGAGGTTAGGTTAGGTTATTGTTAGGTATTGTTTTAAACTTTAAAACATTGATTTAAAAACAATTGTTCGTGGCGGGCAGATAACAGAGAAGTACCTTTCTTTTTTAATAAAATCATTTTTTAATTTCTTTTTCAATTTCTGTATTATCAGAGCCAAAAATATGTAATGTTGTCTCTTCATGTTTTACATTGTTATGTATTCATAAATTAGCTGCCATAACTATAATGCCTGCAACAAAGTCAATGTCAAAAGTGGTGTATCCATTTACAGGAGCAACAAACAATCAATGCTAGCCATACTTGTACTGTGGATGCTTTACTTGCAGCATAGTTATAAGAAAAACTGAAGAAGTGTATAGCAGCAACACGTTAATGTATTTCTAAGGGAAAACCATGCACAATACGCACTCATTCTATGTGTATGAGCACTCAATCAGTCTCCACTCATTAGGGAAGATTTTCAGCAACAAGAATCTGAAAAGGTTAATGCTGTTTTTTTCTTAACTGTAAGCTACACTGATTTTATCCAGAAAAGTTTTAAATGATGACAGTTAGCAATAAAATGCTGCTGGATAAGTTTTCTACTTTATGGATTTTTTTTACTTTCTCACCTATTAGTATTTGTGCAAAAATCTGTTTTGCTATGATTGATATTCTATTATCAATTCATTCATTAAGTAAAAAACATTTGGACAAAAGATGAGGAATTGTTAGGAGAGTTCTATATCTCAAAGAAAATTAAATTTAGAAAAATTTATCAGTAAATAATTTTTATCGAATTAAAAAAATAATATTGTCAAAACTGTGATTGTTAATAATATCTCTGAATATTTTGTCTTCTAAGTACCCTCAATCCCTAAAAATTTAATTTTTATAAGTTTTTTCTAACATTTGACTTTTTAACGTATCAGTTTGAAAACATATACATTTTTTCCAAATCTTCCATTTCATGAGAACAGATTCCAAATGATATCTAAGTATTAAGGGATAAGCTAATACTCCCATCCTTAAATGTTAGATTTCTGTAATTTTTTTCAAACGTTTTACAGCTTCACAGACTTAAAATGTTTTTAATTCTTTTCCTCAAGTTAGGCTATTAGAATAAAAATAGTTTTTAATTTTTATCACAAAATAGAGAATCTTAATACTGCTTGAAAATTTTATGTTTTATGATATATAAGTGCAGTATTGAATTTATATAACTTTTTGCAGTTTTTTTATGGTTCAACATTGTGTCAGTAGAGTATAGAGGGTCAATATTTGCTTTCTCTTGTGAAAAGTTAAGGCTTGGGTGAGCCAACTCTAATTTGCCAATTTCAACTTTTTGTTGAAATAAATTTTCAATTTCTTTTTATTCAAAACCTTTATATTGATGGTTGATTTTGTTGTTGCAAACAACTAGAGAATCAAATTCCTATCCACATATTAAACACTAAAATTTCTGGTTCTAACGAGTCAGAATTCATCAGGAACCTTTTCAATTCTCTTCCACAGGGATCTACTCGATCCGATCCCCAAAGAGAATTATGAGCATTAAAATCACCCACCAGTAATACAGGTGGGGGAAGCTGAGCAATTAATCGTGCTATGACATCCTCCTTCCAATCAATATTCGGCAAGTATATGTTGCAGACAGTGACCTGAAGGAGACGCTTCATTCTACTGGCGACCGCTTGTAGGTTTGTATTTAGATCAACTGCTTTGGCAGTAGCTCTAGTCGATGTTAATATGGTTAACTTCGTGTTCGCGGAGAACGTCATCGCCCGTATAGCTCCCGGCCTCGGCGCCGATTGAGAGGCGGAAACCTGGCCAACCCCCGACACGGGAATCGCACCAGTCACCGCCCCTGGGAGGGGGGAAACTTACCTACCCTGTGTGGTTTTTTGTGGCCTCTGTGGTTTAGAGCCCACCTCAGTTGCAGGAGTCTTGGGAGCCTCCATAACAGACTGCAAAGCAGTCACTTTCTTCCGATCATCATCTAATATCTCTCTAAGACAGCCATGGCCTTCTGGCTTGGCATCTGTTTTCTTCCGTTTAAGAGCAATTTTCAGTTTCACAGATGTATCTTCAGGAGGCTCATTAATATCTTTGGCTTGACACCTATCAAGCCAAAGATATCAGTAGTAAAGAACTTTCTTTACTACTGAAAGGCTTCATTTTGTTTTCTATAATCCTTTCAATCATGCTAGCCAAAGTGAGCGCAAGTTTGTTGATAAGCTGACTTTCATCGACAGCAACTGGAGCAGGAGCAGGAACAGCAGCCGCAGCCTGAGCATAAGTTATTGTTGCTCTAGGTTTGCGGGCGTTTACTATCTTTTTAGCTTCAAGGTAGCCGACTTTCTGCAGGGTTTTTCTTTCTACACAGCTACTTCGTCTTTGTATGCAGGATACTTTCTGGATCTACATGAATGCTGTCCTTTGCAATTGACACATGTAGGAGGCTCCCTACATGGCTCTCCTTCATGCATTCAATCGATGAATTCCTGCTCTTTCCCTCTCCAGCAAAGTTGGCCGGTTAAAAGTGAGTATACGAGAGGCTGAAGGTAGTACCTCGCCGTTCCTTCTCATGTTCAATTTTCGATACTCTATTACTCCCTGAGGTCCCAGTTCGTCAACAATTTCTTGCTCCGTACAATTTAGGAGATCACAACAGACCACAACACCCCTTGAGTTGTTGAACATGCCGTGGGGATCGATGCGTACAACAAAATCTCCAGTCTTCTTGAGCCCTAGGATCTTCTGGGACTGAGCATCATTTATAGTTTCCACATGAAATCCATTAAAAGTTTTCCTTATTTCCTTAACAGGGCCTCTAGTACATTTAGTTATTTCTCGAGCAATGAGAAAGGGACTCACCCTCGAGAAATTACCATCTTCCTTTGTAATAACTAAATACCGACTGAGCCATTTCGCCTCAGGCGAAACGGCTGGTTCTAAACGAGGGTCTTTTCGTGAACCCTCTTCTACGTTTGTTGTTTGTTCAAGCTGTATGTCTTTTTATCCCTTCTGCAGTAAGGCTAGCCACCGGGGTACACCCCCACTCCAGGACTACCAATCTTGGAGGTCCGTTCCGGTACTCCGGCGGAACCGACATATGTCTCGGCAGAGAGTGGATGCACAGTCTCTGCACTGACTCCAGGCCCCTACATACCGAGGTTTTCTGGGCTCCCATGCGTTGAAATACATGGGCACCTTAACTACATGTTTACCGTCACGGGGGCATGTGGACAGCAAAAGGCCTCCGTTACAGCTGCAATCACTTCGACCGTGGCCGCCAAATCGCCAGCTCTAAAGATGGTATCAATCCATGTCCATAATCGTTAAAATTTTCATATCTACAGGTGGCTGCAAAATGTAGTCCTTAAATACGGCCTACATGTATTGTACATGTATACGGCTACATGTATTGTACGTAAGTACAGCTGTTGCCGCCCTGGACGTGGAACGTAGGTATTGTGTTCTGGATGTGGGGATTATCTCATCCTCTTCCTCTTCCTCTTGTTGTTGATGTTGTTATTGTTGTTGTTTACACAGTAATTAAAACAATTACAAATGATACACATTTGATTCAGATCATTTTTTTTCCAAATGTAATTATGTTAGCCATTAGTCACATGGTGTTAGTTGCACATTGCACAGCATATATGAGTTTTATTTTGGTAACTCTGTGCTGAATGTATTGTTGTAAAACAGTATCATGCTGACTAAGAAAAATATCAACTACATCAGTGACGTATGACGTCCATGTAAGTAACATTTAATGATTTGATCATTTCATATTTTAATCTTATACCTTTGCTAATGATTTAATAATTGTAATTCAATTTAAAACCAGTAGAGGAGTTAGTGCGTGATTGGTGTATATGCTCCAAAGAATGGTAGAGAGACAAATTCTGAAATATTCTTTAATCAGTTATAGAAGAAATTTGACAAATATACTACTTAAGATCTACTGGAGATCTTAATGCTAGGATAAAGCTATTGATGACGTAATTGACACTTTTGGAGAATGTAATTTGAATGAAAATGGCAGAGAATTACAAATAGTCTAAAAGTAACAAATACCTTTTTCTGGAAAAAAGACATTAACAAATACACCAGTTCAACAAGAGGTCTAAATTGTTGATAGATTATGTGATTGTTAATCATCTTCTTAAGTCAGAGACATTCATATGTTTAGGGGTTTGCACATAAACAATGGCCACTATATGGTAATGTCTAAGATTGAGATTTGGACAAGATGGAATATTGGAACATCATTGCTGGAAAAATGGAAGAAGTCTACAAGGTTTATTTGTTGCAACAAGAAAGTATTTACCACATGTTCAGAATAGGTTGACAATATACACTTGCTTCCCACTAGTGAGGTTGTTGGGGAAGAATGGAAGATTTACATATTTTATTACAAGTGGCTAATGAGGTGCTAAATAAGAAATTTCCTCATATCGTCAGTCATGGGATAGATTTATTAGTAATATAGAAGATGATGTTCACAGGTGACAGGCTGTAGCTTATAAAATAATGAAATATGTCAATCAGGAAAAAAGGGAAATAGTTCATTTGAATTTAATTTTAAAAAGTCAATGGATAGAATATCATAAAAATCTGTGGAATGATCCAGAGGTTACAGAAGTAATCAGAGAAGGAGCATTTATAAACAGTATGGATTAAATAACATTTCAAGAGTTACAAAACATTACCACATCCATAAAAAAACAAAAAGCAACAGGAATAAACTTATATTATATTTATATAATATAAACTTATATTATATATTACCTCAGAATTAATTAAATGACCCACTAGCTTGATCTAGTGGTGAACGTGTCTCCCTAAATCAGCTGATTTGAAAGTCGAGAGTTCCAGCGTTCAAGTCCTAGTAAAGATAGTTATTTTTACACGGATTTGAATATTAGATCATGGATACCAGTGTTCTTTGGTAGTGGATACCAGTGGTTCTTGGATTTCAATTAACCACACATCTCAGGAATGGTTGAACTGAGACTGTACAAGACTATACTTCATTTACACTCATACATATCATCCTCATTCATCCTCTGAAGTATTATCTGAAAGGTAATTACTGGAGGCTAAACAGGAAAAAGAAAGAATTAATTAAATACACTGACACATTCTTTAAATCCAGACTGTTACATTTGTTTAATATGTAACAGTACTTGATGAATGGAGCGCACAATAATGTGCAAAATATTATTATTTTAATTTGTATTGCACAATACTTGATTAATGGAGGAAAGTAAAAGTTATTTCTGTTTTTAAGAGGGGTGACAGGTCTGTTACTTTAATTTATAGAAGTATTAGTCTACTGAACATGGTGTTTAAGATATATGGGGAAATTGTTAATGATATATTGCATTCTATCTTTAATGTTTTGCTACTGGAGGAACAGGCAGGTTTTTGGAAGAGTTAATCCTGTGTTGACAATGTATTCTCTTTGAAATTAATGACAGAACAGAGATGGAAATTTAATCTACAGACACGCCTTGCCCAGAAAAATTGTATTTACAGATCTGTAATGTATGCAAAAAATCAATTCAAGAAATGGTATCATACTTAGAAAAACATTAAAAAAAATCTTTTTTTGTCTGTCAGTGTAATCAGTTATACAGGAAAATAGTGGTTGGAATGTTTATGGATCTGATCAGGACTTTTGATAGTACCTTATGAATACATTTTCAGCATCTTTTCATGAACTAAGAGCTCAAGTAGTTTCATACTGCTGGTTTAGATCTTAAGTCATTGACAAGGAAGAATAAATGGCAATTTCATAAACACAAATGTACATATATATACAAATATTTATTTTTTCTCTATTTATATTTATATATCTTCTATATATGTCTATTTATTTACTTTTATATTAGCTGCAATTTAATGCAGCAACTATTTAATAAGTTAATATTTTAGAGACTATTTAATAAGTTCTACATTGGGACCACGTACAGCGACATAGTCTTTTTAACCATAACACTTTTTGTATAAAATTTTTGGATTTTTTCCATTATTTGTCACCACTGAATTAAATCTTGCACTTAAACTTATGTTTTCATAAAAACTACAAATCCATCTAAAGTATATATCAAATATTAAACTAATTATTTTATTATTTTAAAATGTATTATATAATAAACATTACTACAACAGTAATGTAAACAAAAATTGCGAAATAATTAGCTTCAAAAGTAGTAAAACATATTTTAGAAAAAATATTTGGTAAAATGTATTTTTAATAAAATTAAGTGCTGCAATCTTATATTGTGGATACCAGTGTTCTTTGGTAGTTGGATTTCAATTAACTATACATCTCAGGAATGTTTGAACTGAGACTATACAAGACTACTCTTCATTTACACTCATACATATCATCCTCATTCATCCTCTGAAGTAACACCTAAGTGGTAATTCCCAGAGGCTAAACAGGAAAAAGAAAAAAAAAGGTACTGCAATCTACCGCTTTAGATTTATACTTAAATGGAACTGTAGTTTTCATGAAAGCAGTAGTTTTAAGTGCATAATTTAATTCAGTAGTGACAGATAATGAAGGAGATCTGAATAGAACACCTTCAGATACACTACTATAGCATATCTAAATTTCAATGAAATTGATCAAGTATTTTTGGAGATTTTCAATTCATAAAATTCTATAAATAGGCCCAATTTAAAGAATGGGCCTAATTTAGAAAGAAACCCTGATTTAAGCGAATGGTAGTCCTCAAATCACAAAACGTAAAGAAAATTCATTTTTACCCGTCCTCCCACCGTGCAACCAAAACCAAAAGTAATATACTTTATAATATACACTAAAAAAATAAATATAATTACATTAAAAAAAACCGCTAATTTTGTTATAATACTTTAGTTGCATAATAATCCAAAATGTGGTCTGGTATGAAGGAAAGGGGTTGATGTCCAGAAAATCAATTTTGAAGTTTTAATCATTTTGAACATGATACTAACATAACATGAAATACAAAAAAAACACCAAAAGCTAGCTAAAACACCGAAAGCGATATTTTCAAAAATCATTACAGCAGTGCAACATCCTTTCTTTCTTAACTAATCCGCCCTTCTGACTCACTTACTGCAACAGTTTTTTTAATATCAGACATTTTTCCATTGAATATTTTTGTGGTAACTCATACACAACAAATCTATAGTTGTAACTCACATGCTTAAGTATTTTTAAACTGGAAAAGACAATCCTTTCTGCCAATAATGCATGAATAGTACAAGTGTAATATATTGTACAAAACTGATCAGATGTCAGTGCCCTCTTTTTGAAAAGATGATAATTTTTATGTACAACACAAAATAGTCCTACTTATGTACAACACAAAATAGTCCTACTTATGTACAACACAAAATAGTCTTAGTTCAGTTTACATTCATATGTAAAATTTTATTCTGTTAGACAGATTTACAGCTATTTTTTATGAGAACGATCCAGAAAGTAACTTATGTTTAAGCCTAGCGTGAAGATGGTTGGAGACAAAGCCGCCATCTTGGTATCAAAATGTTTCTATCTTAGTACACATCAAGCTGTCGTAGCGTTGGACTGTGATTTTTCTGCTTTGTTCATTGTGAATTATTGAAATGTGCACTTCAATAGAAAAAACTGCGAGTTGTGAGGTGCAATCAGTGATGAGGTTTTTACTGGCAAAAAACAAATTTCAAACCAGTTGAAATTAATCGGCAACTTTGTGAGGTGTATGGAGATGGAATGAGTGAAAGTGGAGTGAGGCAGTGGTACATTCGGTTTAAAAATGGCCTCACCAATGTTCATGATGAGGATAGTAGTGGTCGGCCTAGCTTTGTGACTGATAAACTGAAAATGAAAATCAACTATAAAAATTGTGAAAATCACCTCATTATGATTACAGAACTCTCACTTCATTTCCCCCAAATTTTGCGAAGTTTACTGCTTGAAATTGAATCGGGGAAGCTTGATTATCACAAGTTTTGTGCAAGATAGGTGCCAAAAATCTAAGGTGGCAGATTTTTACAGAGAATGAGAAAAGCTTGTGCATCGTTATGATAAGTGCCTCAATTTAAATGGCGACTATGTAGAAAAATAGTTTAAGATTGTCCCTTTCAATTGTATATAATACATTTTTTTTTTTTTATTTTGTTGATTTTTTATTTCAAAATGTAAGTTTCTTTCTCAACAGCCCTCGTACGTTGATTCAGGTAATCTAATTGGAATAAGATGTGTTCTTTTGTAATAATTTATAATTTCTTACTTCATTAGGATTAGTTGTGAATACAGTCAGATTATGACCTTTGTCTGCTAATGTTCTAGTTAGAACCAACATAGGTTGTTGGTGGCTGTAAGAAGCAGTTGGAAATATTGCAAATATATTAGTGCAATATGATATGTCAATTGTGTGTACAATTAGAATCAACCACGTTAATTTATTTATATTCTGAAATAATTGAGAATTATATAATTAAGGATAAATTTATTATTTATTTGTTATCTAAAATGAAAACTATCCTAACATGTAAACTTTTATAATAAACTTCATTCAGAAATAAATTTTTCTAAATCTGGAGCATAATGAAAGAAAAACTGAATGGATTGAAAATGAAATTGGATTTTTCAATCAGAACAACATTTAAAATTATATATAATAATTTTTTCCAGGCTTTTGGCTTTTGTAATCTGTTTATTTAAAAAAAAAAATATTGTATTCTTCTAGCTATTCAAATTTAAAATAAAAAGTCAGCTTTCAAAAAATTCAGACTTCCAGATTTTCCACCAGAAACAAAACGTAATTAGACTGAATTCTAAAATTTGACTAAAATGAAGAGCTATTGTAGATTAAGTGAATAAAATATTAACCCATATCCAGACTGTAACAATGGACTTGTATCAATTCATTAAACTGATTACGGAAGAAGTAGTACAACATTTTACTGAATGGAATGGCAATATGGTCCTGCTATGTGTTGTTGTGTATAAAAAAAAATCAGTTAGGTTACATTGAAGTGTATAATCTAAATTTTACATATCCATAATTTTTGATTATTGGAAACTGAAAATATTTTGTTGTATGAATTTTAGAAATGTATGGCTCAAAATAAAAATAAAAAAGTTACTACAAGAAATGCTGCAGTTACAGGTTTGAAAATGTTCATTTTGCATATTATTTTAAAAAAGTTTCTTCCTACTGTGACATCAAAAAAAAGCCATCAAAATTCTTTTGTCATATTGTTCAGTAGTTGAGTTAGTATCTGCAAAGTTATTAAACAAAAATGGGTGAGTATGATATTAACACATTTAAATTAATCGTATGTAACAAGAAAAGGTGAATGAGATTGGTACCTGGTTTTGTCATAAGAAAATCAGTTGATAAGAAAAGTATTCATGACACTAGTACGTAAAAAAAAAAACTCTTGTAAATTCATAAACTTCAAAACATTATTTCTCTACTAGTTATTCTGATTTAATGAATGAACACTGTTGACAAGTATGATTACATTATTAACAAACAAATTACTTGATGAATTTTAAAATAGCAATACTTAATTAAAATCTGCAAGTGATAAAATTGATAACATTTGTTCTTTATTATAGATTAACAAGAGGAAAATACTGACAATGTTTTACTAACTACTTGTTCTTTTCTTTAATCAGTTACCCAGTTAACTACCAGGTCTGAGTTTTATTAAAAAAACTTTAATAAAAAAAAAAAAACCCATCACATTCAACTGAACTGGTCACTCTGTGGTGTGTAAGTTGTAGGTGGGGGGGGGGGGGACAAATGCAGTTACAAGTTACTGCTTCCAGCTTGCCAGGTCTAACATAGCTGTAAATTTTAATTTACCAGTAAACATGTAGTCTGGAACAGACTCAGGTCAACCACCCCTGAGAGATGTGGTTAATTAAAACTCAACCACCAAAGAACACTGGTATCCACAGTATAATGTGTGCATTCAAATCTATATAAAGCACTTTACTAACTGCTTAATTGAGGAAAATTAATCTTTGAAATTCGACTTACAAAACTGAATTCTAGTTTAAATCTGTGTGCTAATGCATGCAGATTTCAGTATTTCAAAAACTGGAAATAAATGTATAACTGATGATGTGGCAAATAAGTTTGCTTCTGCTTTTGAATTTTATCTTAAGGATGATATGTTGGTCTATGTCATCAGTTGGGAAGGGTTGGAGAAATGTGAATAAAACCAAAGAAATTATTATTAAATTTAACAATTTTTATACTACATAAATATTTTAATAACCTCACCAGTTTCCCTTACAATAAAATAAATACTTTATCCTATCTAATTGCATATAATCATGTTTGTAATGGTTTATACACATAATAAAAAATAACCATTTTAGTATTTTTCTGGAAGGATAAATATAAATTGTGAATAAACCTCAGTCATAGCAATGTTACATACAAAGAAAAAGATTATAAATAAAACAGAGAAATGATTGTAGTTTATATTAATAGATTTATGTTTATCAAATTCGCAATTATTATTTAAATATTCATCAACAAAGTAATATTGTTAATGAAAAATAAAATTTCTTATCTAATTTTAAATAAATTTATCAGAAGAGATTTTACATCCCTCGATGATCTATTAAAAGTAGAAACTGAAATATAATAAGATTATTTCTAGCTGCCCAAAGTATGCAATGAACATATCCGATGTGATACAATGAACATTGTTATTTTAAAGAAATTAATGACTACTTTATCAAATTTTGCATAATCAAAAATGTAAATGGATGGAAATTCTGATATTTTAATATTTACTATGAAGCAGTTTGTCTATATGAATTATATTTACTGGCATCAAGAATACATTTATTAAAATTAAATCTATGTATTTGATATTTTTAATTTTTATATTTCATTACAATCAAAATTTTCTTTTCCCTGGAATAAGAGTAAAATAATTGTCTTTATTATTGAGTTGTAAATTTGGAGATGGATTGGCTTATTCACTGATACTAATACCTGATTCTTACTCACTGATATTTATTTGCAATTAATTTACTTTTTTTTAATTACTAAGTAATTTTTCTTATCTAATTCTACATTTTTACATTCAAAAATTAAATAAATTTTATTCATTTTGATTTAAAATTGCAATTGTTATTTTTTTTTTTTTTTTTGTTTTTCCTCATTTTGTACTCTTCAACTAGTATTGACAATTGCCAACATCAAGAAGTATTTTATTTATAAATTTAAAAAAATGTTTATTCATTTTATATATCCAAGCACAAACATTAAATTGTTGATTAACAAATTTAAAAGAAATCAAAATAACGTAAAAATATACAAAATATGAGAAAATAATAAATAAAATATATCTAAATGATGGCGACTGCTGAAACTGATTAAAAGATACAAATTGCATTAGAAAATTTTTAATAGAAATTATTTGCAATTGAAAGTACAATTTAATGTAAATAATTATTTAATATTTGATTAAATATACAAAGTGAGCTTATTCAGTGACTCACACAGTTCTCACTCAGTCATCAGCTGATGGTATTGCTGGCAGTATTTTTAAGCAGTTAAGTTAAGCAGACATTTACTTATACAATATCATGAAAAGTATTGAATTTGAATTCTGCTTATTCATTTAGTTAATATATATATATATATATATGTGTGTGTGTGTGTGTATGTGTGTGTGTGTTTGTTTGTTTGTTTTTTTATTTTGTAATGTTTATAAGACATATATTTCTTTTTTGTGTATGTGTAGAATACTACAGTTAGTATTTTAAAGTGATGAATTCGTGATTTTCATCAATGAGACATTTGCCAACCAAAATGTTTAATTATGTTATTATAGAGGATTTTAAGTTTTCATTATTAAAGAAAAAAAGGAAACATGTAGAAATCAAATTTAAGGAGCTGTACTGGTCAATAGACAGGAAATTGGAATTTTCCATATCTAACAAGCTAGTATGTATTGTACAAAGCCATAAAACGATTTGGATATACGGAAGGAATCCAACTTTGCAGTACAAGTACCAGCAATATTGAGACTGTTTAGTACTTCCAGAATAAATTTGTCAGATGCACAACCCAGGCACCATGGTTCATTTGGAAAACCAAAATCCATGAGTACATATGGAACACCCGTGGGTTACTGTATGTTCAGGAAGAAGTCAATTGATTCATAACCTAGTACAAAAAAGCTTAATGACCACATGAACCTCTTGAACAAATGGTGAAGATGTTAGACAGTTAAAGCAGCTACATGTATTAGACCTAGGAACCTAATAGTGATAATTAGGAAAAGGTTTCTGTTCTTGAGTTGTGCATCATCTAAGTATTTATGTTAATATTTATGATTGTTGATTTTTCTGGTGTCATTTGTTCTTATGTTACTTCTTATCCCTTGTGGTTTAATTCTAGATTTTTTATGGATTCTAATACCTGGTTGTTGGCTTTTTTATTGCAAATGCTATCTTTGATTTACTATTTTTTTTTTTTTTTTTTTAAGAATGTATTTATTAAGTTGTTTCAAGGAAACTCCTTTACTTTTACTTATTGTGATGAAATTTACTGTAGGTTTCTACCTACAAAACCAACTGTAAATATGATTTAAAGATAAAAAAAATTTGTATTATATAATTTTTTTAAGTTGTTCTTGTTAAGACAAATATAGAACATTGTGTAGTCAGAGCAGTTCTGTTTGTGTACTGCTTTTTTCAGTAGATTTAATTGCACCTAGTTTTTTTTTAGATTGTCAACTATTTTCTCCAAGCCTTTGTTTGTTAATATGAATAATTTTTGTTTGTTTATCTTTTTGTTTGTATTTGGAGGAAGTCAGTGAGGGTGCTAAGTCATTTGTATGTCATAGGAATTTTATGATAGTCTGCAGTTCATACTACTAAAAGCAGATAGTTTATGTAGTTTGAGATTTGTAAATAAGGTTGTCTTGAGGTGTTTATTGGTTGCTTTTTGTGACTGTGAAGTCAAGAGAATCTATTTTTTAATTTTGTTCATACTCAACTGTAAAATTTAATTTACAGTTTATTTTATCATATATTGATAGTTGTTTATATCATATTCTTGTGTTGCTTTGGTACAAAAAATGTATCTACTAGAACTCTATACAATAAATTTAGTTTGTTAAGTAATTCAAAAGTTAATGGTTTTAAATAATTGTAATCATTTATCATACCCATACAAATTAAGACATTTAATGTACTTAAAATAGAAAATTTATCTTAAAAGATTTAAATAACTGCAAACTGATTTGGTAATTTTGTAAAATAAAAGATCTTTACACAGTAATAATTTTTGTAAGCTTTATGAACTGTAATATGAAATTTGCTATTTTGTAAGCAAGATTATCACATGTACACTTACCATATTTGTTTAATTATATTAACAATTATGAATGAAAAATGTTAATTTAAACTATCTTAACTAAATTTTAAACTATATTTTTTACTAAAAATATAGAATAAGTAAAGTATCTTAAGAATAATATTTTATCTAACTTCTAGCAGTATTAACTTGTGGGACAATTATTTTGTAATAACTAAGAGCCTGTTATTAAGCTTTGTGTTTATTTATTGTAGGTGATAGTAGTAATGGTATCATTAAAAGTATTAGTATTTTTTAAAAAAATTATTAGATAAAATTATGTACTTACTTAACCAGCTAACCTCTTTAGATTATTATTCCTTGAAAAATGCCATACAATCAGTAGAATGACTTCATTTCAGTTAATTATGTAGTACAAATTCATCTTTATTATAATCTCTTTAGTTATAGTTTTAGATAACACTTTATTAAAAATGAAAATTAAAAATCAGGGGAAGTATTATCTTCCATGAATCTTTGTACTGTAATGCACCATTCATATTAAATATTATTTTTATACAAAAAACAAGATTTTGAAGCAATTTGCCTTGTTAGCAATTAAAAAAGCAGACATTTATTTCAACTCTAACAATAACTCTGGAATGTAACCCTTTGGTTACATTCTTAAAATATTGTTTATAATGTCTTTGAACTGATGACAAAATTAAATACAAAATGTTATTTTAAAAAAAATAATGCTAATATAAAATTTGTGAAACGAAAATTAGAAATAATTTTCTGAACATGCACAATAAAGTAATAAAAACAATATTAACAAGTTTGTTATATATGAAATCATGACCACCTACTAACTAGTAAGAAAGTGGATATTAAAGATTTCACTTACTCTAACAAAATAGATTTCATTTTTAAAACCTGTTTAAGTATTTAATTTTTAAAACTCAGCTCTTTATGCTCTCATGAAACCAACCAATAAATATTTTCTATATAACCCCTTTTGGTTTCAGTAGTGATGAGGATATTTTTATTAATTATGAAATACATAGTAGCACAAAAGAAAATGAAATCTCTGAAATTTGTCTTCTTTCATTAGAAAACATACAAAAAGATAAAATTCCTCTTAAAAGAATGTATCCTTTTAAATATAATAGCTACAAATGCATTAGAAAATAATTTTTTTTTTTTGTTATTTGTACAGTAACATACCAACAATTTTCCTATTCGATTTTTAGCAATTTACTTGATTTTTTTTTTGTTCCATAAATAGTGTTAAAATTGTTGTTTTAATATTCGGTTTTTTGTTTTTTTTTAATAGAGCTAATACATTTCTGTAATTTTTAAATTTAGCAACAGCGTCTACAAATAGTACTTCTCATTATCAACATCATGACTTAACCATTTGTGATTCATTATCCCTTTCCTCTTCATCCTGACCCCATAGGGGAAATCCTTGTGACAATCCCAGTTGCCATAACAACCCCTCTGTTTCTAGCCATGATGGGATTTACCAGAGGTCATTTTTTAGACCCTCTAACTGATAACACATCACAGTCGTCAGTTTGGCCTCTGTCAGGATGCCACCGATGCAAATGCCTCAGCAGACATCTCCATTAGTGTATTTACACAACTTACTATCACCTTCATATAGCTTCTTCCAACCACGATCACCTTTCTCTTTTTTCTGTTAAGCCTCTCTGAAGTAAGGTATTTTCAGAGGATGATATGTATGAATGTAAATGAAGTGTAGTCTTGTACAGTCTCAGGTTGGCCATTCCTGAGATGTGTGGTTAATTGAAACCCAACCACCAAAGGGAGGTTGGGTTTCAATTAAATACCAGTCAGTATCCATGATCTAGTATTCAAACCCATATAAAAGTAACTGCTTTTACTAGGATTTGAACCATAGAATTTTCAACTTTGAAATAAGCTCATTTGCATTGATAAGTTAACCTCTAGACCAGCTCAGTGGGCTAACCATAACCACCTACTGTACCATAACTTACAGCCTTGAACTACCAAATTAACAGATTCGCAAAATCGCGATCTCCATGCCTTCCTCTAAAACTAAGATTTCACTCAAATCTCTTCCTATATCTAACTTCAGTTAGACTATACACTGTGATCATTACTTGATTGAGTCTGTAAACACTAAAAATACTATCCTCATACCAACAAAACTGTTGATCGCAACAACAATAATTTTGTCCTACAATTCAAATAACTCAAAGTCCTCTTCATCGACTTAAAAATCAAGAAACAGATTCACAAATTTAATAAGTCTCTAATAAAAACACATCCTACCTCTCTCTGCTCAGGTCTGCTTTGGGGAGCAAGGTCATTGCCTACACCCTCCCACACCACAGCTCCATCACAGAATTCTCTACACATCCATTTTCATCCTAACAGGAAATATCTCAACTAACCAGGGCTCAATGCCAAAACACCTATCTCGGTGAAGTAAGCACCCAGGTGGGCCCCGAGCCGCTCGGGTTGCTACTGTATCTACACATCAACAATAACATCAGGCCCCCTTAGCCATCCTCTTCAGGCCTAAGAATATAAGGAAGCCAGCAACTGTGTTCCATTCCTTTAAGTTCTCCCAACCAAAACTTTACTACCAAAACCGAAACTTTTTTAATTTGCACATCAAGATCAGAATTGATCCACATAAACTCTCTAACCAATTTGGTACATTCAGTTTCATACCTGAGGCAGATAAACAAGATATGGCACACATCATTGATTTTAACTAAAAGACAATTATAATTTTAGTATTTATTTTTAACAAATACTTGATACTATTCTGATGTTTGTTAGTAATAATAATTTTAATACCATGGCAAATATCTCCAAAACAGATAATAAAATCATTCCATAAGTCATTAAATAATACTTTATTAAATTAGTTGTTTAAAGTAGAAGTACTTGAAGTAAAATACCTACATAATACTTCTTTTCAGAGTAAAACATAATATTTACTTAAGAAAAATTCTGCTTACAGCAAATTAAAAAAAATTACCACTAACCTTAAATATGAAGCAAAATTTCTAACAAAATGTTCTAAATTTTCAATAGATTTTATAACTATATCATTATTCTGTAAGTAATGAAATGAAACATTTCTAAAAAGTAATTTTTACTGTAAAATATAACAGCAAACGATCAATAATCGTATACATCAAAATAACTAACAGTAAGTGCAATTTTCTAATGATGCAGTTTACAAGAATCAATTAAAAATTGATTAAAACTTAGTTTTATTTTATAATTAAACATTCATAGTAAGTTTAATTATGAAAACATCATTTATTTATTCAATTTTAGTAAAAATTTTATAATATACTATCATTATAAAATACATAAATTTTAATCAATAAAGACCAATAATTGCATATTATTAAAAAAAATAATATTCTACTGTAGTAATTAAAAGAGAATTTTAAAGTATATGTCATTTGCATGATTAAATTAATAAATAATCTTGTCAACAATTATTAATTAATGATAAAATATTATTCCATATGACAAGTAGCACATTCTGTTGGTAAACTAATTTCATTATATTTATGGTAATCAATAAAAAATAATTTCACAGTTAACTAAAACATTTTACTTAATGTATAAATAGATTTTTTTTTGTCTTCAGTAATTTGACTGGTTTGATGCAGCTCTCTAAGATTCCCTATCCAGTGCCAATTGTTTCATTTCAGTATACCCCCTACATCCTACATCCCTAACAAAAATTGCCTGCCTGCATAATTTTTCCCATCTACCTGCCCCTCCAATATCAAAGCGACAATTCCAGGATGCCTTAAGATGTATGTGGCCTCTTCTTTTAGTCTGTCTCTTCTTTTAGCTATATTTTCCAAATCTTTCTTTCTTCATCAATTTGCCACATGAAGAGTTGTTGCAGCAAATTGATGAAGAAAGAAACATTTTTTTGTTACTTTATCCATCCATTTGATTTTTAACATTCACCTACAGCACCAAATTTCAAAAGCATCTGTAGTTGCCCCAGCGAATCTACAAGCTTGTGATGTCACGTGCTGACATCTCATCATTATACTATTGTTTTCCAAAATATTATTTTTGCACATAATTATAATTTTTATTTCATTTTTCGACTTACAAACAATACAGGCACCCAAACAATACATTTATGTTCTTGTGTGTTTAATTTTTTCCACTTGGGTTGATTACATATATAAAAATGCTTAATAACTCAATTTTTTAAACAATAACAATTCCTTAACCAGTGAATAATGAAATTATGCACTGGTCCTCCATAATCATTATTATAATGATTGGTATTATGTATAAGCTTAATAAAAATTAATACGTGCAGTTAGAAATAATGTCTCATCACAATTATATTAGATCCATCATTCGTAGTACACAATATGTGTATAAAGAAATAAACTATAGTCCAGTTTATATCATGTTCACTGAAGGTATTCAGATAGCATTTTTGTGCGGTCATATTATTTTATAATTACTCCAGGTTTTTCGCAAATTTTTTGTAATATATTATTTTTTGTTTTATTTTTATTTGTGTGTGATTAATGTGGTTTGTTATTGCAGAATTTAAATCCATAGTTAAGAAAAAACCTAGGTATCAAGCACGTGAAATTATCAATAATGTTTATGATTTTATGAAAAAAGGAGCTCTAAAAGTAGATAAATTAACTGACGATAAACATATAATTGGCTTTCAAAAATGCAAAGAAAGAACTGCTGTTGCTTCTGGGATATCAAGAACACAGGTTCTAAAACTCAGAAGAGAAAAAAAAAACATGATTCTTCAATCAGCATCCCAATCATGTTCTCTCAGCACACCGAAAAAAAATAAACGAGTTCGAAACCTTCAGTGGACTGGACAATTTTGATTTTGGTGTAGTTAAAAGAATAGTTAATGAATTTCATTCAAAGAATAATGAATTATCTACTTTAAAAAAAATAAAGCAAGAATTTCAGTCATCTATTGATTTTAAAGACAGTGAATCAACTTTAGCTGTTATTTTGAAAGAGTTTGGTTTCAAATGGCGTAAAACTGAAAAATACAGAAAACTTTTAATTGAGAAATCCGATATCAGGTGAAAGAAAATTGAATATTTGCAGGAAATGGCTAAATACAGACAAAGCAATACTACAATTTTTTATTTGGATGAAACATACGTTTTAAGTTCGCATTGTTCAACAAAATATTGGTCCGATGGTATTGAGGGAATTCATGTGCCGATTAATAAAGGTGACCGTTTAGTAGTAATTTATACTGAAGGAGAAATCGGTTTTATTCCAAACGCATTACTGACTTGGAAAGCCAGTTCGAAAAGTGGCGACTACCATAACAACATGAATACAAACAATTTCATGAAGTGGGCGAGTGAATAATTGATTACAAATCTTCCACCAATGTCAGGGGTAGTTGTTGATAATACCCCTTATCACAATACAAGTATTGATAAAGCGCCAAATTCTAACTCCAGAAGAAAGATATAACCAATTGGCTGGAGAAAACCCCATATTCTTTACAAACCAAATTCCATTTTTTTTTCCAAAAATCCTGAAACCACAGTTATGTGAATTAGTAAAGTTATATAAAACTTAAGTACAAAAATATCACTTGGATGAACTTCTGAAAAAACATAGGCATCGTGTTCTTAGACTCCCACCATACCATCCTGATTTGAATCTTATCGAGATGTTATGGTCAGCTGTAAAAATAAATGTGGCGATTCATAACATAACATTTTCTTTCACAAATGTTGAAAAATTAACTATGGAGAAAATTAATCCATGACTGAAGATGATTGGAAACCCTATTGGGAAAAAGTAAAAAATATTGAAAGAGTATGAAAAGCTTGAACCACTGATAGATGAAATCACAGAACGCTATATTATACGTGTAGACTGTGATAGTGAAAGTGAAAATGAAAGTGACAGTGATAGTGATTCATTTAATTACATATTTTTTATAATTGGTAATTGTAAATATAATAGTTATTACCATGTACAATATGATAATAAGTAATACTTTGATTTGATTCGCGGAGTTGATGTTTTCAGGGAGAGTAGTAATACACAGTCTGCTCGTGACGTCACAAGCTGGTACATTGTCTGGGCCTAGTATAATCTTTTCTTCTCAAGTACTCCAATCGTCTTAAGTTTCACTTGCATATAAAGCTATGCTCCTAACATATACCATCAAAAATGTTTCTTGATGTTTAAATTAATTTTTGATGTAAGCAAATCATATTTCTGAAAGAAAGCTTGTTTCGCCTGTGCTATTCGGTATTTTATGTCACTCCTGCTTCGTCCATCTTTAATAATTCTACTTCCCAAATAACATAATTCTTCTACTTCTATAGTCTTTTCTGTCCATTTTTATATTCAGTGGTTCATCTACTTTATTTCTACTACATTTTATTACTTTCATTTTGTTCTTGTTTATTTTCATGCTGCAGTTCCTGCATAGGACTTCATCCATGCCATTCATTGTATCTTCTAAATCTTTTTTACTCTCAGCTAGAATTACTATATCATCAGCAAATCATACCATCTTTAACTTTTCACCTTGCACTGTTACTCTGGGTCTGAACTGTTGTTTAACATCATTAACTGCTAATTCTATGTAAAGATTAAAAAGTAGCAGGGATAGGAAACATCCTTGTCGGATTCCCTTTATTATTATTGCTTCTTTCTTATTCTCTTTGATTATTACTGTTGCAGTTTGGTTTCTGTAAATGTTAACAATTTTTCTATCTCTATACTGGAACCCTAAATTTTTTTAAATGCTGAACATTTTATTCCAGTCTATGCTATCAAATGCCTTTTCTAAGTCTATAATGCCATGTATGTTGGTTTATTATTTTTTTTAATCTTCCTTCTATTATTAATCTGAGTACTAAAATTGCTTCCCTTGTCCCTATACTTTTCCTGAAACCAAACTGGTTTTCTCCTAACACTTCTTCCACTCTCCTCAATTCTTCTGTACAGAATTCTAGTTAAGATTTTTTATGCATGACTAATTAAGCTAATTGTTCTGCATTCTTCAGATTTATCTGCTCCGGCTTTCTTTGGTATTATGATTGTAACACTCTTTTTGAAGTCTGATGGAACTTCCCCTTTTTCGTAAATATTACACACCAGTTTGTATAATCTATCTACCGCTTCCTTACCTGCACTGTATAGTAATTCTGCAGGTATCCTATCTATCCCAGCAGCCTTTCTCCCATTCAATTCCTTTAATTCTCTATTAAATTCAGATCTCAGTATTGTATCTCCCTTTTCATCCTCTTCAACTAATCTTTCACTAATTTGCACTCCCTGTTTGTAGTATTTCTTAATTGTCGATAGTTTCTTTTACTTTCTTCATCACTAGCATTCTTATACTTTCTTTGCTCATCAGCTACAATATATCCTCTGATATCTAAAGTTTTCTACCAGTTCTCTTTGTTCCACCTAAGTTCGCTTCTGCTGATTTAAGAATTTCCTTTTTAACATTTTCCCATTCTTCTTCTTTACTTTCTACCTTTTCTTTTTATTCAGACCTCTTGGAATACCCTCCTCAAAAATCTTCTTTACCTCCTCTTCCTCAAGCTTCTGTAAATTCCAATGATTCATCTGGCACCTTTTCTTCATGTTTTTAAACCCCAATTTCATTATCACTAAATTATGGTTGCTATCAATGTTTGCTTCTGAATATGCTTTGCAGTCACCAAATTGATTTCTAAATCTTTGCTTAACCATGATATAATTTATAATACATTACAGTATTGCCCAGCTTTTTCCATATGTATATTTTTTTATTATGATTTTTAAACTGGATGTTGGCAGTTACTAAATTATAATTTGTGCAAAACTCATTAAGTTGATCCCGTCTTTCATTTTGTTTGCCCAGCCCACATTTACCCACAATATTTTCTTCTTTGCCTTTTCCGAAGCTTTCATTCCAATTTCCAATTATTATTAAATTTTTATCCCCTTTTATGAGTTTAAATGCTTTGTCAATTTTTTTGTTTACACACTCTACCACATCATCATCATCATCATGGGAACTTGTAGGCATATATACATTAACAATTGTTGTGGCTTAGGTTTTGATTTTATCCTGATTACAATGATTCTATCACCATGTTTTTTTGAAATATTCTACTCTCTTCCCTATCTTTTTGTTCATTACACAAGCTACTCCTGCCTGCCCTTTATTTGACACTGAGTTAATTATTCTAAAATCACCAGACCAAAAGTTGTTTTCCTCTTCCCACTGGTTCTCCTACTACCCACAACTGCTACTAAATCGTTTAATCTACCAACCTTTTTTAGGCTTCTAACATTCCATGCTCTGACTCGTAGAATGTTAATTTTTTTTTAATTTTCTGGGGACACCTTCCTTAGAAGTCCCACCCGGAGATCTGAACGAGAGACCAGTTTACCTCCAGAATTTTTTACCAAGGAAGGCACCACCATCTTTGTTACATAAAAATGTGGAGACCTTGATTTTCTTGGAAAAAAAAAAGGTGATGTTTTCCATTGCTTTCAGCTGCACAGTACTTGGAAGATTGAGTGATGCTGAAATGGCCGTTTTAGTCTTCCTGACTTATGCCCTTAAAAGCTACTGAAAGAGCTGCTGCCCTCTTTCAGGAATCATTCCTTAGTCTGGTTCTCAACAGATACCACTCCGATCCGGTTGCACCCTTGGTCCACTTTGCATCACTGAACACTCAAGCCCCCTTACCATCAGCAAGGTCTCATGATTCATAGAGGGGGTAAACAGATGAGTTAATTTAAAAAAAATAACTTAATATAATATTTTATTTGATTTAGCAGGCAATCATAAAAAGTTAACTCTTACCTGAAAATTTTTTTCAATTAGGCTTCATAGTTCCACCATTTTATTTCTGATTTTTATCAATAAATTTTGTTCCATCCAAAACAATTGTACTTTAAACAGGAATATTGATGAGCTGAAGCAGAAAAAAAAATAATAATGTAGAAATTCAAGATAATTACTCATTATCTTACGTAAAGTTTCAACAAAACTTAGTTAAAAAAAATAGCTTAATATATTTTTTAATACTTAAATACAGTGACAGTTACTTCATCATCAATAGGATTAAAATCAAGTAGGGTCAAACAACCAGTATTATTATTGACCAATATCAATTAATGTTAGTTATTTTCATTATATAGGTGCCATTTCAATCTTAATTCTACTTGAAAGCAGTTATTAAAATGTAACTACAAATTTTCAATCATCTGAATGAGTAACAACAATTATATCACATAATGATGCTTTTCACACCTTTTATTTCAATATAAAATCATCAAATCTGATACAGTTTGCTTATTTCCTTTTACAGCTACAGCTTTTTTTTTCCAAGAAAATTTCTCTGAGCTAAACGGCATCTTTTATTGATGACACTTGTACAACATAGGATGCTGCAACAAGAAAATATCCAACCGCCTACGCACGGCAATCTTGCCAAGTTCAATTTGCGCAATGTATGCACCCCACTCATTTAATTGCCGAATTTTAAGCATCTAACGATATTCAATTCTAATAAATTACGAGAGCCCCCTTATAATGTGCACAATACTTACTATTTGCAGAGTGCTTATGGTACTTCTGAAGACATCTGCAGTAAACACTTTTCAAGCCCACCGACTACGTTTGATACTGCTCTCGTTTATGTTTCTCATCCCCAAAATGGAAGCACACTGCCACCAGATTTTACACCGTTCAGCTGTGTGTCGAAACTGGCAGCACTTGTTCCAACATTGAACATCTTCAAATTCTTTGGCCTTGAAGAGAAGTCAGTAAACAACCGGCTTTCAGATTGAATGCCTTTTAACAGTTCAGAACTCACATGGCAAACAACATGATAACGCTCTGCCTCGCACCTACCCATTATGAATAACGTTTGACAATCAAATTTGAAGGCCATCTCTGCCATTTGAGTTATCTGATTCCGTATGAGAAACATTAACTCTTCCACAAATAAATGTCCAGCAATAACATACACAATGACCTAAGAACGCCTCTACCTTTCATGACCGTTTTACTTATATCGAGGGAGTCAGAAATAAATTTATCTCTAAATCATCGGCAACTACAACTAGCTTCTTTTTTGTATGTTTTGTATTCTCAGTCTGAGCGTATTTCCATAACCAGTGTCTGGGATATACTGTCGAAGCCAGTTTCAGGTGCTGAGGAATTTTCTCAGCTCTCTTCTTGACACGGAAGTATTGAGTTCAATGATGTCTCGTAGGTTCTCATGCTGTATAATAGTACACATGGGTGGGAAATGTGTGCCCAAGAAGAAGTTTATGTTTCCAAAGGGCGCAGAAAAATTATCATAGAGCCGTAACCAACCACTTTAACTGTAAAGCCTGTGAAAACAGCCGAGCTGTCCCAATTTGTAGTATTTGAGAAAAATCTAACACTGAACCGAGTATAAATATTTTAGAAATGCTACTTGTTAGGTGAATAAATCTTAATTTTCGTTGTTTTAAAATAACTTTCCTTTCAGTATTTATGACTACAATAAAAAATGTTTATATATTTAGTGTTTTTTTTTTAATTGAACAAGTAAGCCCAATCATAGCGCCGGATAGTGATTGCAGGAAGTTTTATTGTACTTAACAACTAAAATTTTCTTTCGTTTTGGGGACACTAAATATTTTTCCCAGTAAAAGTAAACAACCACAATTATCAAAGTATTTAACTACGTCAATTACTGTGCAGTTTATTAATTTCTTAGTATTAAGCTACTAATCTAGTTCTATTAGTAGAGGGATTTTTCAACTGAAATATTATTTTCTTCATTATTTTATTTCTTAAAATTTCTTTAGCAATACATACATATGTCATGATTATGTTTTTGAATAATATATACAACTTTTGTGATTTGAATGCCAATTTAATTACAAGACTGCATCTGTATTTAAATTGCTGCTTGTGTAATTAAATGATTTTTAATTTAAGAATGTTTTCTTTTTGTTAAACAAAATAAATACTTCTACAAGTTTCTGTTTTATTTTTTTAAACCACAGTAATTTTTCACAATTATTGCATGAAAATGTGATCATGATTTCTCCATACTTAAATCACTTGCTTTACTTTTTAATGAATTCAGACATTTTTATGGAGTAATTAAGTCTTACTTAATTACTCCATAAGAGTAATTAACTCTTACAATTAGTTCATAATCTTCCTAACATAAAATTAAGAGTGAAACGTTAATGTATCATACTAAGCAGTTTTTAAAAACATGAATTGGCATTTATAAAAATAATATATTTTCTAAAAAAACTATGTAAATGACAAAGATTTTTTGTGGAAATTTTGATTGAGTTATTTTATTTTTTTTTATGGTAACTTCAGTTTGTGGACAAGAGGTATGCATTTCTTCTTTATATCTAGGTTAGTATTTCTTTCCTGTTTAGAAATGTTTTTTAATATATTTGTCAAGTTTGTTATTTTTCTTTTCTAGATGATATCACAACATAATCTTGAAGCTTGTGCATAGGATATGGAGATGGAATCTTGTAGTGTTTGAAAACATCATGCCTGACTGAGATTCAAACCTGGTACCTCCAGATAAAAGGCCAAGACGCTACCACTGTGCCATTGAGATCTGCAACTACGTTTTAGAGATTTGTTTTAACAGAAAATTTTTGAAAACGTTGTTTTAACTAAATTTAGTGAAAAATATTTGAAATAATTAATGTGACCTTTAATCACATCTATTTTTTATTTTATAAATGAGTATTTTTTTTATCATTTTTATTAGTTTCCCTGGCTCATTCAGAAAATCTTAGGGGGTACTTCCTTAGTTTATACATGGAATAGCCCATCTGCCCACCCCTGACATGATCTATGTATTGCAAATACTTTATTACTGCGTACCAATCAGAAATATACATTTATGTATTAACGTCTTTATTTGATACATTTTTCATTTCCATTCTTACCATCAATGTTTAATTTATTTCTGTTAATTTCATCTAGATTTATTTTGACTGTAAATGTTTTGAATGAATGTTTTTGTTTAACTTGAATGAATATTTTAAATAATCTGCAGCAGAATTATATCAACATTATACTGCAGTTTTTTCCCCAGTTTATTGTAATAAAAACAAAAACATTTCTTTTTAGTAAATATTAATGGATGCTGAATTTTTTAGTGGTACGCAATTCCTAATTTTAACTAAAACCCTTTATATATATATATATATATATATATACACTGTAAAACTTGGTTATAACGAGATTCAAGGGGCCGACAATCAAATAGGCTCGTTACAGTCAAGTGCTGGGTACATCCGAGTTGCCAACTTGTAACCGTAAATTTTTAATATAAAAAATATACTATATATCTAAGAAAAAACTATTTTAAATAAAATATTGATGTGTTTTACATTAAAGACTAGCAAATAAAATTTAGATGTAGTACAATTTTTGACGTTAATACGTTCTGCTTTTAACTAAAACTGTTAGCATTCAATGAATTAGAAAAAAAAAAATGGTAATAAGTGTGCAACTCTTTCATACTGTTAAAACTGTAGATGAGAAAGTCCATGTTTTTTGCAAATATCTGAATTGATAGGCCTCTTTCCCGTTCTTGGATATTTTGGATTTTATCACTCAGGGACAGTTGTTTCCTTTTGACGCTCGACATTATAACTAATAAACCAGAGTTAATAGACTACACTTTTTTTAAAATATTGTACAACGTACAGTTTTTTTTAGCAAGAAACACTAAAATGAAAACGCATTCACTGATGCGACTACAGTATTACTGTACTGTATTTGGCTACTGGGTATCCGATCGATCACATTAACGCAGTACTCTTTGTTTAACTGATTCTATGGTACAGTACTATATTTTTAAACTCAAAATTATTACCACTGAAATTACCAGTGCGGTTGGACAGGTAAAAATTGTCTTTAACCACACCCCCTTTAGACTTTCACTTATATCGTTTAAAATATTCTATAAGGTTCGATGAACCTGTTTGGGCATTTTGACGGATCATTCTTTGGGCCCAGTCTTTCTTGGAATTTTGCAAACAGAAAACCCTGAGTAATTAAAATAATTTAACTACCAGTCTTTATGCTTGTTATAAATGAGTCTGAGAAATGCCATTTACGCACCCACCATAGATGGGGGAATGTCGGACTCGCACGGGTTCGGCTAGATGTTATTAAGAACCTAAGTGTACCCATGGTTGGATGCTGGTACACATACTATGCTGGTACAGGGGGCTGTATTTCGCCCGTTCACCTTCAAGTCACTTTCTTCGCCTGAGTCTCAGATCTTTTGTATGGTACTCTGATTCCTTGCTGGGTGATTTTCAGTCCTCTTACTGATCTGGGTCTTAAATCAGGCTCTATCCCATTCTCTAGCTTCTCTCGCTTTAGTTTTCAGAGTACTTGTTGCTAAGTGTACTACCTTGTTCCATTCCGCTCTTCCTATCAACATGTATGAAACTGTTTCTTCCGAAGAAAGCCAGCTTAACTTTTTAACATCTTTTCTGACCACATCCCCACCGCTGGCATTGGTAGACGGTGTGCTCAACGGTATCTTCAAGATCGCAGTACCTTCATAGAGGAGATGCTCTACTGCCAAATCGATGGAGGTAGGCTTCAAACTCACAATGTCTAGAAAGGAACGACGTTATATAGAAACCTACCTCACCCAGTCCTCTCTGCACCCATACATCTATTCTCGGAATTAATTTACGCGTCCATGCACTAGTAGGTTCAACGCAGCACGTCTTTGAAGCGACGCCAGCCTTTATACTACCGCAATGGAACTTGCACTGTACGAACTTTACCACGTCCTGTTACAAACCTTTTGTTCACCCTTCAGACCTGAACAAGCCTAAAATAAAATGTCATAATCTTTTGGTACAAATCGTAAATGTATATTTTGTAAATGAAGAAATGAGATTTCCATTGCGTTGAGATTATTTGGTTATTTAACATTTTTGAATTCAGTATTTAAAAAAATGAAACCGTTCGTAATAACCAAGTTTATGATGCGTCAATACCTCGCTTAAAGCAAGTTAAATTATCATTAATGAGATAAAGAACGAAACAAATCCCGGAATTGTGCTCGTTATTTGAGGGTTCCACTATATTTTTTTCGTTAATTTAATTTTAATCGAATCTCAATTTTGACGTAAATCTGTATCATTAAAAAGGGAAATTTTAATCAATGGTTGGTAGAAAATGTAATACTTAAAATTATTTTCGCTACATGCACAATTGGAAACTATTTCTTTTCCACTAGATGCATTATTATTATTTTAAATAATAGTTTCGTAATTAATTCATACAAAAATTGATATTTCCAAAAAACTTTTCATAAAAAATATTACTAACCACAAAAAGCGACGTAATGAAAAAGTTTAGTTTCTTGTAAATGACCTCAGCCAATTTTTGGTAGATTCTCGGAGCAAAATACTGTAAATAGATAGTACACATTAAAAATGTAAGTTTAGTAAGTTTTTGTTTTTAGTATTTATGTCTAGAAGTTTGTTTAACAATCAAAATCGTCGTTTAATTCTAGATTAATACTTTTTTTATACAGTCAGTCATAAGAGTTGAATTTGTTGCAGTAAACGTTACGGTTAGCTCTTTATCTATTATGCATACATGTTTCATAATGTAATGTAATATTATATTCATAATAATAAGAAAAAAGTGAAATCAGCTGGCAGTGTATTCATACGTTGTAGATATGGAGTCGCAATTTAATCATTTTAACCCACCCCTAATGGGATATTTTGTTTACTTTTTTCTGGATTAGTCATTTTCCCCGAACGTCATATTAACAGACTCATGGGAATTTCTGCCTGGCCAAAGCTGATCCCCTTCTAGCAATCACAGCAGCAAACTCATCATCAGTAATATCATCTACACTCCTTTCCATCTTAACAGATTTAAAAATTTACGCAGTGTGAACTATCGGTGATATTAAACTAGACCTATTATCTGCTGTCAGAAATGATAAGGTATCTCAACTACTATCATCCATTTTAGCTAGTATTATATTAAGATAATGTAATAAAAGGATTAGACCTTCCTTGTGTGAAAGCAATCGATCCATAATAGCTTAAATTAAGACTAACTTGAGAAATATTTTTAATAAATTTATCTAAAACAAAAATCACATTAAGTATAATTTCGCATAACATAGTTCAAAACTGTTGATTAAAAATAATCAAAAATTTTGAACTTCATAAAAGCTGACAGCAGAGTTGTAGGACTGTCCCGTCACGCAGCTTAGACACGCATACACACAACCTAATTTAGCATGTCAGTGCTACACTAGCACTCCTTGTGATATCCAGAGAGTACTACTGAAGCAATATAGATACTAACTGCGTTAGTATACTGCACTTAGCCACTAGTATAGAGCATTTTTTGGGGTAGGGTGCGATTTTGCAAAAAAAATCTTTTTTGAAAATGTTATTTTTGAATTCTTAACAAATGTGCCTAAGAAAAGTAAGACCTTAATTAGGCGAAATCTCGAGATACTGAGGATGACCTTGCGCTGCAGCCTCACCCCCTTGACCTTTAAGTTGAAAATTTAATCGCATCAGTGCCCCACATATAGAGGTATTCTGACGAAGTTTGGTCAAAATCGGTCCTATAATTCTGGAGATATAAGGTAATTTAGAGTGCGACACCGAACACACACGTACATATACGAACATCCGGAAAATTTCCATCCGGTTTTTGGGTTCCTTAGATGTCAAAATGTCACGTCCGGTGAAAATCGCATACGCCCAGATTGGACCGATTACAATACTTCCCCTTCTACAGCTACAGCGCTAGATGGGAAATTAATGTGTAAACATACTAACAAGACCAGTATAACGACCTGAGTGACGAATGGACCCTGGCCAGTTTAGAAGAAAGTAGTAGAAAATAATAATGAAAGGAATTCAGAAAGGATCCTTTTTCTGTGGCTAACAGGTTCGTTTAACAAACGTTGTTTGTAATACTACCAACTACACACCTGTAACAGCTGTTGTTCGTGAGAAGGGTTACCGAACCAGAGTAGGAATTTATGGGAAAATATAAGGGCGCGGAAAATAATTCTCACGCTTCAACAGTTACGGAATTTGGGTCTGATTTTGCAGATCAGCCGATTTTGAATGACGCGTCTTAATTTACGTACAGTTTCTCAGTAGGCTTCTGCATTTATAGTCGTTCCACTTGGCACGAAATCATTCAGCAGTATGCCAAACTGATCCCAAAAGACTGTAGCCATCCGTTTGTGTCCAAATGGCTGTGGCTTGACCTATGTCGGTCTGTTGGGGATCGAGGATGACGCTATTCACTTGATTGCCTTTTTATCTCTGGTGTGTAATAAGAAATCCATGTTTCATCATTGGTAACAACTGAATTAAAGAACTCGTCACGTTTTTCTATTTGGTGCATCAAAAATTCCAAAGCACATCCCATTCAGATTTTTTTGTGACGTTCCATTAAAACGTGCAGCACCCGACGCACATAAACCTTTCTGAAGCTTAAATTGTCATGAAAAATACGACCGATAACAGATTTTTTTATGACCGATAATTCAGATTTTTTTATGACGTTCCGTTAAAACGTGCGGCACCCAACGTGCATAAACCATTTGAAGCCTAAATGGTCATAAATGATGCGACCAATAACAGCCTTTGAAACATCAGGAAAAAGAAGGGCCAGGTCGGAAATCGTTGAGTGACGATCTTTTCTGATTTCACCACCGACGTGTTTCAACAAGTCTTCGGTGATTATCGAGGGCTTCCCCCAACGTTCTTCATCATGCACATTAATTTTGTTATTTCTAAACTTTTCACACCATTTTTGGACGTTTCTTTCATTCATTAGATTATCACTACACACAGCAACCAACTGCCTATGAATTTCATCCGGCTTAACGTTTTGATATTTTAAAAAACGTATAACTCCTAATATTTTCACAGTCGGAGGCAACATCGACTTTCCTGTTCATTTTATAACGTAATAACTCACACGTAATGAAAATACTACAACGCGACAACTTACAGGCAACAACGCAGTGTGTACATTACTAGCGTGGCCGTGAACGATACAGATTCGCTAACCTTAAGGAGAGAAATTTCCCAGCGGTCTTTACTTTAGAGATATCCCTCGTATATAATATCAGCAATTGTAATTTATTTTTTATAATTTTAGAGTGTCTTTTACACAGAAACATCTTTCAGCTGATGCAATAAAAAACTGACATATTTCTGGGAAGAATGCACATATTTCACCTGTATCGAACTAATACACTTGGCCATGCGTGAAGCAATCGTTGCGTATCACATTTATAAGCATGATAGCTAAAATGTTGAAAGCTTCTTTAGCTGATTTCTAACTCTTATATCGTTTTTATGAGCCTTCTGTTAACAACGTACCTTAATACATGTACTGTTTTACTTCTTCAATTCTGCCTTGTATTAATAAAATACGGGAACAATTGAACTTTTAATAAAACCAATTAAAATTAAGTACAACATTTTTATTGGCCTTCCATCTGATAACATATAAGTTAATACTATTCGAAAACCAAACTTGTATTATTAGATATCATGTTTGACCCTCAAGGGTCAGAGAGGATTAACTAGCAATTGTAAATCAATCCCACGTTTATTGCTTAGTGGTTGTACGCTGATATTATCTTATTTTTTTAATATTTGTTATAAGAAATATTCGTCCAGAAATACAAGGTTGAACCATTTTTTTTTAAGGAAATAAAAATTATTTTGATATTTTTTTTGCGGCCGAAATCTGCCGCATTATGCATTATGAGATACGTTTTTCAAAAAGTATGTTTAGTATATTTTAATAGACATTATAAATAATCATGCAAACTCTAGAAATCAGATAAAAAATAAAAACTATATCTAAATTAAGATTTAACTTCTTTTTGAATCCATTATTTGTAAATATCAAAGTTTGTAAATCATAATAATTTATTCATAAATTCCCAAGTTAAAAAAACGATAAGAAAATAAATAATATTATTTAGTTTTAACTCTTTCCAACCGTTCAAATATTAATAATGGGAATAGGTGTTATATTTATTTTTCCTATTAAAGTCATTTTAAATATGCGAAATTTCAGTTTCAGAAAATTGATGAACCTCTAATGGCATGAATGAGTGAGGAAAGGCTTTAGCACTTCATATATACAGTTGTCTAAAAGATATGCGGAGAAACTTTGAAAGCAGATACCTTATATCAATATCAGAAGAAAGTCTCTTTTGCCATATGTTTTGTAACATTAGTTTCTGTTTTACGTTTTTTCAATATAAATTTATACTTCAAAAACCGACTAAGATTTAATAAAATTTTGTACACGTGTAGCAATATTTAGTACCAACATTCCTAATGAAAAATTTAAATACGAAAATTTTCCATAAAAGATTTAAAAATGGCGCGCCCATATTAATTTAAAAATGTTGAATACCTCTGTGATTGTTGGGTTTTTGAATTTTGTTGTACAAAATAAAATCTTAATTAAGAAAAAAATTACCTCTTAGCCATTCCGCCAATCTGCATGCTGGAATGGTGCGTCTCTATGTTCTCTTCATCTTACGCATATATCATGCGCTTCCGGTTCTCATTTGGAGGTTCCATTTTTGAGACTGGTCAGGCATGGCATTTTTCACGAGCTACAAAGTTCATTACCATCCATCATAATAACTTATGTTGGACGCCAACTTGTCATTACTGTATGAATAACTAACTAAATAATTAAAATAAACTACAAATTATTTGTTTTTAAACGATTAAAAACAACTGAAATCATTGGAGTGGGTTATTTTTAATTATGAGCTAATTTTTATTTTCTCTATTAAGAAAAATTTAACACAATTCTGAAGTAAAGTAAGTTACTAATGTAAATGTTATACATGCAACACTTAAAAACTATATATTTGTTTCACATTCCGTTAATTTCATTTTGTTTACAATGAGAAATTAATTTTTAATGATGTGAAAAATTCTAAGTTGAGCAGGATTCGAAACCAAAGCCTTTCGAATGAAATATATAGAGACGCTACCTCACCCCCATCGAGATCGGCAATGTTTTAAAAGCATTTTATTCGGTTTGAAATGTAATATTTAATATGAACACATTATAGGAGCTCTAAGTTTTCTCTATAAAAACAATGAAAGTATGAACATGCCTGTTTATAGAATTATATACACCCTTTTCACATATTCCCGGTTGATTTCTAATTGTTTCACGGATATCTACAATACATTAACTTATATTCTTTCACTATCAACAGGTCTTAAATGTAATACCTGTTTATATTTTCATATGACCCCCAAAATAAAAGTCAGTAGTATTAGTGTTGTGAACATCACAATTATATCTAGCGAATAAAACATGACATATGACAGACAATCGTCTAAAATTTCAATCTACACATTAACTTGCAACTAATACTGATATCTATTTTGTACCGTGCCCTTAAGATTCTTTTCTTGATAGGGATTTTATAGATTATATTTCGTATATACATAAAAATTTACAAAGTAATTGTTTGATTTACTTTTTGTTGCATCTAAAAACAAAGTTTATCGCTCTGTTTGAGCACAGTACATACAAAACTCTACAGCTGGTCAAACCTACGAGTAGGATGCTAACAGTTGGTTTCTTACTTGTACAGTCAGTTCTGTGTTTAATTTGTTTGATTTTGTATCATGTTTAAATTTAAACAACTTAGAGTACTTTGATCGTTTGAGAACTTAGTACTACAGAGGAACAGACAGAAAGATACATATATGTACTGAACTCTATATTCCCTTTGTGTAATAAAGGGCTTCTAACATATAGTTACACCCATTCTGCTATATCTTGCTAGTCTTCTTAATTCCAAGCTAAACTTTTTTTATATAGATATAATTTTATTTAATTACAATCGTATATTACTTTCATTTATTTTTATTGCTTTTATGTGTAAATTACGATAGTATTTGTTTAAGATGATGATGTCTTTTACAGTAATCCTATAGACATTTTTTGAAGTTTTGAATTTTCTAAAAAAAAAAAATTATTGGCATTTAAAATAATTTTGACAAGCCAATTATGTTATTGATTTTACAATGTATATTTTAAATTATCTAAAAATTAATTGATCAATATTTTTATTTTATTTTTTTTTATACGGGTAACTTACGGGAAACAGATTTATTTAACAGCCAATGCATTTTTGTTACAGGTAGTGGGGAGATCGAGGTTAGGTAATTCACTTGAGTGCGGCCTAACATGTTAATCACAATGGAGCAGCGGACGATACAGCATCGTGTTTTTGCGTACGTCACTATTATTCGAAATAATGAGTCATAGAGGATCTTTCATCGCCATTTCAACATCATCCCAACCCGGTACGGGAAGGCACCCGCCTAGTGACGTTACGGTTGCCACACCACCCTTGTCCCTAGCCCTGATGGGCTTTAACGGGAATCGTCTATCGCCCTCTGGCTTTGTACATCTCATAGTAATAAGTCAGGCCTCGTTGGGATGCCACCGATGTAAATGCCTCTGTAGAGATTTACATCGGTGATTTATTAACTCAGCTTTTTCCTTCGCTGTAGGCCTCGTCCGGACATCTTCAATGTCCTGCATCGTTTCCCTCTGAACTACGCCATTTCAACATCAGTCGGAATGGTTCCGACTGATGTCCGACTGATCAGTCAACAGAGTTCTAAGCCGAAACACGTTGTTAAGGTGGGTTGGGGCGTTCAGAACAACAGGAACAATAACAAAGAAAAAGCCACCAGGTGCTGCAAGAACCGTAAGAACGCCCGTAAACATCGCCAGAGTGAGAGCGGCATTAATCAGGAGTCAGAGTCAATCTCCACGCAGACATGCACGAGAATTAAACATGAGAAGTGATTGTGTGAGGAAGATTTTACTACTTGATTTGAAATTCCATCGGTATAAAATGCAGGTGGTCCAGCAACTCAAAATGGGAGACTATGAACAAAGAAAAGACTTCGCAGTGCGTATTCAAATTTTGTTTAATGATAACCCTAATGCAATACTGTTAATCAGCGACGAAGCTCATTTTCACCTAAACGTCTAGCTAAACAAACAAAACTTTCGTTACTGGGCCCCTCAAAATCCCTGTAACGTTCACGAAAAACCTCTCCACTCTCCGAAAGTTACTGTTTGGTGTGCGGTTGCCTGTTTTGGAGTAATCGGGCCGTATTTTTTCGAGGAAATGGCGTCACGGTGACAGTGAACTCGCAACGCTATGTTCACATATTAAATACATTTCTCGGACCAGAACTTCAGAGGTGAGGATTAAACATTAGAAACGTTTTTTTTCCAACAGGATAGTGCCACAGAACACACTGCCCGCACATCGATGGAAGGTGTGAGAAATATGTTACCTGGCCAGCTGATTTCGCGTTTTGGTGACGTACCGTGGCCGCAAAGATCACCGGATTTGTCCTCCTGTGACTATTTCCTGTGGAGATATTTGAAAGAACATGTTTATGCTCACAAACCCCGTAGTATAATAGACTTGAAAGATGCAATTACAGAAGAGGTGTATTTGATTGAACAAGACATGTTGACCCGAGTTGAGGATGATTTTCTAAAGAGGCTGGAAACCTGCATTCAAATTGATGGCCACCATATGAATGAAATGATTTTCAAAAAATGACTATTTTAATCAAATAGTATGTTTTGACCTTTATTTGTGTAACAATAAAATAATATTATTATTTTGTAAATTAACTTTGTACTGCTAATTTGAAAACCGTGTGTTTCCCGTAAGTCTCCATGGTATATTAAAAAGCTTTTTGTAAAGTGGTAAAAAAATAGGATTTGTCAATAACACTGTAAAAATGTTATCTTTAGGCAGATATGGTTTGAGATTTCATAAGTGTGTGATCCAGTTTAGGCTCTTGTCACTGTTACATCGAAATATTTTATAAGTTACATTATGTAGCAGCGAGTTATTAATTAAAACGAGAATTCATCAAGAAAAGAGAAATCTACGTTTGCTGATTTTAATTGAGGCTACTTTGAATTCTCAATCAGTGTTGGAAAAAGGGAAAGTTTTCAATTTAACACACACTTTTTTTAAAATAAGTTCACGTATTATTCTTCGCTAGATGGACCAGTATTAATCAGTTTCTTTTTATTTTATAGAGAAGTTCTTATAGTGGTTCCGTTTTATGTTTTTCGTTAAGTAAAGTGATGCATCGGCAGAATTTTGAGGATTGCTAAAAGCAAAAAATATAATAATTCAATTTAATTTATGAAATGATTTCGATATTGTAGATTTAAAATTAAACGGGCATATGGCTCACATTGTTGCTATATACTTGAAATGCAGTTATTGGAATCAGGATTTTCATAACTTTTATAATTTATAAAACATAGTAAGGATAATGTTCTCTTGATAGGGAACTTTAACCAGTCGGATAAATACTTAACAGTTAATTCATAAAGATGTGATTCCAGGGTTTTACTTTTTGAAATCGCTAGGTTTACGTTCCAAGGATTCGGAGTTTAACTCAGATCGGTAGAGATTTATTGAAATTATTAGAGAATTTAATTTAATTTCACTGAATGGCAAGATACGGAACGATGGAGAGGGGTCCATCATTTTTTGGGGCCACTTGCCGTTTTTGATTTACGTGTAACAAATCCACAATTTCTTGCCATTTATCGATTTTTTTAGAGGTCTTAATCAGAAATCAGAATAGTATTTTTAATGCTTAAAAGACTCAATGATTTGAGCGCAGAGTCTAACTTTGAAGTTAGATGTGAGGAAGGTACGGAGATCGCGCTTCCGCGAATCTGTTAATTTGATAGTTGGGGGTTCTAAGTTACAGTAGGTGGCGTGGTTGGAAGAAACCATACAAAGGCGAGAGTATGTTGTGTAAATACACCAGTGGAAATGTCTGCCGAGACATTTTTATAGGTGGCATCCTGAAATATTCTAAAGTGATCACTGTCATGTGTTATTAGGTTTAGAAAGTCTAACAGACGACCTCCGGTAAAATTCATCAGGGCTACAACGGAGAGGGTGATGTGGCGACCGGGATCGTCGTAAGGTGGTTGTCTTCCACTACAGGTGTTAGGTTGGTAGAGTTCTTAATAAAACCTTCTCAGATCATTTCCCAAAAATAAATCAGATTATGTAGTAATGTAGATGGTAACAATAGTATCATTACTTCTTGAAGAGGAAAAGGAGAGTATTAATTAGCGATAGATACTCCGAGATAAAAAAAAAGCTTGAAAAATATTAAAATTAAGCAAAAGTAGTGTGACGGTGAGTTTCGTCAAGTGATTCGGGTGTTCAACCGTTTAATAATGTTCAGAAAAAACTGAAAGTAAATTAACAAGGAACCATTATTCAAAAAGTAACAGAAGCTATAAAAATCTTTGTAAAAAAAACGGTATTAAGTTAAAAGAACTAAGAGTGTGATAATGGCAATGATAATGATATTTAAAATATTTTACTGTTTCATGTGGTATTTTAATGGTGGTTAGATATTATACAAAAGGAGAAATTTTATTGCAGATAGTAGATTACAATTGTTGAATGATCACATTTTTAAAAGATCATTAAACCTATTTCGACAGTATAGATATACAGTAGATATAGTACGTTTTGCTGAGCCATGAATAATGAGTTAGACAAAAACTTTTCAATTAGTAATTTGATAATAGCTCTGAATGGGTGAACTGAAGGTAAAGCTCCATGGATACGATAAAATCCCACAAATTTTACAAGTATCCTTCAGGAAAATTTCTTTAGAAGCTACTTGATTTTTATTATGCAACTTTAATTACTGGCATCGTACCAGATAATTTTAAACGGGCCAAAATGTTTTCCAATTTTCGATAAGGGCAATCCAAGCGAAGGTTTTTACTATAGCGAAATAATATTCGATAATTCTTCGGATAAAATTTATATACAGTTACGTTGCGGGCTGGAAAGGATAAAGTGATAATCTACCGGGTTATTCTAGTGGCGAACGCGTCTTCCCAAATCAGCTTATTTGGAAGTCGATAGTTCCAGTGTTCAAGTCCTAGTAAAGGCAGTTACTTTTATACGGATTTGAATACTAGATCGTGGATACCGGTGTTCTTTGGCGGTTGGGTTTCAATTGACCACACATCTTAGGAATGGTCGAACTGAGACTGTACAAGACTACACTTCATTTACCCTCATACGTATCATCTTCATTTATCCTCTTAAGTAATACCTGAACGGTAATTCCCGGAAGCTAAACAGGAAAAAGGAAGAAGGGATAAAGTGATAAAAGAGTTTCATGTTGGGTTTCAAAAGCCATAATCTACGATAGATTACATTTTTTAATTAATGAGCACAATAAAAATCTAATTTCAAACAGCAGAATATGTTAGCGTTTTTCACGAATATAAGTGCAGCGATTAACATAGTTGATCGTTATACTCTGTTATAAATAATACGAACTTAGTATTTCAACTAACGTTGTGAATATTCCGAAAAAATTTTATGCGGGGAGCACTTTAGAACAGAGCGTGTTTGTCAGAAAGCTTTAATCCGCTGTTTTTTTGTAATGCTGTGAGGAAACACCTTGGAAGACGTGTATTAGAGGCGTGAACGTGAACGTATTGACATACGCGGATGGCATTGTTCTGCTGGCATCTGACAAACTATCACTTCAGATTATGATAAATAATAATTTTGATCACTATTGTACTCAACGTAATATAAAAGTAAATCTTTTAAAATCTAAATTTACATGTTTCAAAGTGGGATCAGACCTGAAAAAACGAGATACGACAATTGAGAGAAAATAAAATTAAAGATGGTACTTGGGAGTACAAATGTAATGTTCATTGGCTGTTTGTGATCAATTTCGTGAAGTATGAACTAAATCTGTAACAAAATAACTTAATATATTTCTTAATGACAGGTACTGTTCCTAATGAAATCGCACATATTTATTGTGGTATGCAGACTAATTTTTACTTCCTTGTACGAAGTAATTGAAGTATTGTGATCGCGAAAAATTTCGGTTTTCTGATTTTAACGGAAATATCCATTTTGACCATCCCTGTATCCATTTTGAGTAGTTTCGGCGTGATGTATGTACGTATGTATTTCGCATAACTCAAAAACGATTAGCCGTAGATGTTGAAATTTTGGATTTAGGACTGTTGTAACATCTAGTTGTGCACCTCCCCTTTGATTGCAATCAACTGAACCAAAAGTGTCCAAAAAAGCCCAAAATCCAAAAACATGTGTTTGGTCATTTTCTTAAATGCAGTAATAAGCCCGCATTGAGAGCTTTTCAACGATATATCATAAGCGGTACTTATTTTTCGTTGGTTCCAGAGTTATAGCCAAATAAAATCTTAAATGAAATTTTTCTTACAAGGGAAAGGTACATCGGTTCGAATCAGACTTCATCTACTTTATTGTTTTAACTTTTTTTTAAAATTAAAATATACTGATTTATTAATAATTATTAACCTGTGATTGTAAAAAATGTTTGCAGTAGATAATAATTCAATAATAACAATAAAAAAGTAAGTATGAAAAACTATCATAAGTTATTAATGAAATAAAATTTTATGTACTTTTCATTTTAAAAAAATGTTTATGTGTAAATTTATAGGTGTACAAGCAAGTCATGTGGTGTCCACATCAGATTTTTTTCTAATGGTGAGCAAGTATGGAGAGTGAAGATGTATGACGACGTAGAAACTAGATATTTTTATAAAGTTTTTCTGTCTTTAATAACTCCGCGGGATATATTTTAAATATGTAGACTAAATTAAAACTAATCATTTATTTACATTTCAAATACATTCAAAAATGTTACATGCTCCAGGTGAGAGAGAAGCCATTCAGTATAGGGAGTGGAAAAAGTTAAACACTGTGTTTTTTGACCTGATTTAATCAAGGCAGTTTTGATTCAGATATGATAAATTCCATAAAAAATAAACTGGTGGTTCTTATAAGAATAACTTAAGATGTAAATAAATAGACATTGGTAGAAACAGAAGCAGTTCCATTAGGTTTTTCACGCACTAGTTCAAAGAAATTGTACGATATGTAGAAATGTTTAAAACTTGACGATTTAATAACCCTCTAACAAACATCAGTTCCAATTGTTGCCGGGATTTTCTACTTTTCCCCTTACTGTTACTGATGAAAAAGATAAACTTAGTAGCTGAATGTGCTAAAAAAAATTGGTAAAGACGTAAGGAGATGAAAATAAATTATTACAAACTTTTTTTTTAATTACTTACGATAAAATAAATATCTGCCGTAACCAGCTGAACTAATAATGTAACCCCTTCGTAAACTTATCAAATTTAAATAGTATGTAGTAATAATAAACAAGGAATTATATACTTATTTCCCTTGTACTTCGGTGATGATTCCTACTAGTGTTTCAGAAGGTTAAAAAATAATAATTTTTTTTTACCAGCAATGCAGTTGAATGTATGTTTGTTTAATTAAGCATGAACGTTCCGGTATTGTGTATTGTATGATGTATTAAATAGTTTCCCTCTTCCATCACATGTTTATTATATAATAAGATAGAAACAGAATTACAAGTATTTAATCAATATAATGCATTACTTCTCCAGCTCCTGAATCTCCAAAACAATCAAATACTATTGAAGGGATATTACGGGCATGAACAAAAGCTGACAAAGTATCGCTTGATTTCCCGGCTATTTATAATAAAAATTAAAAAAGTTGATTCAAGATACAAAAAACAGAATACTTTTTTTTAGAGGTGGAGAATACGTTTAAAGAAATATTTTTCTAGAAATATTCATGTATAAATTAAGCTTAACAAATTTTAAGTAAACTTTTCTCCAGATCTACACCCGCTTCGATAAAGTGTAAAATAAGGATGATAAATTTTCCAAACAACCTTTTTGCTTTTTAACTCCTGGGTCTATAATTAATAAAACCGGTAGACATTTCATTTCTCTATACATTAAGGATAAACCTTAACAAATTTTGAAAAATATTTAAACCGAAGGGAGATAGAGCGAAAGAACAAAAAAATATGTATTTCAATTTTAAAAGGTTGGGGTTGATTTTTTTATAAGTTTCTTTAAAATTGTTTATACTGCATTGTAGCTAACAAATTTGTTTTAATAAAGTTTTCTCTAAACTGCCTCTAATGAAATTTTGATTTTCTTCAGAGGCATTTGGCGATATTCCTTTTCCCTTAGAGAATTTTGTAAAAATTTAATGCAATGCCCCATTATATTTAAAGCAAATTTGAAAAAAATCGTTGTCGTCAGTCCTGAATGTAAAATTGAAAGCAGTGCAACCCACATACGTACGTACGTACGCACATTTTTATTTTGGTCTAGATTAACTAGTCCCATTAAAAGTAGATTGGTAAAAAAAAATAATATAACCCGGTACCCCATTTTTAACACGATCACCATACTTTCCCCTTTAATATAGCTATTTGCCGGGAAAGTGGTGTTCACGTTGTCAAGGGGCCAAACGATAGAGCTTGTTCGTATAACTTTGTATAGTTTTCTAAGTATGGCATATAGTAGTAACTTCCTCAGTTATTCTAATAAGTTCTGTAAGAAAAAAGAACGCCCTCTTTTGAACGGTTCATTTTTATTAATTTACAAAACTGAATAACTAAACGTATCCTAGTACAGCAGCGTACAACGCGCTGTGAATCTGTAAATAATTTTTTTATTGTTTTATTAAAATATGGATTTTATTTTTTGATTAAACAATTTAATTTAAGTGGAAAAATAAATGTTATTAAAAATTAAATATTTGAATTTTGTTAATTTAAATAATATTCAGTTAATTGTTCCTTTGTTACTGCAATAGAATAATATTTTATATAATATTTTGTAATATTAATACAGTATTTTGTATTTTGTATTAATATTACTGTAGTAATATTGTATTAATAATACATTATTATTTGATACGTTTTAATTTTAATTCGTGCAATGGTATTCTTATACGAATACTTAATATTAGATTTTCAGTATTTTTAGACCTATCCGATTTTAATTTGATGTCTGTTACGGTAACGTGACTTTTTTTATATTTTTCACCATTGAAAGGATTTGATTTAGACTGAAATACCGCTGGTACCGCTGAGTACTGAACTGAATTTCCTCTATTTTTAGTTTGATTGTTATGATACGATAAGTCGTTGGTTATTGATGAATTTGAGGTTGCAGAGTTAAATTTTGAAAGTTTTGCTTGTATGATTTTTATATTTGAATAGCTGCTATCTGAATTACTTTCTTGATAAACGCACGGAATGCCTTGACGTTCTTTTATATTTTTACATGACAGTAAACCGTTATCGTGCATTTTTCGTATACATTGTGTCCATGAATTTGAATCGTAATCCTGTTCCGATGATTTATTATTAGGTACTGCTCGATCCACACATGGTACCGATCGGTCTGCACACGGTACCGTGCAGATCGAACCGTTCGTTAGATCCGAACACGTATCAGTTTGTTCTGCTGATGAATTTTCTTCAGCTATTGAATGTGATTGGCATATTGGACACGTTTGAGTTGTTGATTTGCACGGCTCGGGAACATTTTGATTACATTGGATATCTCTACTTACGGGAATTAATAATTTTGGTTTTAAATTTTTACATGTTAATAATAATTGTGCCTCATCTTCGTTTTCAGTTAATTGACCTAGTGTACATACTTTTTTTTTTTCCGGTTTACAAAGTAAAAGAAAAACATCATCTTTCAATCGTTCTTTTGAATACGATTTTAATATTTTTTCAGGATCTATATTTAAATCGTTAATTTTTACTAAAGCTTTTGTAGGGCTGCCGCATGTTGTATGAGAAACACTTGATTTTTTGGATCCTTTAATAATACTTGTTGAATCAATACATACTGGAGATTTAATATCACGGTTAAAATCATTATTTCCTTTATCGTCATATTTATCTTCATCACACGGGCTACAAACACCTGTTTTATTTAGGTCAGTATATTTAGATTTTTCTTTATCCTTTCCAAATAAATCCTTTCCAAATAAATCCTTTCCAAACAAATAATTGAGCCATTTTCTCCAAAACGGTACTTTTTTTATTTTAAGTAACGGAAAACATCTTTTACATAATTTTTCTTTGTTACATTTTCGCCTGTATTCAAGTAATTTTTCATTAGGTTTTGAGCATACACTTAAGTATCGGTTTATTTTAAATAATGTTCCGTACGAACATTTAGTTGTAATATTGCAACTAGTTTTATAATTTAGGGAAGAACGGTTATTTTGTCTCGTTAAATTTTTGCTAAAATCTGTGTGATTTAAACTTGACAAATTATAATAGTTGAAGTTTGATTTATGTGGCAGTTTAAATATCGAGTTACATTTTCCTTTACAACTTTTTAATTGCGCTTCAGAAAATTTTTCAGGTAGTGTAGTAACACAATTGTTTACCGCGTAACTTAAAACGTTGTTTGAAGCCAAAACCTGTAAAAAAAATTAAAGTTATACATAAAAATTATGTACATATATTATTATTAAAGTTATTATGTATATTATCTTTTTTAACTTCATTATTTGTAGTGGAAAAAATTGAATATTCAATTTTACAGGTTTTTAATAAACCGTCGATTTATCGAGGAATCTTAATGACCTCGATAAAATTGACATGAAAATTGACAAATTAGTAATAAACAAATTTACAGCTTGTGTGAGTATAAATCGCCTAACTTTCAGAAACATGTTTGATACGCTAAGTTAAGAATTTATAATAAGATGAAGACATGTCAGACTAAAAAATTAGTTTATAAAAAGAAATAAACTTTTCCCAGATTCATTCATTTATCTTTATTTTTATTTAAAACTACGAGTGTAAATCATTTCAGTTTCTTACAAAGATTTCAAATCCCGTAATTTATATATATATATATATATATATATATACCCCCACACACACACATATATATATATATATATATATATATATATATATATATATATATATATGTGTGTGTGTGTGTGTGTGGGGGGGAGCGCGCATGCCCGCGCACGCGCTCGTTTTTTATATGAAACTAAACATTTGCTAAGAGTAGAAGTTAATTCATAAACAAGGAATTTGTATTTATATAATTTATATTATTAATAAAATATTTCTTGATAACACAATGTAAGCTTAAGTTTGTATTATCATTGCTTTGTTTGTATTGCATTGTTTGCATCATTGCTTTCTACAAGATGAGGTATATTGTTACATTATCTAGCCTATTGCTTCTTATTATAATGAGAAGCAATTAACTGCAATAACTGAGTTAAAAGAGATATGATTTCATTTCTGTGAAAGACTGGTATGTAATTTACAGGCAGTTTTTGAGATGAAAGTTTCTTTATCTCAAAAACTGAACGAATAAAAGTCCGAAACATACTACAATATCATATTAATCCCCACAGTTTGGTTATGAGACCTGACACAGTTAAATAATACTACTGTATTTCTGTTAATATATAGATGCTTTTTGGACTCCAGTATTAATTTGTGATACCATTTTATTTGTATATTCCAACCACTTAACAAGCATCCAATTGCATCATCATTTTGTCAAAATGTATTGTATTTAATTTCCTCAACGATCTGAATATTTCAAAAGCTTTTTTTATATTTCGGTTTATAGACAGCTTATTTCTGTAACAATCTCTATCGGCGTTTGAAAAGATCAGACGGTCTTTGATGAAAACATACGAAATTTATGGAGTTGCTATCAGAAATCCATATAAAACTAATGGAATTTTACACCTATCCTAGTGTTATTCTCGATTCCGCAACATTGAACACTGCTATCAAAAATGTTACACTTAGACTTCATGACATGGCGGTTATGATGACGCTTTCTATAGATTACTGTTTTAAAGAGCGGTATATTATTAAATATTATGTTAACTAGCACCCCGCCGATCTTCGTGGCGAAATGGTAGCGTTTTGGCCATTCAACCGGCTGTCCCGGGTTCGAATCCCGGTCAGGAATGTCATTTTTATACACCCAAAACTCCACTTTCAAATCCCTATTACAAGCTTTTAAATGTTTTGTGGTGAATTAATTCATCATAGCCCAAAAAAAATTAATTTAAAAAATGTATATAAATAAACTAGGTATTAAATTAAAAAAATAATAAATCTTTTTTTATTCTTACACAACTAACAAATTTCTACTTGATTATTTGATAAATTTAGTTTAATTTACGAACCAGATCTGACTGATTAATTAAATGATTAATTGTGACCGATTAATTAAATGGGATTCAGTATATCTATTTTCTAAAAAGTTTGGATCTTTCTTCATCGCCTGGTAAGTCAGCACAAGATTCGACATTTTCATCTTCATCTAAGTCCCATGTTTCTGGTTGTACTGGAATTGGAAGGAATTGGCTATCTGGCACTGCCCACATGGCAGAAGGAATATCAGGGTAACAGTAAGTCTAGTTTTACCTGTTATCCCAGATATCTTTATTACTCAAAAATAACAGTCTGTGGTGTGACCCTTCAGTTCTCTCTAAACCATTGGAATTGCAAATGGCATGTGACAGATCCATTTAGCCAACCAGTCAACAATATTACTCATGAAGCACAGCAAATATGAGGAGCCCAAGATTGGTTCTGATCATCTAATTTACTCCCAAAATACAGTTCATACAACTTTTTTATCAGTAGAGATATATTTCTTTTCTGAGACTTCAACATTACTTACCACAGATGCAGCAGAAATTGTCTGGATGATTAATGCAGCTACGAGGCATTGTTAACACATTATAATAACTAATATTGTTTAAAAAGAAACACTTTATAAACACACTAATTTAATAAACGTACTCACTTTATTGAACAGCATTGCACTGAATGTTACACACACGAGAACTCTCACTTGAATGAGAATTAAAAATATTACAGTTTATTAGTAAATATAATAACAACAGAAATAACTAATGAGTGGATGACATGTTTACAGCAAGATGAAAATAGTAAGAATGAGTCACATTCTTGTTAATTTTAATTAGAGCAATTAATAAACCCGAGACTAATGTCTACCAAATCAATGTGACAATAATTAAACGACTGTAAGAAATAAACAAAAGCTATTTAGTTGATAGGTAATATAATAAAATACATTCACAAAATTCTGTTTATGAATTTCACACATAATACTACATGAAAATAAGAATGGTAATTACAAAAAGCTAGCCTGACAGAAGAATTCTGATTTCATATTTGAAATCAGCATGAACAATATTATAAGAATCAGTTATTCACTGTCATTTAACAAAATCGTTGTTGATCAGTGTTATTACTGTTTTGTTCCTTCTTTTCTTCTTAACACATGACCCAGCCAACTTATCTTTCTTGCTTATACTGTTGCTATAATTTCAGGATCTTGATACAGCTACTTTATTTCTCTGTTTTTTCTTATTCTCCATACTCATCCTTCAATGGGACACCATATTTTTCTTAATATTTTAAAAAACTACTAGACGTTTTTCATTATTCTTTGATGTTTCACTACCGTACCTCAAAACAGATTGAATTGTTTTTTTACATCTTTGTTTTAGTATTTTACATACGAATAGCATCTTTGTAAACATCAGCTTTTTGCATCCACCTAGGTTTACTTATACCTCTTAATCTCTCTTATACCACATAATCTCTTTTTTCTTCATTCAGTACCAGCTCAACCTTTTTAGTTTCTTTAATGAATGTGCCTCAATCCCCAATATTTATAAGAAAATTTTCAGATATTCAATCACCTCATCTTCACCTTTCCCTTGACTGTTACACATTTTTTGTAAGCCCAATTAAATTTCTTTGTATCCTATGCTTTTTCATACTCTCCCATAAGCCATTTCTATCTATACTATCATATACTTTGTTAAAATGTATGATCCTGCAAAATACTCATTGAATTCCCAATACACTGACATTGATTATTGCAGATAAAACGTTTGTTCAACTGTTTATGTTTAACCTTCCTTTCATAAATCCAGCCTGTTGCTGTATAATTGACTCACTATGAGGATTTAACCTCATCAACAGTATTTTAGAGATTACTTTGTATTTAAAAGGAATCTACCTCTGTAATTTGAGCACCTCTACTTGTCCTCTATTTTTTTTTTGGAGAGGAACAATTATTACGTCTTTCCACTCTTATGGAATTGTTTCCTCATCCCATACACTTAGAATTATCAATGAGTTTCTTTAATTGAACATTTCTCCCCTCTCTTTATAACATCTGTCAGACTACCATCACAGCCTGTTGCCTTATTACTTTTCTGATCTTTGACTGACCTCTCTACCTCTTCTTCATGGTGGTAACACAAAAGGCTGGATGTGATAATATTTTGCAACTTCCTTGTTACCATCCTTTTCCACAGGTTCACAGTTCAACAGATCCCTTAAGTACTCTTTTCACACTTTTAAAACAAGATTTTTTTTCCATCAAGATATCCCAGTCTTTGTCCTTTATTCCATAGTTTCTAGCTGAGAATTCAGCCTTTAAAAATCGTACGGATTTGTAGAATTCCCTGGCACTATTATTAGATGTTTTATTATCCTCAGCACTTTTGACCTTCTCATCAATATGCGCTCTTTTATATTTCTTGAGCAACTGTCTTGTTTGTTTATTCACTTCATGATATGCTTTATCAGCTCCACTGATTGCTCTCCTTCACCTTGTTCTGTTTAGTTCAGAAGTCATTTCCATTTTATTCCTTTTCTTTTTACAATCAGATTTTGATCCTCTTCTTCAAACCATGAGTTTTTTCTTTTCCCTTTTTCCTCAGATTTCTCTAATAGTAACCCTGCATCATTTATCACTTTTTATAGTCTTTGTTATTTATTTTTCATCACTTCTATTTCTTCACATGTATCATCTACATCTTGTTTCTTGAGTTCTTAGAACTGTTTTGTAGTTTTATCTTGAATTCTTCTTCTGTATGTGTTATCGTTATTTTATCTGTTGCTAATAACTCTTTTCTAACTGCTGTATTTTTCTTAGTTCTATATTTTGCCTGAGCTGTACCAAACCAGATAGCAGTCTGTTCCAAGCTACTCAACTCTTACATCATCTACATTAGTCACACTACTCATATGCCTACTATTTATGAGTACATGAACTATTTGATTCTCAGTTTTTCCATCTGGAGACACCCATCTGGTTTTGTGAATCTTTTCCTGGAAACACTGTACTACAAACTTTCATGATCACTGCGCTTGCCAAGGTAAACAGTCTTAAGCAGTTGTTTGTTGAAAAATGTTTGATATCCTGCTATCTCCTTCCAAAGGTTTTCCTTTCCCATCTTTGCATTTGCATTTCCTAGCACAGGTTTAATATCATAGTTTAGGAGTCTGTTAATTGCATCTTTTGTTGTTTCTTAAAAAGAATCCTTACCTTCATCCTCAGCCTCCTCTGTTGTGCATAAATACTTAACATTAATATGTTTTTTTTAAATTTTCCTTTTAACCTAACATTGCACACTCTTTCATTAATTGGTGTAATGCTTAACACTACTGCTGCTAACATTTTACTTATAGTAAAGCCAACACCTCTGTACCATCTTTCACCTTCACCACCACAATATTATATCACTAAATCTTTGGTATTAATTTTTTCAGCCTGTGACTGTCTGGTTTCTTGTAAAACCATAATCTCTATTCTGTATTTCTTTAAATTCAACTTTCAAAATATCACATCCTCTGGGACTGCTAGGGTCCTGATACTCCATGATCCAATCCTCAAATTTTTTGTTCATATCTGGTTATTTATCCTTTGATTCATTCTTATTTCCGAGGTTTCACTTCAGTGTTTCATAACAGATGATTTTTTCTGGGATGAGTAGTTAGCCCAACGTCCAACCCCCACATAACCTTGGAGAATTGGGTTTGGTTGGGATACTGTACTTTAGCTTACTGTATCAGAGCTGAATCCTCTGAAAAGGTGTTTCACTCCTGCACTGTGGGGAAGTACCAGTGCACCCTTGCTGACAACTGTTTCCACACTACTGTGATTGCTGGCAGTTTAGTGCTTCTACTACTCACAGAGAAGGGAACTCTGCTGTTAGCCATCGGCAGGACAGCATACAACTTCCAAAAAAAAAAAAATAATGACTCCAAAATATTTCTCTTATCCTTAGCATTGATCTAGTGGATGTTCAGCTTGAATCCATGATACATTGCAATGAAGAAAGAGATCAAAGAAAAAGGAAAAGGGTAGGAAATGAAAATGGTAGAATGGATTTATCCATTGAATAACCAACAAAGAAAGATAAGATCGGTGTTTGAAGCGAGTATCTGATTCAAGTTCCCTCTAAGCAATGAGCATTGATTATCGTCAGTCCCTGGAGAGAAAGAGTATCTTTGGCTTAGATGGTCATACTATAATTTATAATTTTTTATCAATATAATAAGAATTTTCCAATATTCAAATACAGAATTATTCATGAAGAATGTAACTAACTTTCAGGATATTCCAGTGGTGAAAATAAAGGAGAAGTTTATAGGTTTGGAAATGCTTTGTTAGAGAGTGTCGACTGGTGAAAGATTTTTGGCTTGATTTCTATGTATTTGGTAAAATTAAGCTTTAAACTATTAAAAATATAGTTATGGACCTATTTTTTTTTTTTTCAGTTTTTCAGATCAAATGTCATATAAAACCACTAAATTTACCAGTTAATTTGAATCCCAAGAATTACAGTTTGGCTTAATTTTATAGACAGTGTAGGAATCAGGGCGAAATCTTTTACCAGCCCACACTCACTAACAGAGCATTTCTAAAGCTATGTTTATGAACTTTTTTTTATTTACACCAGTAGATGTCCTGAAAGTTTTTTACATTCTTCATGAATCACTCATTTCATATTAGTTATGACATTCCTTACTAAGAGATATCAAATTTTTAGGTCTTCTTTACACTTTTCTTCTCCAATATTTTCCCTTAATAAAAATGTTTGTCTTGAGGCACAGCCAACACAAGTTTTATTTGTATGTTTTTCATAACCTTCATACCATTATTTTGATATCATTGGTTCTCATTTAATACCTATCCTCATTTTATAGTATACTTAGTATAATTGGGTGTAATCTTTAATTACACCCAAATTTTGTCTACAAAATCTAGAATCATACAAAAATCCTATCTCAAAAATAGAGTAGATTTTCTATATGTATAAAATTGTTTGTAATACATACATTTACAAAAACGTTTATGGAAGAATTTAAGTATATAATATATTTTGAGAAAAAGGAGATTGATATTTATATTGTAAAATAAAAAGCCTATTTCTGAATCAAAACAGAATGAACCAGTAGTATATATATGGTTTATCCGAGGGTATGAATATTCATCAAAAGAAAGTTCCAATCTCCAGAGTGTGCAGTTTGTCAAAGTGATTTTAATGCAAGCAAGCTCAGAATGCAGTTTCCATTTTGCTCGTATTAACATCCAGTAGTTGGAGGCGGTGAGAACCATCAAGAACCATCCAGTGGTTGGAAGCGGTGGTAATCATTCCCTAATGATTAAGTATACAATTTAACAGAGAAAGGTGAGTCGCACACACTCGTACGAACATAGTATAAAATAATACAAACATTCATCCTCTGTAATTCTCTGTAAATTTCCTTTTAATTATCAACTCTAAGCATAACCATTCCCTACACAAATCAATACATAACTATCTAATATCCTTTAGGTTTGACGAGCATATTACACTGAAAATGATAACTGTTAGGTATCCTAGAAGTACTGTTATTTTCGCGATATATAGACACAAATTATAACATTTATTCAGAGTTAAATGGCTACAAGTAAAAAATGTGTACATTGAAATAAATATGGCTTACTGGCCTACAAGATAAATACATTTTTTTTAAATTTATATAATATTTTATTACTTTATTTTAATATACCTTTGCATTTGATTGTGATACTTTTGCTTCACATGTAGTAAATAACCTTCCTGTTTTCAATTTATGTAAAACTCTTATTTGATCGTAAAGTGCAATCCTCAGTAATGATATTATATCCAATAATAAATGCCTTTGTAATTTTCTGCTTAATGTGCCACTGTATCCTGCCATCTAAATAAACAGTTAAACTTGTTATGGAATGACTTACGAATAAATAAATAAGCAGGAAATTGAATACATCTTTTAAGGCATAAATATGTTCTTATGATATATTTTTTATTATCTAAATTAATGTAATAGGCTAATTACTACTATTCTGTTTATATTATTTCAATATTTAATACTTGTTCTTGGAAGCTGTGTAGCGTAAATATGTATGTATTTACAGTATGTATGTATTTATAAAGTACTGGTATAAAAAAAAGAATATCCGGTATTTAATTCTTTATATCTTGCATGAGGCGAACATTGTTAATTTAAGATCAGAATCAAATAGCAAAAAGGGCAGTTTCAGTTGTACACATGAACGTATATTGATTCCCTATCTTTCTGCTTGTCAGTGTCACTAGCAAATATGGCGACTGCTGAACATAAAGATTTTTGTGTTTTGGAGGTGCTGAATGTGAACCTATAATTACAGTTCAACATGCATTCCATAGAAAGTTTTTTTGTTATCCTCCAAATGACAGCAATATTCATTAATGGGATAATTTGTTATCCCAAATAAAAGATATAACACAACAGTACAGTCTGGGCTTAGTCCTACTGAATAAATTGACATGCTTTTCAATCTGTTTTAAACAAGAACCTATTTTAACCTTAACCTATAACCTTAACAGTAACCTATTTTAAACTGTCAGTGTGACAGTTTAAAATAGGTTACTGTATTTTTTGGAAGCAGTAATTTTATTCTGATTGCGGTAATAACACTATTATAAATATTAATTTACATTACTGTGTTCATAAATGAAACAAATCTAACCTGCAATTAATTGCAATAATTTAATTAAGTAAAAGTTTTCATTAAAACGGTATCATAGTTCACAGCATTATATTCAAAGCTGGTAGTAATAATTGAGACACAAGGGCCTACGGAATCGCAACAAGTTTGACATAGCTGCGGAATAAAAAATATAATATTTTTATATAATTTAAACAATCAATACTACCTTATTACAGTTCATAACCACTTTGGTCTGTAATTTCCGTAGAACTATCTTCTGTAATAGACAAAAAGTTTCGATTTCTGAGGTTGACTCAGGATTTCACTTCCACCGGAATTAATTTCTAATTAGTCTTCACTACCTGATGTCTCATTATTGTCCATCCTGTATTTAAAATTATCCTTTCAGTGGCATCTTCCATTAACGCATCTGTTTTTCAGTAAGAATTCATTATCTCCTGATCTTTTCCAGTCTTCTACAGTAATTAATGAAAATGCACCCAATGGAACGGCTCTCAATTCTGTTATTAACATGTGTGACATACTGCGGTCTCAAATTAATTTTTAACTAGATACCAAATAAATTCAATTGGATTAAAATCTGGGTGGTACAGTGGAAATCTAAGCGCTGCAATTCCATTGTTATTTACTATTTCGCATAATTCATACTGTGGTTCTGGACGATGTAGTTTGGCAGTTTGTAAAAGTTCGTTTTTTGTTAGAACTTGGTCGTAATTAATTTTATTTTTTTTGGAGCCATTCTTGAATATATTTCTTCGATGAACTAAATGATGAAAGTTTATTTTTTTGTTTATTATTATTAAGGGGCGTTATCTATGACTAAAATACAATTTTTCGGTAGTCCTGGATAACTTGCTTTTCAATATACTTCAAAAATGTTTCATTGTTCATCTCTTTATGATGATCTTCTGTTTTACTGTTGGAATTGTACATTAAATTAGTACTATGTATAAATCCCATGTCCCCATCCATATGAGCCACAATTAAACGGTCACCGGCACTACTAATAACAGAAACACCAAGTACAACGTCACTTTACCAGCACTTTTTTTACCGTATAATGTGTGTGCACCCAAGTTTCATCTAAGTAAACGACCGGTCTCTTTTGCTTAGAAGTTGCATTAATCTCAGAACCTAAAATAGTTGCACGTTTTGCGATTACATTATTTCGTTCATACAAAATCAGTCTGTTGTTTTTACAGTACCTGAATTGAAAACCATAGATTTTATCATTTTCTTTAGTATTTCCCTACTAGCTGTAAAATTCGATTCCTCGGGACAAAAATTGTGTAATTTTCGTATAGTAGGTATTTCCTTATAGAATTGGAAATATTTAAGAAATTCTCTTGTGAATTTGAGAACCACTAGCGTCAGCTTTGTATCCGATTTTCCTGATGTCAATTAATGTAGACCAGCTAAGTTTAGCATTCTACAAGTACGTTACGTCTGCTTTCACAAGAGGCACCAATAACCAATTTTTTCTCTATCTATGAACTTTAAAGTTAAAGACGAGACTACGTCCTTCACTGCGAAGAGGTTTTCCTCGTTCACTTGACGTCATAACAGACTACTTTTAAGTAACAACTGCTGCAATTTCCAATACAAAGAACAGAGAATATTTGTTGTTTTTAGTAATAACACGTCGAAAAATTACGTATAGTTGCCCCAGTGAATATACGAACTTGTGACGTCACGTGCTGACACCTCATTATATTATTGTTTCCAAAACATTATTTTTGCGCGTAATTATTATTTTTATCTCATTTTTCGACATACAAAAAAAAAAACGGGCGCCCAAACAATACATTTATGTTGTTGTGTGTTTAATTTTTTCCACCTGAGTTAGGAAATCTTTATAGGCCTATAAAGATTTATACATGCAGTTGAAAATGATGTCTTTCATCACGATTATATTAGATCCGTCATTCGTAGTACACAATATGTGTATAAATAAATAAACTATAGTCCAATTTATATCATGTTCACTGAAGGTATTCAGATAGCGTTTTTGTGCGGTCATATTATTTTATAATTACTCCAGGTTTTTCGCAAATTTTTTGTTTTATTTTTGTTCGTGTTGTTAGTGCGGTTTGTTAGGGTAGAATTTAAATCCATAGTTAAGAAAAAAAACTTAAGTGTCAAGAACATGAAATTATCAATAATGTTTATGATTTTATGAAAAAAGGAGCTCTAAAAGTAGATAAATTAACTGACGATAAACATATAATTGGCTTTCAAAAATGCGAAGAAAGAAAACTGCTGTTGCTTGTGGGATATCAAGAATACAGGTTCAAAACTCAGAAGAGAAAAAAAGACATGATTCTTCAATCACCATCCCAATCGTGTTCTCTCACCACACCGAAAAAGTATAAACGACGTTCGAAACCTTCAATGGACTGGATAGTTTTGATTTAGGTGTAGTTAAAAGAATAGTTAATGAATTTCATTCAAAGAAGAATGAATTATCTACTTTAAAAAAAATAAAGCGAGAATTTCAGTCATCTATTGATTTTAAAGACAGTGAATCAACTTTAGATGTTATTTTGAAAGAGTTAGGTTTCAAATGGCGTAAAACTGAAAAATACAGAAAAAATTTAATTGAGAAATCCGATATCAGGTGGAGGAAAATTGAATATTTGCAGGCAATGGTTAAGTACAGACAAAGCAATACTACAATTGTTTATTTGGATGAAACGTACGTTTTAAGTTCGCATTGTTCGACAAAATCGTGGTCCGATGGTATTGAGGGACTTCATGTGCCGATTAATAAAGGTGACCGTTTAGTAGTAATTTATACTGGAGAAGAAATCGGTTTTATTCCGAATGCATTACTGACTTTGAAAGCCAGTTCGTAAGTGGCAACTACCATGACAACATGAATACAGACAGTTTCATGAAGTGGGCGAGTGAATAATTGATTCCAAATCTTCCACCAATGTCAGTAGTAGTTGTTGATAACGCCCCTTATCACAAAACAGGTACTGAAAAAGCGCCAAATTCTAACTCCAGAAGAAAAGATATGACCGATTTGCTGGAGAAAACCCATATTCCCTATAGTTAAAAAATGCTGAAACCAATTATATGAATTAGTAAAGTTACATAAAACTAAATTATAAGAATATCACTTGGATGAACTTCTGAAAAAACATCGGCATCGTGTTCTTAGACTCCCACCGTACTGCCCTGATTTGAATCCGATCGAGATGGTATGATCAATCAGCTGTAAAAAGACATACGGCGACTCATAACATTTTTTTTCACAATAGTTGAAAAATTAACTACGAAGAAAATTAATTACATGAATGAAGTGACTGGAAACCCTATTATGTAAAAGTAAAAACTATTGAAAAAGAGTATAAAAAACTGGAACTACATTGGCAGGCCCAAGTATAATGTTTATAACTTATACACGCTTATTTGAAAATTTGACCCATAATTCTAGGACTTACGAGTCTCTCATCGTCATAATATCATTACTTAAACTAAAACAATTGATGTAAGAAACCTATACTTTATTTACTTGTGTGTACTTTGTTTAGTACGATGTATTTTCATCATGCTTGTGTTTTAAAGTACATTGACTATAGTGTATGTAAAATCTAAAGGCGTAACCAACAACAAGCTGCCTCTACTTCCCTCCTCAACACTACTACTACTACTACAATCCGGTTTGCGGAACATATACTACTGGTTAAGACAAAAATTAAGACCTCAACATGATGCAGACTTGTATTTTTTTCTAATTGTTTATTCCACCATATTCATTTTTTTCTATTATTTATTTATTTAAATTTGTCGTTTAATTATTAATTATTTATTTATTTCATTTATTATTTATTTATTCTGCTATATTTATTTATTTGAGCTACTATATAAATTATTTTGTATGAAATTATTTTATGTTTTAGTTTATAAAATATAACACGAATTAACGTATAAATTAATTGTACGTCCGACTGTACTAATAGTTTAAATTTGAAGCTCGACCAAATTTGTCATATTATGGATCAAAAAAGAAAAGGTATTAAATTCAGCAGATTGAAATACGTTCAAATCGGAAGATAAATTAATTATTTATTCAATAAAAACTTGTAGTCAATAAAAATACAAATGGAAAACAATTAACTTGAATAAATATGTAATAATAAATGAAACGGTTTTCCTTTGGTTCCTCCATCTCAACCTCATAGGAGAAGACACCCGCCTTGTGACGTTTCCGGTCGCCATACTCCCGTTCCTAGCCCTGATGGGCTTTAAGGGGAGTCATCTTTCGCCTTCTAACTTTTTACATCTCATAGTAACAAGCCAGGCCTCGTTGGGATACCACCAATGTAAATGCCTCGGTAGACATTTACATCAGTGTTTTATAAACTCAGCTTTTGCCTTCGCTGCAGGCCTCATCCGGACATCTTGAATGTCTTACATCGTTGCCCTCTAACTAGCTAACCGAGTTCGCGGAAGCACGAGCCCCGCGCCTAGTTCTAAATTTTATAGAGTCAATTCGTGTGTAAATGTCTCATAAATTTCGAGGCAAATGAATAATAACATACCACCAAAATTGCTTTGGTTCCTCCAACAAAGAGAAACAAACAATTTTCACGTGAAAGGCAAATATCGGAGAAAAATCATTTCATTTGCTTTTTCTTTTTCAGAAATTAAAGCCAATGATTAATTGAAACGCATGATATTGCCAAAAAAAAGAAAAATTTTATTTTATTTTCCTAAGGGCAAACGCGCACTTAGGCGACTGCAGTCGCAAACGGTTAATTTGTAAGGAACTCGTATGAATGAACACGCACGTGGCCAGTGCGACCAACTGGCCGCTGCGACCAGAATTTGTATTAATTGTAATGGGACAACGCGCACGCCTAACGGCCAGTATGCAATCAGACAGCAACTTCTTTAGTTTTGTGCAAACCTAGGCAGAATTGTATTGTAATTTTAGTGCGTAATTTAACAAAAATGTGCAAACGCATACTTTTCAAATTCGTTTTCTTCTCTTGACTCTTTTTTAAAAATATTGGTATAATGTCGGTAATTGATTTCGATACAGAAAAATTCATTTCTGAGGTTAAAAAAAGACCCTAGTTTATGGGATCTGTCTTCGATTAATATTCCAACTAAAATTTCCTATGCACAGACGCATTGATGTGTTTATTCCTCTTATGTTGTCTGCAATTTTATTAACATATCATCAAAACTCATGACTGACATTCTGTGAAATTGAAATATTTTTTCATGTTGACACAGATCACAAAAAGAAGATTATAAAACAGGCTTTTGAAACACGACTTCGTAAAGTGGGGTGTACCCTTTCTTTGCCGTTTCAAACGATTTTATAACTACGCAGTTGCAGCTATCTCGGTGACATCCATCTTGTGACTGGGCGGGTGAGGCGTGACCACTACCTTGCTGGCTACTTGTTCGGCCGTATGCAATGCGGCCACGACCGGCCGCTGGCCGTGGCTGCAGCGGTATACTGCGCGTTTGCCCTATTATGTAGGTTCCAATTAGTTCAACCGGTGAGCAATAAGTAGCCCCCACCCCGGCCCAACAAGAAGAATATATGTATAACATGTAAATGAAGTGTAGATTTATATAGACTCAGCCGACCATTCCTGAGATGTGTTGTTAATTAAACCCCATCTATCAAACTACACCGGTATTCACTGTTTAGTATTCAAATCCGGTACTTGTTAGTTTCTCTCCCCTCAAAATTTGCAAGTTTTTCAGCTAGAAATAACTCAAACTAGCATAAAATATTGATATTTACAATAACCAGATTGGAGAAATAACCCGATAATGCACTAAGGTGCTGTTTTATACCTTAAAAAACAGTTTCCATATCAACATATTTTACATATTAAAAATATAACCATTATTGTTTATAGTTATAGATATAAATTACAAATATAATCCAACCAAACTTAACCTTCGCTCTCTATCCTCGACTAATTAACAGTAATATTTTGATTATTTAAATAATAAATAATTCCAATAATTACTGAATTTATTATTTAAATACCCAAAACGTTACTGTTAATTAGTCAAGATTAGCGAGCGAAGCGAGCATAGATTAAATTTGGTTATATAATATTTATAAAATAAATATAAACGGTTATAAAAATTGTAATAAAAGTGGTTATATTGGGTTATTTCTCCAATCTGGTTAATTGTTAATATCAATATTTCCTGCTGTTTTGAAATATTTTCAGGTGAAAAACTTGAAACTTTTGAGTGGGGAGAAATGAAAAAGTACTCAAATCTGTATAAAAGAAACCAACTTTAAAAAAAATATGTGATTTTATTTAAACAGATCTAAAATTTACGTATTTTTATGGTTACGTAATTTTACTAATTTTTTTTTTAGTTCTTTAATTTCAACTTTTTTTAAATTTATTTTCAAAAATTCTTGCTTATCCGGAAACGGATTGGCTCACATTCCGGTTAGGCGAGGTTTCTAACTATATTGTAGTATTTTATTCTTCAATTATATAATTCATCAAGTTATCTTATCCAGACTGTTCTACCTTCAATAACCAATTCGTTATAGTATCTTTTTTTTTTTCATTTTTTCATATAAATTTATTGTTTTTTGATTTCCATTATAAAAAAAAAATAAATAAATAAATAATATCTGAGTTTTAAGCTTAGTAAACCTTTTTTTTCAGAATCTTGTATTATAATTTTATATAAGAATTATCGTTAAATTCATAGCAAAATCATTATTCATAAGCTTTTCATACGTATAATATTAATTATATGATATTAATATTTTTGTAAACAAACTTCTGATGTATATCATTCGGAACAGTATACTGTACTAATATTATTGAATATGTTGCAATACTTACGACATTAATTCTCGCATGCAATACATCTTTTACCGTGCTGATACGAAATTTGTATGTGCCAAATATAAAAATAAATCTTTCATATTAATAAACAAAAGAGTATAATAAAATACAGAAAATTTTGTTTATCGAAAACGTGTTATGTTAAAGTGTTGTGATATAACCTCCTGAAATATTTAATTGTTATTGTTAATTAATATCAGCTGATTTAATAAATGTTTTTGATTAAGAGAAAATCGATTAGTAACGAGGAAATTAAAATGAAAAAGACACTTAATAAAAAAATGTAATAATTATTTCATACATATAACATTTAACATAGTATCTTTCAGTATCATTATTTCATTTATTATTATAATGTATGTATATGTAAACACAATTGTACTTTTGATTGTAAACTTCTGGCCAAGGTGAAAAGTCTTTAGCTGAAAAGTAAAAGGTTTTGGTTAGGGAAATTCTTTAAATATTAATAAATAAAATTCTGTTATTCTTAAGAGTAGTATATAATTTTCGGAAATAATATGAGACTTGTCAGATCGGCTGGCATTTAATACGCATAATTATAAAAAGTTACGTGTAGTGGTGAAACATCATATGGGGCCTCTTTTTAAGTTGAATACCCATAATAAACTATGATTTCTATCTAAAGTTTTTAAGTGTTTTTCCAGGATAACAAAAGACATTTTAAGGATTTTCCTATAACTAATTATAATTTCCCTATATCTATAACTAATTGTAATTATAGTTTTTATAACTAATATATATATATATTGGTTTGCTTGCTTGTCATTTCTCCCGCCGCCACCACCCCATTCGGTCGCCCTAAAGCATAACACCGAATGTCTGTGCCACAAACGGCTACTGAGCCTTGAACAGTTTAGCGACCAGTATTCTAACATAGCTAGCTCCTAGAGCTTACCTAACAACGTGAGCGGACTAAGCGTGGTGCCATACATCATCGGGTTACGTGTCGCAACCGCTCACTTGAATATATTTGCTAAAATGGGTAGGCGCACCCCATCAACTACTAAAAATATATATGACATCCATAATGAAATTTATTTCGTCAAGAACAATTCGCTGCCACGCTTAGGTTGCTGAATGCCAGCAAGTACATGTCTACCATTTTATAGCGCTTGGAGCCATATTAATTGGCTGGTCGTCAACCATACTCAGGGTTAGCTTCCCACGGCAATACGGTAAGAGTCTTTCCCTTAAGCGAACTACGGATGCAGGTTGAACAAAGCAACCGCATCTAGGAATTCCCACACGATCCGACAATGCGGCTCTCGCCACGTTGACTCGCCGTTTTTGAGTGACCAATTTTCCACTTGACCTCTAAGTTCCAGGGTGGCCCGGTCTCTGCCCCCCCCCCCAAACAACAAGAGCAGGGCAGTCAAATATCAGGTGTTCATTAGACTGGACCTCCCGTCAAACGCACAGCTCATCACCTACTAGGCGGAACCGAAACAGATATTGGTTCAAATTAACATTGTTGGTGAGCACCTGGGCACCCGTAGCTCTTAAAAACGAGCTCGAGGCATACCATCCCCCCAAATCCTGTATAAAGTTATACATAGATCTTCCCTTAGTCGTGGTGTCCCATTCCAGCTGCCATGCTTTCATCACGAAGCTCTGCAGCGTCTTCCGCAGGCGGAAGATGGGCAACTGAACGAAATTTAGATCCGGTGCATTGTGATCGCCGTTCCGCTCCGGTACTGGCCCAGTTCGAAACCGCATCCCAAATGCCTTGGCCTGCCGGTCTCTTCGCAATCTTCACATGGCTGCCCGAAATTTGACTACTAAATAGATTGGGAGAGCCTTTCCCAATACGGTGGTACCCTCGTAGGAGGTTGTTTTAAAAACACCAGTGCATACAATTAAGGCTCTGCGCTGGGCACTCCTTAAATTTTGAAGAAGTGCTCTATTCATATCCAACCTGTGTGCCCAAATGGGTGCCGCATAAAGGGTCATGCTTTCAAAGACACCATGTACATTTCACGGCCCGACAATCCATAGTTTTTCCGAGCAATCCTCCTAACCTCCTAAGTTTGTGCATCACTGAGACGGCGTCCACCGCTACTTGCCTAATTTGGTTGTTAAACAGCAACTTTTCATAAAAAAAGAAAACCTAGGTACTTATGAACTCTCACTCGGCTGATTACACAGCCTTTATATTTAATATGGGGGTGACGACTGTACGATAATTTGTCTGCACTCTTGAGAAGCATAAACTTCGTCTTGGGCACAGAAATCATTAAATGTTGAATGTCCATCCAGCCCTCTGTGGTTGACAAGGCCGCCTGCGCCCGGTCTTCTAGCTGTGGTCGTGAATTACCACGAACTAAAAGGAGATAGTCATCGGCAAAAGCATGGGCCGTGATCCCTTCTGGAAATGTTAATCCCAGAAATCCGTTGAATACCAGGTTCCACAGCAGGGGACCGAGAACGGAACCCAGCGGGCTTCCCCTGGTAATGGATTTTTCCACAACTAAGTGCGCATCCTTAAACAGAGCTGTGTGGTTAGACAAATAGTCACAAGCCACGGCCTGCAGGGCTACGAGAACATTGCAGCGTTCCAACTCATAGAGAACAGAATTTTAACACAAGGAAGGATATGCTTCCTCTATGTCTATAAAAATTGCCATCAATCATAAACCCCGTTAGATGGCGACGTTGGTATCTTCTCCTAGCGGACCTAACTATTGCGCGCAACACGCTAAGGTCAGATGACCACCACTTTTTCCCGGGTTTATACCTGCGTTTAACAGACGCAGCGGTCATGGCGGATCCAGACACTCTCCGATCAGCGTACTGGACCTAAGGATCCGTCCATTGGCCAAGGCCGTCGTAGGACCCTATCGCTGCCAGTCTAGATGGTCCGGCCAAATTGTTCAGCCATCAATTCCACCTCCTCCCTGTGCTTCATGCGTCATTCCAATCCCTGCAAAGCAGCTGCGCACTCGCGCCGCAGCCTGTCCTGATCCAGGCCCCTTAGGTTATAGCGACCCGAATCTGGAGCTCTTAGACCGCCTCTGTAAAAGATCTCATAGGTTATAACCCTATGATCGCTTACACTGGCCTCGGGCCTGACAGTCCAACTTCTTGTACTTCGTAGCAAGTCGCCCGTCACCAAAATGACGTCGAAGTATTTTTCCTCCAGTTCGGAAGAGAAAGTTGGCGGTTGTTCTGCGTTGTTAATCAAGTAGAGGTTCAACGAACTGTTCGAGACCAGCGCCTCTGGAGTCAGTGAGTGGTGAACCCCAAGCGGGAGACTTATATATATATATATATATATATATATACATTTATTTATTTTAATCATCTTCAGTGGATACTACCGAATTGTTATTGAGTAATGTCAGCCTCCGTAGTGGCATGGTAGTGTCTCAGCTTATCAACTGAAAAGTTGCAGATTCTTTGACCTGCGGGAATTCTTGGATTTTAATTCCGGTCAAGCAAACCTGGATATTTAATATGATAAACAGTTTCTATTCCACAATCCTTTGCACAAGCTTTGAGAATATATTATTAATAAATCATAGAAAAAAGCATATTATTATAACTGGCTATGATGATGATATTCAAAGAATCTTTTACAAAGATTGAAAAAAAATTAATAAGAAATTTTTAAATATATTAAAAATATGATAATATGGAACAGTACAAGAGCCTATGAAATGGGGAAATATATATATTCCGCTTTCTATTGATCTCATGGTTCACGCTCGATAGTAATCTCTTTACGTTGTTTTTGTGTTTTATTATTATTATTATTATTATTATCTGTACTCATATTTTTTGCTTTTGCGTTTTTACAAACAATCTTTTATTTTACGTGCTGTTTTTATTGTATTTCTATATTTAAATAAAAATATAACTATATGCCGAGTGTGTTTTAAGTTTCCACACACCCGAAAAATAAAAATCTTTTAAAGCAACAAAAATAGTAAAAACATTTTTTATAATAAATATTTGCTTTGCTAAAAACGATAATTTTTAACGGTTTTCAGCTTTTTTGCAGTAACTAATTAACAAAATTCAACGTTTAAGGGCTTCAATTATAGGTACTGCAAATGCCTATAAATTTTATTCTTAACTTTTTCACCTAGGAAGTTTACCTTGGTCTAAAAAATTGAAAAACCATTTTTACCACATTTGAACGACCGCCATTTTGTTCAATTGCCGAAGATTTTGTCCAGTCGCATATACACAAGTTACCGTAATCTACAAACCCATATACTTCCCTAAATTCTACTACTTTTTTAGCAAAAAAATCTCCCTGTTGACGGGATGAGTATGCAACTAGCATATTAGACAGCTATAGTAATAATATGGTTTGATTATTTTGAAAATGGCAGTTAAATGAAAACCCGTTTGTTCCAAAAATGGCTAGACTAGGCTAGGTGTATGTGAAAAGCTTTGTTATTAGACAGTAATAATAAGGGTGTATTTTTTTTAATGTTTCATAAAGACGTAAAATTCGAGTCGGCTTGAAATTAAATCAAAGAATAAAAGTAATTTTCTTATTTTTAAGAAATTAAACATAGGTAGGGAAAACCCTAATTTTTTCGTTATAATTGATATCTTAAGATTGAATTTTTATGATAAACGTTATATGATTACTTCCGAGTATGAGTCAGTGATGGCATTTAATTTTGGTTTCAACAGATTAAGGAAATACGGTTACGAAGGATCCCCTATACCAAAATTGTACGTAATTAGAAGAATAATTTTTTTTAATATAATTCTTTACTTGAATACTTATGTACATTAATGTTCCCTTAATTTTCTTCTTAAGCAGTCTGTCGAGGGTGAAAACCTTTGCATTTTTTATAGTTTTTTTTTTAATATTCGTTTGATATAAGGCAGCAGACTAATACATAGTTTTAAAATATTAGATGCCGTAATTTAAGGCATTGGAGCTTAAGATTGTTTCAGAATAATCCAGTGGAATTGTTTTTATGTGTAGAAATTATTTAAAAATTGTTTGAAATGTAATAACGATAATGATGATGGTGGTGGTATTGATAATGGTAATAATATTTTTCATGAATCGTTTAATCAATTGAACGATATGTTTCGTTAAATCGTTAATTAAATTTTAAAAAAATTCTGGTTCTATAACATTTTAATACTAAGAGAATTCCTGTTAACAAAATATTAACCTAAAGAAAGATAAAAAAATTACACAATTTTTTAGGGAAATTATAATTTATTTTACTGTTATTTTTAGAAACAGATATACCGTTTTTAGGAATTTTTTTCATTTTAAAGTCAAAAAACTCAGTTAAAACATTTGATTCTTTGTCTAAACATAAATTTTATTCACCAGAAAGCAAGAAAATAACGAAAATTCGTAGAAAATATTACTGCTAGAAAGTGTAGGATGATGAAGATGATTGTACATTCTTATGGATGTGAAATATAGATGGTACAAAAAAAGAAAAAGAAATGATAGAGACATTTGAAATGTGAGCGTACAACTGATTGTAGAAGATGAAATGAGGAGAGATAAGTTAACAAGAATAGAAGCTTAATCAAAATAATTCAGAATAGGAAATCGAGAGGGAAAGGATTTTTTTTAAACAAAGATAGACGAATTAGTTGAAGGTCAAAAAAGAGAAGTTGAAAAAGTGTAAAAATAATTTTTGATCTAAAAGGAAAGGTGCTACCAAGACTAAAAGTTTAGCTGAAAATTGAGAAAAATGGAGACGGTCATAGTGCGAGAGACCTTCCTCAGGGCATATAAATCATATAATCACACATATGGAGGCACACTCACAACACACACCCGCACACAACGCACACACACACACAACACACACACCCGCACACAACACACACACACACACACACACACATACACACACACACACACACACACACACAGAGAGAGAGAGAGAGAGAGAGAGAGACAAAAGAAATCCTGATAAAATCTATTTATTTACGTATCAAATAAAGCACCTTTCTACTTTTATTAAGTCATTTAAGCCAAAAATATATAGCATTAATTTTTTTTACAAAAAACTCAAAAAAAGGATTTTTACGTCCCTTATCTGGTTTATGATATTTCCAAGGCCCATAATTTCAATAAAATTATAAAAACGTATGTCGTGAATACATGTTAAAATGTTGCCTTTATATCCTTCAAAGTTTCACGTCGTGTTTTATAAATTATACTAGATATAGCAAACATGTTTAGATATTGATATTACTTTTTTATTAACAATAAAAGTTTATCATAGGCTAAAAACTTCATTTGTATAATCAAAATAATTTACATCAAGAAAATGGAAAATGTAATTTTCCATTATATATGTAGATTTTTGGATCTGTTTATATGTTGGAAGCTAATCAAATACTCTCAGTTGTACTATAAACATAAGTTTACGAAACAGTTTTCTTTTAAGAAGATCTATTAGATTTTAAAAAGTAATTTACAATATTTTTATTACTGGACAACTGTTGAACGTTGTAAGGAAGCTGTTAAAGGCGTTGTACATAGTTGATTGAACGTTTTTAAATAAATTTATTTTTTTCACCAACTGTTTCTTTTCGGCCGTTATTTTAAATTTATTTTTCTGTTAATTACAACTATAAAATTGTCAATAACAGGGGTGAATTGGTGCCGGAACGCACCGAAACACCGTTACTGTACTGATTTAGAGAGAAATAAAATGTTATACTTTCATATTAACTTGTGCCGATAAAAAATACAACCTAAATAATAAAAATTAGACCTTGCTTGTGGGTATCCTTAGGCAAACATCGACAAAATACGTTGCTAAAAATCTAATTCACAAAAAAGCTAAACATATGACATGAAAAATCTAAGTTTTGCTTCTTATCAGTGTAAACATCGAAATGAATGTGCTTTTTTCATAACATTCCCATATAACTACCCACCTGTGGCTGTAAACCACATTCTTGCAGTTCGCTATCATACAAAATCAAAAGTTTCGATACTGAAAACTTTACTAGTACTAGTCCTGGTTAATCGGAGTTCATCCCGATTCGGTATGATTCAATACCTGGGAAGAGAAATACCAAATATTTTTACGACGTACTTTCATTGAATTTATATACCAAACAACATTAAATTTATTACGGGTAAAGGCTCACAAATTTGAAATCATTTTATTTTGTTAATTACAATTATGAAATTTGGAATAGTGTAAAGTAAAAAGAGCATAAACATCGCGTTTTCCTTACGTGAATTATTTTTTATACATGTATGAGTTATTTATAATACGTATTAGTTATTCATCGTAAATAGAAAATAAAAGGTTTTAATTTGGTATACAATGTGATATTAAAATCGTAACAACCCAAACTCAGCTATTTTCATTAGTATAAAAAAACGTAATAAAAGTAGTTTCTATTTTTGTAATAATTTGAGCTGCCGCCGCCTTGTTATGGTGTCGTACAGGTATCCTAGTTCCGTGCAGTGCTGGCCTCTGTTGGCGTCTTAGATATTCTCATTCGAATGTATTCCATAGTTCACTAACCTCTACACGGTAATTTATGAAAGAGTTGGAATTTTATGTTTTAATTTTTTTTTTTACAGAATGATTCAAGGTAAATTTCTATATAATTTATTTTTCCTTAAAATAAAGATTTTATCGGTATAAAATTGATATGAAAATAACTAAACTGATAGTTAAAAATATGGAAATAAGTCTCGTGAAATTTTTATGTGATCCTAACCAATGATGAAATTCTACAAACTAAAATCTAAAAATACTGCAATAACTTCAGTTTTCCCGAACAGTATAGAAAGAAATATTGACACTATTGTGTTAAAGGAGTGCACTCGATTTGTGCTGTTAAGTACTGCAGTTTTCTAATGCTATTTTGTGTGTTTATTGTATTTTGCTTAAATATCTCATTTGTTATTAATAGGTTGTATGTAATTTTTATATTTAACGTTAATTAGACGAGCTTAGGGAGCGAAGCTAGCGTAGGTTATGTTTGGTTAGGTTATGTTGATAAACGTACGATTCGTCAGTACACGTTATCAACATAATCTAACCAAACATAACCTACGCTCGCTAACCTCCTCTAATTAACGTTAATTATACAAATTGTATACAACTTAATAACAACAAAATTAAATTAAATACAATAATTTACGGGACATAAAAACAGCGAAAATCGACAGCCCTTCCCCATTAACACAATAGTTCGAAACATTTGTCTTAGTATGATCTATATAACGTATTATTAGATTCCGATCTGATTGAAATAATTGTTTATTTAACATTATCACTTCCAGAGAAAGCATCACTAGATTGACGTATCCTGCAGCTGTCCTTTACAAATGTCAAGCCACAAGAAAAAAAGGAGCAGTTCGTATAAACCAACAAATTAATGTATCACATTCTGTTAGGGATTATTGTAACATAAAGCATTTTAATCAATAGAAGCAAATATCGGAATTAGAAAAATTGCGGATTTAACTATATAGATAAAGTAAAGTTGGCTAAAAAGAAATTGAAGGATATTAGATGTTTTTAGTTATGTTTGAAAAGAAAATAAATAAAATAATCCCTTTGTTTGATTATTAACATCACTTTCTTTCAGTTATTTTTATAGGAGTTATGTGATGTTGGAATATTTGAGATTAATAAATTCTCGCGTCTTCCCAAATCAGCTGAATTGGAAGTCGAGAGTTCCAGTGTTCAAGTCCTAGTAAAGTCAGTTATTTTTACACGGATTTGAATGCTAGATCATGGATACCGGTGTTCTTTGGTGGTTGGGCTTCAATTAACCACACATCTCAGTAATGGTCGAACTGAGACTGTAAAAGACTACACTTCATTTACACTCATACATATCATTCTCATTCATACTCTGAAGTATTATCTGAACGGTAATTACCGGAGGCTAAACAGGAAAAAGAAAGAAGATTAATAAATTCTTACAACAACGAGTTTTTTTTCTTTTTTTGTGATAACTTTGGATGACAAAAGATTTAGTAATAAATAAATAATTCAAGTCTCTTGACAGGAATATGATCGGAGACCAGTTAATGTAGAGCCGCCATATTACTCTATTATATCCGCCACTCTGACTACTACTATTGTTAGCAGTGTTACAGCTCACCGAGTTTAAATTGATGCAGAAAACATAAATAAACGTTATGTCAAGTAAACTGTTCCTTCAGCAAACTGTTACCGTCAGCAAACAATTCCCACAGTTGCTTTATTTTACAAATCGGTTTTGCGAATATTTAAAAATACAGCTCTTGTTTGAGAACGAAACTATGATGCACGAATACAGATCCACTCGCATTTTCGTTGATTTCGAATTCTTTAGTATTCTAAGGATACAGTTTGTGAGGTAAGAGAGGGATACAACAGTTTTTTCCGATCATACATTTCTGGCGTATAAAATAATTGTGAATTTAACAAGTAGCTATAAATGAAAATTACCCCCACTTAACACGCGCGCAAATACACACCCACAAAGAGGTAGAATATCTAAAATACGTTGTTATTTAAATTCTTCGTGTCGATTAAGAATTTGCGAAACTTTCAAGAAAAACTTTTCTTTTAACTTGCAATTGTTTGCCTGATGATAAAAACTGATAATGAAAAACAAAATTTGTCTGAAGAACACTAAATATTTTTGGAATTAAAGACGCTAAAAATTCCGTGATTTAATTAATTTGGAAAACGAATTGCTATTTCTTTTACGGGTAAATTTTTTTTATCAAATTTTCGTAACCTATAATTGAAAGTATTGTCGATTTCTTTAAAATTTATAAGCCATTCTGGAATGTAGTTTTAAAACGAAATTTCTTAGTTTCAGAACTTAGAAATTTAGAAGTTACTTTTGAATGTATGAATGGATAATTCTACTATTCATTTTATAAGTGTTCTTTAGATTTCTAATTTGTTTTAAACCAGTGCTAAACCTGGGTTCCTGTAGCTAACTAAGCCGCTTTGGGTCTTGTTACTCTTTAACATTTCGTATGAATGGAGTAAGAAACAACTATGACTTGGTAAACACTATTTCATATTAAATAAATGTATTATTCACCTAATTTTAGATAACGTGTACAAAATATTTATTAATAACATCAAATGTAAGCTACAATTAACGAGAATTTTCATATATTTATTTGAATATGTAAAACGTTTAACGTGAACAAATAAATTTTCGTTTGTTATAAACATCACAGTACATTAGTTTTTTTGTAAGTCTTAATTTTATAATTGTTAATCGTATAATTGTATACCGTTTTGACTATATGGGGGACTTCATTTTCACTTGTATGTTTGTCCTTAACTAACCGCAATGAGTAAAAGGAATAATGTATTTTTTACATATCACCCCGAAAATGAAATGTTTTCATTACTCTTTCTACAAAAAAATTAAAATGGAATTTTTTTTAATAATCCGTTACGTTTATACGGATCAGAAAGTTTCTTCTATTCCTTTATCAAGTGAAGGTGAAAAAAATTAGGTTTGCAATTTTTTTGATCAGGAAATACTTATTTTATTTCCCTAAATACGAATAATTGAGACCTAAGACTTTGTAATGTTTCGATAAATTATTTATTCGTTTGAAATTTATTCTCATTTCATTCTAATCCTTATAATAATCAATCTATTCTTTGGAAAGAAGTATATGTTTTACTCATTATTTTTTTACTAATTTTTATTATTTATATCTTATTTCGAAAATAAGATATTATATATTTCCAATTATGGTTTTTTGATAAAATTAAATAGCTCTTCTCATTTACTTAAAAAAAAAATGGCGAAGTATTGCATAACTTTCCCGCGCTATTAATAATAAAAATTAAAGAGATATAATTAAAAAATATATATATACATACATATATATATATTTTAGAAATGGGGAATGAATTTTAAGAAACATTTTTCTAAAAATATTCATATATAGGTTATGCTTAACAAATTTGCTTAACTAATTTTTTATAAAAATCTAATACCCTCATCACAATGGTTATTTCAAGAAAAATAAAATTTTCAAAAGATTTTTCTGTATTTTAGATCTGAGATCTATAATTTAAAAAACATGTTAAACATTTCTTGATAGCTCTATATGTGAAATATAAACTTTTAAAAGATACATGTATTTCAATCTTAAGAGACAGGGATCGGCTTTTTGACTTTTTTTTATTATTTATAAATGCACGGTAGGTAAAAAATTTGCTTTAATAATGTTTTCTCTATAATGCCTCTGGAGAAAATCAAAATGTTTTTTGGGGCATGACAGTCCCGATCTCAAGGACCGTTGTGTAGTTGAAATGGAAGAGTGTTTTGTGGTCGGAGGCAAATCTAGCTTTAAGCGACAGAAATCGCTGTCTCCGCCGGCAACGTCCTGCCATCAAGCAGTGATTGTGTGCAGATGATGGTAGTTCTATGACTTTGACTGCTAAGTCCGGTTGTGATTCTGGTCCTGATCTCCAGAACTGTGGAGCTCAGGAGGCGTGCCCGGAGCTGCTAATCACGGGATTTGCAACTGTTCTGGAAGATCTATGTTCCCGAGCTGAGCTGTTGGATTCTCTCGTCAAACCGTGTTCTGAGGTTAAACAGGATGTTAAGTCGACGTCTGCGGCCCTGGTTGGCTTGGTACATCGGGTTAGGCTGATTATTTCAACTGGTTGGCTGAATGAACTACCTCGAAAGACCGAAGCGACCGCACAGACAGAGGGGTCTGAGAATTAGAGGTTATGTAGCGGTTGTAGAGCGGGTATAAGGCCAGGGTCTGATAAGGCCACCCAGACACTCAGAAGAATAGGATCTGACGATATAATCAGGAAACTGGAGGAGGGCGTTGATGACGACGAGGTTCCTATACTTGTTGCCCAACACTGGGGTGAGGAAGTTTTCAAGATGGTAAAAATGGCTGATACATCATTCACAGATAAGGAAGGACGAGACGTTGTGTTAATACATAATTTGCGACCAATTTCAGCTAAGCGGACTAGTAGGGCTTATCGGATGGCGCCAAGTGTCAGGAGATTGGAGGACAAGTCTGAGATTAACAGTGGACTATTATTGGTTGACAGTCTAGGGGCCAAGGATGTATTCGGTGGTGAGCAAATATATGTGGGAGGTACTATCTATACGATAGTAGTGAACTCAGAGGATGTAGATGGGATGATAGCCGACTGTTTCAGGAGCATCAGGAAACTAAGAGATATGGGAGTGGAAGCTCCTTTTCTGTCTCCGGCTAGTAGAACTGGGGCCGTCTTGAAAAGATTGCTAGAGTGCGCTGGTAGACGGGCTGGTAAGAAGCAGATGTTATACATCGATGAGTCTACTGGAGACTACTAGTCTCCTGTGGTACAGCAGCAGTACATAATAAGGGCGCAGGACCCGGCTATGTATGGGTGGAATTGGCAAGGGTAGTGTATATTTGTCGCCTAACATCGGCTTTTTAGTTTATGCGAGAATGGTTGATGATTTGGTAGAGGAAATTGCCAGATGGAGGTCGAAAATGGTCGTGGTGGGCGGAGATTTCAATGTTAAGGTAAGAAGTTGGGGATCAGCCATCGATGATCGAAGAGGCAGACTTCTTGAGGACGCTATGGCTTCAGTGGACCTTCAGTGCGTCAGTCGAAGAGGTGAAATGACGTTCGAGAGAGGAGGAGTGGGGATCTCTGTCCCAGATCTGACATTTGTGAGCATAAGAGGCTTGCAGAGGTTGTTGGGATGGAAAGTGTTGGGGGAGGAGATCCTCAGTGACCACAGTCTAATCACTTTTGAAATTGACGATATTATCCAGGAAGAACGGTCAGGCACCAGGAGCGTGAGGTTTCATTAAGGCAGTGTCACGCAGTTTAACCCACCGGGTTGGTCTAGTGGTTAACGGGCTTCCTCGGAGTCGTCGTTCGTCGATCGCCCCCTGGAGACGCCTTCCGGTCACACGGATTCGGATAGTAGAGTGCCTGGGTGATCATGCAGGGGCTGTACATACCATATGGCTTAGATCCGGCCTCTGCGTGATAGGAGGGGAGGTTTTTTAACGGGTGAGAGCCCCGTACTGACGGCAGTGAGGGCCTGTCGGCGGCTGGCAGAACTTTTTCCTCCCCCTACGGAAATAAAAAAAAAATAATAATAATACAATAATACTAAATTATATAAATTATCCCCTCCAGAAACAGTTCATAATTACGTGCACCAAAGCCACTGTACGCCTGGTCTGCGTTCCTAGTTACAACTAAAACAACCAATTTTTAAATAGTATAATTTTAATTATAAATTGCGATTTTCAAAAATAAAAAAATCATTATACCACTATGATTACATATTAAACTATAGTTTTTACAATGGGTGTGTAGAAGTAGAAAAAATAACCATGTTTCTCCTTGAAATAACTAAAAACAAATTATATAAGCTTATACTTTTTAATAGGAGTAACGGAAGTACAAAATATAGTTAATTATAAAATGAAATTTGTAGTAAGTGAAATAAATTATGAGAACAGAAAATGTTAAAAGATTAAAAAGTTATTTTAGATTTAATATGAAATTCAGTTGGAAGTCATGATAACGTCGTAAGTGCCGGGGAGTGAGTCAGTGTTAAGTGAAAATTTTAAGAATGAATACCGTTGAACGACGGGGGGAAGAGGGAACGAACTGAATAAAGATAAAAGATGAAAAGGGGAGTAAAAAGCATTATATAATAAGTGAAATATTTCCATTATAGATATTGAAGAATATAGAGGAAAAGCTGTGAAGTGTAATTTAATTTCAGAAAAGTTAAATGTAAAATTGGCTATGGTACTAAGTAAATAGCCTTTTTTTAAAATGAAAGACAAAAAGCGTTAGTTAGTTAGTTATATTCACTCTGCATTTAATTAGATATTTTACTTTCTGTCCATGAAATTCCAAAAGAACTATTATATAGAAATGTTTTAAAAATAATTAAAACTTTTTAAATTACGAATATAATTGTTCTTGAGTTAAGTTTAAATTACTTCAATTTAAAATCTGTTTTGTTAGGTTAAGTATATATATATATATATATATATATATATATATATGTATTTTGTACAAAGTTAAATCTTTTGTAATTTAAGTCCCCAGTTAAGTAAGATTTCTTTTAAGTTACAATTAGTACGAGTCATTTTACGAATGAGAAACGCAAACATCTGTTCATCATTATATTATTAAAGACACTTTTTTTTTACTAACATTTTGAAAATAATATATTATTTTGGTTTGTAGTTAATAATACTTGTAATTAGGTATCGGTAAAATGGTTAGTCTAGTGGTGAATTGGTCATCACAAATCAGCTGATTTTGAAGTCAAGAGTTGTAAGGTTCAAATTCTAGTAAATACTTTTAACGGATTTGAATAGAAGATCGTGGAAAACGGTGTTCTTTGGTGATTGGGTTTCAATTAACCACACATCTCAGGAATGGTCGACCTGAGACTGTACAAGACTATACTTCATTTACATTCATACATATCATCTCTGAAGTAATACCTTATGGTAGTTCTGGAGGCTAAACAGAAAAAGAAAGGTATCGGTAAAACCTAGAATATTGAACTTACCGACTTACGGGTTAAGATCCAAAGATTTAAAAATTTAAATGTCTTCATTTTTTAAGTTATCGTCAACATTAAATTTATTATGTAGCAGGTATCTTCACGTATAGAAAATTAAGAAAAATCATCAGGACTGAGAAAAATGGAAGACGAACTTACAGAACTTGTCCAAAGATAAATCTACCTAAGAAGAATGCCTCTTTGTCGGAAAAAAAACTTTATAGAAAAATATAAGTAAATATTAAAAATGTTCAAGAACGCATGCTTTTAAGAATGAAATTTAATCATCTGGGAAACTTTTGAAGTTACGTTCATCCTGATAACAGCTCATTTAATAAAATAATTTAATTTTACGTCAAGGAAACAAGGAAACATTTCAAAAATTCTAAAAATTCTATTTTTAAGATTTTAAGTCTAGAAAATTGTTTGTACTTTGTTAAGTGTTCTTAAATGTTTAACAATTTCATTAATAATCTTTCTCTAAAAATAAAATTTTGGGGGTTTATTATATACATGGTTGTATAACCATGAATAATTTTTTCTCTATATTTTTGTGTTGTTGAGCTCAAAAAATAAAACAGAAAAGTTAAAAATCCGGTGTAGGGGGTTAGAAGGCTGTCCCCCAACAAAAAACTGAGTAAAATAAAAAGTATAACAAAGTTGTTATACTTTCTAGCACAGGTTATTTTCTAGTATGCTTATATAGTGGGAAAATAATTTTAACTTGAAGAAAATTAAAAAGTTCAAAAAAATCGATATTCTAATCGTTAATTAAAAAGATTTGGTTAAAAATATGGATTAAATAAAAAGATAACGTTTTTAGATTTCTGGGGGAGGGGAGAATTTGGCACAATTTTTTTTTTTTGAAATGGTAAGATAAGTACGTAGGCATGTACTGAGCTTAATATAAAGTGGGGTTTTGTTTGTAAAATTTTGAGGAAATTGACCCCAAAGAAACTGTCTACCTCACCCTTATGGAAATATTGATACTAAACGTTTACCAACCAATTTTTTCTTATACACGAGTCTGCAAAATTTCATCAAAATCAAATTTATCCTCAAAAGTTATTAAGCCAATCACGCCAACACGCGTACATATATACGTAAACTTTTACTAAAAATTTACACCATATACACGAATCTCTGTGCCGAATTTCATCGAAATCGGTTTATCCAGTCAAAAGTTACTCAAGCTTCAAACACGCCAACACACGTACGTACGAACATACCCGGCATATTTTATTTATTTTTAGGGTCCCTGGGTCATAAAACGTCGGAAATTAAAAAAAAAAACCATACCCATTCTTTGTCTGATTACTATCTTTTCCTTCTTGCAGCATAGTTCTAGATCTATAATGACAGGAAAGTAAAAGAACTGTTATTAGATAAAAAAAATTCTACTTTTTAGTAGGAATATAGAAACGCATTTTAATTACGTATACGTATTTAGTTATAAATTGAACAGAATATATAAATACGATAATACATTTAGCTCTGTGAAATTACACACGTAACTGTAAAAATAATTGTATGTATGAACTATAAGCAAATAAAAATAACTTCCTACATTTTCAAATAATTCTCTTAAATCTAAGGTGTTAAGTTATATATTTGTACATTCAGATGTGTTATGTCAACTTAGTAATGTGTTCAATTAAAGTAGTATTCTATATTACTTTACGGTATTTTGAATTCAAATCAGTTCTACAGCACTACAATACTGTATTTTCAGTTATAAGGGAAAATTCTCAAAATACTAAAATTACCGTATTAACCGTTCTGAATAAAAAAATTTTTAAACAAAATTGAGCTACAAAAATATAAGTATTGCACAATACATACTCAGCTCTGCATTACATTTTATTTTATCCGTAATATTTTCATTGTGTAACATTCGATAATATTTTAACTGCGTTACAATGTTAACTCAATTGGCACTCTGTTTTTTTCGTTTATCACTTTTATCTTCGAAATAACGCGATTAGCCTAAACCGCGGGTATAAAATTTGTCTCCGGATGGCCGCGTTATAGCGAGGTCGTACTGTAATTGGAATATGATATTAAGTAGTTTTTTATACAATTATTGAACAGGTAATAAAAATAAAATCGTAGTTCGGTTTAATTCTGTGCACTGTTAGCTGCTTCTGCCATCTTTCGTATTTTTTATGAACTGTAACGATTCACTTTATAATTACATTACATATTATATCGGTAACCAATTTCGATTTTAATATTTAACAAAGGGCTTTTCTCTTCGATATTTTCCCAATAGTTTTTTTAAATTATAATTTATTATTACTTTTTTGTTACACATATTATGACAATTAATATATATTTCTGTTTAATTCCTTTTAACTTTCACAATTTATTGAAAGATAAATTGTAATTTTGGCAATGAAACAATGAAAACAATAATAAGCAAAGTAGGATAAATAAAGTAATTTTAATCTTTTACCGTTTTACGATGTGCAAAAAATATTTTTATGTTATAAATCAACTAACTCAAGCAGATTATTTCAAAATAATTATATATTTCAAAAACCGAAAGAGAGGTTCACTGGTAAAGTTGTTGCAAAACATTTCAAAATTAAAGCACGCTAATTTAAAACCTAAGTGAATTAATAACATTACAATTAACAAATTTTTAATAATAAGGATTTAATACTTTAGAGAATAAAGAATTTCTAATTCTTTCATCTTTAAAAATTGAAATTGTATTGTAGGTTTATCTGCAAAATAATATAACAATTTTAACACAGAATTCTCTACCGCAATAGAACACTGTAACAATAACGCAAAAAAGTCGTACTTAAAATTAACTTTCATTCTCGATTGCTACTTTCATCTGATCGTGATGGTGTTGTATTTTATACAGTTTTTCCTAAGATTCCAATTCAGTTGAAGATAATTTCCTCTGTTATTACTCTACAGGACTTAAAAGTATGATTTTCAGCCACCTAGCATTTTTAATGCTTTTGATGTCAGGCGCGAGCATCTGTTTGTAATTTTCATATTTCTCATCCGCCTGTTTTTCATCAGTTTGTATTTCTTCTTCTTTTTACTTTGCACCTCACTAACAACGTATTTTACTCTTGATGCATTCGTAAGTTACTTCTTCATCTACAGTAAAAAATAAGAAAGAAAACTGTATAAGTAAAATGATTTAAAATTTTGAGTTCATTAGCATCAGTTAAATTTCCTTTAAATATTTCAGCATCTTTATCACAGTTATTGAATCCGGTTGTTCGTTTACTTTCAGCAATAATTTAATTTTTAAAACCCTTCTTTTATCCTTTTTTTTAAATTCCTCTGCATTTAAAAAATTAAAATGATTACTGATATTAATTTATAAATAGTATTTAAATATTAATTTTTTTAATTCTAATTTATTGTGCTTTAAATTAAAAAGAAAGATTTATGATAAACGATTTTATTGAAATAAATTAAAAACAAGAAAGCAAAAATTTCTTCTTTTTGTGGCGAGCCCTTAGGTGGCTTTGTGTTCCTCAACAACCGTCCTTCAGGCTCTTTATTACTTACTAACACCTTCCAATCCAGAATACCTGTCCGAGACTATTGTTTTGGTTTCGTAACAGCTGGTTTTTTAAAATGTAGGATTTTTAACTAATACAACACCTAACATGGAGGGATGTCTCTGTCGGGGTTACCATATTCTATCCGAAATATCCTCGTTTTAAGACTCCAAGAATACACCTCTTTATACTCTACCGGCTGCATTACGGCACAAACCGGTTGCGCGGTTCAAAAACCGGGCAACCGGGGTGATAGAGTCGTAGACTCAATGAAGTAAGATTTCCTGGCAAAGTTGATCATTTATTTAAATGGTAGACTTCCTCATTTGACAGCAAAAGTAGGTATTAACTGGTATTTAAAGAAGGTACCTACTCTGCATTATATCCTCTGGTAGTATCTTTTATCAGCTATGATATAGAAGGCCGAAGCTGTTTCTAAGTTAATTTTTAGAAACAGAACAGAGAAATTACTTAAACTTACAATTAGATGTCTCTTTCGATGATAAACAGTCATCAAGAGTAGTTATTGAGAAAATAAATGGAAAATACGATTACGCTTAAAAATTATTACTAACGTATTACAAAACGATCATCTCTCCCATGAATTTTATTCATGGGAAAGGATATATTTTTGATTGGTTTCAATTTCATTAATTGAACATTTCTAAACCGTTAGAAAAAGCGTGCGTTAAATTGTGGTGAGAAATCTAAGTTTGAAAGGTTAACTGCTTTGGATGATTTTTGGTTAAATTCACGCTTTCAATTTGGATTTCCTAAACGGACAACAGTTTTGATTTTTTTCTGTAATTTTATAAAACATGTAAAAAAAGGTTTTAATAATGATTTTAAGAACTATTTTCTAGTTAATTACTTTTTTCTTTTTATTTTTTTTCATTAATTTATTCCACCTATTTACTTATATTCTTACATATGTTTTATTTCTTAAAATCTATTAATAATGATTGTTTAAAAATAAAAATGGCCGTTTATATTTAAATTTTTTGCAACGATTTTTCAATGCAATCTACAGTAGTTTTCTAATTTAATTCAATAACCTTTTAGCATGGCTTTTTTGTGTAAAAAGTAGTAATCGATGAATCTCAATACTGATTAATTAATAAATAAAAAATATTTATAAAAAGCTTAAAAAATAAATATTTCTAACCATACAAAAAGTAAATGCAAACAAAATATGTTTTTTTATTTTCACACTATTTATTTAAAAAATGACAGCTATTTCGGTGTACAGAACTTTTAAATACATTTTGTGAAAATAAAAAAACAAATTTTTTGTTTTCATTTTCTTTTTGTACGGGTAGAATTTAAAAAAAAAAAATTATTTATTAATTAATCCAGTACTGGGATTCAATAATTATTTTTAAAATGGAAATTTTTAGCGTATGAAAAATGCCATACCTGAACGGGATTCGAACCCAGGGCCTCCGTATGAGAAAGACTGAGACACTACTTCTCAGCCACGGAGATTGACAATGAATTAACGAAAATGAAGTTGTGTATAACGAAAAAGCTCTCAGTTTTTTAAATAAATTTTTTGAAAATCAAAAAACATATTTTGTTTTTATTTTATTTTTTTTTTGTGATGGATTCTCATCAAGTAAAAGCTTCATCCATCAATTATTTCTACCAGTGTAAAAGATAAAAAAAAAACTCCGATTGAAAAATAAGAATTCCCGTTTTAGACAATCCCAATCGATGGAATGAGGTTAGCATATATATCTATATGATTAAAACCTCCTATTCAGATTGTACACAACGATTAATTCATCTTCTTTATTTAAGGTTTGTTAAGAAAAATTTAATTTCAAGAAATATAAAGATAACGTGAACCACAAACTAATTAGAAAATGTACCTTTCCAAGTATAAAATTTAAGGGATGATACTCGTATAACAGTTTTCTATCAGATTTCCCTTGTGATAGAAAACTGTTGTTTGAAGCTTTTTAATGAATTAGAATCTTAAAAGGTTTCAAACATCAAATGAAGATTTCAAACCAGCATGTCGAATGAAAGTGCGAGAGCATCGTCAATCAGCATTTAAGTCTGCATTATTGTTGATAAGTTATGTTTTACAACTACTTAATTCCTGATTATTACAGAACCTTTTAAAAATATTTATATCTAACGAACTGATTTTCCGTCAATATCAGTATTAGCTACGGTCGATTTTTCTGGCATTATACAGAGTAATTTATGAAGAATGTATCAGACTTTCAGGACACATTCTAGTGGTGAAAATGAAGAAAGTCCATATAAACATAGGTTCGGAAACGCTTCGTTAGCGAGATCGGCTGGCGAAAAATTTCGCCATACCTTACTTTGTTGTTAAATTAATGCATTAAGAAATTCTCCTCGTAGTGATGCTAGGGTTACGTTCAAAATGCTGAGTACTTTTTTCTTCCCCGAAAGATGTTGTACTTTGTGTTCTAGTTGTATGTGAAGAAGACAAAAATTATCCAGTGGTAAGTTAACATAGAAATACCGACGGAAAGTTTCTTTGCCTGGTATCCTTCTACTCGGAAATCTTTGATGATATTCTCGCTGTGTAGCTCGTGCGTTTCCATTGCTGAACCCATAAACAAAAATTATGTGTGCGTATTCTTCAATGAAAAATTTGTAAGGGATTGTTAAATAATGACATACACCCACTATTCTATTCAGTTATTTAAATGTTTATTTCTTTTTAAATCCAATAAGAAAAACTTATTTGTTGGAATTAGCTGTTTGTATTGCCAGCTTGTTTGTTCTAAATTAAAAAAAAATTAGATAAAATCCATTTTTAATTAGTTTTAAAGATGGCTAATAAATAATTTTATTTGGTTTCTAATTTTTTTTACTGTTTATTTTTCAAAAATATTCAAATTTTTAGTGATAGTGAAAATTTTGTTTCGGTTAATACCTAATGAAAATATCTAGTTAAAATTGCCACATGATGTATTTTGTTTTTAATAAACTTCAAAATTCTTGCTTGGATTTTGTCTCTGTGGATTTTATTCCTATTATTTTACTCAGAATCAAATTTTACAAAGTTTTGTTTAAAACTTTTACGTATAATATTATCCATTTAACAAAGTTATATTATGCTAAACAAAAAATAGTGTGTTTATCGACGTCAATCTTTCGTTTTTTCATCCCATATTTCTCCAAAACAGCTAAAACTATAGTTGAGGGACTTTTTTTCAATCTTTCAGGTGAGATCACATATAAAAACACTAAACTCTTAATATGGGTCCCACGAATTATAGTCTTGTTTGATTTTACCGAAGGCGCAGAAATATTTCGGCAGCTAACAATCGTTAACGAAGCTTTTTCGAATCTATGTTTGTACGAAACTTTCTTCTTTATTTTCATTAGTAGAACGTTTCGTAAAAGTTTGTTACATTCTTTCTGAATCATATTGTAAAACAAGTTAAACGTTCCTTTATTCTATTTGGTTTAACTTTTTACTTGTGTTTCAAATATTCGTTTTTGAATTTTTTTAAAAATATTGTTCATTACCCGTTATTCGATTAAATTAATATTATTTTATATCATTTCCTCCATATCTATTGATGTTTGTTAAACAACGGAAATGTCCATCTAGTTATTAGTATTTTTTTTCGTAAACGCTTTGAGCACTTTCCTTTCAAAATAAAGACCGATTAAAACATAAAATATATTTTGTGTTAAAAATTGTGGTTTATTCGAATTAAGTATTTGTCGGCTTGTGGTTTTAATAAAAGGACCTTACAGAAGATATCTAGAAGGTATAATATGGGTTAGAATGTAAAACAATAATTTTTTTTGATATATGGATGTTAATCATACGTAAATATAACCACAGAAATGAGAACGGTTTTGTTAGCGCTGCTGAAATACAATTTGTATGACACGTAAGGTTTGGCCCTTTTAGTATCACATCCATATTACTATTTTCAGATGCAAATTTAGATGAAAATAAATAGTCCTTATGAGAATATATATAAATACAGCAAAAGAGAGGTTTTAGGTTACTGAAAAACGGGGAGTTAATGGACTCAATTATTTTACTCATAGGCTAAAAGAAGTTTGCTAGATCCAGAATCAGGTAGTATGACGAAGTTGGGACAGGCAAGGTGCCCAATTCTTAATTAGTTAAAGAAGAATAGTTGTGTATTATTATTTGTGAATTTCCAAACACAAATTTCAGTATAATTACCATTATATGATATTGGAAAATGACAGAACAAGTAATTTTATGAATTTACGAAAAATTCGAATTGTTAAACTTTTATTCAACATTATTCAGATTAATTAATTATAAATACTCAAAATTAATTAATATAATAATAACAGATAACAAATTTCATCTGTTTCGTTGGGGAAGATTAAATCGTTTGAAATTAATCTCTATTGTCTACCAAACGGAAACAATTTCGCAGAATTTTATTATTATATTTTAACGAAATTTAATTAAATAACAAATCAGAAAAAATATATGATGTTGACAATAAATAGCAACCGTTCATGTTAAACTGGTCGCTTTTTGGTAGACGAAAGTTTAAATAAAACTACGATCGTCCATTAAAACTAATATGACAAATTTTATTATTATTTATTCAATAAATTTTCATGAAATCTAAGCAAATAAATGCCTAGAAGTGGTATTTGTATCGAGTTGAAGAGTTAAAATGAAATTTATCCTAAAAGCTAATTTAGCCCCATCTCCTTACACGAAGTTTGGATTAAAATAGTACTCCTAGGTTTATAAATATTGTTGTTTCCTTTTTCAGGGAAGGAAATGAGAGGCAAATCTCCAACCAAATTTCAACATCAACCAGATTAATATCGCCGTAATACATAAGATGATTTCAAGTTCTGGCCAAGATTTTTTTACAGGAAAATGAATACGTAATAAAAGCGATGTGCAATTTTATATGTAACGGTTATATGTAGGGATTAACAAACCAAGTTGCCTTTTGTATTTTATTTAGTAATTAGTTTTACTTTAATTTTTTACACCAATTAGCTTAATTATGAAACATTTATTTTATAAGTTTAGTGTGATGTTTCAGTATAAAGAAGTTTAATTCAGTTTCAGATTTTGTGCAAGGAATTGAAAAATTAAGTTCGGAAAGTGATTTAATATTTTTAGTAATTTTTCTATTTTAATAGTAATAAAAACTATTTTTGCACGACCCGCAAAATCTCGTAAGTCTGTCTTTTTGTTTTAATATTTATTTATTTATTATTAAGTAACAAGCTAACTCTCAGTTACAGTCACTTTATGGTAGCAAATGAAAAGTGGCAAACTTGACCGAGGTTCAAACCCGTAGTAATTATTTCTGTATTTCTAATAATTTATCATTTTTGATGGGGCAGAGTTGTTAAATATTTACAAATTGTTCGCATAAGTTATACACATACCTCTCTGCCTTCGTCAAAACAAATCGTGTAATAAAAAGATAAATTTAAGAAATCATTTCAAATGTAAATTAATAAATAAATTTGAATATTATTAAATCGTAAATTTGAAAAGAATTTGCAAATTCTTATAAAAATTCATTAGAAAAACAATTTTCAACAATTACTTCCGGAACTAACGTTTTAATAAATTTATAAGAGAAATATATTTCTTGAAACAGTGTTGAAAGTTCAGATAAAAACACTTAGCTGTGATTGGATGTAATAATAATTTAAAATTTCTTTCAGCTTGATCCATTGTCACTGTCAGAAAAGGATTTATCGTTATGTCTTCAATCTTCATCACACGCCTAAACATAGGAGCGTGTTTTAACGCGTGACTTGAAGTATTTATCCTTGCACACTCTTTCGGGTGCATACTGTCTTGAGACTAAAAATGCAGATAATTAATTATGAAATTCTAAGAAGTGTTGTATCAATTTACATTTATCATCTTGGTTTAAATTCTAATAAAAAATTTAAAATAAATTAAAATATATTTTGTTTTAAATATATATTAACTCTGTAGCTTCTCATTTAATAAAAAATATCCTACATCATAAATCGAGAAGATAGGTATGTGTGCATCTGTCCTAGTTAGGCTACGTTAAAAAAAAATAAAAACGCGTTGTGTGTTCGTCATTCATGAAAAGAGATAGCAATAACTGGGGAGTGGTTCAATGTTTGTGATTGCAGTAACATTACATGAGTTATTACTTTAGAAAGGTTGTTTTAGGACTATTGTTTTTTTGTCCGATTTTTAAAAACGTTATACAGATTATTTTAATGTATTGTAAATAAATTTATTTCATTGTATTACATAATATTATTTATGAACTATCTTCTTAATTATAGATTAGTCAAAATATTACGTAATGTTTTTAATATCCTACAAATATTTAGTCAGTTTAGGACGTTGCCATATCCAGAGGGGTCACAGGAGCAGCAACCTCCCATCCAAGGTGGAACAAGTTTTAAAAATAATATAAATAAATATTTGAAAAATTAAACAAATTTTAAAAGAAACTAATTACAAAATAGAGACACTCGCATCATCTATTTTCCCCTGTTTAGCCTCCGGGAATCACCATCAGATATTACTTCAGAGAATGATATGTATGAGTGTAAGTGTAGTCTTGCACAGTCTCAGGTCGACCATTTCTGAGATGTGTGGTTAATTGAAACGCAGCCACCAAAGAATAAAAGAAAAGAATAAAAGATGGGAATAAAAGAAAAGACCGAGTCCCGGCCGGCGGTGTTTCTCCCTGCGGGCGTCTATGCGCTTTGTGGGGTGGGTACCGTCGGTTAGAGGCATAGGCGTAAAGACCGAGACCCGGTTACCTGTGGAGGGGCTGGGGGATGGCATCGCCGGACCTTCGCCCTAACGCGGGGAATTAGAGGCAGGCAAAAAATAAAACAAAAGATCCAAGACCGGGGGGGGCCAACCTGCCGAGCCGGATGTAAAGCCGGTGGGTGGGGGACGCCCCCTTTGAGTAGAAGGACACTCTCCCCGACTGAGTATACGTAAATGGATATCCGGTCGGGGAGAGTAGGAAAAAATAAAAAATAAAACCACCAAAGAACACCGGCATCCACGATCTAGTATTCAGATCCGTATAAAAGTAACTGCCTTTACTAGGATTTGAACGTTTGAACTCTCGACTTCGAAATCAGCTAATTTGCGAAGACGCGTTCACCACTTGACCAAACCGGTGGGTTACTCGCACTATTTGTGAGAACATTTAAGAATTACTGTTACGCGCCGGCACCATCTTACTTGCGGCAATAAGAATTTTGTAGAATAGTCTCACTGTTGTTACACTTTCACACAAGTGTGTAAGTAGTATATAGTAGCAATTTTTTTCGACTATAAAGTTTGTTTTTTCCTGTCGGCCACCTGCCATCCACTTTATTATAATGAATAGATATTCGAATATTCTTTGGTAAGTACCCCTACTGTCACGCTTATTACATGCGTTTATTTAACTTCCAATGTACGTACCGTAAATTTACATAAACACGGCTCTTGCTTTAAAAATATGAAAATTAAAATTTTTTTTTTTTTTTTGTTATCTTTCTATTCATGCAAGCGTTGTGCCACTAGGGATTCTTTTGGATTTTTCAATATAAAATAGAGTTTCGTATTTAAGTCTGTAATTTATGTTAAATTCTTTTAAATTATCAATACTTTTGATGAACAATTAAAAATAAATATATGGAAATATCCGTTTTGAGGTCCTTGAATCAAAACAGTGTTTTTTTTTTAAATGTCTGATAAACTTTCTATTGATGATTCTTCCATAGGTTTTTAATGCTATAATGATAAGTCATGCTATTGAATTAAGTTCAGCTAGTATAGTCATTTACTGTATAAAACTCAATTTTGACAAAAATACCAGTTAGAATCTTCCATGTCAAATTAATGCAGTGAGTTGCCAAGTCTGCGTTCACATCAAAATTTGGGTAAATTAGATTTCTTTTTCAGTGAATTTAGAACTAAAAGAATACCAGCATCAGTGACGACGATGAGGACAAGTAAGTACAGCTTATCTCTGGTTCAAACTCTGCGACTGCAGGGCCTTCTTCTACGGTTTAAACCAATGTGAAACACAGTGAAAGTTAAATTGAAGACGACGGTTGTCATGAAGATGATACAGTCTGGTTGAAAAGACAATATGCCGGTTGAAAAGAAGAAACGTCTCTTAGAAAATGTCCTTCGAAGAAATACGATTCTGCGGCAAATGCCAAACACCTAGAGAGTAAATTCAATCGTAGCTGGTCGCATATTCACCACGGCTAGCTTATTCAAGGCGATTCAAAGGTGCTTTCTGTAAATACTGTGTGTTGTTTCCGCGTTAACTAGAACGATGACAGGTGGATGGGGTTCTTTTTCCATCTAACCTTTCACTAAGTAAAAAGACATGCGCGAATATTGCAAAGCCCATAGACAGTCCTAGAGACATTAAACTGCAATGGAATCTGTAAAATCGTTCATTGAGGGCGTTCCAGTGGATATCCAACTTAACCAGTCTTCACGAAAATTAATAGAAAAAACAAAAAAAATATGTCCTAAATTGTTTTCTGCATAAATCTAAATGAAGGTATACTTATCGACTTATGCAATTTCCGCATCGAAGCAAATGGCAATTTGACCTATGTGGCGGTACAACCAGAGAAAATATCGACACAAGGGTTAGAAAACGTTTACAACATTTTGGCTCACGAAACCGCGGATATTTCTGGCAAAGAACAGCCGTCTACTGGATTATGTTTCTTCCATAAAAGGTCAGTGAAATAGAAGAAGAATTTTTAGGTTTTGTAGAGCTTAAAGGACTTAATGCCATGAGTATTGCTAAAGCCATTGATATTTTGTGACAAACTTAAATGTGATAAGAGGGTCGGATTAGGCTTCGACAGATGTTCCACCATTAACCCACCGGGTTGGTCTAGTGGTTAACGCGTCTTCCCAAATCAGCTGATTTGGAAGTCGAGAGTTACAGCGTTCAAGTCCTAGTAAGGCCAGTTATATTTACACGGATTTGAATACTAGATCGTGGATACCGGTGTTCTTTGGTGGTTGGGTTTCAATTAACCACACATCTCAGGAATGGTCGAACTGAGAATGTACAAGACTGCACTTCATTTACACTCATACATATCATCCTCATTCATCCTCTGAAGTATTATCTAAACGGTAGTTACCGGAGGCTAAACAGGAAAAAGAAAGAAAGAAAGATTGCAATAATAGCGATCAATTGTACGCTGACCTCAATCGTAAACAACATGACGTCTAGCCTCATTTTTCTTCTTTTTTTTATTTATGTTTATACAATTTTGCAATATTTTAAATTACCATATTTCTGCAAAAAGTGCATACATTCTAATGAAAGCAAAGTAAATGCATCTAGAAGTTTGTTTTTTTTATTTAAGCTTGAAAGACTAATCGGTTTTATAATTTTCTAAATATTTGCTATATGTCCTTTTATTTCGAGATTCATATATCCGAAGCTAATTAACATTAAGGGCTTAAATTTGCAAGCATGATTAAAAACAATGTTTAAACGGTAATTTGATGTGTATGACAATTTTTTTAGTGCGAAATTGTCCAAGAAACAGCGATGACAAAACAGCAAACCGACTGCACGATCGAGTTTAGGTAGAGCAGCGCGATCCGCGTTGCTCTACCTAATCTAGAGGTGCGCGTAGCGCTCAAGAAGAACGCTCGCAGATAAGTTACCAAGGGGTTTCAAACTGTCACAGTGATTGATTGATATCTCTGGTTCTAATCATTGAAAGCTGATGAATCTTTTTTTAAAGTGAGGTAGCGCGCTTAGATAACCAGGAAAAATCTACGAGAAAAACACGTTAATTACGTTTTCTTTATGAAATAAGTCATTTTTGCGGTATGCACTTGTAATATTTGCAATCATCGCGTTATACACCGGCTGCAAGCTGCATGGTTTTGTTGTTTTTTTATAGTATTAACATTTAGACCGATTAATAGATATATTTGAACATGTATTATTCTTTATTAAGCAAAGAAATATGCATTAATGAATATTACAATCGAATTGCAGTATGTATTGCACGTACTCTTTGTTTTGTGCAATGTAATCCAATATTTCTAAAAATGTAATTTTTATATGTAATAGAAGGATGATTTTAAATAATGTATTGCTGAAGAAATGTAAAATGAAAATATCGTTACAACTGGCGCTGTTTCTCGATTTTCTGTATTTCTTCTGTCGCTCCTACTGCCTCTTCTTCTTCTTGTTTTTCGTCTTCTTTTTCGTTCACCAAATCTTCACTCTCGTCATTATCATTCTCAGTAATTTTATCCCAATTTGTAGAGTCTTGGCAATGGCATTCAGCGCGTTGTGTTTTAATGATGTGTTATCTATTTTTGGGCGAATTATTCTTTTATTCTTGCGATTTCTTTCAATGATTTTGTTAAAGAACTATTTTATCATTGAATCCATTCAATATAACTTCCTTTTCAAAAATATTTTTGGATGATCGCGCGGTCGGTAAGCTGTTTCTAGGGTAATTTCGCATTAAAAACTTTGAAACACATCAAATTACTGTTTAAACTTCTTTTAAATCACTCCTCCAAATTTAAGCCCTTAATCTTAATTAGCTTCGGAGATATGAATTTGGAAATAAAAAAACACATTATTGCAAATATCTCGAGAATTACTAAATCGATTACATTTTTTCAAGCTTAAATTAAAGGTAAACAAAATACTTCCAGATACATTTGGTTTCATTTACACATGCAATTTTCGCCGAAATATTGTATTTTAATATATTTCAAAATTTTATAAACTTAAAAAAATAGAAAAGGAAAGTGAAAACTAATGTTTTTGTCAAGAAAATATCTCATTTTGAAAAATGCCTCCTCTTCTTTCAATTTAGCCTTTTGCTCAAAGGTTATGGACATGGCAGATGTGTGTGTGTGTATGCGCGCGCGCACACAACCTTCACACACACACACACACACACACACATATATTGTGTGTGTGTGTGTGTGTGAATATATATATTCCATTGACTTTTTTAGAATCTTTTTAAAGTCTGCCGATGATGATTGTTTAACAATAGAAATGACGTGTAGATATAAATTTTAAGTAACATTATTTGTAAACGGTTTTTGTAGCGTAGTTTTATTTTTAAATTTATAAAAGATTATTATTTTAATTTTACATGTTAACAATAACATGTCGTTATTAATTTTATTTTTTTATTACTGAAAGAAAAAAGCAGTTTAATAAGAATTATTATTTTGTTTAAAATGGTAATATAACCATCAATTAATCAACAAAGTTTTAATATATATATTATTTTATTTATTTTAAAATTGGTATTTTAAAAACTATTGTCGCGTGTTCGCGGCTCGATCAGGATATTGAAAGGTTGATAATTTAGAATGTTTATATAATTTCCGTGTTTAATGGTTTAAAATGTTCGTAATTATAACTAGACAAGTTAATAATAATAACAATGGTGATAAATGCAATAATAATAATAACTGACAACTGATGAACACAAATATTTATATAGTAATTATAACTACAATAATAATCAGGATAATAGTAATAACAAACAGTAGTAAGCGATAGTAATATCACATGTCAATAACAAACAAATCAATTAATTAACACATAACGTAATCAACAAATAACAATCATAATATTACACATCAAATAGTGACAAATATCAATAGTAAATAATACATACAGATTACACACAAAAGGCAGAGTTCAAAATAAAAAATTGCTCGGAATTTATTCCAGGTACATAAATAGAAAACTAAAATTCATACCCATTAACAACTAGTCTTAACTCTTTTTAACCACTATTCTTATATTAACAATCATATAAAGTTCACTTGCAAATACCTTTGCTGTCTACCCTAAAAGTTTATGAATGAAGTTTATTGTATTATTTCTTTCGCTTATACGCTTACAGTTTTACTGTAACTCACCGATAGTATTTATTGTTTACTGGCATTATTCGTGGCGTCATCTTACTCGTGTCGAACTAGATTCAAGACTCTCCTTGCTTTCTCTCTCTTTCGTGTTAAGCCTCCGGTAACTACCGTTCAGATAATACTTCAGAGGATGATATGTATGAGTGTAAATAAAGTGTAGTCTTGTACATTCTCAGTTCGACTATTCCTGAGGTGTGTGGTTAATTGAAACCCAACCACCAAAGAACACCGGTATCCATGATCTAGTATTCAAATCCGTGTAAAAATAACTGGCTTTACTAGGACTTGAACGCTGGAACTCTCGGCTTCCAAATCAGCTGATTTGGGAAGACGCGTTCACCACTAGACCAACCCGGTGGGTTAAGACTCTCCTTGCTGGATTGACGTCTCGCACACTCCTCTCGCAGACTCATACCTGTGACTCTCCTCGCTGGACTGACGTCGAAACTTCTCGCTGGACTGGTTCGCAGAACTCCGCCGAACCCACACAACTCGCAGCCTATCCTCGTAGAATTGCCCTTGCGGGACTGACTTTGTAACGTCTCGCAGACTGGTTCGCAGAACCAGTCTGCGAGACGTTAATAAAAGGTTGCGAGACAGATAATAAAAGGTTTTTTATTTCTAGCGGGCGCAATATTTGACCGATTTTGATAAAACATTGTAAGGACGTGTAAACCGAATAGAGTGAGATTCCTATCGATTTTCAAGCGAATCGGTTGACTGGAACTAGAATTATAGGCAAAAAACTGATATTTTGGGTGTTTTGCCAGGTTTTTTCTTTCTAGCGGGCGCAATATTTGACCGATTTTGATAAAACATTGTAAGGACGTGTAAACCGAATAGAGTGAGATTCCTATCGATTTTCAAGCGAATCGGTTGACTGGAACTAGAATTATAGGCAAAAAACTGATATTTTGGGTGTTTTGCCAGGTTTTTTCTTTCTAGCGGTAGCAATATTTGACCGATTTTGATAAAACTTTGTAAGGACGTGTAAACCGAATAGAGTGAGATTCCTATCGATTTTCGAGCGAATCGGTTGACTGGAACTAGAATAATCGGCAAAAAAACTCATATTTTGGGTGTTTTGCCAGGTTATTTCTTTCTAGCGAGCGCAATATTTGACCGATTTTGATAAAACATTGTAAAGACGTGTAAACCGAATAGAGTGAGAGATTCCTATTGATTTTCGAGCGAATCGGTTGACTGATACTAGAATTACAGGCAAAAAACTGATATTTTGGCTGTTTTGCCAGGTTTTTTCTTTCTAGCGGGCGCAATATTTGACCGATTTTGATAAAACTTTGTAAGGACGTGTAAACCGAATAGAGTGAGATTTCTATCGATTTTCGAACGGATCCCCCTTTCACGTATCTCTAGATGTTTTTTTCATAGTTTCATATTTTGTTTTTTTATGATTTTTTCTTTTTTTTGTTAAGAGTTTTTAAAGTATGTTATTTTTTTTCTTATCATGCAGAATTTATACTATACTGTTAACAAATCAGTCGTAGAAGTAGAAAGATTTCTGTGAACGTTATACAAAGGATTTTTAGCTCATTATCCTGCAATAAAGCATAATAAAAATATTTAATTTTTAATTAAATATTAATAAAAATAAATTATAAAATAATATTTTATTAATAATAAACTGTTAATAAATTTAAACTAACAAAAATACATTTTTTAACACGGTAAGAAACTCAAAATAACACAACGGCAATTAACTAAAAAAAACGTTAATTCATTAAAATAACGATCCAAACCAAATAATGAAAGTCACTGATTACAAAATTAGTCCGCAATGTAATCTAACTAAAACGGTACTAACAGAAACGAACAAATTAAAACAAAAAATCAAGAATACTAATCGAAAACACACGAAAAACAACAAACTTATAACGAAAAAGAATAACAAAACAGGAAAAAAAACACAATGGATTATCTAAACACAGAGCGCTAACGACACGTATGCACTCGTTCAGATCTCGACACCAACCATACAAAGGTTAAAATTTTTATTGTGGTAATTCTGAAAAGAACTATGTGTTACGTTTACAAAATAATGTTAAAAGAAAATGTAAAGTAAAGTAAATTTCTGAAATGAATTGGGGCTTCAAATTCCGCACTACCACGCGGTTCGAGACTATGTAGTACCTACAAAAGATATCTTCATTACCAACGTAAAAAAGGTAAACAAACATAAATCTGGTCACTCTGATTTAGAAATAAACATACACAGAGGGTTCGGAAAATTGCTGTGGATGGTTTATGAAAGTGTAATGACTAAACTTTCTTAATTATTACTTTGTATTTTTATTTCATTATTTTATAGAAACGGATTCTACAATAACTGGAATAGTTTATAAAAGGTGATGAAAATGAACTCTTCCAATACCAATACAACACTTCACATGTTTCAATTTGTTTTTAAACACATTACCTAGCTGATGTACTGGAATGTCTCGTACGTATGCCGTTATTGCGGTTTTTTTAGTTCATCAGTCATGCACGATCTGTTGCGATACACTGCTTTTTTCGCTGTCTCCCCCCCCACCCTAAAAAGTAATTTGCAAAATGATTTGTTCACCAAAGACATTTCTTAAATAAGTCATTGACCTGTTGTTAGATGTGTACGCTGTGGCGCCATCTTGTTGAAATCAACCGAGATTGATTTCTACTACTGTTAACTGACTGACTAATATAGTCTGTTAAAACAACAAACGCAATAACGAGCACTATTAATTGTATTTTCAAAAAAAGCTTGGACTCGCAGTGCACGTTCTACTCACACCGATCTAGACTCCAACTTTTGCTTCGTGTAATTGATGGGGGTTAGTCGTCGACCACAGTCGTGTAATTTGAGTAATAATATACTCTCGAAGACGAAACCACGCTTAATCTGTAAATAACGTAATGTCGAGGATACGTACGATATGTTGGTCAATAAAACGTTTAATTTAGTCTATTGTCATGATCTGTAGGTTTCAGTTCTTGAACACATTACTTCACAGGGGAAAAATTTCAGTTATTTTCTTAGAGCTTTAAGTGCGGTAGCAATTCCGATATTTTGCTGCTATGCAATCTTACCCATTGGCTTTGATGAATTTTCGGCCACAACATCCGAAATATCAAGCAGCTTCTGTTCGTTTAGTTTAGGTGTCTTCTACTTCGATCAGCGTCTTCAACGGAGCCTGTTGACCGAAATTTTTCGATAAGAATTCGAACTGCATCGTGGTGAGAAATAGGAATATTTGGAAACTTTTCAGACCTGTGTTTCAGCAAATCAGTATACTCGTCACCTTCACGAAAGACGTGTTCAACGAGAAAAATGTGTTCCTGTACCAGAAGAACCACTACGTTTCTCGCAACTATTGATTACGATATACGAAACGAAGCACGTTAAATCAAGATTCAACAACAGACGTCTTAGTTTATTATTGAGCTGCGCCCAACGAACCCACAGGCAACCAACCTAACGCTGAAAGAACAAAAAAATGCACCGTGTAATTCTAAAGCATACTGCACAGCGACTTTCCGAACGCACTTTATTAACAAAAATCATTGCTGATTATTAAATATCCTGCGACAAGGTTTAAAAAATAGATTATATTTTAATGTAAAGTCGATGTTTACAGACAACGAAACACATTGAAATAATTTTTTATTTTTATAAGAAAAATATACACAGTATCAGATCACCCGAAATATTATGGACATGAACACGTACTTCTTAATGGTGTCGCAAAACAGTATGCATGTACATTCGTCTCGGATTATTGCAAATTGTTTTTTTCGCTATGTATTTCATATTTAAAATTTCAGCTCTAAATGGGGTGATAATATTTTTTGAAGAAACAATTGCTTTACACAGCCTAGAATATTTTTTGTAAATGCTCTCGCTGCTGTCGTTTTGTAATATTCTCTTTATTTATCGAAAGCGTATATATTTTCACCAGAAAATGTAAATTATATTTAAGTGGAAACGTACATCTTTATGTATAAGTGGTGAGCTTGTGCACGAGAACGATTTCAGTTAAACAAATAGTTAGTTAATAAAGATTAATATAAGCTTTTCGTTTCTTTATTTATACCAAAATAAAGAATTTACATTACGATGTAATAACGCCATTTTAATTAATTTTGTACTTAGGCAGTTTTCACATTAATTTCTGAAACTAATGGACTTTAGTCATTATATGGTCGCAGATTATCCGCGAGCAAAATCAGTGTTGTTTTATTCTTCACCTTCTTCCATTTGGATAATTGACAGTAAATTAAAACGTCCAATGGCGATAAATATTGAAGGTTCATGATAAGGACAAAGAGTAAACGATAGACGAGGAAAATAAATGCCGAAATTCCTAAACTAAAATATTTCTGAGGGCTAAAGAGAAAAGGTTTTTCATGCACCATCTATAAACCGTAATAAAAAATGAAAATGCTAAAGATTAACATTTAAACTAAAAAACATATATTATTATTTTCTTCAGCTATTGAAGCACTAATGAAGCAAATGCATTTTCTAAATTCATACAGTTAAATGTTATCAATTTTTATATTTAAGCCGAATTATATAAATTGGTTTAAAATCGGTGGACTTTGAGCTTACTAACATTTTATTTACTTTAACCGAAACTTTATTGTAATATCAGTGAAGATTGCGTCAAATGTTTACTGTTTTCTGACTTTTTGTATTTTTACTATCTTATGTCTGATAACATTTCGTGGTTTTGTGATTGGTCGGAAGATGATGTTAATACCGTATAATAATACCGCATCTGGTCAAAGAAGTTGTGTATTGTAACTGATTAATATTTAGTAAATTCTGGTTGGTCAGAAGATGTGGTTGGTTAGCAGATGAGTAATTAAGATTTATTTGGAGTTTAATCAATTGAAATTGATCGGAATCATTCAGTGCTGTGATTACTACAATTAAAATGGTTTCCAGTTGGTAAAATTTATTCATTTTTACGATTGGTTATGATGAAACGACCTCTAATTGGTTGGATATCTGTGTAATCTAACTGAACGAACGAATTTGAATTTGTTCGGATTGAATGATTTCGTAGAAACGCACTGGAGGCGTTGAACGTTAACCGGATTATGAAATTTGGTAGGATAAATGTGTGTTGTCATTGGTTATATTGTTTATCTGTTTCTGTTTTTTAAGATTTGACCAATCATGGCTGGGTAACAGATTTTATTTTGTTTACGTACGTTTATTTTGTTTCTGTGTACTGATATAAATGAAAAAAACATTCAATATTTTCTCAAACAAGCCTGAGTGATTTTTAAAACTGAGATTGTTGATTCTTATTTCAACTTTTTTCTTTTATGTTTGCTTTACGCGGCTATCATAATTTTCATTTGTGCGAAATACTATGGTGTTACTTAAGTTTTAATTACGTTTTTAGTACAAATCTGTATGCGTCCAAAAAATAAAAGTAAAAACATTAAAAAACCAACTACTCGAACGTTAAGAAAAAAGAAGGCTAAGCAGTGTTTGAGTACTTACAATAATCTTAAATAAAATACTCGTATTGTCTCATAATAACTTATCCTAATTTAGGCGTAAATACTTATTTTAGTTCAACAAAATTTTAGAGAATTTTTTCCTTAATATTGAAGTATTACTAATGTGATTTTATTGTTTTTAAACACAATTTTTGAATGCTAAATTATATATTATTGCAAAGTTTTCGTTATATATATTAATTGAAATAAAGCAACATAATTTGTTAATTATGATATGTAATTACATCCAATCTTGAATGCCTGGCTGTACGTTTTTTAAGTCTATGTTTAAAGGTTTTCGGTTAAAAATCACCAACCACTGCTCCTCTGAATTGTTGTTTTACCAAATTATCATAACATCTATAAACTTATTTAGATTTTTACATTCTTTACTGAGCAGTAAAAACTTAAATTCTTAAGGAATATCATTTTGAAGCGTTATTTTACGCATAGTAATTTTATAACAGGCTAAATAAATCTAGCTTTGTGGGAGCAATCAATTGCTCTTCCCTCAACAAAGTTACTTGTATGTGTGTGCGTACGCGCATGCGCGCCTGTGTTATGAGGGTACAATCCTTAAAGATCGGATTAAAAGCTTATTAATAAACGCCTTGTTTTTCGGTTTCATTTTAAAAAGTCAACCACCTGAAGCTGTATGCACAGAAATGATTTAAATTTTGAACAAAATATTTCTTCAAATACATCCAACATTTTGGGGACATACATCATTTACCGACATAAATAGAAATACATTTAGTTTAGAATAATTAGGAAAAGTAAATCTTTTCCCCTTCAATTTGTAAAGCGAGTACCTTTCGTTTCAAGTACACGACAAATATTATTAAACATTATGGCGTAACGTTTTTAGAAGAACCAAATGTACGGATTCGAAAATCATTTACTTGAATATATTCGTTTATAAAATACCCTGCACTTGGTTAATACCTATTAAAAATCACCATGTTTGGATACTTAATTGAAATAAACGGGAAATTTTAAATTAGCCAATCACATTTTTTTTTAGATCACATTTTAAATAATAATTGAAATTTTGCTCGTTACGTATTTCATATAAAAAAAGTAGAACTGCTGATTAAATACATTTTACAATTTAGTAATAAAACTTTTATTATTTAACTTAATAAAACCACTACAATAAATATGTCTTATTAAACTTCAAATTTATGAAATTTTTACATACTAAACGTATATTTATTTTTTATGCTTTTCTATTTTTATTCTATTATTTGTACACAGAAAAAAATTTCACGTTAACTAATAATATAGTTAGTTACTTTATTCGTCCGGTACGGTTAGAAAAATTGTTAGGGAATATTATTAACTTTTTTTAGTGATGAACTGTTTTTTTTCATACATGTGCATATTTATACATGTTATGAGAGTGTACAGTTTTATACATATTTTCTGTTGAAAAATAACATTTTACAATTATTTTATCACTTTTTTAATCGTATAAAAAATTATAGTGTAGATAGAAGAGTTAAGTTTTGGTACATTATTTATTACTTCACGTTTAAAATTCTTATCAATTAATTTTTGAAAAATCAATTTCAGGATATATAAGAACAGTTTTATTGTTTAATTAAATTGTTTTACCTTTTTAAAAACATTAATTACTAAAAAGAAATTTTATAGAAACGACTTTTATACCCAATAGTTATTTATTGAGAGAAAAAACGAAAAATTAATACACATTTAATTATAATCAGATGAAGTTTATCAACTAATTAAGTAATAAAAAAAAAAAAATTGCCTCAGGATAATCACAACTTGAGATCGAAAATACAGAATAGAATCGCATAATTAACGGATGACGTTCCCAAGCTAATGTTTTTCATAGTAGGTAGCTATTCAACTAGGCTACAGCTCTGTTGATATACAATGGACACTGATTTCACTTTTAAAAGTTTATTACTTAAACCTAACGCCTTTCGTAAAGCGCATTGATAACGTCATTATTCATCAATTCAAATTTTGAGAACGATCTAATTTAACTATTGAGATAAAAACAATTGAGTTGAAAAGATTGTGGCTTTCGTTCACATAAATTTGATTTGCAGACAATTTTGAATTCAGAATTGTAACTCACTGCTCTCATAGAGAGGGATTAATTGGCGCGTTACATATTACAAGAGTTCACTGAGAGAAAATGGTACACAATGTCCGCCTAAACAGGTACTTCCCAATGCACGAAACGTATAGAATAATTTTCCAACGTAACATCTATTATACTCTTCTTTATAGTTCAAAAAGGGCATCAATGAAAAAGAGCATAATTCAATGAAAATCATCATTTCGAGTTGTTTTTAAGAAATTCGGTAACAAATAGTTAATTTTGACACGTGATCACCGAGGCCCTCTGCCATCCGATTCGAAACGACCCCGTGGCGTCCCCTGAGGGCGATTGACGGACGGCGAATCCGGGGATCCCCCGCCGCCCTTCATTAGAGGCTGGCCCCACAATCATTCGTCTTCGGACTCTGTGCCTCAGTTCATCCATGATTCATATTCTGTCGAATTCTCTCCTCATGCGCCTTTTCACGTATCATGGTGGAGACCACTTGCAATACTTTATCCCAATTGTCCTTGCTTAAAAGCATTACTCACATGATATTGCTCACGCCTACTATTCCTTGCTCCACCAGTCCGACTATCAAAGTAGGTTGTATTTTGATGAAAAACTACACTTTAAGAATACCTGATAAATTTACTTAAGTAATAATTTTAAACAACACAAAAATCTTAAAAAACACCCGGTTGAAATTCAGAAAAAGCAGGTTTTATATAAAACTTTTCTTCAAAGTTTTTGTATAAAATATTTTACGTATTTATAAATACACATTTAAATATGCATATGTAGTAAAGCTAATGTTCTCTGGTTCGTTTTCGACAGACTCGTGGAATAAACTAACGCGTTAACTTATACAGTTTAATGAGGTGTATAGTGCTTTAGAAGGACGTGATACTACTGCACTTTATTTGCTCTAGAAAGAAAAAACAATGTATCTACTTCGAAGCAATTAGTGTGCTTATATAAAATTTAAATAATAATGGTGCACTAGGTATGAAATCTTTTATTATTTTACATAATATTTAAATGTAGTCGTTGTACTTTCAAGCAAAAAAAATAAATACTAAATTCTTATTACCCTAAGTCTTATTACACTTATAATTACCTAAAGTTCTGTTGCACTGTCATTAAGTGGATAAATTCATTGTGTTTATTAAAAAGGTTTACTGAAGGAGCTTATTCTGAAGTTTATAAAAAAAATTCTAAAATTTTTATTAGATGTATTAATTGTTTTGAAATTTATAAAATAATTTGAATGTTTCTGTTAGATTTTAAATTGTCAAAATCGGAAAATTCTTCTAGATATCTCAATTTTTTAATAGAAAGCTCTATTTTCTCGGCTTTTTTCGTAGATTTTATGCGTACAAAAAATTTATGAAATTCTTTTCAAGAACGCGCTTATGTAAATAAAATTGACTTGCATTCATATAATTTTACTATCTATTACTAAGAAAAAATATTAATTTTTTTAGCAAAACGTAAATAAAATGATGTAATTGTATCGTATGATTAATAATTAGTATAATATTTGATTTTAGCAGATTGAAAAATAAGAAAAAGAATGAAAATGAAAATTATTTTCAATAACTTTTACAGTAATTTTTGTTTAAATTTCAAATTTGTTATCCTTTCTTTTCTTGAGATAAACTATTTGTGATTTAATTATTGGGATTAATTTTGTTAAAAACTGTCATTGAACAAGAAATAAAGCAGAATATTTTCAATAAGAACGTTCGTATATTATATGTTTTCATAATTTTTATCAACGTTCTTTTTCGGGTAATACATAACAGCTGGTATCCGGTGAAATATCGTGTTTTTCAGTGTAGTAAAACGTTTTTTTTCTTTGCAGGATTTAAAACATTTAGAAAATTACTTACTCAATTATCAGTATGGCAAAATATGAAAATAAATCAAAATTATTAACAATTACAAGATTCACTTTCGAATTATAAAACTATTCTTCCGAAGACCATTTAAAAATAATTATCAGCAACTTCTTCATTGGAACTTTCAGGAACATTAATTTTTTTTTTAGTAAATATATGACCGCATGTTCTAAGAAAATTACTACCAAATGCAATATAATTTTTACAAAATTTTGAGTATGTATAAATAAGATAATATTTCAAAGAAATGTATAAAGTAATTTATTGGGATTAAATAAAATGAAAGAGAAGTGTTGAATAAAAATACACTATTGCAAGTTAGTTAGAAGTAAGAAGTTTGGATACAGCCTGAAGAAGCGCGATTTTCTTTAATGTTAATATTGGAGAAAGGAAGATGAGAACTAGGCTATACTTAAGTGAAGATTTGAACTTGCTAGTTTTACTATGAATTTTTAATTTAATAATTCCGTATTCAAGATTTTTTAAATTTAACAACTTTTATTTTTCTTAATTATTGGGTTAGCCAATAATCTTGCGGATTTTTTTCACGATAATAATTGTAGTTTATCAATTTTAGTAATATTTTGTAAAGGCTGGTTAAACATAAGGCATTCACATTTAACTAAATGATTACCTTCTATTTGGGGATGAACAAGCACTTTATTCAATGAAGCCAAAGGTTTTCTTTTTATAAAATTACTTTTAGTATCTCTAGTATCTAGAGATAGAATTTTTAAAGTATTTAAGGATAGCTCGATATTAGAAAAATCTGTAAACGAGATAAGTGTTCAATACCTTATGAGACCTGAAAACACCTCTTTGAATTGGTTTCTTTCGGTCTGAGGTCCCTCGATGAGAAGATTTTTCTCTTTCTTAATATTTACGCTAACTTTATTTTTTATGCTTAATTCTCTGGTGGTATTGGGTAGGGTTTATCATTAACAGGGGTTTTGAAATGGGGATCGTTTAGAGCTCAGTGGTCTTTTTATATGTATTTTTTTCTTTGTCTAATATTTTGGTACTCTTGAAATCGAACGAGTGTTCGTGTTCTAATAATAAATAATATACCTAATTATCCAGAAAATATCATAAATAAAATATTTTAAAATACCATTCATAAACACTATAATAAAATATCAGCCAACCATCCTAATAAAAATAATAAGAGTGAGAATTATGTTGCATTACTATATGTCGCAGATCTGTCAGAAAATATTAAAAAATTGCGACAAAAGGATTTTGCAATAGCCGATCAAAATTATAACAATATAAATAGTACGTTTTCAAAATTAAAATCGCAGTTAGAAAAAATCAACAAGTCAACGTTGTATACAGCATTCCATATAAAGATTGTAACGTTGTGTAAATTGGACAAATATCTCAACACTTTCAAAAAAAAATAGAAGGCCATAAATATAGAAAAAAAGAAGTGACAGCGCTCACAAAATATACAATAGAACATAAACACTCGCTTGATTTCAACAGCACCAAAATATTACACAAAGAACAAAACACACATCACAGGACCACTCTAGATATGATATACATCAAGAAAAATACAAACGCTGTCAACAGTAGAACGGACATAGCCGTATTAAGCAACATATATGTTAATTTAATTTAAAAGAATCATATATTTATATTATAAATTTTAGTGTCAAGGAAAATAATGTTTAATGTTTGCAATTTTGAGAAAAATATGTGCATTTTAAAGGATACAATACACAGGAAATAGCAATCCATATAATTATCTAAAGATAAGATGAGTCATGTATGAGTTGGGGGATCTATTATAACAAGGATGGGGATAAAATATTATTATCTAGGATGGGTAGACCAGTTAATTTCTTAATATGTCGGAGAATTTGTATGATGTGTGTATAAATGTGTATTGTCACCTGAGGAAGCTTAGAGAATTCTAAGTGAAACGTTGTGTATTTGATTTATAAGTTGATTGGATAACCCAAGAAATTATTAAAGGAAATATTATTAAGTAAAATATGTCTTTATTATATGTAGTCAAATCAACCATTCTGAATCTATGATTCAACAAAGTATGTAGATTGTCACTTTAGGATCAAGGGATATAGGTACCAACGGGTACCGGCTAAATAAACACCTGATTTTACTATCAACTTCAGGGTCTCTTATAACACGTTGAATATGCTGATCTTCGTGATGGAGTTTTTGCGTCTCGGCCTTTCATTCGGGGGTCTCGTGTTGATTCCGGTCAGTCACAATATACTTCATACGCTACAAAATTCCACTTTCATATTCCCAAGTATCCATTAATGAATTAATTCATCAAGCAAAAAACTGTAGGATGTTTTCATTCAATTTTCATGATTTCTCAGGAAATATAATGTAAAAATTGTTTATTCTTCCCTTACTGAATGATAAAATACTTAATATATTAATTTTCATTGGTCTGCTAATGGAAAAATTGATTTACCAAAACTCAAATCGATAATTTTTTACTTTTCGTTTTTTATGTTTCTGTTGAAGTAGTAGTATTAAAATAAATACGTCATGTAAGAGATATGGTATGTATTTGGTGATTTAGTGTCAAATTAAATGTTAAAGTCAGGTTGTGATGAGTTGATATTTCAGAGAAGAGGGTTCAATGTTTCCAGATTCTTTTCTGGCATAAAGAATATAGATTCCTCAGAGCTATAAAATTACTTTATTAAAATGGATCTAGCAATGGTACACAACATATTTATTGTTAATTTAGTGCAAATGTGTTTATTTACGTTCTGACATAAGATGCAAATTTTTGAGGTCAGGTATGTGATTTTTTATTGTTATTTTAATGTAATCTTAATTTTTTATATATGTTTATAACTGCACACTTTAAAAGTGATCTTAATTCGTGTAAAAAATACAAGCGAGGTATCTTCAGAAAAGCGAAAGCAAAAACTAGAAACTCAAAAAAGACATAATTGAGGATTCTCACTCAAAAATAATGTCCTTGATCCATTTCCGTTGCCGTAACCTGCAAGAGGAATATTTTTTTAAATAGGGATAATTATATTTCTTTTAGACATGATTTAATCCTTTTTCTTGATGAAAATAGGCTATATATATTTTTTTTGTTATAAAAATATCTACAAAAATAAATGGCAGAGAAAACTTAATAACAAAAAAAAGTTAAGATTATTTACAATTCACATTTATTTTTGGATTATAATTTGTTGACATTTCGATTTAATAAAATTTAACTTTCTTTCTCACAAATTTTTAATTCTCTATTATAAGTAAATATTATAAAATGTTTATTTTTCTAATGTCACAGGAATTATGATTTTTGATAATCGTTATAAACGAATAATTTCAATTCTGATTTCCATTTATTTTTAATATCTCTCTATTTTACTGTTTAGCATCCGGAACCATAAGGTGTTAATTCAGAGGATGAATGAGGATGAATGTAAATGAAGTGTAAGTCTTGTACGGTCTCAGGTCGACCGTTCCTGAGATATGTGGTTAATTGAAGCCCAACCACCATAGAATACCGGTATCCACGACCTAGTATTGAGATCCGTGTAAAATTACTAGCCTTTACAAGGACTCGAACCATAGAACTCTCAACTTAAAAAATCAGCTGATTTGCGATGACGAGTTGACCACTAAACCAACCCGGTGGATCATTTCATGTTTAATCTGGTACTCTTGATCTTGGCTTTATAATTAGACCAAAAAATGTTCATTCATTTATGTAAATTAATTTTTAAATATTGCAGTGAATAAAAAAAATATTACTTTATTACATTTTAATGATGATGCATCAAAAAATAATACAGAATATTTGTGATGAAAAAAAAATTAAAATAAAATAACCAGAATATGGTGTTATTGGGGCGATAATGTAGAAATTACATTAGTTGATGGTAGAATGATAGTCGTAACTCGATTATTCGTGTTCAGTGAATTAAAATTAATTTTTGATTATTTAGGATTACTGGTTTCCAATTTCCTGCTGGAAATGTATCTGGAATCTAATTACTGACGTCCACTGCTCTGGTCTGAATTAATGTAAACGATGTAATTAATTTATCGTTCATGATAAATTTTTATGTAGTTTATGACCTTGTGCTTATTATGTGTTAAACGTTTAATGTGCGCCTGCACCCATCCATCCACACATCTGCGCACACACTTACAAATATACATTACATACACACAAAGATTCGCGAACGAAAGCAAGAATATTCGATAGTAAATATCCATATATATAAGAATTTTTTGGGCATATTATAGAATTTGTCAAAAAAATTACACTGGATATATTAATTTTGAATAGACAACACAAAATGTTAGCATTAGTTTTTTTCTTTTAAAACAATTAATTAGTTCCGACATGAAGTACATTCTTAATTATGTTATTAAGGTAATTAATATTGAAATACGAAAATTGACTGAAAAATATTTAATGCTATAAATTAAGTTTGACAAAAAATTTCCACAAAATGTAGAGTGACCGTGATAACTTTACGCATTACCGGAATAAAACCAGTCCTAAAATTATGGATGAATCATTCAAATTGGCCAATCAGTTCTTGTGTTTTAAGCAAACATCCGTACATATATTCGTAGTAATGCTACATACGTATGGAGGTTGTGATATATATATAGTTATATATACTTTAATATATATGTAATAAATTATATATATATATATATATATGCATAATAATCCTATTTAATTAATACATACGCAGTTGTTTGTTTCGTAGAAAATAGTTATTATCTATAAATATAAATGATATTAGTAAATAAAAGCACATATTAAATTCCGCATTCACAGACAAAAAACAGTACTGAAAAGTATGGAAACATCTTAAATTTTTAAAAGGAAAACGTGAAGTACGAAGTTCATTGCTGCAAAACGAAGTGCTTTACAATAAGCTAAAAAATAAATAAGAAAATTATAGCACGTTCTAGCTATCTTAAGAATTTCTTGTTTTCAAGGATTTTTTTTTTCAATTTCAAATTTCTGGTTGAAAGTAGAAAAGATTTCTTCGTCTTTAAAGTGTTACCATTTCTTCTTTATCTCCAAGAAGAATTATTATGTGATAAATGTCATTCCTTGAACCTATCATTCAGAAATATTCGAAAAGCTGATATTAATTTTGCAAAATGATTTTCCGAGGAAACAAATTTTTAACCCTTTACTCATTAATCACTTATAATTCTAAACACCCGGGCTGTGATAAAAAAAAATCTATTAATAAACAAATAATTTGTATTGTGCACATTGATTACTTCTCAATGAAAAATTGATTCGAAAAATATTGAAAATTTATTCATTTAAAAAAGGAAATAATTTGGCGTAATGAGAATAAAATTAACGCAATGTTGATAAGTGATTCTAATGTCATAATCCAAAACCCGATACAGTTTAACCATTCGCAATAAATATTTTTTCTAGCGCGTGAGATTTGTTATTCCATACTTACCTTACTTGCCTTCCTTACTTACCTTACTTATTCATTACTTATTTACTTTTTCATTTGTCCCAACGTGAAACTTTAGTTACGAATCGTAATCATGAATCTTATAGAGAAATCAGAATTAAAATACATAGACTGTCTGCAAATCGCTAAAACTAAATTTTTTTAATAGAAGTCTCAGGAATTGATGTACGCGACCAAT